>NC_136901.1:30656815-31256815 GCF_949606895.1 Notothenia rossii | reverse complement strand
TAGTATAATGCCGATATCATGTTGTTGTTTATTGTATTTTTCACAACTGACAACAATTGGATTATGACACAACATTGTTGAACTTAAATTAGTATTCACTTGAACACAGAAAGTTTAATTGACAAAACTTTGCTTCTGAATATCTCAAAATTCCAATAATAGGACCGGTCTATATCAATAATCAAAGGTTTTGGGAGGCATTCTAGTCAAGGGTGGATGTTTTCTATAATGTGTCTCATGTTTTTGTCTGTATCTGTATTACTATACAATAAAGAAGAAAAACCCTCCATAACATAAGTGTTGTTTGTTTAGATGGCAAAGGCAGTCATGGAATCCTTCCCTCTGATCCCGAATGTGAATTTCGAGTGTTCAAAGAAATACATGACACAGGAGAGGAGAGAACTGGCTCTCGAAATCCTTGAGGCATCAGGTAAATAAATATGAATATATGTATATGTATATATGGGTGTCTGTATGTATATATATATATATATATATATGTATTTATATAGAAGCTGACATACATGTATTGTTATCTTGTTTCAGTCTTTGATGAGCACACTTATTGTGCTATGTGTGCTGCCTTAAGGCCTCCAGGATCTGGATCTCCCATCACAGACTGGGTGAGCTGTTGTGAAGAAAATGTGTAATTGTGATGTCTACATTTATTTATTTATTTAACAGGGACAGTGCACATTAATGAACATTTCTGTAAATATGCCAGAGTTAGCCAAGAGGCTATTTTTCATCTGTAGTCCCTGGACAGATTTTAAAAGTCAACCTAAAACACATTTAATTTTAAACAACTAAATACAATACATTTAAAAAATGCAACACTCACTACTGGAATACTTAAATCAAAAAATGTAAAAGACAGAACAATAAAACAAAAAAAATAAAACAAAACAATAGAGCATGTTAAAACACAGGGAGTGGGTTTTAAGGAGTAGATGATTGTGTCAGCTGATTCCTCACTAACACTTGAGTATTAAGACAACTGAATGGTAATCTAAGGTACAAATATATTATAAATACATTATTTCTTTCACTTCAACAGGTTCAGTGTGATGACTGCGAACGATGGTACCATGCCCAGTGTCTGGCAATGGACAGCAGAGACCTTAAAAAGGCAGAGACAGGATATTGGAAATGTCCTTTGTGCAAGTAATACTTGAAATGTGCTCAATGATGACGATTAGTAAAACATGTGTCCTGTGTAGCCTTGTTTGTATTACTTTCTGATCATTAATCACTGGGTCACATGACAGGGAAGCTATAGAAAAAACCCTGAATTTGTAATAGAAATATGAATATTAAATAGAGGATGTAATATTATCCGATATAAAGAGCTGTTTCTATTGTGTACAGACTAGTATTCAATTAATAAAGTGATTTTGAGTCACTAGTTATTGAAGAAATAAGCTAATTTTCACATAAAATTATTAATATAAAAGTATTTAGTGGGTTAAAATGCAATAAAAAGAGGTGTGTCCTATTCAGCCAGTGTAGTTCTTTGGCCCAGCACTGATTTTGAGTGAATCGGTCACATGACCTGGAAGGTATTGAAGAAATAAGCTCATTTTTGCATCAAAGTATTAATATACAAATTATTTAAGTATTAAAATTGAATAAAAAGAGGTGTGTCCTATTCAGCCAGTGTAGTTCTTTGGCCCAGCATTGATTTTGAGTGATTAGGTCACATGACCTGGAAGGTATTGAAGAAATAAGCTCAATTTCGCATTAAAATATTAATATAAAAATATTTTAAGTATTAAAATGCAATAAAAAGAGGTGTGTCCTATTCAGCCAGTGTAGTTCTTTGGCCCAGCATTGATTTTGAGTGATTAGGTCACATGACCTGGAAGGTATTGAAGAAATAAGCTCATTTTTCCATCAAAATATTAATATAAAATTTTTTGAGGGTTAAAATTGAATAAAAAGAGGTGTGTCCTATTCAGCCAGTGTAGTTCTTTGACCCAACATTGATTTTGAGTGGATCGGTCACATGACCAGGAAGGTATTGAAGAAATAAGCTCATTTTTCCATCAAAATATTAATATAAAAATATTTAGAGGGTTAAAATGGAATAAAAAGAGGTGTGTCCTATTCAGCCGGTTTAGTTCTTTGACCCAACATTGATTTTGAGTGATTAGGTCACATGACCTGGAAGGTATTGAAGAAATAAGCTCATTTTCGCATTAAAATATTAATAAAAAATATTTTAAGTATTAAAATGCAATAAAAAGAGGTGTGTCCTATTTAGCCAATGTAGTTCTTTGACCCAACATTGATTTTGAGTGAATCGGTCCCATGACCAGGAAGGTATTGAAGAAATAAGCTAATTTTTCCATCAAAATATTAATATAAAATATTTAGAAGGTTAAAATGGAATAAAAAGAGGTGTGTCCTATTCAGCCAGTGTAGTTCTTTGACCCAACATTGATTTTGAGTGAATCGGTCACATGACCTGGAAGGTATTGAAGAAATAAGCTCATTTTCGCATTAAAATATTAATAAAAAATATTTTAAGTATTAAAATGCAATAAAAAGAGGTGTGTCCTATTTAGCCAATGTAGTTCTTTGACCCAACATTGATTTTGAGTGAATCGGTCCCATGACCAGGAAGGTATTGAAGAAATAAGCTAATTTTTCCATAAAAATATTAATATAAAAATATTTAGAGGGTTAAAATGGAATAAAAAGAGGTGTGTCCTATTCAGCCGGTGTAGTTCTTTGACCCAACATTGATTTTGAGTGAATCGGTCACATGACCTGGAAGGTATTGAAGAAATAAGCTAATTTTCGCATCAAAGTATTAATATACAAATTATTTAAGTATTAAAATGCAATAAAAAGAGGTGTGTCCTATTCAGCCAGTGTAGTTCTTTGACACAACATTGATTTTGAGTGAATCGGTCCCATGACCAGGAAGGTATTGAAGAAATAAGCTAATTTTTCCATCAAAATATTAATATAAAAATATTTAGAAGGTTAAAATGGAATAAAAAGAGGTGTGTCCTATTCAGCCGGTGTAGTTCTTTGGCCCAGCATTGATTTTGAGTGATTAGGTCACATGACCTGGAAGGTATTGAAGAAATAAGCTCAATTTCGCATTCAAATATTAATATAAAAATATTTTAAGTATTAAAATGCAATAAAAAGAGGTGTGTCCTATTTAGCCAGTGTAGTTCTTTGACACAACATTGATTTTGAGTGGATCGGTCACATGACCTGGAAGGTATTGAAGAAATAAGCAAATCTTTGCATCAAAGTATTAATATACAAATTATTTAAGTATTAAAATGCAATAAAAAGAGGTGTGTCCTATTCAGCCAGTGTAGTTCTTTGACACAACATTGATTTTGAGTGAATCGGTCACATGACCAGGAAGGTATTGAAGAAATAAGCTCATTTTTCCATCAAAATATTAATATAAAAATATTTAGAGGGTTAAAATGGAATAAAAAGAGGTGTGTCCTATTCAGCCGGTGTAGTTCTTTGACCCAACATTGATTTTGAGTGAATCTGTCCCATGACCTGGAAGGTATTGAAGAAATAAGCTCATTTTTGCATCAAAATATGAATATACAAATTATTTAAGTATTAAAATGCAATAAAAAGAGGTGTGTCCTATTCAGCCAGTGTAGTTCTTTGACCCAACATTGATTTTGAGTGAATCGGTCCCATGACCAGGAAGGTATTGAAGAAATAAGCTCATTTTTCCATCAAAATATTAATATAAAATATTTAGAAGGTTAAAATTGAATAAAAAGAGGTGTGTCCTATTCAGCCAGTGTCGTTCTTTGACCCAACATTGATTTTGAGTGAATCGGTCACATGACCTGGAAGGTATTGAAGAAATAAGCTAATTCTTGCATCAAAATATTAATATACAAATTATTTAAGTATTAAAATGCAATAAAAAGAGGTGTGTCCTATTCAACCAGTGTAGTTCTTTGTCCCAGCATTGATTTTGAGTGATTAGGTCACATGACCTGGAAGGTATTGAAGAAATAAGCTCATTTTAACATCAAAATATTAATATAAAATATTTAGAGGGTTAAAATTGAATAAAAAGAGGTGTGTCCTATTCAGCCGGTGTAGTTCTTTGACCCAACCTTGATTTTGAGTGAATCGGTCACATGACCTGGAAAGTATTGAAGAAATAAGGTCATTTTCGCATTAAAATATTAATATAAACATATTTTAAGTATTAAAATGCAATAAAAAGAGGTGTGTCTTATTTAGCCAATGTAGTTCTTTGACCCAACATTGATTTTGAGTGATTAGGTCACATGACCTGGAAGTTATTGAAGAAATAAGCACATTTTTCCATCAAAACTATTAATAAAACGTATTTAAAGTATTAAAATGTGTGTTCAATAACTGTATGCTCTGGAGTGAATTTGCTTCATATTCGCATCATGATCGAGAAGCTGTCGATTTATTAAAAAGAACATTTTTCTTGTGTAATTGTAAAAGTCATTTGTTGATGGTCCCTAAATGAAAGCCTCGTTTTGCGGAGAAGATCTCCCCGTTAAACTGACGCTGCTGGCGGGTCCGGGAAACTGACGCTGCTGGCGGTTCCGCGAATGTCCGTCGAATATCCAACCTAAAACCAAATTCACCGCGGTACGGGGTTCAGGCTTTTCCCTACACACCAAACGGAACATTGTCCATTTGGCTGTGAAGGATGCTCTGGTGTGTTCAGCAGCTGCGCTGATTCCTCCCACGGAAGGAGGAATGTACACTATGCGTCTCCTCTGACGCACAGGGTTGATGTGTAGGCGAATAAACCACCTCTGGAGTCTCCTCACTGTGAAGGAGACCCAGGGGGATCACCACGTGACCAGCTGATATCATGCCTAACAGCTGCACCACGGAGAGGGCTGTCACCGCCCCGCGGGGTGTGACGCGCCGGAGGAGAGCTGTCCCTTTCTCCCCTCTCCACTGTGGGAGTCGCTCTCTCATGCGGGCTGAGTTTAATTCCACTCCCAGTTAAATGATAACATGGGAGGGAAGAGGACAGCTCTTCTTCCAGTTGATAATGAAACCCAGGCTTACAGATGAGATACGAGCTGTATCGTCTGTAAGCCGCTTCCTCCCTTCCTGGAGCGAGATAGCCACAGCCGGTCGTCCAGGTAAAATCACACTCTCATCCCCATTCTGAGTAGCTGCTCCAACTGTCTCCACCTACTTTGAAAAAGTGCATGGAGCCAGGAATGAGAAACGCAGGAATTTGTTGTGTTTAGGGATGATGGTTACGTGGAGGAATGCATCCTTCAGTATTATCGATGTGAACCAGTCTCCCTGGTGAACACTCCAGCACCTGTTTGATCGTCAGCATGGGAAAAGGCCATTCCCTTGTTGGACACTGACAGATCGAGGATGGGTCTCATTCCCCCCGCCCCGTCTCCTTCGGGATCAGAAAATAGCGGGAGTAAAAACCCCTGATTTTCTTCCCCTTGAGGAACCCTGGAAAAAAGCTTTCTTTTAACAAGAGTTCCTGCCGCTCTGCAAGGAGCGCGAGACACTGTTCCTGGGATGACAGGGTTCCCTGTATCCCGTAGAACTGCGGGGGGGAGAGGCGAACTGCAGAGACTACCCTCTGCCCATCCGCCTGCTCATCCATCTGTCCATCAGACACACTCGCCGCCAGCCTGAGTACCATACCTACTCTGATAGCGCCGGGTGTACATTCTCTGGATGCGCTGTGGTTGGTGGCAAACCACGCCAGAGCCCTCAACACGCTGCATTTCACACAGGCTCTCATTATGTCGCCGTTTAGGAGAAGACTCGTAAACCGCGCGTTCACGCTCAACACCACTAAGGGATGAGCGGAAGTGTGTGCAGTGCTGTCCACATGATGCGTAATAATGGCCCTCCGTGAGCTTATTACGACCGTGGGTTGGAGGTACGTCTGAGACAGAGGAAAAAAATCTGTGCTGCCTAATAACCGAAAGGTTAAGGTAGACGGATTGAATCGTAAGCCCTGCTGTTTTATTAACCGATAAGTTAAAAAACCCAGCCGGCTTAGGCAGTGAGCCATGCTGCCAAGTAACCAATAGGCTATTGGCAGCAGGCTTAACCGGGGAGCCTTGCTGCGTATATTATCTTCCATCTGTCCATCGAACACACGCGCCGCCACTTAGCGCAAACCTGCTCTGGATGTGCTGTGGTTGTCATGGTGACGAGCCATGCCAGAGCCCTCCAGACGCTGTCTAGAAGAAGGCTCGTAAACCGGACCTTGAGGTGCGTTCACGCTCAACACCCCTGAGGGATGAGCGGAGGTGTGTGCAGTGCTGTCCACACTTTAATAATGGCACTCGTGGACACATTAAAACCGTGTGTAGGAGGTAGGTCTGGGACAGAGGAGAAAAACCGAGTTGCCTAAAAACCAATAGGTTTTAAAGACAGCCGATTTATGCAGCGAGCCATGATGCCTATAACCCACAGGTTAGGGGCAGCCGGCTTACCTGGTGGGCTTTGCTGCTTATTATTATCCATCTGTCCATCGAACACACGCGTCGCCACTCAGAGTAATACTCTGAGAGCGCGCGACATGAGTAGTAATAATGATCCTGTTTCGATCACATTAGTATGCATAAAAAGTGACAGGTGGGCCCGCCCCCAATTATGCTAATGAGCTAAGTCCCGCCTCCCTTTGTTCGAGGTGTGATATCACAAGTAGGTTTGATATCACAAGTAGGTGTGAGATCCATCGATAGGAGGGGTGATGTGTATTCACACGTAGGTGTGAAATTCCCCCAATGTAGTAGCGCCTTATGGCGTCTAATCAAAAACGTTGTGTGTGTGTGTCTCTCTGTGTGTGTGTGTGTGTGTGTGTTTGTGTGTGTGTGTGTGTGTGTGTGTGTGTGTGTGTGTGTGTGTGTGTGTGGACCTTGATTGTTGTCCTCACATGGAGCTTCAGGTTCCTGTCAGGATCTTAAGTCTTTCTTAGTAATTTCTTCACTTTGTTCCTTTTTCTTTTCACCTTCCTTCTTTTTGTCTTTTTCGTTTTCTGTCCTATTGTCCCTTTTCTTTTCATTCGCATTCTGCGTTTGCTTTTCATTTTTCTTCTCCTTTTCATTTAGCTTTTTCTTTTTCTTCGGTTTTCTTTACTTTTGCTTTTCTTTTCTGCTAATTGTCGTTTGCAATCCTGGCGAGTGGTATGAGATATATTGTTTCTATAAAGGTTATCTATAATACCATCTTTTAAAGAAAGATATTCTTCATATGTCATGTTATCATAGTCCTCTTTTGTCCTAAAGACCTTACATGGATATGATATAGAGGAGAGCTCTTCTTCTGGAACATCCTCTCCCCTACTTTGTAACATCCAGTCATTAAGCCCATATCCGTTATCCTGGTGATAATAAGTGTAGGCTACATCAGACTTGGTTTTTCTCAGATCCATGGCTGCTTTTCAACGGTCGTCTTAGTGGGGTCCTTCGTTTTAGATTATTTGCTGAGTGGGGTGGGAATTATTGCGTTGAGTGGGGGGAGTCATCTGTAGAATTGAGAGTTTTTTTCACCAGTATAATGTCCCCTGCTGTTTGACTCTTTTTAAAAAGTTATTTTCCATCTATCAATTTCAACCAAGCAGCAAGAGGTACAATTTAAGAATAAGTAACAGGAATTACACACAAATCTGCAGTGTCCGTAAAAAGTGTTAAAATCACAAACTTGCCTTTTAGCGAAACAGTCTTTAAGAAAAAATATAATCAGACAATGTACTTCATTTTCTAGTTTTAAGGTTTTGCATACCTCAAACTT
Organism: Notothenia rossii; assembly: GCF_949606895.1. Lineage (NCBI taxonomy): Eukaryota > Metazoa > Chordata > Actinopteri > Perciformes > Nototheniidae > Notothenia > Notothenia rossii. Next base: position 31,249,039 of record NC_136901.1, on the reverse strand, counting down.
TATCTAAAAGTATCTTGGTAACACAAGAAAAGACAAAAAAGCATTGATGTTAACAAAACTTGATCGTTCCACTGAAATAGCGTTAAAATCAAAAAGTGCCCTTAAAGAAAATGTATTCGGACAAAGTATTCTATTTTCAAAAATGTTTAAGGTTTTGCATTAACAAAAAGTGTATCTTACAGTTCTTTTGTGAGAGAATTACACTCAAATCTGCCGAGTTTCAGTAAAAAGTGTTAAAATCACAAACTTGCCTTTTAGAGAAACAGTCTTTAAAAAAAAATCTAATCAGAAAATGTACTTCATTTTCTAGTTTTAAGGTTTTGCATACCTCAAAGTATGTCTAAAAGTATATTGGCAAGAGAAAAAAGCCAAAATCTGCCTAGGCCATTAAAAAGAAAAAAAAATCCTTACAAAGTACTTCATATTCTACCAGTTGTTAAGTGTTGCATACATCAAAGTGTGTCTAGTAACACGAGAAAAGAGAAAAAAGCCAAAATCTGCCTAGTGTCAGTAAATAAGTGTTAAAATCACACATTTGCCTTTTAGAGTCACAGTCTTTAAGAAAATAACAGTTTTACACAGTGACTGACATTCTGTATGGGGGTTTCTCACCTGAGCTGCTGCAGGGGGGCGTTGAAAAGGGGATGAGTATGTCTGGCTCTCGGGGGGATGGTGTGTTAAGAGTCACAGTCTTAAAGAAAATCTGTTCAGAAGAAGTACTTTCTACCAGTTGTAAAGTTGTCATACATAAAAACTCTATCCAAAAAGTAAGAGACTTACTGTTCTTTTGTGAGAGAATTACACACAAATCTGCCGAGTGTCAGTAAAAAGTGTTAAAATCACAAACTTGCCTTTTAGAGAAACAGTCTTTAAGAAAAATCTAATCAGACAATGTACTTCATTTTCTAGTTTTAAGGTTTTGCATACCTCAGAGTGTGTCTAAAAGTATCTTCGCAAGATTAAAAAGCCCAAATCTGCCTAGTGTCTGGAAAAAAAGTGTTAAAATCACAAACTTGCCTTTTAGAGTCACAGTCTTTAAGAAAATAGAAGTGTTACACAGTGACTGACATTCTACCAGTTGTAAAGTTTTCAGACACCAAACTGTATCTAAAAGTATCTTGGTAACACAAGAAAAGAGAAAAAAGCATTGATGTTAACAAAACTTGATCTTTCCACTGAAATAGCGTTAAAATCAAAAAGTGCCTTTAAAGAAAATGTATTAAGACAAAGTATTTTATTTTCAAAAATGTTTAATGTTTTTGCATTAACAAAAAGTGTATTTTACAGTTATTTTGTGAGAGAATTACACTCAAATCTGCCGAGTGTCAGTAAAAAGTGTTAAAATCACAAACTTGCCTTTTAGAAAAACAGTCTTTAAGAAAAAATCTAATTCGACAATGTACTTCATTTTCTAGTTTTAAGGTTTTGCATTCCTCATAGTGTGTCTAAAAGTATTGTGGCAAGAGAAAAAAGCCAAAATCTGCCTAGGCCATTAAAAAGAAACCATATTCCTTACAAAGTACTTCATGTTCTACCAGTTGTTAAGTGTTGCATACATTAAAGTGTGTCTAAAAGTATCTTAGTAACACGAGAAAAAAGCCAAAATCTGCCGAGTGTCAGTAAATAAGTGTTAAAATCACACATTTGCCTTTTAGAGTCACAGTCTTTAAGAAAATAAAAGTTTTACACAGTGACTGACATTCTGTATTGGGGTTTCACACCTGAGCTGCTGCAGGGGGGCGTTGAAAAGGGGATGAGTATGTCTGGCTCTCGGGGGGATGGTGTGTTAAGAGTCACAGTCTTAAAGAAAATATGTTCAGAAAAAGTACTTAACTTTCTACCAGTTGTAAAGTTGTCATACATAAAAACTCCATCCAAAAATTAAGAGACTTACTGTTCCTTTGTGAGAGAATTACACACAAATCTGCCGAGTGTCAGTAAAAAGTGTTAAAATCACAAACTTCCCTTTTAGAGAAACAGTCTTTAAAAAAAAAGACATGATCAAGGGCGCATTAAGATCTTTAAACTATGAATACCCTCTTCAAAGAGACTTCCTTGTAGTTAATAAAATAATTAAAACATTAGTTCACAAGCCATACAACTTAAGAGAACATCCAGTTCACAAGTCATACAATTTCAAAAAGAACATCCTTGGTTAAAAACAACTTCATAGGGGTTTTTAAAGGTCACATGTCATGCTTTTCCGGTTATTACCCGTCCCCTTGTGTGTTATGAAGGTTTTTCTGCATGTAAATGGTGTGCAGAGTCAAAACCCTCAAAGTACGCCCTGTAGCGAGTAAGACTCTAAAACAGAAAATACCTCCCCAAAACGCCTCGTTTGTGAAACGTCATCATGACGTCATCATCCATTTGATTCTTCCGGGTACGTGCTTACGAAAGCACGTACCCGGAACTAAATGGGCCAATCCGTGGAGCCGTTACTTTACGTCCGTGGAGCCGTTACATTAAGCCCCCGCTGATTGGTCCAAATTGACCAATCCACACACACACTCAGTGCAAGCAGCTCTGCTGATTTCTGTTCCCTGCTGCTGGCTGATAACAGACAGTTGGGATCGCTCAAAATTCTCTCTGCAGACCCATTCTCACAGCGTTTATCAACCTATAAACCTTTTTCTTACTCAATATCAAGCCACACTTATTGTTTTTATTTCGGCTGTGACTTTGTGTGTGTTCAGGTTGAGTTTGGCTGTGTATCGCTAAACAAGAAAATCACGGAGGGGTGGGGGGGAGCTGCAGCGAGCCGTTTAATGGAGAAAGTGAATACTGCTGAAGACACATACTTTACAGAGATGCTGTATGCAAAACCAATGTGAGTTTGGAAAATTGCACGGTATTTTTCTATTTTAGTATACCTCAACAATGGAATTATGATCAGTGGAAATGGCCATGACATGTGACCTTTAAAGTTGTGTGAATTAATTAAACATTACAAATACAAGATCCGGGAGTCATCGCAGTTACTGGCAATGTCTGGTGATCTCTGTGTCTGTTTTTTATGTCGAGAGTGACAGCCGACCGTACGGCACGTTTTGTTACAGTCTTTACAAAAGAGGGGTTTAAACTCTTCCAGAGTACATGAGGGGTCAAGACAGACATAACAATGACCACTACAGGAATGATTCCAATGATCGCTGTAGCCTGTGTAACAATGTTCACAGACATATGGAGAGCCTAAAAACCCCTTTTTAATCCCATAGTAATGGTTTTTGAAGAGGAACAAAAACACAGTTTTGTCTCGTTTGGGACCGTCTGTCTGGAATTTACAGTGAGCATGATCTTCATCGCCTCTGTAAAACACCACAATCTTGCATTTTAAACTCTCTTCGAATGTATCAATGTCGTTGAATGTCACAACTGTCTGATCTGTCAAACACACCCCCCTCTGAATCTCTCTACCGCGTACTGTGGGGTACATACGTTTCTCCATTCTTCAGATCCACTTAACCTTTTAGAGAAACAGTCTTTAAGAACAAATCTTTTTCTAGTTTTGAGGTTTTGCATACCTCAAAGTGTGTCTAAAAGTATCTTGGCAAGAGAAAAAAGCCAAAATCTGCCTAGGCCATTAAAAAGAAACCAAATTCCTTAGTTAGACACTGTGTTTTAGAGAGAACAATACAAGTGTAAGGTAACTGTTTTTAAATTCCATCCCCCCTCTGTCTACTGATAAGATGGCAGGAAGGGGGGAGGAGGAGGAAGGGCCAGGCTCACACAGTCACACACACACACACACACACACACACACTCACACACACACACACACACACACACACACACACACACACACACACACACACACACACACACACACACACACACACACACACACACACACACACACACACACACACACACACACACACACAGCTGAATGATGTATGTGCAGAGTTTGACCCTTGAAGGCTGTTTCTTCTGCTCTAAAATGGAATATATTTGTTACCTATTAATAGAATTTTAGATTTTTAATTTTGGATTTATTTGTGAATGGGAGAAGTAGTAGATGGAAAACATACCAAACACTAATTATTCAAAGTAGAGTATTTTATTTTATATACGTTAATACTAAGGAGGCATAGGCCTATATGATGATATCATGTTTGACATTATTGATATTAAAAAAGTGAATTTTCCATGTCAATCGTGTGTTTTTCTTATCAAAAAGTGAAGTTATTTATTTGTAAGCTCCAAATCCAAATGTTTCCCGCAATGGCCTTTGTGCCCTGGCATGTGGCCTTTACGCCCTGAAAAAATGTGTGAAACCAGAGAGAACAATACAAGTGTAAGGTAACTGTTTTTAAATTCCATCCCCCTCTGTCTACTGATAAGATGGCAGGAAGGGGATAGGAGGATACACACACACACACACACACACACACACACACACACACACACACACACACACACACACACACACACACACACACACACACACACACACACACACACACACACACACACACACACACACACACACACACACACACACACACACACACACACACACACACACACACACACACACACTGTGTGAGACTCCATCCCTTTATAAACTAAAGTACTTCAACATTAGTTAACAGTCTCCCCAAAACTTAAAAACCATTATGAATCATAGTGCTAATACACAATAAACACAATATATACACAGAGGTTGTTTAACACACAACATACAACATTTAATAATTAGAGTTTTTCAGGATCAGATCCAGGTCAGGAAAACACAGAGAAGAAATGCCAGGGTGGTTCATCATCACCTTTCTCTTGCTGTAGAAACTAGATATCCCTATAAACCCTTAGCCAGGTCAATGGCTCAAAAAATAAATACAACCAATCGGTCTAATCCTTGCAATGTAGACAGAGACTCCCTCATAGCTAGTAGACTAATTAACACAAATCTAATTTAGATAGGACAATAAAGTTTGTATGGTGACTTTTAATATACTAGAGAGGTGGGTGGTAGGAGGGTAGCCATATCACACACGCCGTCTAGACATGCATCACCACAGAAGGAATGAGACTTTGAAACGATAGAAGATTGTAGCTTAGATTCCCATTAGAAATTCTGTCTGATGAAGAAAGAAAGTGGTAACATACATCAATACTATTTTTTAATTATTATGTTTATGGGGGGCTTTTCTTTAGGGGCTAAAATAAGACACACACACACACACACACACACACACACACACACACACACACACACACACACACACACACACACACACACACACACACACACACACACAACTTTTTTGATTAGACAGGTGCTACTACATTGGGGGCATTTCACACCTACGTGTGAATACACATCACCCCTCCTATCGACGGATCTCACACCTACTTGTGATATCACACCTACTTGTGATATCACACCTCGAACAAAGGGAGGCGGGACTTAGCTCATTAGCATAATTGGGGTGGGGCCCACCTGTCACTTTTTATGCATACCAATGTGATTGAAACAGGATCATTATTACTACTGACATGCTCTGAATGTGCTGTGGTTGTCATGGTGACAAGCCATGTCAGGGGGCCTCCATACGCTGCATGTCACACCGGCTCTCATCCTGTCTCTGTTTAGGAGAAGGCTCGTAAACTGGACATTGAGGCGCGTTCACGCTCAACCCTGCTGAGGAATGAGCGGAGGTCTGTGCAGTGCTATTCACACAGTGCGTAATAACAACCCTGGGCTCACTACGACCGTGTGTAGTAGGCAGATCTGGGACGGAGGGAAAAACCGTGCTGCCTGCGAACCGACAGGTTAGGAGCATCAGGTTTAAACGTCAAGCCCTGCTGTCTAATAACCGCCTGGTTAAATACAGCTGGCTTGTGCCACGAGCCCTGCTGCCTGCTGACTGACAGGTTACAGCCGGTTCTTGCACCTCCACACGCTGTATTGCACAGCGGCTCTCATCATGTCGCCGTTTAGGAGAAGGCTCGTAAACCGGACATTGAGGCGCGTTCACGCTTAAAGCCACTTGAGGAATTAGCGGAGGTGTGTGGAGGCATATCTGTGACATAGGAAACAAGCCTTTGCTGTCTAATCAACCGACAGGTTTTAAAGAAAGCCGGTTTGTGCCTCGAGCCCTGCTGCCTAATAACCGACAGGCTCTGAGGCAGCCGCTTATGTCATCCGGAGGAGAGCCCTCCTGAACCGGGAGAATGGGAAGATCTCATTAGGCATCTGCCTTTCCGATGATCTCCGGGAGTTCCTGGAGAATACCGCCTATACGGCAGAGCCAAGATGGCGGATAGAGGGACCCGGTGACCGTGCCGCCCGGCACGTTCATGTGACGTGTTCAGTACTTCATGAGCTTTACCTTTACCCATGGATGCGCAATAAGAACGGATTATATGAATACTTTCGTGACATTTTGCTCTCTCAAAAGTTGGGCCATTTTGTCTTCATGCGTCAATGAGCAACTCTCATAGGAATGAACGAGGCCCCGCCTCCCATGCTGTATCCAGTTGTTATTATACATCCATGCCCCAGAGCAAGTCGGACACAATAGAGAGGCGAAGTCCCTCCCCTTCCGGGAGCCTCCATGGGACCCCGGAAGCGGAAAATTATACATTGAAGTCAATGGAGAGAGAAAAGTTATCTTTTGATCCCGTTTGAATTGTGCCACGAATGACACATATGATGTTTGTCAATCTTAAACAATCATTTCCATGCAAAAAAAGTCACAGTTTGTCGTAAAAATGCTGAAATATAAGACTATGAATAATACGCAACTAGAAAGACTACAAATCCCAAATGCATTCTGGGTCGCGTAAGTGATGTCATAGGCGATAATGCTCCAAGACTGGTTGTGACTCGCAAAGCAAAGAGGAAGAAGAAGACTGATTTATTCCCTCCAATAAATATAAGAGATTGCTCCAATAAATTCACTTTTACAAGATGCCTGTGTGCTTTGTACGAGGTTGTAATCACAAAAGAGATCATACCACTTGCTCGTTCTATCGCTTCCCGTCTGATGAAAGGACCAGGAGTCGTTGGACCAAACATATCAGGTAATATACATGTTTTGCATGGAACATAGTCAAGTTAGCTACCTAGCTAGTAGCGAGCATGTTAGTTAGCATTATATTACATTACTTAGCCTTGTCGTTTGTATTAGCCTTAACATGAAGTAAACCAAAATGTTAAACAGTAAGAGTAGTCATGATGGTAAGTATTTTGTGAAACATTTGAAGAGTAGCCTATCGCCCCCTCCACCAGGTGCTAAGGGGGCGGGAGGTAGGCTAACGCCACATTAGTATCAGCGATCTTTTCTACTTAATGCTATCTGCACAAATGGTTAACATTGACCATTAAAAGATCAGGCAGTTCAGGGAGAGTCGAAGGAAGGAAGGCAGGCAGCTTTGCATGACATTCTTCTGGACGTGTTTCATTGTGATGATAGTGAGAGTGAGTCAATCTGTTTGTTGGAAAGACAGTAGTTGAGTGATTACTGAGAGAAAATTATTAAAAGAGATAATTATTCAGTGTTGTTACTTTAAAGTGTTGTTACTGACCTTTTTCTCTTTTATTTTCTTTACCTCACCTGTAACTGCTGAGACCCTGAGGAACATGCACACTGGTCTGACCTGCTCTGGTAACCTGATTTCCACTGTACGTAATAGTATTTGGTTATGGTATATTATTTATATACATCAAAGGCACAATGCACCCCTCAGAGACACACATGTATTGAGTGTGATATTTTGCATTGGTCATGTGAAATCATCTTTACACACTAGAAAACTGTAGGAGCGGCAACTTGTTTTGAAATTGAATTTTTAATATCCGATAATAAAGTTGATCTGTTTTCTTTATTCTTCTCTCTTCCCAGCTCCATCCATCACCATTCTCTGTTCCTGCCAGGTCCTGCTTGCATCCATGTAGCAGCCCCCCCCCCCCAGTAAGATGAACCAAGCAAAGCTGACATACTCAACATACAGCTGTGCTCTTAAGTTTACATGAAGAATTTGTGAAATATTGGTAATAACAGGTTTAAATGATTATTAGTAATTAATTATATAATTTTCTCATCGTAGATGAGCAGACAGGGAGCAGATGAGAAAAGCAGAATATGCAGCTGCCATTTTCCACATGGAAAAGAGAAAGGGCCAAGTGTATTTGAGTGGACAAAAGAGAAATCCCAAATACGAAAAATAAAATTATACAATTTAGATATGTATACAAATAAATACATATCCTATATACACCATCATGTATAATGATGGTGTATGATGTAGAAGGAAGTGTGGTAGATAACAATTAAATATAGAGTTACATACAGATCCATGTTACAGCAAAAGATGGAATAACTAAGAAGCACACAGTATAATAATAATTACACGCAACAATTAAATAACTGCTCAGCATCTCCACCACAATCCCAATCTGCTGTGTCCTGTTTTCCTCCCCTCTGCATAACACCCCATCACACATACGAAACACAACGCAGAGTCCGAGGGTGTTAAGAGTATGTTTATTTAAATGTCCTCCTCTCTACTGGCCAACACAGGGAGCATATGCTGGGTGTAGAATTGTTCCAGGAGGAGGAGATTTCCATGCCATGCAGGGTCTTTGGGGATGGGGATGATGATCCCCTCCTTCGTGGTCCACAGTAGCAGAGACTCCGGTCTGTGATTTGCAGCTGTTATATAATATACAATACATTTTTTTGAAAAACATTTGATCAAAAAATAAGGATTTGGTCAGGATCTAGAGTCAGTGTGTAGTTTATTAATTAATCAATGCTCTCTACATTAGGAAAACACATACCAGTGTACCAGAGGGAGTCACACACAGCTGTGCCTAGATAACCAAACAAATTGACAACAGGGATGCAAACTCATCAGGTATGAAAAAGGTGACAAGGATCCGAGCCCCCTGACCCCACAGAATATCGGCTTTAAAATGAGGAATAACAGAGGATTTTAGCAGTCAGAACAACTAAAGCAGCAGTGTTAATATTAACAGAAACGCCATAGAGTCACATCTAATAGAAATATATAAAAAGCATTTATTTTAATTGTGTAGCAGTCAGTTTATAATTTTGGCAGCACTGTTGAGCATTTTGAAAATGTATTTTCAGGCCTCTGTGCAAGGCTTAGTCTTTCTATCTTTATAGCCACTGGTGTAAAGTAACTAAGTTCATAAACGCAACAAGTACTATACTTGGGCACAATTTTGAGATACTTGTACTTTACTTAAGTATTTCAATGTTTTGCTACTTTGTACTTCTACTCCACTACAGTTCAGAGGTAAATGGTGTACTTTTACTCCACTACATGTATGTAATACCTTTAGTTACTTTACAGATGTGGATGAATGATGTGAAATATAATCAAGTGTTAAATCAGACTTTAGTTCCACCTGGAGTAAATCCAAAAGCTACCCTGCAGTATACAAAGTCATTCAGACTAGCTGCACCTTTACCAGCTTTGAGAACACTTTCATGATCAATCATTATAAAAACGTATCATATTATTCTGAAATGGACCAATCTGCAAAATGACTACTTTTACTGTCGCTACTTTCACTATATTTTGATAATAATACTTTTCTACTTTTACTTGAGGAACATTTGGAATGCAGGACTTTTACTGTAACAGAGTATTCCTACACTCTGGTACTTCTACTTTTACTCAAGTACAAGAACTGACTACTTCTAACTTTAATCAATTACAAGATATATACTTATACCACCTCTGTTTATAGCCTATGAAAAAAACGATTAGAAAACGAAGGCTAAAGCTAACGTTAGCAGATAGTGACAATGTATACTAGTTAGCTAGCTCAACGATAATATTGCGACGGGAAAAAAAAACTTTTCAGTGCACATCACGCTCTGCCGCTCCGACAGGGAGCTCTATTGTGAACACCTGAACGGCCCGTTCTAACAGCTGTTCACCAGCGGTCCAGTCTGTGCCACAGGGACTCCGGACGCACAGTTAATATTAACGAACGCACCGTAGGTAATGTAGCTGCTGAAGCTAGACCATCATCGCCGAGCAGCAGAGGCTTATTATACATCATGAGCAGAGCCGACAGGCAGGAAGACTCGAGCACACAGCTCGCGCTTCATTATAATATATATAAAAAAAGCTCGCGGCCGCACATTAATCCGGGTCCCAGACCCCCTCCCATACCCAAAAAATATTTTTATTGCAGATCTACAGGAATCACAAAAACGACCTATTTTGGATTCAAAACGGAGAATTTCGCCGAAAGGTGACAAGTTTGCATCCCTGGACAAGATAACCAAAATCCTTGAATCTACACACAGCAAATAAACTCAAATGACACAACGAGATGTAAAAAGGAGATCACACATATAGTCGATATAGAACTAGCCGCTTCAATCTGAAGAGCAACTAAAACAAAACACGGGAGTGTATCTTGTTCTTGTGAACACTAATGTTATCCACAGCATACACAGACACCACAAAGTTCTTAAGGAGAAAACTAGTTTCTAAAACAAAACACGTTAGTGTACCTTCTGAGCTAGCTGACATTAACCTTAAACATTGCACTCATATTACTCACTGAAACCTTGTAAAGCCGGTCCCGCATGCTGGCTCTTACAGAACCGCTCCCTTTCGTGTATGTACAGCTCTCAACATGCCCAGACTTGTAGTGATTTTCACCTCGTTTTATACTTTTTCGCCTCATTCTGAAAGAAACAGGTGAAATTTACTAACGTGACAGCCATCTTTGTGATGGTAACGCGTATTGTGCGAGACCAGAGACCTGTAGTTCACTGAGCGGTTTCACACAAAAAAAATTGTAACTTCACAGTTTTACGACACATTTTTATTTTTTTGACTTGCAAAATGTTCTTTTAATTTGACAAACATCATATGTGTCATTCGTGGCACAATTCAAACGGGATCGAAAGATGACTTTTCTCTCTCCATTGACGTCAATGTATAATTTTCCGCGTCCGGGGTCCCATGGGTCGGAAGTAGATGGGCGGGACTTCGCCTCTCTATTACTAACCATCATGCAACGCACTAGCAAGACGGCGGTCGCAATTGCGCAGGTCTGCATCGGTCTCGCTCATCACAAACGAGCCTAGACACGTTGGAGGGAGCACAGTCAGTGACTTATAGAGTGGCAAAGTCACGCCCATCTACTTCCGTTCCATGGGACCTTATTTCGGAAAAATAATGTATTGAAGTCAATGAAGAGAGAAAACGTATCTTTCGATACAGTTTGATTTGTGCCATGAATTACACATATGATGTTTGTCAATCTTAAAAAATAATTTCCATGTCAAAAAAAGTCACAGTTTGTCGTAAAACTGTTGAAATATAAGACTATGAAAAATACGCAACTAGAAAGACTACAAATCCCAGAGTCGCGTAAGTGATGTCATAACTGATGTCACAATTGTCTTCCTCCACCAAATAAGAGATAGCTAAGATAAGATAACTTTAACAAGGTGCCTGTGTGCTTGGTACCAGGTTGTTATCATACCAGCAATGGGTCTTGCTTGTTCTTTCGCTTCCCGTATGATGAAAGGACCAGGAGTGGCTGGATCATGTTAGCTACCTAGCTAGTAGCAAGCACGTTAGTTAGCATTACAGTCTTTGCCTTGTCATTTGTATTAGCCTTAACATCAAGTAACCCAAAATGTTAAACAGTAAGAGTAGTAGTCATATTTCGTGAACCCTTTGAAGAGTACTGTCACACCGGTGTGATCATTCTATAATACACAATTTAAGCCCAGGGGAGAAATTATAACACTAACGCTACATTATCATTGGCGATCTTTTCTACTTCATGCTATCTGCACAAATGGTTGACATTAAACATTAAAAAGATCAGGCAGTTCAGAGAGAATCAAAGGAAGGCAGGCAGGCAGGCAGCTTTGCATGACATTTTTCTGGACGTGTTTCATTGTGGTGATAGTGAGGGTAGTCAATCCCTTTTTTGACAAGACAGTAGTGACGGCCATATTGGTGACGTGTGTTGTTGTGCGAGTCTGTGAGACCAGAGATTTAGTCCATTGAGCGTTTCACACAAAAAAATGTGTTACTTCACAGTTTTATGACACATTTCTTTTTTTGACTTGCAAAATTATCTTTTAAATTGACAAACATCATATGTGTAATTCGTGGCACAATTCAAACGGGATCGAAAGATTATCTTTCTCTCTCCATTGACTTCAATACATAATATTTCCGAAACAAGGTCCCATGGAGCTCCCCGGAAGGGGAGGGACTTCGCCACTCTATACTGAGAAGCGGCTGCTTCTTCTCAGTCAGCATCTGTTCCAGCTGAATCAGATGACTTAAGCCAACAAGGGCACGAGGCAGGCACAGAAGAAAATGATATGGATATGTCAGAACATTTCAGTGATCTTTTTCTTAGAAACATCTGTTTATTCTACCTGAAATGCAAGGACAGTTTTTACTACCTGCTTCAACCATACAGAACATTGTTGAGGAGATGCAAAATCATACATTAGTTGGGTCAGACATATACGTTGATTAAACGTTTTTTTTACTATTGAAGATGATTATTTTGGGGCATTTCTGTTTTATCGGACTGAGGCAGTAGAGATGGACAAAAAACAGTGGCGAAAGAGGAGAGGATTTGCAGCAAAGGGCCATGCCGGAATCAAGTCTTGGCTGCTTTGTGTGGAACGTGTTCTACGAGGCAGGGACGGACTGGCCATTGGGAATACCGGGAGTTTCCCCGGTGGGCCGGTGCTGTGTGTGGGCCGGAGGGCCAAACATTTTTAAATAAATTAAAAAAAAAGATTCATTTTTATTTTGCCTAAATCCTACCGGCCCACATTTGTAAGTGTTCCGGCCCAGCCCATCCAAGTGGGGTGTGGCCCAATGGGCTGGTCCGGGCCGTTTTGATATGCTACCTTTGTTCTATCTATCAGTTTCAATTTCACACATCAGGCCCGTAGCCGCTGTCACTGCGCAGTGAACGATCAGGAGTGAGTGACTGAGAGACCTAGCTGGCAGTTGCTTACAGATGGATAAACAAGCTCCAAAGTGTAAAGGCGTTTTTGTATAGTTTGTGTACAGTATACAGTATTGTAGCGAGCCCTGGGTTCAGAGGGAGGGGCTTGCATAGGGGAGGGGGGGGGGGGGGTTGGCAGGGAAACGGGGTTCAGGGGGAGTGTCTGTACGGCTGTACCCGTAGGCTAGAAAAGGAGGAAGTGACGTCTGACTCAGAGGTCGCGCGGCTGTGGAGAAGAACGTGTTGCCCACATTCTGTTACTGAATTTAGGCTAGTTAGCTAGCAGGTTTATTGTTTTGGGTGCAGTCACTTTTACCTCCACTTGCTGTTCAAATAAATGTTGAAAGAAAAAGTAAATCTGTTTATAGTTCTGTTTTATATGGGTGTTGAAGAAGAAGAAGAATAATTGGGAGGGATGAAACCCTCTTTAATGGTCACACATGCAGAGCACACAGCACACAGAGTGAAATGTGTTCTCTGCTTTTAACCCATCCTAGTACCAGGAGTCTAGTACTAGGAGTGGGCAGCTATTGTTCAGCGCCAGGGGAGCAATGGGAGTGAGAGGAGAAGGGGGATGTCTGGTCCCTTGCTCAAGGGCACCACGGCAGGGCAGGAGGTGAACTGGGACCTCTCCAAGTAGAAGTCCACACTCCAAATGTAGGTCTGGTCGGGGACTTGAACCGGCGACCCTACGGCTCACAGTCCAAGCCCCTATTGACTGCCATAGATTTAGTCACCAGTGCACCAGATTGATGCATTTAACTTCAACAATAAAAAAAAAAATATGCTGCAACTATTTTGCTCTAGGCCAGGGGTTCCCAAAGTGGGGGTCGCGAGACCCCGAGTGGGGGTCGCGAGATGATTACAAAATAGAAATGGAAAATTTAAAAAAGCTAGCAACCCCCCCCCCCGTCGACAGGGGGTCGCCAGTCTCTGGCACTGTTATTTTGGGGGTCGCGGGCTGAAAAGTTTGGGAACCCCTGCTCTAGGCAACTCAAGGGCTCAGGTAATGTGATTACTATATGAATAATTGTCCAAAATAACAAACAATGCATAGGGTTTTTTGTTAAGTAACATACTTTCATCGCCGGCCGGCCGATACATGTCGCGCATTAAGTGGGCCTGTCTGTCAATTAATCCCCGGGCCACTTTTTCCCCCCAGTCCGCCCCTGCTACGAGGTACAGCACTTTGGCAACCAATTAATTGTGTTTTTGAGTGTGAATTTAGCCTATTTATTTTAATTTGCAACAGTAAATTGAAAAGAATAAAGGGGCGGGGGCAGGGGCGGGATCAACTCCTGAACAAAAACACAAAGCCCGCGTTTTATCCAGTTTGTACACAACGATGGAGAAATGTAACAAGCAGCAGTGGTCCACTGAAAAGACCAGCTACCTACTGGGAATCTGGTCTTCCGAAGAGGTGCTCCCAGGAAGCTGGGAGCACAATCGGCCATTGTTGTTGTTGTTGGTGTGAGCTGTGAGGGGTTTGCGCGCGGTTTGGCTTTATGAAGCAGGCACGCAAACGGTTACGTCAGGACGCAAACGATGACGCAGCACCAGTCAGTCTCTGGGCGGTGTGAAAAGAGCCGGAGCTAAACCGAAGAACCGGTTCTGAACCTGAAAAGCTCTAGCACGGACCTTGAACCGGAGTTGCGTTGGTTTGAATGAAGTAATAGTCAACCCTTCTAATCAGATCCCTGACAGAGGTAAATAGTGGTAAGTTGTTTTACAGTTCAGTGTACAGCTTTAGCTTTATCTCTGTTTTAATAAATTCTTCAGGAAGGATCATGCCAGCCCACATCAAACAGTCACATTAAAACAATTACTGAAATCAGCATACTATCACCTTAGGAATATAACTAGGATTAAAAGACTAATGTAACAGCAGGATTTGGAAAAACTTGTCCATGCTTTTATCTTCAGTAGAATGGACTACTGCAATGGTGTAAAAATATATTAAAAAGATGCAGCTAATTCAGAACGCTGCTGCTCGAGTCCTCCCTAACACTAAGAAAGTGGATCACATCACTCCTATTCTGAAGTCTTTACACTGGCTTCCTGTGTCTCAAATCATTGATTTCAAAATACTGCTACTGGTATATACAGATGTAGCACTCCAGATAGGACTCACATGGGTGTGTCCCAGTCAAAAGCCCAGCGGATCCCAGTGGCTGGGGGTGTTGCCAAATTGCTAGAGTGCCTTGCCAAATTTCCCCATTTGTTCAATTACAGGATTTAACCATGAGATGGCGCTTCATTCACAAATACACAAAGACAACTGGGTGTTGTAGAACTTAGTCTGTTTGCAATGTTTGCAGCTCTGCAGTTGTGTTTGCTGAATACTGGAGCATTTAATCACTTATTTGTAATGGTTTTCACAGGCTACTATAATGAAAAAACATCAATATTTTAGATCAAATAAAGTATATAGTTTGCTTTATACAGTATATTTTTTGTAATATTGTTGGGGCAGAGTAGATTGAAGTAAATCAATTTATACATTAAGATAAGATAAGATGGACCTTTATTAATCCCCGTGGGGAAATTCAGTAGTTCTAAAATATAATTATCATATCTGTTACGGCTGCTGTTTCTGTCTGCTCATTAATTTGCCTCTGAGTGTTTTCAGCTGTGTGCGTGTGTGTGATATGTAAATGAGCTGTGTGGTTGCCCCGACGTCATTGGCTGTCATCTCCTGGTCCGCCTCTGAAGAGGGTGATTGGATCGACGACAGCCAATCGCAGCGTACAGCCGGCGCACACCTGCTGGGGAGGAGTACAAAGGCTGCGGACTGTCATCACTCTGGAGGCTCTGTTGAGTGAACAGACGCCTCTCGCTATTTGCTCTTTGTTCTGGGGTTAACTTGTGTGGACCATGTTATTGTGATTAGGAGTATTGTTGTGATTAAATGTGCTTTGATTAGTTTGATTAGATATGCTTAGATTAGTTTAGTATTGTTTGAATGTTTTCCTAGCTGTGTTTTCTTACAGCCTTCCTTTCCTAGTTGTACCACTTTTACAGTGAGGTTTTGTTTCTTTCTTTATTTAGTGTGTGAGTATTTAGTTTCCCTGTAGCCTATGCGTTTAGAGTCCTCCCTTAGTTTGGTTGCCTATTTAAACTTGCGCCCTTGTGGCCTCTTTTGTTTGTTATGTAAACCGGTGTTTGTGGCAATTTGTTTGTTTCAGGCTGCCTGCCTGCCATTTTGTTTACCGCTGCTATTTAAATAAACCGCTTATAATTATACCAATTCCAATCTGGTTGTGTTGCTTCCCTCTGATTCCCCTAGCTCAGAAGGGAACGTAATACATGGGGGCTCGTCCGGGATATTAACATAATTCCTGGGGTTATAGGTGTTTTTTTTTCTGGAAACAATTTGGTGGACTTTGTGCAGTTTAGCTGAGTATGGCAACTTTTGATTTGGAGTTGTTTTTGGTCTGTCCTTCTCATGAGCAGTTAGTTCAGTGTCGTAGAGACGACTTATATGATATAGCGCAACACCTCAGTCTCGCAGTGAATAATCAAACATTAAAAAAAGAATTAAAGGCTCTGGTGGTAGATGAGTTGGTGGAAAGGGGTTCTCTGGTGCTGCCTGTACAAGCTGAACAAGCTGCGTTCAATTTCCTGTCTGAAGCTGGGAGACAGAAGTCTGAGGCGGAGCTTTCAGTTGCTCAGGTAGAGGGTGGTGACGGTGAGGACGGCGGGCAGTGTAAAGCACCGTTCGCGTCGCCTCACTGTGACCCACCGTCTCCTGGCAGCCTAGACTCCCGAGAGGGGGTTAAACTAAAGGTCCGTCTCGCAAGTCTTCAGCTAGAGGCCAAGGACAGGGAGCAAGACAAGCAATATCAGTTTCAGTTAGACCTAAGAAAGTTGGAAATTGATAAGGAAGTCAGGATGCGTCAGCTGGAGCTAGACTCCCAACTGCGCGCATCCGGTGCTTTTGACTCTGCCGGAAGAAACTTGCTATTTCCACCTCCTCCACCTGCCTTTGACATGAGTAGAAACATTTCGTTAGTGCCAACCTTCTGTGAGACTGAGGTGGACGCCTATTTTGGTGCCTTCGAGCGCATTGCTACAGCGTTGCGTTGGCCGGCTGAAGTTTGGGCTCTGATGGTAACGTGCAAATTACATGGAAAAGCTCAGGAAGCAGTTGCGGCTCTCACGTTAGAGGACAGCCTGCAGTATGACTCAGTGAAGCTTGCCATCCTCAGTGTATGAGTTAGTCCCTGAAGCTTACCGGCAAAAGTTTAGACACCATAGGGAGGGTCCTAATCAAACTCACGCCGAGTTCGCCAGAGAAAAGGGAATGTTTTTTGCTAAATGGGTTACGTCATGTAAAGCAGAGGATTATTCTGCTCTGAGGGAATTGACCATGTTGGAGGAGTTTAAAAAAAGTTTGCCTGAGCACATTGTTGTTTACTTAAATGAGCAAAAAGTAAATACCCTCTCTGCTGCTGCTGTGTTAGCCGATGAGTATGTGTTAACGCATAAATCTGTGTTGTCCCCTGTCTTTACTGACAGATCTCGCCGTGTGTTAGTCGCACCACCTACTGAACCGTTGAGTGTGTATAATGTAACCAGAGAGGAGAGAGAGAGTGCTTTTACTGTCACAAACCTGGACATGTCATCGCCAACTGCCCAGCTCTGAAGCGTAAAGAACAGCGGCAGAATATGTCCCCGCCAAACGGTATTGGCCTGATCACCCATACCCGTGCACAGGCGAGTAAAAGTGTTCCTGATGTCGCCTTATCTGAGTCTGTCATTGTGCATGTGCTTTCAGATGAAGCTGTGTCCGGGGAGAAGCCAGGAATTTTGGCTCCCCCTCCTCTTTGTGAGGATGTCGCGAGACCGGCGCAACACACCGGCTCAGACAAGCCTCTAGACTTCTCGACACTCCCGGTAACCCGAGAGCGTCAGCTTGTGTATCGGATCTTAGTGTTAGTGTTGGCTCTACAACATGTTAAGATTGATGTTGGACCCAGCCTTTGGCCAAATGTGATGTGTTACGATCCATTCATATTCTGCCCCAGCGTGTCCAAGCACAACCAGCGTCTCCTGCAATGGGCTCTGATTGTGCGGGACTACCACAGTAGACACCCGTCATTAAAGGGTTCAGAGAATGTGTTGGCCGATGCTTGTCCAGGTTGAGTTTGAGATGTTAGTGTGTTAGGTTGAGTTTGTGATGTTAGAATGTGTGTTGTTAGGAGTTCGTTAGTGTGTTTGGTTCACAAAACCTGTGGGTTTGTGTTTTAAGGGGGGGAGTGTTACGGCTGCTGTTTCTGTCTGCTCATTAATTTGCCTGTGAGTGTTTCCAGCTGTGTGCGTGTGTAATATGTAAATGAGCTGTGTGGTTGCCCCGACGTCATTGGCTGTCATCTCCTGGTCCGCCTCTGAAGAGGGTGATTGGATCGACGACAGCCAATCGCAGCGCACAGCCGGCGCACACCTGCTGGGGAGGAGTACAAAGGCCGCGGACTGTCATCACTCTGGAGGCTCTGTTGAGTGAACAGACGCCTCTCGCTATTCGCTCTTTGTTCTGGGGTTAACTTGTGTGGACTGTTATTGTGATTAGCAGTATTGTTGTGGTTAGATGTGCTTAGATTAGTTTGATTAGATATGCTTAGATTAGCTTAGTTTGACTGTTGTCCTAGCTGTGTTTTCTTACAGCCTTCCTTTCCTAGTTGTACCACTTTTACAGTGAGGTTTTGTTTCCTTCTTTATTTAGCGTGTGAGTATTTAGTTTCCCTGTAGCCTATGCGTTTAGACTCACTGTTTAGAGTCCTCCCTTAGTTTGGTTGCCTATTTAAACTTGCGCCCTTGTGGCCTCTTTTGTTTGTTATGTAAACCGGTGTTTGTGGCAATTTGTTTGTTTCAGGCTGCTTGCCTGCCATTTTATTTACCGCTGCTATTTAAAATAAACCGCTTATAATTATACCAATTCCAATCTGGTTGTGTTGCTTCCCTCTGATTTCCCTAGCTCAGAAGGGAACGTAATAATATCATATCATATAATGTATTGTATTATTAAGTAATATCATACATTAACCCCATTATAGCAGATGCCACATTGAATGGATGAACACATTTATGCATCAATAATTACAACAGAGTATTTCTAAATACAACTTGTAAAAATACAATATGTATTTAATATGGATAACATAATAATTAATTTCAGATGATAATACTTTTCAGGGTTAGGTCCGGTCTGACAGCGCTTAGCTCTCTGCTGAAGATCACTGCTCTAAACAAAGTCAAAAATCCTACATCCAAACGGAATACATATAATTAATTATTATTAATACGTTAAGTCTTGTTCATTGTTTTTCAATTTTATTAAATGTTTGATATTTCCGGCACAGACCCTTCCATACCGGCAATGCGCGATAGAAACAACAGAAAGTGCGACAGTTTAAAGAGCCTGTGACAGCATCCCAACAACTGTTGTGCAATGAAATATTGGGCTACTAGTAATCTTGAACCTTCAGTTTAAAAAAGAAGGCGCGATACCGTTCCGATAAATATCAATAATTTCGAACATTGCGGGGAAATTTTTTCTACTCATTTTGAAGTTTTGGGGGAAGCCGGAAGTGACGTCAATGCGGGAACGCTTCACTGTGCGGCGAGAGAACCAAACACGGACAAAGTGTGTTGTCATGCGTAGAAATGGTGAATTACTGAGTTTAGGCACGTTAATAACGTTTTAATGAAGTTGACTACAGTATATTCATATTTGTCAGTGCTTTCATGTCAATTTGGCGAACATAAACATACATGATCGTGGTGAAGATGATGATTAAACTAGGATTACAAATCGGTAGTGAGAGCTGCTGAATTTCCTCCCGTAGGATGTGATATAAAAACAAATCGATTATTTTTGTAGTTGTAAACTCAAGTGGATGAAACTACATTTATTGTGCTTTCATGTCAATTTGGCGAACATATGATACATTAAATGATCGTGAGGATGATGATTTACATTTTTTTTGTTTGAGCCGGTCTGCATTTTCTGATGAGAAAACAAACCGATGCTTTTTGTAGTCGCAGTACACCAACATGGATTAAACGTGTGGTTTTTTTACCACAATGTTGGGGAAATTAATGGATAAAATGCACAGATTATTATTATTATTATTCCCACTCCGATCGGGACACTAGGTCCACCGTTTCCCCGCAGCGAGGCTCCCCCCGTTGACAGTTTACGTGGGCTGGGCTGGGTGCAGTGGCGGACTGGCCATCTTGTCTGTCAAAATGCATCTTACGTTTCTAACTTGCAATATCATTATTTCCGCTCTCTTCACTCCAGAAGAGCGATCTCCCTGTGTCTCTCTGTGTGCAGGGGGCGGGGCCTAACAGACATGCTGCTGCGAACACAAACCTACAGACTGGGGGTTGGCAGGTCACAGGAGGGGGGGGGGGGGGGAGCTGTGGAATGTGAGCATCCCCCTTGGGAGACTTACTCCACACATTCTGATGGCCAATTAGTTTTGAACAAAGAGTTTGCAACATGGCGGGTGGGGGCTTCTCAAAAGAGAAAATGCAGATATAATTCACTCTCTCGACTCTAGTATCTCGAGCTGAGGTGGTTTGTACCCGTGCTGCTGATGAAACTCTCCATTGGCTCAGCAAAAGTTTGTTGTTGTTTTGTGTCAGTTTTACGTCACCACTTCATTCACATTTTTCATCATTGTTCCACAATGTTTTTCATGATATTAATATCCATATATTTTATACTATACTTGCACTGCTTACCGTTTTCATACTTTATCTTAGCATATTCATACACACTGTTAATACTGCTCACAGGCTGCTGTGTATATCTAGTGTATTCATACCCCTCACTGTTTATTCATAATTCAATTAATTCTATATTTTATTCTGTAGATTGTGTACATTACTTTTCACTTTACTGCTTGTTGCACCGTTAGAAGCTAAACTGCATTTCATTGTCTCAGTACCTGTAATCTGTGCAATAACAATAAAGCAGGCATCTTTATTGTAGCCTCAACAGTCAAGTTCTAATTAGTGCAATATGAAATAAAAACAACTACACTCTTTTGGCAGTGTTGTGGTGCCGTGAGATGGGTGTCGGAGGCGGGGTATCAAAGGTACAAGCTAGACTTTTATTTAGCATCTGAAAACCATTGTAAACAACTTCATGACCGGGAAGCGAAGACCGGCGGAAACAGGAAGTCCGGTTCACTAAAATGTCCGTGCAGAACAATACCCCAACCCATAGATCCGTGGGTGAATAATGTCAATCACCACAGTGTACACATTAACAACAACTACACTATTTTGGCAGTGCAACAATTAAGCAAGAACTACACTCTTTTGGCAGTAACACTAGATAAATACTAAACGGTCAGACTGACACTGAAGACAAACAAACCATTTTCAGCAATCAATCTGTTAAGTTGACTCTGGGTGACATGTGCGAATAAAAAAAAATCGTTTTTTGGCTGTTTAGATGGTGTTGCTCCATCTGGGTCACTGCCGGTGGTTGAGACGGTGGGGTCTTTGGCAGAGGCGTCAATTGGGTATGGCAAGGTATGGCAGCTGCCACACCTTGGCTCCAGGGGAAAATGTAAATGTTCGTTTTAAAAAAATAAATTTATGGAATTACTCTGTGTCAATTTGTATTGATTATTCTATTATTTAATACATATAAATTAAATACAAATGAAAATCAGAACAACACAATCGATTTCTCTAGTCTAGATATTATCTTTCCCAATACTTATCGTAACGTATCCCCCCTCCCTATCTTGAAATGTGGTATCTCCTGACGAGAAGCCGCCGGAGGTCAGAGCGGGTCATGTTATCGCGGTTTTTTTTATTTTTCGGCTAAGCTAATTAACTAAAATGAAAAGAAAGCAAAGAACTTTAGAATCTTTTTTTATCAAAAAAAAGGCAGGTGAAGGTGATGGCTCCAATGTTGCCCCAGCAGCAGAGGGAGAAGGACCAGGTAGTGAAGGTGGGATTCAAGCTGTTAACGAGGCTGTTAGCCACTCCAGCACCTGCGCCGGGGATGCAGATGCTAACAGGGAGACGGAGACTACATGCATGGAGGCTGAGAACTCGTCCACACCGACTTCTCGAATTGAATCCGAGTCTGAGTCCCCACCAATTTCTCAGATTGAAAGAGCTGGATCAGACGTGGACAGCGATAAGGAAGGTCAAGGTCCGGGTGCAGCAGCAGTAGCAGCCTCTGGGTCAACTGGAGCAGAGAAGAAGGATATTAGTGGATGTAAAACAGACGGACTCAGGCGTCCTCGTTTGACCCACTTCCCAACTAGAAATGGAAGACGCTTTAATGTCAGTGTGTATCAGGAATATGACTGGGTTGAATATTCTGCGCAAGAAGATGCAGTTTATTGCTTTGCATGCCGTCATTTTGGAGGAGCCTCAACTTTAACAGGTGACAGGCATGGACTGCGTGTGTTCATAGACACTGGATACACATGTTGGAAGAACATGAAAAAAAATCTCCGGGATCATCAAGGGAGCAGTAGACACAATTGTGCTGCATTAGCGTGGTCTAACTTTAAGGCTGTGATCAGCGGACATAAGGAATCCATCGCAAGTCGGATTGACGCAAACAGGACAGATGAGGTGCAGGAGAACCGGGCTCACGTCAAATCCTTGTTCAAAATCACGTCATTTCTGGGAAGACAGGCCCTCCCTCTCCGTGGCCACAACGAGAGAGATGAGGATGAAAATAAAGGAAATTTCCTTGAACTTTTGGACGTTATTGCAACAGATGACAGGAACGTGAAAAGCAAACAGGAACGCAGGTATGCGCACTATTCTTCCCCAGAAGCCCAGAATGATATGGTGAGAGTTATTGGGGAAAATATCAGAAGTATAATCATAAATGAAGTAGGAGAAGCACGGTACTTTTCAGTGTTAGTGGATGAAACGAAAGACCTGTCTAAGAAGGAGCAGCTGGCCATTTTGATCCGTTATGTACATGACGGGATTATAAAGGAAAGAGCCATTGGAACCTATCACATGAAGGACCTGACAGCTGAATCCCTGGCCCAGAAAATAATAAAGGAATTATCGAGTTTAGATATTCAGCTGTGTGTTGCACAATGCTACGATGGTGCAAGTGTTATGCGGGGTAATGTGCGTGGAGTGCAGGCTTTAATACGTGAAAAAGTGCCGCATGCAGCGTATATACACTGTCATGCACATAGACTAAATCTTGTGCTTGTGAGCTCGATAACTGAAATACCAGAGATGGCAGAGTTTTTTGGTGTTGTTCAAACACTATATACTTGTATTGCAAATAGCAATACCAGACACATGCTTTTCATTGAGGCTCAAAAGAAGTTGGGACACAACAAAATACTGCACTTGGAGCGCACCTGTCCCACTCGGTGGCTGTATTGGTATAGGGCTCTACAGAAGATAAAACTGCGCTACGAGGCTATACTAGCTGTGTTAGATGCCACTATTGACGCTCATGCAGAGGGTTCAACTGAAGCTGCTGGACTTCGGACAAATATGCTGACAGTCACTTTTGTTGTGCGTCTTCATGTCCTAGAAAAAATCTTAAATCTCACTTATGGACTGTCTGAACAGCTTCAGACAAAAGACATTGCAATCACGATGGCTTCCAACCTCATACGGAGTACTAAGGCCCAGCTGGAAAAGATGAGGTCAGATAAAGAGTACCAGGACACACTGAGCAGAGCCAAGGCATTTTCCACAGAGCTCGGCCTCCCAAGCAGCGACACTGCCCCTCTGCGACCAGCAAGAGCACGGAGTGTGTCCAAAGCCTTGGCAGGGTTTATTGTCGGATCATCCAGTGGCCAGAGACAAACAGGAGATGACCAAGAAAAAAGACTATACTTTGAAACACTGGACCGCTTCATCTCTGAGTTAGATCGCCGATTTACAGATAATGATGAGCTACTTAATGCTATCCAGGCATTTGATTGTTCATCTCCCCATTTCATGGATGTAGTTAAAATGGAACAGTTTGCACAACTCTATGATGAACTGATCGACACCACCCTTCTCAGTTCCCAGTGTCACACAGCAAAAGCTTTCCTTGAACTTGAGATGAAGGAGGACGTGGAGGAGGAGAAAAACATAATGCTGGCTTTGACACGACTGAAGACCATGTCTGTCGCTTTTTCAGAGGTCATCAAGCTATTCAAGATCGCAGCAACAATTCCTGTCTCCACTGCATCCAACGAAAGATTCTTTTCCGTTTTAAAAAGAGTCAAGACTTACCTGCGGACCACCATGAGCGATGACAGGCTCACAAACCTCATGTTGATGGCTGTTGAGCCTGCTGTCGTAAAATCCCTGGACGCAGATGAACTCGTCAATAACTTTGCTGCTTTGAGGACCCGCCGTTATCCACTTGTGGAATAATTAATAAAGTTCATCTCAAAGTAAGATACCCAAACATCTTATTAATATGATTTCTCTTTCTCTTTTCTTCTCCCTCCCTCCCTCTCCTCTCTCCCTCCCTCTCCTCTTTATATTTGGACTTTAACAGTTTACAGCAGTTTACCTGGTATGTTCACGTGATATTGTTGCAATTACATAGTGAATGAAGTGAACAGAAAGAGTGAAATTGTGTCAGAAAGGCTATTACTGCTGTCTAACCCTGCCGCTTGCTATCCATGGTGCTGAGAACGGATGCGTAACGGCGCATTTGACTGAATTGATTGATTGACGTGCGTAGTTAAGTGTTTGTGTCCATAGTTACTTGCGCTAGCGGGATGTGAGTGAGGCTGCATTTGAAAAAGTTCAAATTTTCCTAACCACACAGAAAAGCTACATAGCAGACTTGTCACTTTTGTTATGATTCTTTGCTGGGCATGTATATTGATTGATACTGTAGTTAAGTCATGTGACTAGTAACCTTGCCATACCTTAGCTTTGGCTGAATTGACGCCACTGAGGTAAAGCATTGCCATTTTACACCTATTTCCAGGTGTGGTGTCGGTTCTCCATCTCTTTTAACAATATATACTAATGTCCTGAACAAACCCAACCCCCCACCCACAACAGCGAGCTACTTGCACTGGTGCTATGATGTTTAAAAATGAACCAGCTTTGGGAGATGAGAGCCACAGGAGCAGTGACATTGTTTATTTGCAGAATGCAACTCATAAAGTACAACACATGTGACATCACTAAACAACATTACTGGTGATTACCTCTCTACACTGAATATCAGATGTCTGCTTGCATCGTCTCCCTCTTTTATACTTCCTGCTGCCAGAGTTTTGTTTTTCAGAAATCATTCAAGAAAAACAGCTTATGCACGGCTTTACGCTCACAAAACAGTTTGCTCTTCCCAGTCCCAAACCACACACCTGTACCTGTGAGATCAATGATATGCTGTTGCCCCATTACGCCATCTAGTGTTCAAAATATATAAAAAAATATATATAAAATATATATAATATATAAAAATATATATAAAATGTAACCATTGTAATGTGTGCAAATGGGGTTACCCAGCTTCTATGAGTATAGGCGCAGCCCTCTAAGGCTATCGCTATTGGGTAATCCCACTCCACGTGTGCAGCACTGAAAGACTTAATCCACGCCCACCTATGACGTGGGCTCCACCTACGGTCTTTCCGTATAAATAGGAAGTAGTTCCTACAATCTGCTCCCACACAAACAGCTTTTCTTCAGCTATTCGCGGAGCCAGTGGGGCCCGAACCTTAGAGGGCTGCGCCTATACTCATAGAAGCTGGGTTACAGTACATAACCCCAGTTCTATATCGTATAAGGCTTCGCCCTCTAAGGCTATCGCTATTGGGTTAAGGTCGAAGCAGGATGTAGTCCACGCCCCACTGGTCCGTCCGTTACCAGAAGCACAAAAACACACCTACTCAATTAATAACCCATTTTGCCATGCGTAAAGGGGCATCACATTCCCAGGGAAAATAGCATTACAAAACGAATATTCTCTATATGGGAAAGAAGGTAGGCTATATCAGTAGGCTGTCGTTTATAAAAAGTAGAGACCAAAGTCCCACTTGTTAAAACGATCAAAGAGGGGGGAAAGGGCAGCTCTCTAAGTGCCGACAGGCAGGAGAGAGGGCACGCAGTTGAGTCCCCGGCATTACTCACTCTGACAGGATACTCAGTACTGAGTGTGTTAGAGAGGAATGGGAGACATCCCTCAAATAAAAACGAATAAAATAACAGGGGGAAGACCAAGATGCAGCCGTGCAAACGTCTTCCACTGTCATTCCTCCGTGCAACGCCGTGGAGGAGGAAATTCCTCTGGTGCCGTGCGCTTTGATGTTCTCCGGGGGATCCACCCTAGAGGAGACATACGCCTTTGAAACAGTCATACATCAAATCTTATTCGTCCTAATGAGCGCTCTCTGTAATGCACAAACAGACGCATGGAACTGCGTAAAGCAGCCGTGCGTGCAATATAGCATGTCAGCACGCGCACGGGACAGAGGAGATGAGATGTGGCTTCCTCCTCTGATGTGTGAGGAGGAGGAAAGAAGCCCTCCAAAGGTATCACTCTCGATCTAAAAGAGCTTGTGATCACCTTTGGCATAAAAACCGGGTTAGGGCGCAAAAACAGCTGAGCTGCCATCTCCTTGGATCTGGAGACATGACGGAGCAACAGAGAGAGCAGACAAATCACTCACCCCTTTAGCTGATGTCAGAGCCAAGAGCAGAGCTACTTTGGCTGACAAGAACTTTAGGGGGACCTGATCTAAAGGTTCAAATGGAGCTTTACTCAGTGCGCGTAACACTAAAGCCAAAACCCATTGAGGCGCCAAAGCGCGTGACACAGGTCTGAGTCTCTGTGCTCCCCGTATAAAACGTTTTGTCAGCGGGTGACTAAACACCGTGCTGACACCAAACCTACGTGGCAAGATGAAATGGAAGCATCATATGTTTTTACCGTAATATGAGGCAATTCCTGTCCAGCAACAGCTGGAGGAACGACAGCACGAGAGGCAAGGGGTATGTAACGGGGTTCAGGCTTTTCCCTACACACCAAACGGAACATTGTCCATTTGGCTGTGAAGGATGCTCTGGTGTGTTCAGCAGCTGCGCTGATTCCTCCCACGGAAGGAGGAATGTACACTATGCGTCTCCTCTGAC
Organism: Notothenia rossii; assembly: GCF_949606895.1. Lineage (NCBI taxonomy): Eukaryota > Metazoa > Chordata > Actinopteri > Perciformes > Nototheniidae > Notothenia > Notothenia rossii. Next base: position 31,221,936 of record NC_136901.1, on the reverse strand, counting down.
GCACAGGGTTGATGTGTAGGCGAATAAACCACCTCTGGAGTCTCCTCACTGTGAAGGAGACCCAGGGGGATCACCACGTGACCAGCTGATATCATGCCTAACAGCTGCACCACGGAGAGGGCTGTCACCGCCCCGCGGGGTGTGACGCGCCGGAGGAGAGCTGTCCCTTTCTCCCCTCTCCGCTGTGGGAGTCGCTCTCTCATGCGGGCTGAGTTTAATTCCACTCCCAGTTAAATGATAACATGGGAGGGAAGAGGACAGCTCTTCTTCCAGTTGATAATGAAACCCAGGCTTACAGATGAGATACGAGCTGTATCGTCTGTAAGCCGCTTCCTCCCTTCCTGGAGCGAGATAGCCACAGCCGGTCGTCCAGGTAAAATCACACTCTCATCCCCATTCTGAGTAGCTGCTCCAACTGTCTCCACCCACTTTGAAAAAGTGCATGGAGCCAGGAATGAGAAATGCAGGAATTTGTTGTGTTTAGGGATGATGGTTACGTGGAGGAATGCATCCTTCAGTATTATCGATGTGAACCAGTCTCCCTGGTGAACACTCCAGCACCTGTTTGATCGTCAGCATGGGAAAAGGCCATTCCCTTGTTGGACACTGACAGATCGAGGATGGGTCTCATTCCCCCCGCCCCGTCTCCTTCGGGATCAGAAAATAGCGGGAGTAAAAACCCCTGATTTTCTTCCCCTTGAGGAACCCTGGAAAAAAGCTTTCTTTTAACAAGAGTTCCTGCCGCTCTGCAAGGAGCGCGAGACACTGTTCCTGGGATGACAGGGTTCCCTGTATCCCGTAGAACTGCGGGGGGGAGAGGCGAACTGCAGAGACTACCCTCTGCCCATCCGCCTGCTCATCCATCTGTCCATCAGACACACTCGCCGCCAGCCTGAGTACCATACCTACTCTGATAGCGCCGGGTGTACATTCTCTGGATGCGCTGTGGTTGGTGGCAAACCACGCCAGAGCCCTCCACACGCTGCATTTCACACAGGCTCTCATTATGTCGCCGTTTAGGAGAAGACTCGTAAACCGCGCGTTCACGCTCAACACCACTAAGGGATGAGCGGAAGTGTGTGCAGTGCTGTCCACATGATGCGTAATAATGGCCCTCCGTGAGCTTATTACGACCGTGGGTTGGAGGTACGTCTGAGACAGAGGAAAAAAATCTGTGCTGCCTAATAACCGAAAGGTTAAGGTAGACGGATTGAATCGTAAGCCCTGCTGTTTTATTAACCGATAAGTTAAAAAACCCAGCCGGCTTAGGCAGTGAGCCATGCTGCCAAGTAACCAATAGGCTATTGGCAGCAGGCTTAACCGGGGAGCCTTGCTGCGTATATTATCTTCCATCTGTCCATCGAACACACGCGCCGCCACTTAGCGCAAACCTGCTCTGGATGTGCTGTGGTTGTCATGGTGACGAGCCACGCCAGAGCCCTCCAGACGCTGTCTAGAAGAAGGCTCGTAAACCGGACCTTGAGGTGCGTTCACGCTCAACACCCCTGAGGGATGAGCGGAGGTGTGTGCAGTGCTGTCCACACTTTAATAATGGCACTCGTGGACACATTAAAACCGTGTGTAGGAGGTAGGTCTGGGACAGAGGAGAAAAACCGAGTTGCCTAAAAACCAATAGGTTTTAAAGACAGCCGATTTATGCAGCGAGCCATGATGCCTATAACCCACAGGTTAGGGGCAGCCGGCTTACCTGGTGGGCTTTGCTGCTTATTATTATCCATCTGTCCATCGAACACACGCGTCGCCACTCAGAGTAATACTCTGAGAGCGCGCGACATGAGTAGTAATAATGATCCTGTTTCGATCACATTAGTATGCATAAAAAGTGACAGGTGGGCCCGCCCCCAATTATGCTAATGAGCTAAGTCCCGCCTCCCTTTGTTCGAGGTGTGATATCACAAGTAGGTTTGATATCACAAGTAGGTGTGAGATCCATCGATAGGAGGGGTGATGTGTATTCACACGTAGGTGTGAAATTCCCCCAATGTAGTAGCGCCTTATGGCGTCTAATCAAAAACGTTGTGTGTGTGTGTCTCTCTGTGTGTGTGTGTGTGTGTGTGTTTGTGTGTGTGTGTGTGTGTGTGTGTGTGTGTGTGTGTGTGTGTGTGTGTGCGTGCGTGTGTGTGTGTGTGTGTGTGTGTGTGTGTGTGTGTGTGTGTGTGTGTGTGTGTGTGTGTGTGTGTGTGTGTGTGTGTGTGTGTGTGTGTGTGTGTGTGTGTGTGTGTGTGTGTGTGTGTGTGTGGACCTTGATTGCTGTCCTCACATGGAGCTTCAGGTTCCTGTCAGGATCTTAAGTCTTTCTTAGTAATTTCTTCACTTTGTTCCTTTTTCTTTTCACCTTCCTTCTTTTTGTCTTTTTCGTTTTCTGTCCTATTGTCCCTTTTCTTTTCATTCGCATTCTGCGTTTGCTTTTCATTTTTCTTCTCCTTTTCATTTAGCTTTTTCTTTTTCTTCGGTTTTCTTTACTTTTGCTTTTCTTTTCTGCTAATTGTCGTTTGCAATCCTGGCGAGTGGTATGAGATATATTGTTTCTATAAAGGTTATCTATAATACCATCTTTTAAAGAAAGATATTCTTCATATGTCATGTTATCATAGTCCTCTTTTGTCCTAAAGACCTTACATGGATATGATATAGAGGAGAGCTCTTCTTCTGGAACATCCTCTCCCCTACTTTGTAACATCCAGTCATTAAGCCCATATCCGTTATCCTGGTGATAATAAGTGTAGGCTACATCAGACTTGGTTTTTCTCAGATCCATGGCTGCTTTTCAACGGTCGTCTTAGTGGGGTCCTTCGTTTTAGATTATTTGCTGAGTGGGGTGGGAATTATTGCGTTGAGTGGGGGGAGTCATCTGTAGAATTGAGAGTTTTTTTCACCAGTATAATGTCCCCTGCTGTTTGACTCTTTTTAAAAAGTTATTTTCCATCTATCAATTTCAACCAAGCAGCAAGAGGTACAATTTAAGAATAAGTAACAGGAATTACACACAAATCTGCAGTGTCCGTAAAAAGTGTTAAAATCACAAACTTGCCTTTTAGCGAAACAGTCTTTAAAAAAAAATATAATCAGACAATGTACTTCATTTTCTAGTTTTAAGGTTTTGCATACCTCAAACTTTATCTAAAAGTATCTTGGTAACACAAGAAAAGACAAAAAAGCATTGATGTTAACAAAACTTGATCGTTCCACTGAAATAGCGTTAAAATCAAAAAGTGCCCTTAAAGAAAATGTATTCGGACAAAGTATTCTATTTTCAAAAATGTTTAAGGTTTTGCATTAACAAAAAGTGTATCTTACAGTTCTTTTGTGAGAGAATTACACTCAAATCTGCCGAGTTTCAGTAAAAAGTGTTAAAATCACAAACTTGCCTTTTAGAGAAACAGTCTTTAAAAAAAAATCTAATCAGAAAATGTACTTCATTTTCTAGTTTTAAGGTTTTGCATACCTCAAAGTATGTCTAAAAGTATATTGGCAAGAGAAAAAAGCCAAAATCTGCCTAGGCCATTAAAAAGAAAAAAAAATCCTTACAAAGTACTTCATATTCTACCAGTTGTTAAGTGTTGCATACATCAAAGTGTGTCTAGTAACACGAGAAAAGAGAAAAAAGCCAAAATCTGCCTAGTGTCAGTAAATAAGTGTTAAAATCACACATTTGCCTTTTAGAGTCACAGTCTTTAAGAAAATAACAGTTTTACACAGTGACTGACATTCTGTATGGGGGTTTCTCACCTGAGCTGCTGCAGGGGGGCGTTGAAAAGGGGATGAGTATGTCTGGCTCTCGGGGGGATGGTGTGTTAAGAGTCACAGTCTTAAAGAAAATCTGTTCAGAAGAAGTACTTTCTACCAGTTGTAAAGTTGTCATACATAAAAACTCTATCCAAAAAGTAAGAGACTTACTGTTCTTTTGTGAGAGAATTACACACAAATCTGCCGAGTGTCAGTAAAAAGTGTTAAAATCACAAACTTGCCTTTTAGAGAAACAGTCTTTAAGAAAAATCTAATCAGACAATGTACTTCATTTTCTAGTTTTAAGGTTTTGCATACCTCAGAGTGTGTCTAAAAGTATCTTCGCAAGATTAAAAAGCCCAAATCTGCCTAGTGTCTGGAAAAAAAGTGTTAAAATCACAAACTTGCCTTTTAGAGTCACAGTCTTTAAGAAAATAGAAGTGTTACACAGTGACTGACATTCTACCAGTTGTAAAGTTTTCAGACACCAAACTGTATCTAAAAGTATCTTGGTAACACAAGAAAAGAGAAAAAAGCATTGATGTTAACAAAACTTGATCTTTCCACTGAAATAGCGTTAAAATCAAAAAGTGCCTTTAAAGAAAATGTATTAAGACAAAGTATTTTATTTTCAAAAATGTTTAATGTTTTTGCATTAACAAAAAGTGTATTTTACAGTTATTTTGTGAGAGAATTACACTCAAATCTGCCGAGTGTCAGTAAAAAGTGTTAAAATCACAAACTTGCCTTTTAGAAAAACAGTCTTTAAGAAAAAATCTAATTCGACAATGTACTTCATTTTCTAGTTTTAAGGTTTTGCATTCCTCATAGTGTGTCTAAAAGTATTGTGGCAAGAGAAAAAAGCCAAAATCTGCCTAGGCCATTAAAAAGAAACCATATTCCTTACAAAGTACTTCATGTTCTACCAGTTGTTAAGTGTTGCATACATTAAAGTGTGTCTAAAAGTATCTTAGTAACACGAGAAAAAAGCCAAAATCTGCCGAGTGTCAGTAAATAAGTGTTAAAATCACACATTTGCCTTTTAGAGTCACAGTCTTTAAGAAAATAAAAGTTTTACACAGTGACTGACATTCTGTATTGGGGTTTCACACCTGAGCTGCTGCAGGGGGGCGTTGAAAAGGGGATGAGTATGTCTGGCTCTCGGGGGGATGGTGTGTTAAGAGTCACAGTCTTAAAGAAAATATGTTCAGAAAAAGTACTTAACTTTCTACCAGTTGTAAAGTTGTCATACATAAAAACTCTATCCAAAAATTAAGAGACTTACTGTTCCTTTGTGAGAGAATTACACACAAATCTGCCGAGTGTCAGTAAAAAGTGTTAAAATCACAAACTTCCCTTTTAGAGAAACAGTCTTTAAAAAAAAAGACATGATCAAGGGCGCATTAAGATCTTTAAACTATGAATACCCTCTTCAAAGAGACTTCCTTGTAGTTAATAAAATAATTAAAACATTAGTTCACAAGCCATACAACTTAAGAGAACATCCAGTTCACAAGTCATACAATTTCAAAAAGAACATCCTTGGTTAAAAACAACTTCATAGGGGTTTTTAAAGGTCACATGTCATGCTTTTCCGGTTATTACCCGTCCCCTTGTGTGTTATGAAGGTTTTTCTGCATGTAAATGGTGTGCAGAGTCAAAACCCTCAAAGTACGCCCTGTAGCGAGTAAGACTCTAAAACAGAAAATACCTCCCCAAAACGCCTCGTTTGTGAAACGTCATCATGACGTCATCATCCATTTGATTCTTCCGGGTACGTGCTTACGAAAGCACGTACCCGGAACTAAATGGGCCAATCCGTGGAGCCGTTACTTTACGTCCGTGGAGCCGTTACATTAAGCCCCCGCTGATTGGTCCAAATTGACCAATCCACACACACACTCAGTGCAAGCAGCTCTGCTGATTTCTGTTCCCTGCTGCTGGCTGATAACAGACAGTTGGGATCGCGCAAAATTCTCTCTGCAGACCCATTCTCACAGCGTTTATCAACCTATAAACCTTTTTCTTACTCAATATCAAGCCACACTTATTGTTTTTATTTCGGCTGTGACTTTGTGTGTGTTCAGGTTGAGTTTGGCTGTGTATCGCTAAACAAGAAAATCACGGAGGGGTGGGGGGGAGCTGCAGCGAGCCGTTTAATGGAGAAAGTGAATACTGCTGAAGACACATACTTTACAGAGATGCTGTATGCAAAACCAATGTGAGTTTGGAAAATTGCACGGTATTTTTCTATTTTAGTATACCTCAACAATGGAATTATGATCAGTGGAAATGGCCATGACATGTGACCTTTAAAGTTGTGTGAATTAATTAAACATTACAAATACAAGATCCGGGAGTCATCGCAGTTACTGGCAATGTCTGGTGATCTCTGTGTCTGTTTTTTATGTCGAGAGTGACAGCCGACCGTACGGCACGTTTTGTTACAGTCTTTACAAAAGAGGGGTTTAAACTCTTCCAGAGTACATGAGGGGTCAAGACAGACATAACAATGACCACTACAGGAATGATTCCAATGATCGCTGTAGCCTGTGTAACAATGTTCGCAGACATATGGAGAGCCTAAAAACCCCTTTTTAATCCCATAGTAATGGTTTTTGAAGAGGAACAAAAACACAGTTTTGTCTCGTTTGGGACCGTCTGTCTGGAATTTACAGTGAGCATGATCTTCATCGCCTCTGTAAAACACCACAATCTTGCATTTTAAACTCTCTTCGAATGTATCAATGTCGTTGAATGTCACAGCTGTCTGATCTGTCAAACACACCCCCCTCTGAATCTCTCTACCGCGTACTGTGGGGTACATACGTTTCTCCATTCTTCAGATCCACTTAACCTTTTAGAGAAACAGTCTTTAAGAACAAATCTTTTTCTAGTTTTGAGGTTTTGCATACCTCAAAGTGTGTCTAAAAGTATCTTGGCAAGAGAAAAAAGCCAAAATCTGCCTAGGCCATTAAAAAGAAACCAAATTCCTTAGTTAGACACTGTGTTTTAGAGAGAACAATACAAGTGTAAGGTAACTGTTTTTAAATTCCATCCCCCCTCTGTCTACTGATAAGATGGCAGGAAGGGGGGAGGAGGAGGAAGGGCCAGGCTCACACAGTCACACACACACACACACACACACACTCACACACACACACACACACACACACACACACACACACACACACACACACACACACACACACACACACACACACACACACACACACACACACACACACACACACACAGCTGAATGATGTATGTGCAGAGTTTGACCCTTGAAGGCTGTTTCTTCTGCTCTAAAATGGAATATATTTGTTACCTATTAATAGAATTTTAGATTTTTAATTTTGGATTTATTTGTGAATGGGAGAAGTAGTAGATGGAAAACATACCAAACACTAATTATTCAAAGTAGAGTATTTTATTTTATATACGTTAATACTAAGGAGGCATAGGCCTATATGATGATATCATGTTTGACATTATTGATATTAAAAAAGTGATTTTTCCATGTCATTCGTGTGTTTTTCTTATCAAAAAGTGAAGTTATTTATTTGTAAGCTCCAAATCCAAATGTTTCCCGCAATGGCCTTTGTGCCCTGGCATGTGGCCTTTACGCCCTGAAAAAATGTGTGAAACCAGAGAGAACAATACAAGTGTAAGGTAACTGTTTTTAAATTCCATCCCCCTCTGTCTACTGATAAGATGGCAGGAAGGGGATAGGAGGATACACACACACACACACACACACACACACACACACACACACACACACACACACACACACACACACACACACACACACACACACACACACACACACACACACACACACACACTGTGTGAGACTCCATCCCTTTATAAACTAAAGTACTTCAACATTAGTTAACAGTCTCCCCAAAACTTAAAAACCATTATGAATCATAGTGCTAATACACAATAAACACAATATATACACAGAGGTTGTTTAACACACAACATACAACATTTAATAAATAGAGTTTTTCAGGATCAGATCCAGGTCAGGAAAACACAGAGAAGAAATGCCAGGGTGGTTCATCATCACCTTTCTCTTGCTGTAGAAACTAGATATCCCTATAAACCCTTAGCCAGGTCAATGGCTCAAAAAATAAATACAACCAATCGGTCTAATCCTTGCAATGTAGACAGAGACTCCCTCATAGCTAGTAGACTAATTAACACAAATCTAATTTAGATAGGACAATAAAGTTTGTATGGTGACTTTTAATATACTAGAGAGGTGGGTGGTAGGGAGGTAGACATATCACACACGCCGTCTAGACATGCATCACCACAGAAGGAATGAGACTTTGAAACGATAGAAGAGTGTAGCTTAGATTCCCATTAGAAATTCTGTCTGATGAAGAAAGAAAGTGGTAACATACATCAATACTATTTTTTAATTATTATGTTTATGGGGGGCTTTTCTTTAGGGGCTAAAATAAGACACACACACACACACACACACACACACACACACACACACACACACACACACACACACACACACACACACACACACACACACACACACACACACACACACTTTTTTGATTAGACAGGTGCTACTACATTGGGGGCATTTCACACCTACGTGTGAATACACATCACCCGTCCTATCGACGGATCTCACACCTACTTGTGATATCACACCTACTTGTGATATCACACCTCGAACAAAGGGAGGCGGGACTTAGCTCATTAGCATAATTGGGGTGGGGCCCACCTGTCACTTTTTATGCATACCAATGTGATTGAAACAGGATCATTATTACTACTGACATGCTCTGAATGTGCTGTGGTTGTCATGGTGACAAGCCATGTCAGGGGGCCTCCATACGCTGCATGTCACACCGGCTCTCATCCTGTCTCTGTTTAGGAGAAGGCTCGTAAACTGGACATTGAGGCGCGTTCACGCTCAACCCTGCTGATGAATGAGCGGAGGTCTGTGCAGTGCTATTCACACAGTGCGTAATAACAACCCTGGGCTCACTACGACCGTGTGTAGTAGGCAGATCTGGGACGGAGGGAAAAACCGTGCTGCCTGCGAACCGACAGGTTAGGAGCATCAGGTTTAAACGTCAAGCCCTGCTGTCTAATAACCGCCTGGTTAAATACAGCTGGCTTGTGCCACGAGCCCTGCTGCCTGCTGACTGACAGGTTACAGCCGGTTCTTGCACCTCCACACGCTGTATTGCACAGCGGCTCTCATCATGTCGCCGTTTAGGAGAAGGCTCGTAAACCGGACATTGAGGCGCGTTCACGCTTAAAGCCACTTGAGGAATTAGCGGAGGTGTGTGGAGGCATATCTGTGACATAGGAAACAAGCCTTTGCTGTCTAATCAACCGACAGGTTTTAAAGAAAGCCGGTTTGTGCCTCGAGCCCTGCTGCCTAATAACCGACAGGCTCTGAGGCAGCCGCTTATGTCATCCGGAGGAGAGCCCTCCTGAACCGGGAGAATGGGAAGATCTCATTAGGCATCTGCCTTTCCGATGATCTCCGGGAGTTCCTGGAGAATACCGCCTATACGGCAGAGATGGCGGATAGAGGGACCCGGTGACCGTGCCGCCCGGCACGTTCATGTGACGTGTTCAGTACTTCATGAGCTTTACCTTTACCCATGGATGCGCAATAAGAACGGATTATATGAATACTTTCGTGACATTTTGCTCTCTCAAAAGTTGGGCCATTTTGTCTTCATGCGTCAATGAGCAATTCTCATAGGAATGAACGAGGCCCCGCCTCCCATGCTGTATCCAGTTGTTATTATACATCCATGCCCCAGAGCAAGTCGGACACAATTACTAACCATCATGCAACGCACTAGCAAGACGGCGGTCGCAATTGCGCAGGTCTGCATCGGTCTCGCTCATCACAAACGAGCCTAGACACGTTGGAGGGAGCACAGTCAGTGACTTATAGAGTGGCAAAGTCACGCCCATCTACTTCCGTTCCATGGGACCTTATTTCGGAAAAATAATGTATTGAAGTCAATGAAGAGAGAAAACGTATCTTTCGATACAGTTTGATTTGTGCCATGAATTACACATATGATGTTTGTCAATCTTAAAAAATAATTTCCATGTCAAAAAAAGTCACAGTTTGTCGTAAAACTGTTGAAATATAAGACTATGAAAAATACGCAACTAGAAAGACTACAAATCCCAGAGTCGCGTAAGTGATGTCATAACTGATGTCACAATTGTCTTCCTCCACCAAATAAGAGATAGCTAAGATAAGATAACTTTAACAAGGTGCCTGTGTGCTTGGTACCAGGTTGTTATCATACCAGCAATGGGTCTTGCTTGTTCTTTCGCTTCCCGTATGATGAAAGGACCAGGAGTGGCTGGATCATGTTAGCTACCTAGCTAGTAGCAAGCACGTTAGTTAGCATTACAGTCTTTGCCTTGTCATTTGTATTAGCCTTAACATCAAGTAACCCAAAATGTTAAACAGTAAGAGTAGTAGTCATATTTCGTGAACCCTTTGAAGAGTACTGTCACACCGGTGTGATCATTCTATAATACACAATTTAAGCCCAGGGGAGAAATTATAACACTAACGCTACATTATCATCGGCGATCTTTTCTACTTCATGCTATCTGCACAAATGGTTGACATTAAACATTAAAAAGATCAGGCAGTTCAGAGAGAATCAAAGGAAGGCAGGCAGGCAGGCAGCTTTGCATGACATTTTTCTGGACGTGTTTCATTGTGGTGATAGTGAGGGTAGTCAATCCCTTTTTTGACAAGACAGTAGTGACGGCCATATTGGTGACGTGTGTTGTTGTGCGAGTCTGTGAGACCAGAGATTTAGTCCATTGAGCGTTTCACACAAAAAAATGTGTTACTTCACAGTTTTATGACACATTTCTTTTTTTGACTTGCAAAATTATCTTTTAAATTGACAAACATCATATGTGTAATTCGTGGCACAATTCAAACGGGATCGAAAGATTATCTTTCTCTCTCCATTGACTTCAATACATAATATTTCCGAAACAAGGTCCCATGGAGCTCCCCGGAAGGGGAGGGACTTCGCCACTCTACAGGACTGTCTCAGAAAATTAGAATATTGTGATAAAGTTCTTTATTTTCTGTAATGCAATTAAAAAAACAAAAATGTCATACATTCTGGATTCATTACAAATCAACTGAAATATTGCAAGCCTTTTATTATTTTAATATTGCTGATTATGGCATACAGCTTAAGAAAACTCAAAAATCCTATCTCAAAAAATTAGAATAGTTCCTCAGACCAAGTAAAAAAAAAAGATTTATAACAGCAAAACACAATCAAACATTTGAAAATGTCCATTAATGCACTCAGTACTTGGTTGGGAATCCTTTTGCACGGATTACTGCATCAATGCGGCGTGGCATGGAGGCAATCAGCCTGTGGCATTGCTGAGGTGTTATGGATGCCCAGGATGCTTCAATAGCGGCCTTTAGCTCATTAGCATTGTTGGGTCTGGTGTCTTTCAGCTTCTTCTTCACAATACCCCACATATTCTCTATGGGGTTCAGGTCAGGGGAATTTGCAGGCCAATCGAGCACAGTAATGCCATGGTCAGTACACCAGTTACTGGTGGTTTTGGCACTGTGGGCAGGTGCCAGATCATGCTGGAAAATGAATTCCTCATCTCCATAGAGCTTTTCAGCAGACGGAAGCATGTAGTGCTCTAAAATCTCTTGGTACACAGCTGCATTTACTCTGGGCTTGATGAAACACAGTGGACCAACACCAGCAGCTGACATGGCTCCCCAAACCATCGCTGACTGTGGGAACTTCACACTGGATTTCAAGCAACTTGGATTTTGCTCCTCTCCAGCCTTTCTCCAGACTCTGGCGCCTTGACTTCCAAATGAAATACAAAACTTGCTTTCGTCTGAAAAGAGGACTTTGGACCACTGTGCAACTGTCCAGTGCTTCTTTTCCTTAGCCCAAGTCAGACGCCTCTTCCGTTGTCTTGAGTTCAGAAGTGGCTTGACCATGGGAATACGGCTATTGTAGCCCATTTCCCGGACACGTCTGTGAACAGTGACTTTTGATACCTGGACTCCAGCTTCAGTCCACTGTCTTTGAAGCTCCCCCAAATTCTGGAAGCGACTCTTCTTCACAATGCTGTTAAGGCTGCGGTCATCTCTCTTGGTTGTGCAGCGTTTCCTGCCACATTTCCCCCTTCCAACAGACTTTTTGTGGATGTGCTTTGAAACTGCACTCTGTGAACAGCTTGCTCTTTGAGAAATTTCTTTTTGTGTCTTACCCTCCTGATGGAGGGTGTCAATGACGGTCCTCTGGACAGCAGTCAGATCAGCAGTCTTCCCCATACTTGTGATTTAGTTTACTGAACCAAGCTGAGTGTTTTTCAAGGCTCAGGAAACCCTTGCAGGTGTTTCGAGTTAATTAGACGATTCAAGTGATTCGTTGAACACCCTACTAGTATACTTTTTCATGATATTCTAATATTTAGAGATAGGATATTTGAGTTTTCTTAAGCTGTATGCCATAATCAGCAATATTAAAATAATAAAAGGCTTGCAATATTTCAGTTGATTTGTAATGAATCCAGAATGTATGACATTTTTGTTTTTTTAATTGCATTACAGAAAATAAAGAACTTTATCACAATATTCTAATTTTCTGAGACAGTCCTGTATACTGAGAAGCGGCTGCTTCTTCTCAGTCAGCATCTGTTCCAGCTGAATCAGATGACTTAAGCCAACAAGGGCACGAGGCAGGCACAGAAGAAAATGATATGGATATGTCAGAACATTTCAGTGATCTTTTTCTTAGAAACATCTGTTTATTCTACCTGAAATGCAAGGACAGTTTTTACTACCTGCTTCAACCATACAGAACATTGTTGAGGAGATGCAAAATCATACATTAGTTGGGTCAGACATATACGTTGATTAAACGTTTTTTTTACTATTGAAGATGATTATTTTGGGGCATTTCTGTTTTATCGGACTGAGGCAGTAGAGATGGACAAAAAACAGTGGCGAAAGAGGAGAGGATTTGCAGCAAAGGGCCATGCCGGAATCAAGTCTTGGCTGCTTTGTGTGGAACGTGTTCTACGAGGCAGGGACGGACTGGCCATTGGGAATACCGGGAGTTTCCCCGGTGGGCCGGTGCTGTGTGTGGGCCGGAGGGCCAAACATTTTTAAATAAATTTAAAAAAAAGATTCATATTTATTTTGCCTAAATCCTACCGGCCCACATTTGTAAGTGTTCCGGCCCAGCCCATCCAAGTGGGGTGTGGCCCAATGGGCTGGTCCGGGCCGTTTTGATATGCTACCTTTGTTCTATCTATCAGTTTCAATTTCACACATCAGGCCCGTAGCCGCTGTCACTGCGCAGTGAACGATCAGGAGTGAGTGACTGAGAGACCTAGCTGGCAGTTGCTTACAGATGGATAAACAAGCTCCAAAGTGTAAAGGCGTTTTTGTATAGTTTGTGTACAGTATACAGTATTGTAGCGAGCCCTGGGTTCAGAGGGAGGGGCTTGCATAGGGGAGGGGGGGGGGGGGGGGTTGGCAGGGAAACGGGGTTCAGGGGGAGTGTCTGTACGGCTGTACCCGTAGGCTAGAAAAGGAGGAAGTGACGTCTGACTGAGAGGTCGCGCGGCTGTGGAGAAGAACGTGTTGCCCACATTCTGTTACTGAATTTAGGCTAGTTAGCTAGCAGGTTTATTGTTTTGGGTGCAGTCACTTTTACCTCCACTTGCTGTTCAAATAAATGTTGAAAGAAAAAGTAAATCTGTTTATAGTTCTGTTTTATATGGGTGTTGAAGAAGAAGAAGAATAATTGGGAGGGATGAAACCCTCTTTAATGGTCACACATGCAGAGCACACAGCACACAGAGTGAAATGTGTTCTCTGCTTTTAACCCATCCTAGTACCAGGAGTCTAGTACTAGGAGTGGGCAGCTATTGTTCAGCGCCAGGGGAGCAATGGGAGTGAGAGGAGAAGGGGGATGTCTGGTCCCTTGCTCAAGGGCACCACGGCAGGGCAGGAGGTGAACTGGGACCTCTCCAAGTAGAAGTCCACACTCCAAATGTAGGTCTGGTCGGGGACTTGAACCGGCGACCCTACGGCTCACAGTCCAAGCCCCTACTGACTGCCATAGATTTAGTCACCAGTGCACCAGATTGATGCATTTAACTTCAACATTAAAAAAAAAAATATGCTGCAACTATTTTGCTCTAGGCCAGGGGTTCCCAAAGTGGGGGTCGCGAGACCCCGAGTGGGGGTCGCGAGATGATTACAAAATAGAAATGGAAAATTTAAAAAAGCTAGCAACCCCCCCCCCCCGTCGACAGGGGGTCGCCAGTCTCTGGCACTGTTATTTTGGGGGTCGCGGGCTGAAAAGTTTGGGAACCCCTGCTCTAGGCAACTCAAGGGCTCAGGTAATGTGATTACTATATGAATAATTGTCCAAAATAACAAACAATGCATAGGGTTTTTTGTTAAGTAACATACTTTCATCGCCGGCCGGCCGATACATGTCGCGCATTAAGTGGGCCTGTCTGTCAATTAATCCCCGGGCCACTTTTTCCCCCCAGTCCGCCCCTGCTACGAGGTACAGCACTTTGGCAACCAATTAATTGTGTTTTTGAGTGTGAATTTAGCCTATTTATTTTAATTTGCAACAGTAAATTGAAAAGAATAAAGGGGCGGGGGCAGGGGCGGGATCAACTCCTGAACAAAAACACAAAGCCCGCGTTTTATCCAGTTTGTACACAACGATGGAGAAACGTAACAAGCAGCAGTGGTCCACTGAAAAGACCAGCTACCTACTGGGAATCTGGTCTTCCGAAGAGGTGCTCCCAGGAAGCTGGGAGCACAATCGGCCATTGTTGTTGTTGTTGGTGTGAGCTGTGAGGGGTTTGCGCGCGGTTTGGCTTTATGAAGCAGGCACGCAAACGGTTACGTCAGGACGCAAACGATGACGCAGCACCAGTCAGTCTCTGGGCGGTGTGAAAAGAGCCGGAGCTAAACCGAAGAACCGGTTCTGAACCTGAAAAGCTCTAGCACGGACCTTGAACCGGAGTTGCGTTGGTTTGAATGAAGTAATAGTCAACCCTTCTAATCAGATCCCTGACAGAGGTAAATAGTGGTAAGTTGTTTTACAGTTCAGTGTACAGCTTTAGCTTTATCTCTGTTTTAATAAATTCTTCAGGAAGGATCATGCCAGCCCACATCAAACAGTCACATTAAAACAATTACTGAAATCAGCATACTATCACCTTAGGAATATAACTAGGATTAAAAGACTAATGTAACAGCAGGATTTGGAAAAACTTGTCCATGCTTTTATCTTCAGTAGAATGGACTACTGCAATGGTGTAAAAATATATTAAAAAGATGCAGCTAATTCAGAACGCTGCTGCTCGAGTCCTCCCTAACACTAAGAAAGTGGATCACATCACTCCTATTCTGAAGTCTTTACACTGGCTTCCTGTGTCTCAAATCATTGATTTCAAAATACTGCTACTGGTATATACAGATGTAGCACTCCAGATAGGACTCACATGGGTGTGTCCCAGTCAAAAGCCCAGCGGATCCCAGTGGCTGGGGGTGTTGCCAAATTGCTAGAGTGCCTTGCCAAATTTCCCCATTTGTTCAATTACAGGATTTAACCATGAGATGGCGCTTCATTCACAAATACACAAAGACAACTGGGTGTTGTAGAACTTAGTCTGTTTGCAATGTTTGCAGCTCTGCAGTTGTGTTTGCTGAATACTGGAGCATTTAATCACTTATTTGTAATGGTTTTCACAGGCTACTATAATGAAAAAACATCAATATTTTAGATCAAATAAAGTATATAGTTTGCTTTATACAGTATATTTTTTGTAATATTGTTGGGGCAGAGTAGATTGAAGTAAATCAATTTATACATTAAGATAAGATAAGATGGACCTTTATTAATCCCCGTGGGGAAATTAAGTAGTTCTAAAATATAATTATCATATCTGTTACGGCTGCTGTTTCTGTCTGCTCATTAATTTGCCTCTGAGTGTTTTCAGCTGTGTGCGTGTGTGTGATATGTAAATGAGCTGTGTGGTTGCCCCGACGTCATTGGCTGTCATCTCCTGGTCCGCCTCTGAAGAGGGTGATTGGATCGACGACAGCCAATCGCAGCGTACAGCCGGCGCACACCTGCTGGGGAGGAGTACAAAGGCTGCGGACTGTCATCACTCTGGAGGCTCTGTTGAGTGAACAGACGCCTCTCGCTATTTGCTCTTTGTTCTGGGGTTAACTTGTGTGGACCATGTTATTGTGATTAGGAGTATTGTTGTGATTAAATGTGCTTTGATTAGTTTGATTAGATATGCTTAGATTAGTTTAGTATTGTTTGAATGTTTTCCTAGCTGTGTTTTCTTACAGCCTTCCTTTCCTAGTTGTACCACTTTTACAGTGAGGTTTTGTTTCTTTCTTTATTTAGTGTGTGAGTATTTAGTCTCCCTGTAGCCTATGCGTTTAGAGTCCTCCCTTAGTTTGGTTGCCTATTTAAACTTGCGCCCTTGTGGCCTCTTTTGTTTGTTATGTAAACCGGTGTTTGTGGCAATTTGTTTGTTTCAGGCTGCCTGCCTGCCATTTTGTTTACCGCTGCTATTTAAATAAACCGCTTATAATTATACCAATTCCAATCTGGTTGTGTTGCTTCCCTCTGATTCCCCTAGCTCAGAAGGGAACGTAATACATGGGGGCTCGTCCGGGATATTAACATAATTCCTGGGGTTATAGGTGTTTTTTTTTCTGGAAACAATTTGGTGGACTTTGTGCAGTTTAGCTGAGTATGGCAACTTTTGATTTGGAGTTGTTTTTGGTCTGTCCTTCTCATGAGCAGTTAGTTCAGTGTCGTAGAGACGACTTATATGATATAGCGCAACACCTCAGTCTCGCATTGAATAATCAAACATTAAAAAAAGAATTAAAGGCTCTGGTGGTAGATGAGTTGGTGGAAAGGGGTTCTCTGGTGCTGCCTGTACAAGCTGAACAAGCTGCGTTCAATTTCCTGTCTGAAGCTGGGAGACAGAAGTCTGAGGCGGAGCTTTCAGTTGCTCAGGTAGAGGGTGGTGACGGTGAGGACGGCGGGCAGTGTAAAGCACCGTTCGCGTCGCCTCGCTGTGACCCACCGTCTCCTGGCAGCCTAGACTCCCGAGAGGGGGTTAAACTAAAGGTCCGTCTCGCAAGTCTTCAGCTAGAGGCCAAGGACAGGGAGCAAGACAAGCAATATCAGTTTCAGTTAGACCTAAGAAAGTTGGAAATTGATAAGGAAGTCAGGATGCGTCAGCTGGAGCTAGACTCCCAACTGCGCGCATCCGGTGCTTTTGACTCTGCCGGAAGAAACTTGCTATTTCCACCTCCTCCACCTGCCTTTGACATGAGTAGAAACATTTCGTTAGTGCCAACCTTCTGTGAGACTGAGGTGGACGCCTATTTTGGTGCCTTCGAGCGCATTGCTACAGCGTTGCGTTGGCCGGCTGAAGTTTGGGCTCTGATGGTAACGTGCAAATTACATGGAAAAGCTCAGGAAGCAGTTGCGGCTCTCACGTTAGAGGACAGCCTGCAGTATGACTCAGTGAAGCTTGCCATCCTCAGTGTATGAGTTAGTCCCTGAAGCTTACCGGCAAAAGTTTAGACACCATAGGGAGGGTCCTAATCAAACTCACGCCGAGTTCGCCAGAGAAAAGGGAATGTTTTTTGCTAAATGGGTTACGTCATGTAAAGCAGAGGATTATTCTGCTCTGAGGGAATTGACCATGTTGGAGGAGTTTAAAAAAAGTTTGCCTGAGCACATTGTTGTTTACTTAAATGAGCAAAAAGTAAATACCCTCTCTGCTGCTGCTGTGTTAGCCGATGAGTATGTGTTAACGCATAAATCTGTGTTGTCCCCTGTCTTTACTGACAGATCTCGCCGTGTGTTAGTCGCACCACCTACTGAACCGTTGAGTGTGTATAATGTAACCAGAGAGGAGAGAGAGAGTGCTTTTACTGTCACAAACCTGGACATGTCATCGCCAACTGCCCAGCTCTGAAGCGTAAAGAACAGCGGCAGAATATGTCCCCGCCAAACGGTATTGGCCTGATCACCCATACCCGTGCACAGGCGAGTAAAAGTGTTCCTGATGTCGCCTTATCTGAGTCTGTCATTGTGCATGTGCTTTCAGATGAAGCTGTGTCCGGGGAGAAGCCAGGAATTGTGGCTCCCCCTCCTCTTTGTGAGGATGTCGCGAGACCGGCGCAACACACCGGCTCAGACAAGCCTCTAGACTTCTCGACACTCCCGGTAACCCGAGAGCGTCAGCTTGTGTATCGGATCTTAGTGTTAGTGTTGGCTCTACAACATGTTAAGATTGATGTTGGACCCAGCCTTTGGCCAAATGTGATGTGTTACGATCCATTCATATTCTGCCCCAGCGTGTCCAAGCACAACCAGCGTCTCCTGCAATGGGCTCTGATTGTGCGGGACTACCACAGTAGACACCCGTCATTAAAGGGTTCAGAGAATGTGTTGGCCGATGCTTGTCCAGGTTGAGTTTGAGATGTTAGTGTGTTAGGTTGAGTTTGTGATGTTAGAATGTGTGTTGTTAGGAGTTCGTTAGTGTGTTTGGTTCACAAAACCTGTGGGTTTGTGTTTTAAGGGGGGGAGTGTTACGGCTGCTGTTTCTGTCTGCTCATTAATTTGCCTGTGAGTGTTTCCAGCTGTGTGCGTGTGTAATATGTAAATGAGCTGTGTGGTTGCCCCGACGTCATTGGCTGTCATCTCCTGGTCCGCCTCTGAAGAGGGTGATTGGATCGACGACAGCCAATCGCAGCGCACAGCCGGCGCACACCTGCTGGGGAGGAGTACAAAGGCCGCGGACTGTCATCACTCTGGAGGCTCTGTTGAGTGAACAGACGCCTCTCGCTATTCGCTCTTTGTTCTGGGGTTAACTTGTGTGGACTGTTATTGTGATTAGCAGTATTGTTGTGGTTAGATGTGCTTAGATTAGTTTGATTAGATATGCTTAGATTAGCTTAGTTTGACTGTTGTCCTAGCTGTGTTTTCTTACAGCCTTCCTTTCCTAGTTGTACCACTTTTACAGTGAGGTTTTGTTTCCTTCTTTATTTAGCGTGTGAGTATTTAGTTTCCCTGTAGCCTATGCGTTTAGACTCACTGTTTAGAGTCCTCCCTTAGTTTGGTTGCCTATTTAAACTTGCGCCCTTGTGGCCTCTTTTGTTTGTTATGTAAACCGGTGTTTGTGGCAATTTGTTTGTTTCAGGCTGCTTGCCTGCCATTTTATTTACCGCTGCTATTTAAAATAAACCGCTTATAATTATACCAATTCCAATCTGGTTGTGTTGCTTCCCTCTGATTCCCCTAGCTCAGAAGGGAACGTAATAATATCATATATTATAATGTATTGTATTATTAAGTAATATCATACATTAACCCCATTATAGCAGATGCCACATTGAATGGATGAACACATTTATGCATCAATAATTACAACAGAGTATTTCTAAATACAACTTGTAAAAATACAATATGTATTTAATATGGATAACATAATAATTAATTTCAGATGATAATACTTTTCAGGGTTAGGTCCGGTCTGACAGCGCTTAGCTCTCTGCTGAAGATCACTGCTGCTCTAAACAAAGTCAAAAATCCTACATCCAAACGGAATACATATAATTAATTATTATTAATAAGTTAAGTCTTGTTCATTGTTTTTCAATTTTATTAAATGTTTGATATTTCCGGCACAGACCCTTCCATACCGGCAATGCGCGATAGAAACAACAGAAAGTGCGACAGTTTAAAGAGCCTGTGACAGCATCCCAACAACTGTTGTGCAATGAAATATTGGGCTACTAGTAATCTTGAACCTTCAGTTTAAAAAAGAAGGCGCGATACCGTTCCGATAAATATCAATAATTTCGAACATCGCGGGGAAATTTTTTCTACTCATTTTGAAGTTTTGGGGGAAGCCGGAAGTGACGTCAATGCGGGAACGCTTCACTGTGCGGCGAGAGAACCAAACACGGACAAAGTGTGTTGTCATGCGTAGAAATGGTGAATTACTGAGTTTAGGCACGTTAATAACGTTTTAATGAAGTTGACTACAGTATATTCATATTTGTCAGTGCTTTCATGTCAATTTGGCGAACATAAACATACATGATCGTGGTGAAGATGATGATTAAACTAGGATTACAAATCGGTAGTGAGAGCTGCTGAATTTCCTCCCGTAGGATGTGATATAAAAACAAATCGATTATTTTTGTAGTTGTAAACTCAAGTGGATGAAACTACATTTATTGTGCTTTCATGTCAATTTGGCGAACATATGATACATTAAATGATCGTGAGGATGATGATTTACATTTTTTTTGTTTGAGCCGGTCTGCATTTTCTGATGAGAAAACAAACCGATGCTTTTTGTAGTTGTAGTACACCAACATGGATTAAACGTGTGGTTTTTTTACCACAATGTTGGGGAAATTAATGGATAAAATGCACAGATTATTATTATTATTATTCCCACTCCGATCGGGACACTAGGTCCACCGTTTCCCCGCAGCGAGGCTCCCCCCGTTGACAGTTTACGTGGGCTGGGCTGGGTGCAGTGGCGGACTGGCCATCTTGTCTGTCAAAATGCATCTTACGTTTCTAACTTGCAATATCATTATTTCCGTTCTCTTCACTCCAGAAGAGCGATCTCCCTGTGTCTCTCTGTGTGCGGGGGGCGGGGCCTAACAGACATGCTGCTGCGAACACAAACCTACAGACTGGGGGTTGGCAGGTCACAGGAGGGGGGGGGAGCTGTGGAATGTGAGCATCCCCCTTGGGAGACTTACTCCACACATTCTGATGGCCAATTAGTTTTGAACAAAGAGTTTGCAACATGGCGGGTGGGGGCTTCTCAAAAGAGAAAATGCAGATATAATTCACTCTCTCGACTCTAGTATCTCGAGCTGAGGTGGTTTGTACCCGTGCTGCTGATGAAACTCTCCATTGGCTCAGCAAAAGTTTGTTGTTGTTTTGTGTCAGTTTTACGTCACCACTTCATTCACATTTTTCATCATTGTTCCACAATGTTTTTCATGATATTAATATCCATATATTTTATACTATACTTGCACTGCTTACCGTTTTCATACTTTATCTTAGCATATTCATACACACTGTTAATACTGCTCACAGGCTGCTGTGTATATCTAGTGTATTCATACCCCTCACTGTTTATTCATAATTCAATTAATTCTATATTTTATTCTGTAGATTGTGTACATTACTTTTCACTTTACTGCTTGTTGCACCGTTAGAAGCTAAACTGCATTTCATTGTCTCAGTACCTGTAATCTGTGCAATAACAATAAAGCAGGCATCTTTATTGTAGCCTCAACAGTCAAGTTCTAATTAGTGCAATATGAAATAAAAACAACTACACTCTTTTGGCAGTGTTGTGGTGCCGTGAGATGGGTGTCGGAGGCGGGGTATCAAAGGTACAAGCTATACTTTTATTTAGCATCTGAAAACCATTGTAAACAACTTCATGACCGGGAAGCGAAGACCGGCGGAAACAGGAAGTCCGGTTCACTAAAATGTCCGTGCAGAACAATACCCCAACCCATAGATCCGTGGGTGAATAATGTCAATCACCACAGTGTACACATTAACAACAACTACACTATTTTGGCAGTGCAAAAATTAAGCAAGAACTACACTCTTTTGGCAGTAACACTAGATAAATACTAAACGGTCAGACTGACACTGAAGACAAACAAACCATTTTCAGCAATCAATCTGTTAAGTTGACTCTGGGTGACATGTGCGAATAAAAAAAAATCGTTTTTTGGCTGTTTAGATGGTGTTGCTCCATCTGGGTCACTGCCGGTGGTTGAGACGGTGGGGTCTTTGGCAGAGGCGTCAATTGGGTATGGCAAGGTATGGCAGCTGCCACACCTTGGCTCCAGGGGAAAATGTAAATGTTCGTTTTAAAAAAATAAATTTATGGAATTACTCTGTGTCAATTTGTATTGATTATTCTATTATTTAATACATATAAATTAAATACAAATGAAAATCAGAACAACACAATCGATTTCTCTAGTCTAGATATTATCTTTCCCAATACTTATCGTAACGTATCCCCCCTCCCTATCTTGAAATGTGGTATCTCCTGACGAGAAGCCGCCGGAGGTCAGAGCGGGTCATGTTATCGCGGTTTTTTTTATTTTTCGGCTAAGCTAATTAACTAAAATGAAAAGAAAGCAAAGAACTTTAGAATCTTTTTTTATCAAAAAAAAGGCAGGTGAAGGTGATGGCTCCAATGTTGCCCCAGCAGCAGAGGGAGAAGGACCAGGTAGTGAAGGTGGGATTCAAGCTGTTAACGAGGCTGTTAGCCACTCCAGCACCTGCGCCGGGGATGCAGATGCTAACAGGGAGACGGAGACTACATGCATGGAGGCTGAGAACTCGTCCACACCGACTTCTCGAATTGAATCCGAGTCTGAGTCCCCACCAATTTCTCAGATTGAAAGAGCTGGATCAGACGTGGACAGCGATAAGGAAGGTCAAGGTCCGGGTGCAGCAGCAGTAGCAGCCTCTGGGTCAACTGGAGCAGAGAAGAAGGATATTAGTGGATGTAAAACAGACGGACTCAGGCGTCCTCGTTTGACCCACTTCCCAACTAGAAATGGAAGACGCTTTAATGTCAGTGTGTATCAGGAATATGACTGGGTTGAATATTCTGCGCAAGAAGATGCAGTTTATTGCTTTGCATGCCGTCATTTTGGAGGAGCCTCAACTTTAACAGGTGACAGGCATGGACTGCGTGTGTTCATAGACACTGGATACACATGTTGGAAGAACATGAAAAAAAATCTCCGGGATCATCAAGGGAGCAGTAGACACAATTGTGCTGCATTAGCGTGGTCTAACTTTAAGGCTGTGATCAGCGGACATAAGGAATCCATCGCAAGTCGGATTGACGCAAACAGGACAGATGAGGTGCAGGAGAACCGGGCTCACGTCAAATCCTTGTTCAAAATCACGTCATTTCTGGGAAGACAGGCCCTCCCTCTCCGTGGCCACAACGAGAGAGATGAGGATGAAAATAAAGGAAATTTCCTTGAACTTTTGGACGTTATTGCAACAGATGACAGGAACGTGAAAAGCAAACAGGAACGCAGGTATGCGCACTATTCTTCCCCAGAAGCCCAGAATGATATGGTGAGAGTTATTGGGGAAAATATCAGAAGTATAATCATAAATGAAGTAGGAGAAGCACGGTACTTTTCAGTGTTAGTGGATGAAACGAAAGACCTGTCTAAGAAGGAGCAGATGGCCATTTTGATCCGTTATGTACATGACGGGATTATAAAGGAAAGAGCCATTGGAACCTATCACATGAAGGACCTGACAGCTGAATCCCTGGCCCAGAAAATAATAAAGGAATTATCGAGTTTAGATATTCAGCTGTGTGTTGCACAATGCTACGATGGTGCAAGTGTTATGCGGGGTAATGTGCGTGGAGTGCAGGCTTTAATACGTGAAAAAGTGCCGCATGCAGCGTATATACACTGTCATGCACATAGACTAAATATTGTGCTTGTGAGCTCGATAACTGAAATACCAGAGATGGCAGAGTTTTTTGGTGTTGTTCAAACACTATATACTTGTATTGCAAATAGCAATACCAGACACATGCTTTTCATTGAGGCTCAAAAGAAGTTGGGACACAACAAAATACTGCACTTGGAGCGCACCTGTCCCACTCGGTGGCTGTATTGGTATAGGGCTCTACAGAAGATAAAACTGCGCTACGAGGCTATACTAGCTGTGTTAGATGCCACTATTGACGCTCATGCAGAGGGTTCAACTGAAGCTGCTGGACTTCGGACAAATATGCTGACAGTCACTTTTGTTGTGCGTCTTCATGTCCTAGAAAAAATCTTAAATCTCACTTATGGACTGTCTAAACAGCTTCAGACAAAAGACATTGCAATCACGATGGCTTCCAACCTCATACGGAGTACTAAGGCCCAGCTGGAAAAGATGAGGTCAGATAAAGAGTACCAGGACACACTGAGCAGAGCCAAGGCATTTTCCACAGAGCTCGGCCTCCCAAGCAGCGACACTGCCCCTCTGCGACCAGCAAGAGCACGGAGTGTGTCCAAAGCCTTGGCAGGGTTTATTGTCGGATCATCCAGTGGCCAGAGACAAACAGGAGATGACCAAGAAAAAAGACTATACTTTGAAACACTGGACCGCTTCATCTCTGAGTTAGATCGCCGATTTACAGATAATGATGAGCTACTTAATGCTATCCAGGCATTTGATTGTTCATCTCCCCATTTCATGGATGTAGTTAAAATGGAACAGTTTGCACAACTCTATGATGAACTGATCGACACCACCCTTCTCAGTTCCCAGTGTCACACAGCAAAAGCTTTCCTTGAACTTGAGATGAAGGAGGACGTGGAGGAGGAGAAAAACATAATGCTGGCTTTGACACGACTGAAGACCATGTCTGTCGCTTTTTCAGAGGTCATCAAGCTATTCAAGATCGCAGCAACAATTCCTGTCTCCACTGCATCCAACGAAAGATTCTTTTCCGTTTTAAAAAGAGTCAAGACTTACCTGCGGACCACCATGAGCGATGACAGGCTCACAAACCTCATGTTGATGGCTGTTGAGCCTGCTGTCGTAAAATCCCTGGACGCAGATGAACTCGTCAATAACTTTGCTGCTTTGAGGACCCGCCGTTATCCACTTGTGGAATAATTAATAAAGTTCATCTCAAAGTAAGATACCCAAACATCTTATTAATATGATTTCTCTTTCTCTTTTCTTCTCCCTCCCTCCCTCTCCTCTCTCCCTCCCTCCCTCCCTCCCTCTCCTCTTTATATTTGGACTTTAACAGTTTACAGCAGTTTACCTGGTATGTTCACGTGATATTGTTGCAATTACATAGTGAATGAAGTGAACAGAAAGAGTGAAATTGTGTCAGAAAGGCTATTACTGCTGTCTAACCCTGCCGCTTGCTATCCATGGTGCTGAAAACGGATGCGTAACGGCGCATTTGACTGAATTGATTGATTGACGTGCGTAGTTAAGTGTTTGTGTCCATAGTTACTTGCGCTAGCGGGATGTGAGTGAGGCTGCATTTGAAAAAGTTCAAATTTTCCTAACCACACAGAAAAGCTACATAGCAGACTTGTCACTTTTGTTATGATTATTTGCTGGGCATGTATATTGATTGATACTGTAGTTAAGTCATGTGACTAGTAACCTTGCCATACCTTAGCTTTGGCTGAATTGACGCCACTGGTCTTTGGCGACTTCAGGAGATCGGAATTGCTGTTATTCGATGTGGACAATGCTTTCTGTCCTGCACACAGTTTACATTTGACCGTAATATTTTGTGCGTCCTTTATCCCCACAAATTGAAAATAGTGGTTATATCTCCAAGTTGTAAATGCGCTGCTGCTCTCGCTGATACTTGCATCTTCCATAGTATGTGTGCCGGTGGTGGGCGTTGCCGTGTATGTGTGTGTGTTAGCCTTAGCAAGTGTTTGTGTGTCTGTGTATTTTCCCCATAAGGCAAGACCCGCCCAACTCTGTCTCTGATTGGCTTACCCTGAAATGTTACCCCGCGTAAACCAATAATCACTCCTCTCTGGTCACTTTTCCATGGTTCTGTGAGAGGACATCGCTGTATTCGCCTGTAAATTACATCCGCAGGGAGATTCGGTTCAGTTGGATCACATAATGTAACGCAGTAACGCACCCATTTAAATCACAGTAACTATAACAGCGTTACTGAATGGGAATAGTTAACTAGTAACGTTATTAGTTACCGAAAAAGGTAGTTGTGTGCGTTAGTCCCAACACCGGTAAACGCACACCTGATCACCTGAGAGCTGCCGTTTCATTCAGACTGTTAAAAAAAAAACAACGGTCTGATTTTAACAACTCAATGTGTGATTGTTATAGCAGTAATATTAGACACTAATATTATAGTAAACCATTAACACTTTACATATTATTGTTTGCCCGTGGGATTGGAATTATCGGTAGTGAGACCCGTGATGCATTTTCCTCCGGTCGGATGTGATATAAAAACAAAGCGATTATTTTTGTTGTTGTAAACTCATGTGGATTAAACTACATGTATTAGTGCATTCATTTCAATTTGCGAACATATACATTAAATGATCGTGAGGATGATGATTGAAAATCGTTTGTTTGAGCCGGGCTGCATTTCCTGATGAAAAAACATAGCGATGGTTTTGTACTTAAGCCAACGTGAATTAAACAACATTATGTTGTTAAATAAAAACATGGTGATGTTTTGTAAATGATTACATGTCTCTTATTTAGCACAGAATATGATCCTATCCGTGACATTATGGATCTTAACAAATATCCGCTATATCAGACACCTGTAGATCTATCAGCTGTTTATTTCACATGAGTTACAGTGTGGCAGCTTTTCACGGCTCCCCCTGGTGGATCCATGATCCATTGCAGCCAGTTACATTAAAATTACATTTATTTATCAAGGGGACGTATCAAGTCCTGCGGGGGGGGGTTCTTTTTCAACAGGGGCCCACCCCGTGCAGATCACGGACCCGCACGGGTAGGCGTCTGAAATGAAGCGCTACATCTGTAAAGCATTGAATGGTTTAGGCCCAAAATACATTTCTGACATACTGCTACATTATGAACCATCCAGATCTCTCAGGTCTTCAGGGGCGGGTCAGCTTTTTGTCCCCAGAGTCAGAACTAAACATGGAGAAGCAGCGTTCAGTTGTTATGCTCCAAATATCTGGAACAAACTCCCAGAAACCTGCAGGTCCACTGCAACTCTACCTTTGAATCCAGGCTGAAGACTTTTCTTTTTGCTTTCACTGTAACTTGTATTCATGTATTTTTTCTTTTAATGTTTATTTTATTATCTTTGGTTTGTAATGACTGTTTTTAAACGGCATTTTCTTAATGTGTTTCATTTTTGTAAAGCACTTTGAATTAGCTTGTGTTGAAAGGTGCTATATAAATAAACTTGCCTTGCCTTACATTAAACCTGCCTGATTGATTTACACACCAACAATTAAAAAAAGAAAAAGAGAGACACATGAATTTCTTAAAATAGTTTATATTGTTAGTTTCAGACAGAAATAATTTTGCAAACAGGAAATCTAACAGAATACAGTGTGCATGATTATATAAATAAATAGTGTGTATAAATAAGAAAATTAACAGTGCATTGCTATGACATCCAAAGATTATGATTATAAAACAGTATGCATTTGTTCTGAGTTGGAAAGTGTAGCCCACAAGGAGCTGCATTTGTTACTTCCAAAACTAAAACATATAGCATTTAAATAACCTTCACTAAGAAAAATAATGCTAAAGGAAAGTGCTTACTGGAGCAAGATTAATTATTATTAGTGCAATTATTGCCTTACATTCCAATGTTATATTGTTATGCCTATTATTATTGTGCTATTTTAATGGGGGATTAACATTGATTTCATTGCATGTTTTACCCAAATCTGTAAATCACGTAAGGCACCGGAGTCATTTCTCAAATGAGTGGCACTACGGCCATTGGCTGGACAGTAGCCATGACAACAGTACTAGGAAGGATGCAGTTATCGGACTGGTGATCGGGCTCACTCCACTTGAATCTGAAAGGAGGAGAACAAAACAAACTTTAGTTAAACAAGTGTGCATCTTTAGACTGCACTGTTCTCTTAAACCCCACAGACCCGTATCCGGGGCCGAAATCGCGTCATTTGCAGGAATCAACGTATTACTGCACCAAAAATCACTCCTAGCACCCTTATTACTTATCCTAGGTGCACATCCAACACATCGTTTATGATTGTAAGGAGACACAGAATATATTGGTACCCACCTCAACACTCAAAGATTACAAATTTGCGGAGAAAATAACAAAAACCTACATCAAAACATGTCGTGCTAGGTAGCCAAAAACGCTAACATGGCCTAACTTGTCTTTGTCTGGTCAAAACTGGTCTTCAATGGCATTAAAACGATAAAAACGATGCTGTAGTTAATCCATAGGTTAATATCCAATGTGACTGTGTCCCCTTTGAAATGTTCTGATAATCCATAAGCAATAAAACTGCTTTTCCGTTTCAAGATATCAGAGCATGGATATTCCTACGCTCTGTAGCAAGCTTACATGTGCAAAGACGCGACCTTTTCTTTTTAACATGAGAGTCTAATTTAACCCTTTTAGAAGGGAAGATAATATCTTCCCTTCTAAAAGGGTTAAATTAATAATCTTTTTGAAAATGACCATATTATGGTCATTTGTTCTGGGAATGTCATTTT
Source organism: Notothenia rossii (assembly GCF_949606895.1). Classification (NCBI taxonomy): domain Eukaryota; kingdom Metazoa; phylum Chordata; class Actinopteri; order Perciformes; family Nototheniidae; genus Notothenia; species Notothenia rossii. The sequence continues at coordinate 31,193,782 of NC_136901.1, read as the reverse complement.
CGAGCCTGAAACCTAAAAATCAGGCTCGGGGCCTAACAGGTTAAGTAGCTCAGTTTAACTTACGAATGCCATTCAGGTCGAGCAAGCTGCCTTCAATGTCGAAGCCGATGACGCTTGCAGCTGCGCTCATTAAGACCTGCACTATTTGATTGTTATTAGGAACAGATGTGCTTGAAAAGCTGAGGTCCATGTTGTTGACGATTGATCCATTACTGCAGAAGAAAAAATCGTTAATGTTTGAAATATCAGATTTAGGCCACTATTCATAAACTGTCACTCGATATGTCATAAAAAAATGTACCTGAATGATTTCACTTCCAAGAACTTGAATGAAGGGAATTCCCTTTTGAAAACAGGTGTAAGCTGCAGAAACAGGAAACAGTTTGTAAACAGAGGAAAATACAAAGGTATACAACTTTTTACTTTATTCTCGACATTGAACTGTGAACATATGAGAGCATTTATTTGTCGTCATATACACCTCTGTCAACAACTCACTCTGGAAATATAAGTACGAAAATATATTATATATTGACTGTTTTGTGAGTTTTTATTTATTTTATTCTTTGAGTGTGACATTGTGTACTTGAGCTGTCCTTATTCAATATTCAGAGATCATTCTTAGAGCGAGACGTACCTGTTCTTTAATCTTCGCTGCCCGATTTATATAAGCTGTAGATGATGGATTCAACAAGTCACTTGTAAAGTCGGTAAGAAGGGAACTGAATATCACCCTTTTTATAACAAGTGCTTCAGTTATGGGTGCAACAGGTCTAGCCGTGGGAGCTGTAGTTGGATCTGCCACTGGACTTTCTGTAAAAACAAAAATCGGTTTAGTAGTCATATAATCTAGTTTTGAACTAGCTAATTTAAAAAAACAGTGCAGTTAATAACAATTCCTTTAATATCATTATTTTGTTTTTAAATACAAGGTAGTTAAGCTAATTGATTATCATGCTTGGATGTTGTCTTCAATAATCTGTACCTTCATTTAGTTTAAAAGTAGAATCATTTAGGTGATTTATTTATAAACAGAGCATAAGAACCTCATGTTTTCTATATGTTTTACGATCTGAAAATGACTAAATATTGTGTTGTGGATACTTACCTAATATCTTGACTGAGTCGGGATTTATGCTCAAGTTGTAGGCATTGTTGGAATTACTGACAGCTAGTACGAAGTCTTTAATAACAGCAGAATTCATTGGGAGTTCTGCATGAGAAGTATTCCCATGGAACACAGCTTCAAAATTCGCCCGAGTTTCAAAAGCTCGTGTTACATTTGAGGCACTGTATCAGAAACACAATGAGGAAAGTAATATGAGATTATAATATTGTCTTTTGATATGTATGATTAAATACCAATATTAGAAGATACACATGTTGAACTCTATATTAATAAATACTCAGAGAAGAACTCAAATCAGAAATATTTATTTACCTGAATTTGTTCAAAAGGCAGTGGGAAAATGTTCTGGGATATTTTGTTCTGTATATTTCACCACACTGCAAAAAAGAAGCAACATTGAAGGATTAGCTTTCAAGCACAGTTTTCTAAAAGACAAATATGAAGATATGCAACATTAAAAGGCCATGATTAGCTTTCATTGACATCTTAAACTTTCCATCCGATTGTTCATTCACATTCAAACCAATTCATTTACATTTGTGTGATTTGAAAATGCACTCACCGCATTTAAAATTCTTTTTTCAAGTGCTTTGTATTCCTTGCTGCTGGTGTTAGTGAGGGCAGGGGAAAAAGCTTGTCCTATCAATTGTATGTCTAGAACATATCTATAATCCGGGGCTGCTGTGTTTGTTGCTGCTGCAGCTGGTGTGGTTGCTGGTGCTTCAGTCGTAATCGGATCTGTAACTGGACTTGCTGTAATACAAAAATTGGTTTAGCAGAGTCATAAAATCTAATTTTGAAGTAGCTGATTTGAAAAAACAGTGCAGTTAACAACAATTGCATTATTATTTTTAAATACAAGGTAGTTAAGCTAATTGATTATCATGCTTGGATTTTGTCTCCAATAATCTTTACCTTCATTTAGTTTCAAAGTAGAATCATTTAGGTGATTTATTTATAAACAGAGCATAAGAACCTCATGTTTTCTATATGTTTTACGATCTGAAAATGACTAAATATTGTGTTGTGGATACTTACTTAATATCTTGACTGAGTCTGGATTTATGCTCAAGTTGAAGGCATTGTTGGAATTATTGACAGCTAGTACGAAGTCTTTAATAACAACAGAATTCATTGGGAGTTCTACCTGAGAAGTATTCCCATGGAACACAGCTTCAAAATTTGCCTGAGTTTCAGTAACTCGTGTTACATTTGAGGCACTGTATCAGGAACACAATGAGGAAAGTAATATGAGATTATAATACTGTCTTTTGATATGTATGATTAACTTTCAATATTAGAAGATACACATGTTGAACTCTATATTAATAAATAGTCAGAGAAGAACTCAAATCACAAATGTTTTTTTACCTGAATTTGTTCAAAAGGCAGTGGGAAAATGTTTTGGGATATGTTTTTCTGTATATGTTACCACACTGCAAAAATAAACAATATTGAAGGATTAGCTTTCAAGCACAGTTTTCTAAAAGGCAATTATGAAGATATGTAACATTAAAAGGCCACGATTAGCTTTCATTGACATCTTAAACTTTCCATCCGATTGTTCATTCACGTTCAAACCAATTCATTTACATTTGTGCTATTTGAAAATGCACTCACCGCATTTAAAATTCTTTTTTCAAGTGCTTTGTATTCCTTGCTGCTGGTCTTAGTGAGGGCAGGAGAAAAAGCTTCTCCTATCAATTGTATGTCGAGAACATATCTATGAACCGAGGCTGCTGTGTTTGTTGCTGTTGCAGCTGGTGTGGTTGCCGGTGCTTCAGTCGTAATCAGATTAGGAACTGGACTTTCTGTAAAACAAATATATTAACAATATGTGAATACATTTTAGTGCAAATACTCAAAGGATATATTTATACTTGTATGACGTAAAATGAACTTTGGTTACAGTTTCACAGACCAATAACAACCATAATAAAAGGATTTCAAAAAGTAGCCTTTGCAAACATTCTAATATCTTATCTAATGAATAATGAGTAACGATTTATCAGTAAATAAGAGATTATTCACTTAAAAAGCTTTCTTACTGAATATAAGATACTTTGCTGAAAAGCTCGTCATACATAGATTGGACTGTACAACACTGAATGTTGTCGAGGTTTTCAGTATGAGTTCAGTTGCTGACTTATTTATGAACTGAGCTTGAGCGCCAGATTCTATTCCAAATGTTTTACAAAATGATGATGGTCAAATTATTTGTTATGTTTACTTACCTAACACTTTCACCGAAGCAGAGTTAATGCTCAGGTTCGGACTATTGGTGGAATTACTCAGAGCTTCTACTAAGGTTTGAGCAACAACATCATTCTGTGGGAGATCTGCGATGGCAGTAGTCCCATGGAACACAACCCCCACAGTTGCTTGAGCTTTGTTGTCTTGTGGTGGATTTAAGGCACTGTAACATAGAAAAGAGAGGAAGAAGTGTTATATTATGTTATGAGATTATCCTGTTGCTTTGTGAAATAGGTGGTTATGATTCCATCAAAATTGGAAGTTACCAATGTTAAGTTCTCAACCCTTCATATAGAATTAAGTCAGAGAAGCACACTTTGATTTTTCATTTACCTGAAGTTTTTCAAAATGCAGTGGGAAAACGTGTTTTGAAACTTGCTTCTGTATTTCTTCTTACACTGTGAAAAGAAAGCAACATTCAAAGACCATAAGTACATTTCAAGCACAGTTTTCAACAATTGAAATTACACCAGGTCAACTGAATTTTTGTTTTTATTTTAAAATAAAAGGTATTCTTTGGGCAAACACATTCTGTTCAATCATCTTTTTCACATTGCTTCTGCAATCAATAACAGATGTTTATTTTGAAAAAGCTCTGACCGCATTTAGAGCTGCTTTTTCAAGTGATTTGTATTCATCGCTGTTGGAGTCAGTGAGGGCAGGTGAAAAAGCCACTTCTTTAAATTCTGCTGAGAGAATATAAGTGTGTTCAGGGGCTGCAGGTGTTGTTGTTGCTGTGGATGGTGTGGTTGTAGGTGGAGCAGGTCTGGGTGTGGGAGCTGTAGTTGGATCTGTAACTGGACTTTCTGTAAAACAAAAATTGGTTTAGCAGAGTCATATAATCTAGTTTTGAACTAGCTCATTTGAAAAACGAGTGCAGTTAATAACAATTCCTTTAATATTATTGATTTGGTTTTAAATACAAGGTAGATAAGATCATTTCTTATCATGCTTGGATGTTGTCTTCAATAATCTTTACCTTCATTTAGTTTCAAAGTAGAATCATTTAGCTGATTTATTTATAAACAGAGCATAAGAACCTCATGTTTTCTATATGTTTTACGATCAGAAAATGACTAAATATTGTGTTGTGGATACTTACCTAATATCTTGACTGAGGTGGAATTTATGTTCAAGTTGAAGGCATTGTTTGAATTATTGACAGCTAGTACGAAGTCTTTAATAACAGCAGAATTCATTGGGAGTTCTGCTTGAGAAGTATTCCCATGGAACACAGCTTCAAAAGTCGCCTGAGTTTCAGTAACTGGTGTTACATTTGAGGCACTGTATCAGAAACACAATGAGGAAAGTAATATGAGATTATAATACTGTCTTTTGATATGTATGATTAACTACCAATATTAGAAGATACACATGTTGAACTCTATATTAATAAATAGTCAGAGAAGAACTCAAATCACAAATATGTATTTACCTTAATTTGTTCAAAAGGCAGTGGGAAAATGTTTTGGGATATGTTGTTCTGTATATTTCACCACACTGCAAAAAGAAACAACATTGAAGGATTAGCTTTCAAGCACAGTGTTCAAAAGGGAAATGATGAAGATATGCAACATTAAAAGGCTACGATTAGCTTTCATTGACATCTTAAACTTTCTATCCCATTGTTCATTCACGTTCAAACCAATTAATTTAGATTTTGTGAGATTTGAAAATGCACTCACCGCATTTAAAAGTCTTTTTTCAAGTGCTTTGTATTCCTTGCTGCTGGTGTTAGTGAGGGCAGGGGGAAAAGCTTCTCCTATCAATTGTATGTCTAGAACATATCTATAATCCGGGGCTGCTGTGTTTGTTGCTGGTGCAGCTGGTGTGGTTGCTGGTGCTTCAGTCGTTATCGGATCTGTAACTGGACTTTCTGTAAAACAAAAATTGGTTTAGCAGAGTCATAAAATCTAATTTTGAAGTAGCTGATTTGAAAAAACAGTGCAGTTAATAACAATTGCATTATTATTTTTAAATACAAGGTAGATAAGCTAATTGCTTTTCATGCTTGGATGTTGTCTTCAATAATCTTTACCTTCATTTAGTTTCAAAGTAGAATCATTTAGGTGATTTATTTATAAACAGAGCATAAGAACCTCATGTTTTCTATATGTTTTACGATCTGAAAATGACAAAATATTGTGTTGTGGAAACTTACTTAATATCTTGACTGAGTCTGGATTTATGCTCAAGTTGAAGGCATTGTTGGAATTATTGACAGCTAGTACGAAGTCTTTAATAACAGCAGAATTCATTGGGAGTTCTGCTTGAGAAGTATTCCCATGGAACACAGCTTCAAAAGTCGCCTGAGTTTCAGTAACTGGTGTTACATTTGAGGCACTGTATCAGAAACACAATGAGGAAAGTAAAATGAGATTATAATACTGTCTTTTGATATGTATGATTAACTACCAATATTAGAAGATACACATGTTGAACTCTATATTAATAAATAGTCAGAGAAGAACTCAAATCACAAATATGTATTTACCTTAATTTGTTCAAAAGGCAGTGGGAAAATGTTTTGGGATATGTTGTTCTGTATATTTCACCACACTGCAAAAAGAAACAACATTGAAGGATTAGCTTTCAAGCACAGTTTTCAAAAGGGAAATGATGAAGATATGCAAGATTAAAAGGCTACGATTAGCTTTCATTGACATCTTACACTTTCTATCCCATTGTTCATTCACGTTCAAACCAATTAATTTACATTTTGTGTGATTTGAAAATGCACTTACCGCATTTAAAAGTCTTTTTTCAAGTGCTTTGTATTCCTTGCTGCTGGTGTTGGTGAGGGCAGGGGAAAAAGCTTCTCCTATCAATTGTATGTCTAGAACATATCTATAATCCGGGGCTGCTGTGTTTGTTGCTGCTGCAGCTGGTGTGGTTGCTGGTGCTTCAGTCGTTATCGGATCTGTAACTGGACTTTCTGTAAAACAAAAATTGGTTTAGCAGAGTCATAAAATCTAATTTTGAAGTAGCTGATTTGAAAAAACAGTGCAGTTAATAACAATTCCATTATTATTTTTAAATACAAGGTAGATAAGCTAATTGCTTATCATGCTTGGATGTTGTCTTCAATAATCTTTACCTTCATTTAGTTTCAAAGTAGAATCATTTAGGTGAATTATTTATAAACAGAGCATAAGAACCTCATGTTTTCTATATGTTTTACGATCTGAAAATGACAAAATATTGTGTTGTGGACACTTACTTAATATCTTGACTGAGGTGGGATTTATGCTCAAGTTGAAGGCATTGTTGGAATTATTGACAGCTAGTACGAAGTCTTTAATAACAGCAGAATTCATTGGGAGTTCTGCTTGAGAAGTATTCCCATGGAACACAGCTTCAAAAGTCGCCTGAGTTTCAGTAACTGGTGTTACATTTGAGGCACTGTATCAGAAACACAATGAGGAAAGTAATATGAGATTATAATACTGTCTTTTGATATGTATGATTAACTACCAATATTAGAAGATACACATGTTGAACTCTATATTAATAAATAGTCAGAGAAGAACTCAAATCACAAATATTTATTTACCTTAATTTGTTCAAAAGGCAGTGGGAAAATGTTTTGGGATATGTTGTTCTGTATATTTCACCACACTGCAAAAAGAAACAACATTGAAGGATTAGCTTTCAAGCACAGTTTTCAAAAGGGAAATGATGAAGATATGCAACATTAAAAGGCTACGATTAGCTTTCATTGACATCTTACACTTTCTATCCCATTGTTCATTCACGTTCAAACCAATTAATTTACATTTTGTGTGATTTGAAAATGCACTTACCGCATTTAAAAGTCTTTTTTCAAGTGCTTTGTATTCCTTGCTGCTGGTGTTGGTGAGGGCAGGGGAAAAAGCTTCTCCTATCAATTGTATGTCTAGAACATATCTATAATCCGGGGCTGCTGTGTTTGTTGCTGGTGCAGCTGGTGTGGTTGCTGGTGCTTCAGTCGTTATCGGATCTGTAACTGGACTTTCTGTAAAACAAAAATTGGTTTAGCAGAGTCATAAAATCTAATTTTGAAGTAGCTGATTTGAAAAAACAGTGCAGTTAATAACAATTGCATTATTATTTTTAAATACAAGGTAGATAAGCTAATTGCTTTTCATGCTTGGATGTTGTCTTCAATAATCTTTACCTTCATTTAGTTTCAAAGTAGAATCATTTAGGTAAATTATTTATAAACAGAGCATAAGAACCTCATGTTTTCTATATGTTTTATGATCTGAAAATGACAAAATATTGTGTTGTGGAAACTTACTTAATATCTTGACTGAGGTGGGATTTATGCTCAAGTTGAAGGCATTGTTGGAATTATTGACAGCTAGTACGAAGTCTTTAATAACAGCAGAATTCATTGGGAGTTCTTCCTGAGAAGTATTCCCATGGAACACAGCTTCAAAAGTCGCCTGAGTTTCAGTAACTGGTGTTACATTTGAGGCACTGTATCAGAAACACAATGAGGAAAGTAATATGAGATTATAATACTGTCTTTTGATATGTATGATTAACTACCAATATTAGAAGATACACATGTTGAACTCTATATTAATAAATACTCAGAGAAGAACTCAAATCACAAATATTTATTTACCTTAATTTGTTCAAAAGGCAGTGGGAAAATCGTTTGGGATATGTTGTTCTGTATATTTCACCACACTGCAAAAAGAAACAACATTGAAGGATTAGCTTTCAAGCACAGTTTTCAAAAGGGAAATGATGAAGATATGCAACATTAAAAGGCTACGATTAGCTTTCATTGACATCTTAAACTTTCCATCCGATTGTTCATTCACGTTCAAACCAATTAATTTACATTTTGTGCGATTTGAAAATGCACTTACCGCATTTAAAAGTCTTTTTTCAAGTGCTTTGTATTCCTTGCTGCTGGTGTTGGTGAGGGCAGGGGAAAAAGCTTCTCCTATCAATTGTATGTCTAGAACATATCTATAATCCGGGGCTGCTGTGTTTGTTGCTGGTGCAGCTGGTGTGGTTGCTGGTGCTTCAGTCGTTATCGGATCTGTAACTGGACTTTCTGTAAAACAAAAATTGGTTTAGCAGAGTCATAAAATCTAATTTTGAAGTAGCTGATTTGAAAAAACAGTGCAGTTAATAAAAATTGCATTATTATTTTTAAATACAAGGTAGATAAGCTAATTGCTTTTCATGCTTGGATGTTGTCTTCAATAATCTTTACCTTCATTTAGTTTCAAAGTAGAATCATTGAGGTGATTTATTTATAAACAGAGCAGAAGAACCTCATGTTTTCTATATGTTTTACGATCTGAAAATGACAAAATATTGTGTTGTGGAAACTTACTTAATATCTTGACTGAGGTGGGATTTATGCTCAAGTGGAAGGCATTGTTGGAATTATTGACAGCTAGTACGAAGTCTTTAATAACAGCAGAATTCATTGGGAGTGCTGCTTGAGAAGTATTCCCATGGAACACAGCTTCAAAAGTCGCCTGAGTTTCAGTAACTGGTGTTACATTTGAGGCACTGTATCAGAAACACAATGAGGAAAGTAATATGAGATTATAATACTGTCTTTTGATATGTATGATTAACTACCAATATTAGAAGATACACATGTTGAACTCTATATTAATACATACTCAGAGAAGAACTCAAATCACAAATATGTATTTACCTTAATTTGTTCAAAAGGCAGTGGGAAAATGTTTTGGGATATGTTGTTCTGTATATTTCACCACACTGCAAAAAGAAACAACATTGAAGGATTAGCTTTCAAGCACAGTGTTCAAAAGGGAAATGATGAAGATATGCAACATTAAAAGGCTACGATTAGCTTTCATTGACATCTTAAACTTTCTATCCCATTGTTCATTCACGTTCAAACCAATTAATTTATATTTTGTGAGATTTGAAAATGCACTCACCGCATTTAAAAGTCTTTTTTCAAGTGCTTTGTATTCCTTGCTGCTGGTGTTGGTGAGGGCAGGGGAAAAAGCTTCTCCTATCAATTGTATGTCTAGAACATATCTATAATCCGGGGCTGCTGTGTTTGTTGCTGGTGCAGCTGGTGTGGTTGCTGGTGCTTCAGTCGTTATCGGATCTGTAACTGGACTTTCTGTAAAACAAAAATTGGTTTAGCAGAGTCATAAAATCTAATTTTGAAGTAGCTGATTTGAAAAAACAGTGCAGTTAATAACAATTGCATTATTATTTTGAAATACAAGGTAGATAAGCTAATTGCTTTTCATGCTTGGATGTTGTCTTCAATAATCTTTACCTTCATTTAGTTTCAAAGTAGAATCATTTAGGTGAATTATTTATAAACAGAGCATAAGAACCTCATGTTTTCTATATGTTTTACGATCTGAAAATGACAAAATATTGTTTTGTGGACACTTACTTAATATCTTGACTGAGGTGGGATTTATGCTCAAGTTGAAGGCATTGTTGGAATTATTGACAGCTAGTACGAAGTCTTTAATAACAGCAGAATTCATTGGGAGTTCTGCTTGAGAAGTATTCCCATGGAACACAGCTTCAAAAGTCGCCTGAGTTTCAGTAACTGGTGTTACATTTGAGGCACTGTATCAGAAACACAATGAGGAAAGTAATATGAGATTATAATACTGTCTTTTGATATGTATGATTAACTACCAATATTAGAAGATACACATGTTGAACTCTATATTAATAAATAGTCAGAGAAGAACTCAAATCACAAATATGTATTTACCTTAATTTGTTCAAAAGGCAGTGGGAAAATGTTTTGGGATATGTTGTTCTGTATATTTCACCACACTGCAAAAAGAAACAACATTGAAGGATTAGCTTTCAAGCACAGTGTTCAAAAGGGAAATGATGAAGATATGCAAGATTAAAAGGCTACGATTAGCTTTCATTGACATCTTAAACTTTCTATCCCATTATTCATTCACGTTCAAACCAATTAATTTACATTTTGTGCGATTTGAAAATGCACTTACCACATTTAAAAGTCTTTTTTCAAGTGCTTTGTATTCCTTGCTGCTGGTGTTGGTGAGGGCAGGGGAAAAAGCTTCTCCTATCAATTGTATGTCTAGAACATATCTATAATCCGGGGCTGCTGTGTTTGTTGCTGCTGCAGCTGGTGTGGTTGCTGGTGCTTCAGTCGTTATCGGATCTGTAACTGGACTTTCTGTAAAACAAAAATTGGTTTAGCAGAGTCATAAAATCTAATTTTGAAGTAGCTGATTTGAAAAAACAGTGCAGTTAATAACAATTGCATTATTATTTTTAAATACAAGGTAGATAAGCTAATTGCTTTTCATGCTTGGATGTTGTCTTCAATAATCTTTACCTTCATTTAGTTTCAAAGTAGAATCATTTAGGTGAATTATTTATAAACAGAGCATAAGAACCTCATGTTTTCTATATGTTTTACGATCTGAAAATGACAAAATATTGTGTTGTGGACACTTACTTAATATCTTGACTGAGGTGGGATTTATGCTCAAGTTGAAGGAATTGTTGGAATTATTGACAGCTAGTACGAAGTCTTTAATAACAGCAGAATTCATTGGGAGTTCTGCTTGAGAAGTATTCCCATGGAACACAGCTTCAAAAGTCGCCTGAGTTTCAGTAACTGGTGTTACATTTGAGGCACTGTATCAGAAACACAATGAGGAAAGTAATATGAGATTATAATACTGTCTTTTGATATGTATGATTAACTACCAATATTAGAAGATACACATGTTGAACTCTATATTAATAAATACTCAGAGAAGAACTCAAATCACAAATATTTATTTACCTTAATTTGTTCAAAAGGCAGTGGGAAAATGTTTTGGGATATGTTGTTCTGTATATTTCAGCACACTGCAAAAAGAAACAACATTGAAGGATTAGCTTTCAAGCACAGTTTTCAAAAGGGAAATGATGAAGATATGCAACATTAAAAGGCTACGATTAGCTTTCATTGACATCTTAAACTTTCTATCCCATTGTTCATTCACGTTCAAACTAATTAATTTACATTTTGTGCGATTTGAAAATGCACTGACCGCATTTAAAAGTCTTTTTTCAAGTGCTTTGTATTCCTTGCTGCTGGTGTTGGTGAGGGCAGGGGAAAAAGCTTCTCCTATCAATTGTATGTCTAGAACATATCTATAATCCTGGGCTGCTGTGTTTGTTGCTGCTGCAGCTGGTGTGGTTGCTGGTGCTTCAGTCGTTATTGGATCTGTAACTGGACTTTCTGTAAAACAAAAATTGGTTTAGCAGAGTCATAAAATCTAATTTTGAAGTAGCTGATTTGAAAAAACAGTGCAGTTAATAACAATTGCATTATTATTTTTAAATACAAGGTAGATAAGCTAATTGCTTATCATGCTTGGATGTTGTCTTCAATAATCTTTACCTTGATTTAGTTTCAAAGTAGAATCATTTAGGTGAATTATTTATAAACAGAGCATAAGAACCTCATGTTTTCTATATGTTTTACGATCTGAAAACGACTAAATATTGTGTTGTGGAAACTTACTTAATATCTTGACTGAGGTGGGATTTATGCTCAAGTTGAAGGCATTGTTGGAATTATTGACAGCTAGTACGAAGTCTTTAATAACAGCAGAATTCATTGGGAGTTCTTCTTGAGAAGTATTCCCATGGAACACAGCTTCAAAAGTCGCCTGAGTTTCAGTAACTGGTGTTACATTTGAGGCACTGTATCAGAAACACAATGAGGAAAGTAAAATGAGATTATAATACTGTCTTTTGATATGTATGATTAACTACCAATATTAGAAGATACACATGTTGAACTCTATATTAATAAATAGTCAGAGAAGAACTCAAATCACAAATATTTATTTACCTTAATTTGTTCAAAAGGCAGTGGGAAAATGTTTTGGGATATGTTGTTCTGTATATTTCACCACACTGCAAAAAGAAACAACATTGAAGGATTAGCTTTCAAGCGCAGTTTTCAAAAAGGAAATGATGAAGATATGCAACATTAAAAGATTACGATTAGCTTTCATTGACATCTTAAACTTTCCATCCGATTGTTCATTCACGTTCAAACCAATTAATTTACATTTTGTGAGATTTGAAAATGCACTCACCGCATTTAAAAGTCTTTTTTCAAGTGCTTTGTATTCCTTGCTGCTGGTGTTGGTGAAGGCAGGGGAAAAAGCTTCTCTTATCAATTGTATGTCTAGAACATATCTATAATCCTGGGCTGCTGTGTTTGTTGCTGCTGCAGCTGGTGTGGTTGCTGGTGCTTCAGTCGTAATCGGATCTGTAACTGGACTTGCTGTAAAACAAAAATTGGTTTAGCAGAGTCATAAAATCTAATTTTGAAGTAGCTGATTTGAAAAAACAGTGCAGTTAATAACAATTCCATTATTATTTTTAAATACAAGGTAGTTAAGCTAATTGCTTATCATGCTTGGATGTTGTCTTCAATAATCTTTACCTTCATTTAGTTTCAAAGTAGAATCCTTTAGGTGATTTATTTATAAACAGAGTATAAGAACCTCATGTTTTCTATATGTTTTACGATCTGAAAAGGACAAAATATTGTGTTGTGGATACTTACCTAATATCTTGACTGAGTCTGGATTTATGCTCAAGTTGAAGGCATTGTTGGAATTATTGACAGCTAGTACGAAGTCTTTAATAACAGCAGAATTCATTGGGAGTTCTGCTTTAGGAGTATTCCCATGGAACACAGCTTCAAAAGTCGCCTGAGTTTCAGTAACTGGTGTTACATTTGAGGCACTGTATCAGAAACACAATGAGGAAAGTAATATGAGATTATAATACTGTCTTTTGATATGTATGATTAACTACCAATATTAGAAGATACACATGTTGAACTCTATATTAATAAATAGTCACAGAAGAACTCAAATCATACATATTTATTTACCTTAATTTGTTCAAAAGGCAGTGGGAAAATGTTTTGGGATATGTTGTTCTGTATATTTCACCACACTGCAAAAAGGAACAACATTGAAGAATTAGCTTAAAGGCGCAGTTTTTAAAAAATGCAATTATGAAGATGTGCAACATTAAAATGCCACGATTAGCTTTCATTGACATCTTAAACTTTCCATCCGATTGTTCATTCACGTTCAAATAAATTAATTTACATTTTGTGCGATTTGAAAATGCACTCACCGCATTTAAAAGTCTTTTTTCAAGTGCTTTGTATTCCTTGCTGCTGGTGTTGGTGAGGGCAGGGGAAAAAGCTTCTCCTATCAATTGTATGTCTAGAACATATCTATAATCCGGGGCTGCTGTGTTTGTTGCTGCTGCAGCTGGTGTGGTTGCTGGTGCTTCAGTCGTAATCGGATCTGTAACTGGACTTTCTGTAAAACAAAAATTGGTTTAGCAGAGTCATAAAATCTAATTTTGAAGTAGCTGATTTGAAAAAACAGTGCAGTTAATAACAATTGCATTATTATTTTTAAATACAAGGTAGATAAGCTAATTGCTTTTCATGCTTGGATGTTGTCTTCAATAATCTTTACCTTCATTTAGTTTCAAAGTAGAATCATTTAGGTGAATTATTTATAAACAGAGCATAAGAACCTCATGTTTTCTATATGTTTTACGATCTGAAAATGACAAAATATTGTGTTGTGGACACTTACTTAATATCTTGACTGAGGTGGGATTTATGCTCAAGTTGAAGGCATTGTTGGAATTATTGACAGCTAGTACGAAGTCTTTAATAACAGCAGAATTCATTGGGAGTTCTGCTTGAGAAGTATTCCCATGGAACACAGCTTCAAAAGTCGCCTGAGTTTCAGTAACTGGTGTTACATTTGAGGCACTGTATCAGAAACACAATGAGGAAAGTAATATGAGATTATAATACTGTCTTTTGATATGTATGATTAACTACCAATATTAGAAGATACACATGTTGAACTCTATATTAATAAATAGTCAGAGAAGAACTCAAATCACAAATATGTATTTACCTTAATTTGTTCAAAAGGCAGTGGGAAAATGTTTTGGGATATGTTGTTCTGTATATTTCACCACACTGCAAAAAGAAACAACATTGAAGGATTAGCTTTCAAGCACAGTTTTCAAAAGGGAAATGATGAAGATATGCAACATTAAAAGATTACGATTAGCTTTCATTGACATCTTACACTTTCTATCCCATTGTTCATTCACGTTCAAATAAATTAATTTACATTTTGTGCGATTTGAAAATGCACTCACCGCATTTAAAAGTCTTTTTTCAAGTGCTTTGTATTCCTTGCTGCTGGTGTTGGTGAGGGCAGGGGAAAAAGCTTCTCCTATCAATTGTATGTCTAGAACATATCTATAATCCGGGGCTGCTGTGTTTGTTGCTGCTGCAGCTGGTGTGGTTGCTGGTGCTTCAGTCGTTATCGGATCTGTAACTGGACTTTCTGTAAAACAAAAATTGGTTTAGCAGAGTCATACAATATAATTTTGATGTAGCTGATTTGAAAAAACAGTGCAGTTAATAACAATTGCATTATTATTTTTAAATACAAGGTAGATAAGCTAATTGCTTTTCATGCTTGGATGTTGTCTTCAATAATCTTTACCTTCATTTAGTTTCAAAGTAGAATCATTTAGGTGAATTATTTATAAACAGAGCATAAGAACCTCATGTTTTCTATATGTTTTACGATCTGAAAATGACAAAATATTGTGTTGTGGACACTTACTTAATATCTTGACTGAGGTGGGATTTATGCTCAAGTTGAAGGCATTGTTGGAATTATTGACAGCTAGTACGAAGTCTTTAATAACAGCAGAATTCATTGGGAGTGCTGCTTGAGAAGTATTCCCATGGAACACAGCTTCAAAAGTCGCCTGAGTTTCAGTAACTGGTGTTACATTTGAGGCACTGTATCAGAAACACAATGAGGAAAGTAATATGAGATTATAATACTGTCTTTTGATATGTATGATTAACTACCAATATCAGAAGACACTCATGTTGAACTCTATATTAATAAATAGTCAGAGAAGAACTCAAATCACAAATATTTATTTACCTGAATTTGTTCAAAAGGCAGTGGGAAAATGTTTTGGGATATGTTGTTCTGTATATTTCACCACACTGCAAAAAGAAACAACATTGAAGGATTAGCTTTCAAGCACAGTGTTCAAAAGGGAAATGATGAAGATATGCAACATTAAAAGGCTACGATTAGCTTTCATTGACATCTTAAACTTTCCATCCGATTGTTCATTCACGTTCAAACCAATTAATTTAGATTTTGTGAGATTTGAAAATGCACTCACCGCATTTAAAAGTCTTTTTTCAAGTGCTTTGTATTCCTTGCTGCTGGTGTTGGTGAGGGCAGGGGAAAAAGCTTCTCCTATCAATTGTATGTCTAGAACATATCTATAATCCGGGGCTGCTGTGTTTGTTGCTGGTGCAGCTGGTGTGGTTGCTGGTGCTTCAGTCGTTATCGGATCTGTAACTGGACTTTCTGTAAAACAAAAATTGGTTTAGCAGAGTCATAAAATCTAATTTTGAAGTAGCTGATTTGAAAAAACAGTGCAGTGAATAACAATTGCATTATTATTTTTAAATACAAGGTAGATAAGCTAATTGCTTTTCATGCTTGGATGTTGTCTTCAATAATCTTTACCTTCATTTAGTTTCAAAGTAGAATCATTTAGGTGAATTATTTATAAACAGAGCATAAGAACCTCATGTTTTCTATATGTTTTACGATCTGAAAACGACTAAATATTGTGTTGTGGAAACTTACTTAATATCTTGACTGAGGTGGGATTTATGCTCAAGTTGAAGGCATTGTTGGAATTATTGACAGCTAGTACGAAGTCTTTAATAACAGCATAATTCATTGGGAGTTCTGCTTGAGAAGTATTCCCATGGAACACAGCTTCAAAAGTCGCCTGAGTTTCAGTAACTGGTGTTACATTTGAGGCACTGTATCAGAAACACAATGAGGAAAGTAATATGAGATTATAATACTGTCTTTTGATATGTATGATTAACTACCAATATTAGAAGATACACATGTTGAACTCTATATTAATAAATAGTCAGAGAAGAACTCAAATCACAAATATGTATTTACCTTAATTTGTTCAAAAGGCAGTGGGAAAATGTTTTGGGATATGTTGTTCTGTATATTTCACCACACTGCAAAAAGAAACAACATTGAAGGATTAGCTTTCAAGCACAGTTTTCAAAAGGGAAATGATGAAGATATGCAAGATTAAAAGGCTACGATTAGCTTTCATTGACATCTTACACTTTCTATCCCATTGTTCATTCACGTTCAAATAAATTAATTTACATTTTGTGCGATTTGAAAATGCACTCACCGCATTTAAAAGTCTTTTTTCAAGTGCTTTGTATTCCTTGCTGCTGGTGTTGGTGAGGGCAGGGGAAAAAGCTTCTCCTATCAATTGTATGTCTAGAACATATCTATAATCCGGGGCTGCTGTGTTTGTTGCTGGTGCAGCTGGTGTGGTTGCTGGTGCTTCAGTCGTTATCGGATCTGTAACTGGACTTTCTGTAAAACAAAAATTGGTTTAGCAGAGTCATAAAATCTAATTTTG
This sequence comes from Notothenia rossii, assembly GCF_949606895.1. Lineage (NCBI taxonomy): Eukaryota > Metazoa > Chordata > Actinopteri > Perciformes > Nototheniidae > Notothenia > Notothenia rossii. The sequence continues at coordinate 31,176,828 of NC_136901.1, read as the reverse complement.
AAGTAGCTGATTTGAAAAAACAGTGCAGTTAATAACAATTGCATTATTATTTTTAAATACAAGGTAGATAAGCTAATTGCTTTTCATGCTTGGATGTTGTCTTCAATAATCTTTACCTTCATTTAGTTTCAAAGTAGAATCATTTAGGTGAATTATTTATAAACAGAGCATAAGAACCTCATGTTTTCTATATGTTTTACGATCTGAAAATGACAAAATATTGTGTTGTGGACACTTACTTAATATCTTGACTGAGGTGGGATTTATGCTCAAGTTGAAGGCATTGTTGGAATTATTGACAGCTAGTACGAAGTCTTTAATAACAGCAGAATTCATTGGGAGTTCTTCCTGAGAAGTATTCCCATGGAACACAGCTTCAAAAGTCGCCTGAGTTTCAGTAACTGGTGTTACATTTGAGGCACTGTATCAGAAACACAATGAGGAAAGTAATATGAGATTATAATTCTGTCTTTTGATATGTATGATTAACTACCAATATTAGAAGATACACATGTTGAACTCTATATTAATAAATAGTCAGAGAAGAACTCAAATCACAAATATTTATTTACCTTAATTTGTTCAAAAGGCAGTGGGAAAATGTTTTGGGATATGTTGTTCTGTATATTTCACCACACTGCAAAAAGAAACAACATTGAAGGATTAGCTTTCAAGCACAGTGTTCAAAAGGGAAATGATGAAGATATGCAACATTAAAAGGCTACGATTAGCTTTCATTGACATCTTAAACTTTCCATCCGATTGTTCATTCACGTTCAAACCAATTAATTTAGATTTTGTGAGATTTGAAAATGCACTCACCGCATTTAAAAGTCTTTTTTCAAGTGCTTTGTATTCCTTGCTGCTGGTGTTGGTGAGGGCAGGGGAAAAAGCTTCTCCTATCAATTGTATGTCTAGAACATATCTATAATCCGGGGCTGCTGTGTTTGTTGCTGGTGCAGCTGGTGTGGTTGCTGGTGCTTCAGTCGTTATCGGATCTGTAACTGGACTTTCTGTAAAACAAAAATTGGTTTAGCAGAGTCATAAAATCTAATTTTGAAGTAGCTGATTTGAAAAAACAGTGCAGTGAATAACAATTGCATTATTATTTTTAAATACAAGGTAGATAAGCTAATTGCTTTTCATGCTTGGATGTTGTCTTCAATAATCTTTACCTTCATTTAGTTTCAAAGTAGAATCATTTAGGTGAATTATTTATAAACAGAGCATAAGAACCTCATGTTTTCTATATGTTTTACGATCTGAAAACGACTAAATATTGTGTTGTGGAAACTTACTTAATATCTTGACTGAGGTGGGATTTATGCTCAAGTTGAAGGCATTGTTGGAATTATTGACAGCTAGTACGAAGTCTTTAATAACAGCAGAATTCATTGGGAGTTCTGCTTGAGAAGTATTCCCATGGAACACAGCTTCAAAAGTCGCCTGAGTTTCAGTAACTGGTGTTACATTTGAGGCACTGTATCAGAAACACAATGAGGAAAGTAAAATGAGATTATAATACTGTCTTTTGATATGTATGATTAATTACCAATATTAGAAGATACACATGTTGAACTCGATATTAATAAATAGTCAGAGAAGAACTCAAATCACAAATATTTATTTACCTTAATTTGTTCAAAAGGCAGTGGGAAAATGTTTTGGGATATGTTGTTCTGTATATTTCACCACACTGCAAAAAGAAACAACATTGAAGGATTAGCTTTCAAGCGCAGTTTTCAAAAAGGAAATGATGAAGATATGCAACATTAAAAGATTACGATTAGCTTTCATTGACATCTTAAACTTTCCATCCGATTGTTCATTCACGTTCAAACCAATTAATTTACATTTTGTGAGATTTGAAAATGCACTCACCGCATTTAAAAGTCTTTTTTCAAGTGCTTTGTATTCCTTGCTGCTGGTGTTGGTGAAGGCAGGGGAAAAAGCTTCTCTTATCAATTGTATGTCTAGAACATATCTATAATCCTGGGCTGCTGTGTTTGTTGCTGCTGCAGCTGGTGTGGTTGCTGGTGCTTCAGTCGTAATCGGATCTGTAACTGGACTTGCTGTAAAACAAAAATTGGTTTAGCAGAGTCATACAATCTAATTTTTAAGTAGCTGATTTGAAAAAACAGTGCAGTTAATAACAATTCCATTATTATTTTTAAATACAAGGTAGATAAGCTAATTGCTTATCATGCTTGGATGTTGTCTTCAATAATCTTTACCTTCATTTAGTTTCAAAGTAGAATCCTTTAGGTGATTTATTTATAAACAGAGTATAAGAACCTCATGTTTTCTATATGTTTTACGATCTGAAAAGGACAAAATATTGTGTTGTGGATACTTACCTAATATCTTGACGGAGTTGGGATTTATGCTCAAGTTGAAGGCATTGTTGGAATTATTGACAGCTAGTACGAAGTCTTTAATAACAGCAGAATTCATTGGGAGTTCTGCTTTAGGAGTATTCCCATGGAACACAGCTTCAAAAGTCGCCTGAGTTTCAGTAACTGGTGTTACATTTGAGGCACTGTATCAGAAACACAATGAGGAAAGTAATATGAGATTATAATACTGTCTTTTGATATGTATGATTAACTACCAATATTAGAAGATACACATGTTGAACTCTATATTAATAAATAGTCACAGAAGAACTCAAATCATACATATTTATTTACCTTAATTTGTTCAAAAGGCAGTGGGAAAATGTTTTGGGATATGTTGTTCTGTATATTTCACCACACTGCAAAAAGGAACAACATTGAAGAATTAGCTTAAAAGCGCAGTTTTTTAAAAATGCAATTATGAAGATGTGCAACATTAAAAGGCCATGATTAGCTTTCATTGACATCTTAAACTTTCCATCCGATTGTTCATTCACGTTCAAATAAATTAATTTACATTTTGTGCGATTTGAAAATGCACTCACCGCATTTAAAAGTCTTTTTTCAAGTGCTTTGTATTCCTTGCTGCTGGTGTTGGTGAGGGCAGGGGAAAAAGCTTCTCCTATCAATTGTATGTCTAGAACATATCTATAATCCGGGGCTGCTGTGTTTGTTGCTGGTGCAGCTGGTGTGGTTGCTGGTGCTTCAGTCGTAATCGGATCTGGAACTGGACTTTCTGTAAAACAAATATATTAACAATAATTGAATACATTTTAATGCAAATACTGAAAGGATGTATTTATCCTTGTATGATGTAAAATGTACTTTGGATACATTTTCACAGACCAATAAGAACCATAATAAAAGGATTTCAAAAAGAAGCCTTTGCAAACATTCTAATATCTTATCTAATGAATGATGAGTAACGATTTATCAGTAAATAAGAGATTATTCAATTAAAAAGCTTTCTTCCTGAATATAAGATTGTTTAGAGAAAAGCTCGTCATGCATAGATTGGACTGTACAACACTGAATGTTGTTGAGGTTGTCAGTATGAGTTCAGTTGCTGACTTATTTATGAACTGAGCTTGAGCGCCAGATTCTATTCCAAATGTATTACAAAATGATGATGATAAAATAATTTGTTATGTTTACTTACCTAACACTTTGACTGAAGCAGGGTTAACGTTCAGGTTCGGACTATTGGTGGAATTACTCAGAGCTTCTACTAAGGTTTGAGCAACGACATCATTCTGTGGGAGATCTGCGATGGCAGTAGTCGCTTGCAACAAAATCCCCACAGTTGCTTGAGTTTCATTGTCTTTTGGTGGATTTAAGGATCTGTAACATAGAAAAGAGAGGAATAAGTGTTATATTATGATATTAGATGATCCTGTTTCTCTTTTAAATAGTTGGTTATGATTCAATCACGATTGGAATTTACCAATATTAAGTTCTCAATCATTCATATAGAATTCAATCAGAGAAGCATAATTTGATTTTTTATTTACCTGAAGTTTTTCAAAATGCAGAGAGAAAACGTGTTTGGAAACATGCTTCTGTATTTCTTGTTACACTGTGAAAAGAAAGCAACATTCAAAGACCATAAGTACATTTCAAGCACATTTTTCCCTTAATGAAATTATAACAGTTCAACTGAATGTATCCTTTTATTTAAAAAAAAAAGGTATTCTTTGGGCAAACATATTCTGTTCAATCATCTTTTTCAAATTGCTTCTGCAATCAATAACAGATGTTTATTTTGAAAATGCTCTCACCAGATTTAGAGCTGCTGTTTCAAGTGCTTTGTATTCATCGCTGTCGGAGTCAGTGAGGGCAGGTGAAAAAGCTACTTCTTTAAATTCTGCTGAGAGAATATAAGTGTGTTCAGGGGCTGTAGGTGTTATTGCTGCGGATAGTGAAGTTGTAGGTGGCACCATTGTTGGAGAAACAGTAGTAGATGCGGCTGTCATAGGTGATGCTGTTGTAGGTGCTGCTGTCGTAATTGAAGCAGCAGTTGTAGTTGGCACAGTTGTCGGAGTATTAGTAGTAGTAGGTGCTGCTGTTGTAGGTGTAGCTGTAGTTGTAGGTTGCACCGTTGTCGGAGCAGCAGTAGTTGTAGGTGCTGCTGTCGTTGTTGCAACAGTTGTAGGTGCTGCTGTCGTTGTTGCAACAGTTGTAGGTGCTGTTGTAATAGGTGCAGCAGTAGTTGTAGGTTGCACCGTTGTCGGAGCAGCAGTAGTTGTAGGTGCTGCTGTCGTTGTTGCAACAGTTGTAGGTGCTGTTGTCATAGGTGCAGCAATAGTTGTAGGTTGCACCGTTGTCGGAGCAGCAGTAGTTGTAGGTGGTAATGTGGTCGGAGCAGCAGTAGTTGTAGGTGCTGCTGTTGTTGTTGCAACAGTAGTAGTGGCTGCAGTTGAAGGTGTAGCAGTAGTTGTAGATGACACCGTTGTCAGAGCAGCAGTAGTTGTAGGTGCTGCTGTTGTTGTTCCAACAGTAGTAGGTGTTGTTGTCGTAGGTGCAGAAGTAGTTGTAGGTGCAGCAGTAGTTGTAGGTGCAGCAGTAATTGTAGGTGCAGCTGTTGTCTTTGCAACAGGAGTAGTGGCTGCAGTTGTAGGTGTAGCAGTAGTTGTAGGTGGCAATGCGGTCGGAGCAGCAGTAGTTGTAGGTGCTGCTGTTGTTGTTGCAACATTAGTAGGTGTTGTTGTCGTAGGTGCAGAAGTAGTTGTAGGTGCAGCTGTAGTTGTTGTTGCAACAGTTGTAGGTGCAGCTGTTGTTGTTGCAACAGTAGTAGGTGTTGTTGTCGTAGGTGCAGAAGTAGTTGTAGGTGCTGCTGTTATTGTTGCAACAGTTGTAGAGGCTGCACTTGTAGGTGCAGCAGTAGTTGTAGGTGCTGTTGTTGTTGTTGCAACAGTTGTAGGTGCTGCTGTTGTTGTTGCAACAGTAATAGGGGCTACAGTTGTAGGTGCAGCAGTAGTTGTAGGTGCAGCTTTAGTTGTAGGTGCTGTTGTTGTTGTTGCAACAGTAGTAGGTGCAGCTGTTGTTGTTGCAACAGGAGTAGGTGCTGCCGTCGTAGGTGCAGCAGTAGTTGTAGGTGGCAATGTGGTCGGAGCAGCAGTAGTTGTAGGTGCTGCTGTTGTTGTTGCAACAGTAGTAGGGGCTGCAGTTGTAGGTGCAGCAGTAGTTGTAGCAGCAGCGGTAGTTGTAGGTGCTACTGTTGTTGTTGCAACAGTTGTAGGTGCAGCTGTTGTTGTTGCAACAGTAGTAGGGGCTGCAGTTGTACGTGTAGCAGTAGTTGTAGGTGGCAATGTGGTAAGAGCAGCAGTAGTTGTAGGTGCAGCTGTTGTTGTTGCAGTAGTTGTAGCTGATGCTGTTGTTGTTGCAACAGTAGTAGGTGTTGTTGTCGTAGGTGCAGCAGTAGTTGTAGTTGCTGCTGTTGTTGTTGCAACTGTTGTAGGGGCTGCAGTTGTAGGTGCAGCAGTAGTTGTAGGTGCAGTGGTAGTTGTAGGTGCTGCTGTTGTTGTTGCAACAGTTGTAGGTGCTGCAGTTGTTGTTGCAACAGTAGTAGAGGCTGCACTTGTAGGTGCAGCAGTAGTTGTAGGTGCTGTTGTTGTTGTTGTTGTTGTTGCAACAGATGTAGGTGCTGCTGTTGTTGTTGCAACAGTATTAGGGGCTGCAGTTGTAGGTGCAGCAGTAGTTGTAGGTGCGCCGGTAGTTGTAGGTGCTGCTGTTGTTGTTGTTGTTGCAACAGTTGTAGGTGCAGCTGTTGTTGTTGCAACAGTAGTAGGGGCTGCAGTTGTAGGTGTAGCAGTAGTTGTCGGTGGCACCGTCGTCTGAACAGCTGTAGTTGTAGGTGCTGCTGTTGTTGTTGCAACAGTAGTAGGTGCAGCTGTTGTTGTTGCAACAGTTATAGGTGCAGCCGTTGTTGTTGCAACAGTAGTAGGGGCTGCAGTTGTAGGTGTAGCAGTAGTTGTCGGTGGCACCTTCGTCTGAGCAGCTGTAGTTGTAGGTGCTGCTGTTGTTGTTGCAACAGTTGTAGGTGCTGCTGTTGTTTTTGTTGCAACAGTAATAGTGGCTGCAGTTGTAGGTGTAGCAGTAGTTGTATGTGCAGCTGTTGTTGTTGCAACAGTAGTAGGGGCTGCAGTTGTAGGTGCAGCAGTGTTTGTAGGTGCTGCTGTTGTTGTTGCAACAGTTGTAGGTGCAGCTGTTGTTGTTGCAACAGTAGTAGGGGCTGCAATTGTAGGTGTAGCAGTAGTTGTAGGTGGCACCGTTGTCGGTGCAGCAGTAGTTGTATGTGCAGCTGTTGTTGTTGCAACAGTAGTAGGGGCTGCAGTTGTAGGTGTAGCAGTAGTTGTAGGTGGCACCGTTGTCGGAGCAGCAGTAGTTGTAGGTGCTGCTGTTGTTGTTGCAACAGTAGTAGGGGATGCAGTTGTAGGCGCAGCAGTAGTTGTAGGTGCAGCGGTAGTTGTAGGTGCTGCTGTTGTTGTTGCAACAGTTGTAGGTGCAGCTGTTGTTGTTGCAACAGTAGTAGGTGGTGTTGTCGTAGGTGCAGCAGTAGTTGTAGGTTGCAATGTGGTTGGAGCAGCAGTAGTTGTAGGTGCTGCTGTTGTTGTTGCAACAGTAGTAGGTGTTGTTGTCGTAGGTGCAGCAGTAGTTGTAGGTTGCAATGTGGTTGGAGCAGCAGTAGTTGTAGGTGCTGCTGTTGTTGTTGCAACAGTTGTAGGTGCTGCTGTTGTTGTTGCAACAGTTGTAGGTGCTGCTGTTGTTGTTGCAACAGTAGTTGGGGCTGCAGTCGTAGGTGCAGCATTAGTTCTAGGTGCTGCTGTTGTTGTTGCAACAGTTGCAGGTGCAGCTGTTGTTGTTGCAACAGTAGTTGTGGCTGCAGATGTAGGTGCAGCAGTAGTTGTAGGTGCTGCTGTTGTTGTTGCAACAGTTGTAGGTGCTGCTGTTGTTGTTGCAACAGTAGTAGGTGTTGTTGTCGTAGGTGCAGCAGTAGTTGTAGGTTGCAATGTGGTTGGAGCAGCAGTAGTTGTAGGTGCTGCTGTTGTTGTTGCAACAGTTGCAGGTGCAGCTGTTATTGTTGCAACAGTAGTTGTGGCTGCAGTTGTAGGTGCAGCATTAGTTGTAGGTGCTGCTGTTGTTGTTGCAACAGTTGTAGGTGCTGCTGTTGTTGTTGCAACAGTAGTTGTGGCTGCAGTTGTAGGTGCAGCAGTAGTTGTAGGTGCAGCTGTAGTTGTAGGTGCAGCTGTTGTTGTTGCAACAGTATTAGGGGCTGCAGTTGTAGGTGCAGCAGTAGTTGTAGGTGCGCCGGTAGTTGTAGGTGCTGCTGTTGTTGTTGTTGCAACAGGTGTAGGTGCAGTTGTTGTTGTTGCAACAGTATTAGGGGCTGCAGTTGTAGGTGCAGCAGTAGTTGTAGGTGGCAATGTGGTCGGAGCAGCAGTAGTTGTAGGTGCTGCTGTTGATGTTGCAACAGTTGTAGGGGCTGCAGTTGTAGGTGCAGCGGTAGTTGTAGGTGCTGCTGTTGTTGTTGCAACAGTAGTAGGGGCTGCAGTTGTAGGTGCAGCAGTAGTTGTAGGTGCGCCGGTAGTTGTAGGTGCTGCTGTTGTTGTTGTTGCAACAGTTGTAAGTGCAGCTGTTGTTGTTGCAACAGTAGTAGGGGCTATAGTTGTAGGTGTAGCAGTAGTTGTAGGTGCAGCGGTAGTTGTAGGTGCTGATGTTGTTGTTGCAACAGTTATAGGTGCAGCTGTTGTTGTTGCAACAGTAGTAGGGGCTGCAGTTGTAGGTGCAGCAGTAGTTGTAGGTGCGCCGGTAGTTGTAGGTGCTGCTGTTGTTGTTGTTGCAACAGGTGTAGGTGCAGTTGTTGTTGTTGCAACAGTAGTAGGGGCTGCAGTTGTAGATGTAGCAGTAGTTGTTGGTGGCACCGTCGTCTGAACAGCTGTAGTTGTAGGTGCTGCTGTTGTTGTTGCAACAGTAGTAGGGGCTGCAGTTGTAGGTGCAGCAGTAGTTGTAGGTGCTGCTGTTGTTGTTGCAGCAGTTGTAGGTGCAGCTATTGTTGTTGCAACAGTAGTAGGGGCTGCAGTTGTAGGTGCAGCGGTAGTTGTAGGTGCTGCTGTTGTTGTTGCAACAGTAGTAGGGGCTGCAGTTGTAGGTGCAGCAGTAGTTGTAGGTGCGCCGGTAGTTGTAGGTGCTGCTGTTGTTGTTGTTGCAACAGTTGTAAGTGCAGCTGTTGTTGTTGCAACAGTAGTAGGGGCTATAGTTGTAGGTGTAGCAGTAGTTGTAGGTGCAGCGGTAGTTGTAGGTGCTGATGTTGTTGTTGCAACAGTTATAGGTGCAGCTGTTGTTGTTGCAACAGTAGTAGGGGCTGCAGTTGTAGGTGCAGCAGTAGTTGTAGGTGCGCCGGTAGTTGTAGGTGCTGCTGTTGTTGTTGTTGCAACAGGTGTAGGTGCAGTTGTTGTTGTTGCAACAGTAGTAGGGGCTGCAGTTGTAGATGTAGCAGTAGTTGTTGGTGGCACCGTCGTCTGAACAGCTGTAGTTGTAGGTGCTGCTGTTGTTGTTGCAACAGTAGTAGGGGCTGCAGTTGTAGGTGCAGCAGTAGTTGTAGGTGCTGCTGTTGTTGTTGCAGCAGTTGTAGATGCAGCTGTTGTTGTTGCAACAGTAGTAGGGGCTGCAGTTGTAGGTGTAGCAGTAGTTGTAGGTGGCACCGTTGTCGGTGCAGCAGTAGTTGTAGGTGAAGCTGTTGTTGTTGCAACAGTAGTTGTGGCTGCAGTTGTAGGTGCAGCAGTAGTTGTAGGTGCAGCTGTAGTTGTAGGTGCAGCTGTTGTTGTTGCAACAGTATTAGGGGCTGCAGTTGTAGGTGCAGCAGTAGTTGTAGGTGCGCCGGTAGTTGTAGGTGCTGCTGTTGTTGTTGTTGCAACAGGTGTAGGTGCAGTTGTTGTTGTTGCAACAGTATTAGGGGCTGCAGTTGTAGGTGCAGCAGTAGTTGTAGGTGGCAATGTGGTCGGAGCAGCAGTAGTTGTAGGTGCTGCTGTTGATGTTGCAACAGTTGTAGGGGCTGCAGTTGTAGGTGCAGCGGTAGTTGTAGGTGCTGCTGTTGTTGTTGCAACAGTAGTAGGGGCTGCAGTTGTAGGTGCAGCAGTAGTTGTAGGTGCGCCGGTAGTTGTAGGTGCTGCTGTTGTTGTTGTTGCAACAGTTGTAAGTGCAGCTGTTGTTGTTGCAACAGTAGTAGGGGCTATAGTTGTAGGTGTAGCAGTAGTTGTAGGTGCAGCGGTAGTTGTAGGTGCTGATGTTGTTGTTGCAACAGTTATAGGTGCAGCTGTTGTTGTTGCAACAGTAGTAGGGGCTGCAGTTGTAGGTGCAGCAGTAGTTGTAGGTGCGCCGGTAGTTGTAGGTGCTGCTGTTGTTGTTGTTGCAACAGGTGTAGGTGCAGTTGTTGTTGTTGCAACAGTAGTAGGGGCTGCAGTTGTAGATGTAGCAGTAGTTGTTGGTGGCACCGTCGTCTGAACAGCTGTAGTTGTAGGTGCTGCTGTTGTTGTTGCAACAGTAGTAGGGGCTGCAGTTGTAGGTGCAGCAGTAGTTGTAGGTGCTGCTGTTGTTGTTGCAGCAGTTGTAGGTGCAGCTATTGTTGTTGCAACAGTAGTAGGGGCTGCAGTTGTAGGTGCAGCAGTACTTGTAGGTGCTGCTGTTGTTGTTGCAGCAGTTGTAGATGCAGCTGTTGTTGTTGCAACAGTAGTAGGGGCTGCAGTTGTAGGTGTAGCAGTAGTTGTAGGTGGCACCGTTGTCGGTGCAGCAGTAGTTGTAGGTGAAGCTGTTGTTGTTGCAACAGTAGTAGGGGCTACAGTTGTAGGTGTAGCAGTAGTTGTAGGTGCAGCGGTAGTTGTAGGTGCTGATGTTGTTGTTGCAACAGTTGTAGGTGCAGCTGTTGTTGTTGCAACAGTATTAGGGGCTGCAGTTGTAGGTGTAGTAGTAGTTGTAGGTGGCACCGTCGTCTGAGCAGCTGTAGTTGTAGGTGCTGCTGTTGTTGTTGCAACAGTAGTTGTAGTTGGCAATGTGGTCGGAGCAGCAGTAGTTGTAGGTGCTGCTGTTGTTGTTGCAACAGTTGCAGGTGCAGCTGTTGTTGTTGCAACAGTAGTAGGGGCTGCAGTTGTAGGTGTAACAGTAGTTGTCGGTGGCACCGTCGTCTGAGCAGCAGTAGTTGTAGGTGCTGCTGTTGTTGTTGCAACAGTAGTAGGGGCTGCAGTTGTAGGTGCAGCAGTAGTTGTAGGTGCAGCGGTAGTTGTAGGTGCTGCTGTTGTTGTTGCAACAGTAGTAGGGGCTGCAGTTGTAGGTGCAGCAGTAGTTGTAGGTGCGCCGGTAGTTGTAGGTGCTGCTGTTGTTGTTGTTGCAACAGTTGTAAGTGCAGCTGTTGTTGTTGCAACAGTAGTAGGGGCTGCAGTTGTAGGAGTAGCAGTAGTTGTCGGTGGCACCGTCGTCTGAGCAGCTGTAGTTGTAGGTGCTGCTGTTCTTGTTGCAACAGTAGTAGGGGCTGCAGTTGTAGGTGTAGCAGTAGTTGTAGGTGGCACCGTTGTCAGAGCAGCAGTAGTTGTAGGTGCTGCTGTTGTTGTTGCAACAGTAGTACTGGCTGCAGTTGTAGGTGTAGCAGTAGTTATAGGTGCGCCGGTAGTTGTAGGTTCTGCTGTTGTTGTTGTTGCAACAGTAGTAGGGGCTGCAGTTGTAGGTGTAGCAGTAGTTGTAGGTGGCACCGTTGTCAGAGCAGCAGTAGTTGTAGGTGCTGCTGTTGTTGTTGCAACAGTAGTAGTGGCTGCATGTGTAGCAGTAGTTGTAGGTGCGCCGGTAGTTGTAGGTGCTGCTGTTGATGTTGTTGCAACAGTAATAGGGGCTGCAGTTGTAGGTGTAGCAGTAGTTGTAGGTGCGCCGGTAGTTGTAGGTGCTGCTGTTGTTGTTGTTGCAACAGTAGTAGTGGCTGCAGTTGTAGGTGTAGCAGTAGTTGTAGGTGCGCCGGTAGTTGTAGGTGCTGCTGTTGTTGTTGTTTCAACAGTAGTAGGGGCTGCAGTTGTAGGTGTAGCAGTAGTTGTTGGTGGCACCGTCGTCTGAACAGCTGTAGCTGTATGTGCTGCTGTCGTTGTTGCAACAGTAGTTGAAGGTGGCAATGTGGTCGGAGCAGCAGTAGTTGTAGGTGCTGCTGTTGTTGTTGCAACAGTAGTAGGGGCTGCAGTTGTAGGTGCAGCAGTAGTTGTAGGTGCAGCGGTAGTTGTAGGTGCTGCTGTTGTTGTTGCAACAGTTGTAGGTGCAGCTGTTGTTGTTACAACAGTAGTAGGGGCTGCAGTTGTTGTTGCAACAGTAGTAGGGGCTGCAATTGTAGGTGTAGCAGTAGTAGTAGGTGGCACCGCTGTTAGTGCAGCAGTAGTTGTAGGTGCAGCTGTTGTTGTTGCAACAATAGTAGGTGCTGCTGTCGTAGGTGCAGCAGTAGATGTAGGTGGCAATGTGGTCGGAGCAGTAGTAGTTGTAGGTGCTGCTGTTGTTGTTGCAACAGTAGTAGGGGCTGCAGTTGTAGGTGCAGCAGTAGTTGTAGGTGGCAATGTGGTCGGAGCAGCAGTAGTTGTAGGTGCAGCTGTTGTTGTTGCAACAGTAGTAGGTGCTGCTGTCGTAGGTGCAGCAGTAGTTGTAGGTGGCAATGTGGTCGGAGCAGCAGTAGTTGTAGGTGCTGCTGTTGTTGATGCAACCGTAGTAGGGGCTGCAGTTGTAGGTGCAGCAGTAGTTGTAGGTGCTGCTGTTGTTGTTGCAACAGTTGTAGGTGCAGCTGTTGTTGTTGCAACAGTAGTAGGGGCTGCAGTTGTAGGTGCAGCAGTAGTTGTAGGTGCGCCGGTAGTTGTAGGTTCTGCTGTTGTTGTTGTTGCAACAGTTGTATGTGCAGCTGTTGTTGTTGCAACAGTAGTAGGGGCTGCAGTTGTAGGTGTAGCAGTTGTTGTCGGTGGCACCGTCGTCTGAGCAGCTGTAGTTGTAGGTGCTGCTGTTGTTGTTGCAACAGTAGTAGGGGCTGCAGTTGTAGGTGTAGCAGTAGTTGTAGGTGGCACCGTTGTCAGAGCAGCAGTAGTTGTAGGTGCTGCTGTTGTTGTTGCAACAGTAGTAGTGGCTGCAGTTGTAGGTGTAGCAGTAGTTATAGGTGCGCCGGTAGTTGTAGGTTCTGCTGTTGTTGTTGCAACAGTAGTAGGGGCTGCAGCTGTAGGTGTAGCAGTAGTTGTAGGTGGCACCGTTGTCAGAGCAACAGTAGTTGTAGGTGCTGCTGTTGTTGTTGCAACAGTAGTAGTGGCTGCATGTGTAGCAGTAGTTGTAGGTGCGCCGGTAGTTGTAGGTGCTGCTGTTGTTGTTGTTGCAACAGTAATAGGGGCTGCAGTTGTAGGTGTAGCAGTAGTTGTAGGTGCGCCGGTAGTTGTAGGTGCTGCTGTTGTTGTTGTTGCAACAGTAGTAGTGGCTGCAGTTGTAGGTGTAGCAGTAGTTGTAGGTGCGCCGGTAGTTGTAGGTGCTGCTGTTGTTGTTGTTTCAACAGTAGTAGGGGCTGCAGTTGTAGGTGTAGCAGTAGTTGTTGGTGGCACCGTCGTCTGAACAGCTGTAGTTGTAGGTGCTGCTGTTGTTGTTGCAACAGTAGTTCTAGGTGGCAATGTGGTCGGAGCAGCAGTAGTTGTAGGTGCTGCTGTTGTTGTTGCAACAGTAGTAGGGGCTGCAGTTGTAGGTGCAGCAGTAGTTGTAGGTGCAGCGGTAGTTGTAGGTGCTGCTGTTGTTGTTGCAACAGTTGTAGGTGCAGCTGTTGTTGTTACAACAGTAGTAGGGGCTGCAGTTGTTGTTGCAACAGTAGTAGGGGCTGCAATTGTAGGTGTAGCAGTAGTTGTAGGTGGCACCGCTGTCAGTGCAGCAGTAGTTGTAGGTGCAGCTGTTGTTGTTGCAACAGTAGTAGGGGCTGCAGTTGTAGGTGTAGCAGTAGTTGTCGGTGGCACCGTCGTCTGAGCAGCTGTAGTTGTAGGTGCTGCCGTTATTGTTGCAACAGTAGGTGCTGCTGTCGTAGGTGCAGCAGTAGTTGTAGGTGCTGCTGTTGTTGTTGCAACAGTAGTAGGGGCTGCAGTTGTAGGTGCAGCAGTAGTTGTAGTTGTAGCGGTAGTTGTGGGTGCTGCTGTTGTTGTCGCAACAGTTGTAGGTGCAGCTGTTGTTGTTGCAACAGTAGTAGGGGCTGCAGTTGTAGGTGAAGCAGTAGTTGTCGGTGGCACCGTCGTCTGAGCAGCAGTAGTTGTAGGTGCTGCTGTTGTTGTTGCAACAGTAGTAGGGGCTGCAGTTGTAGGTGCAGCAGTAGTTGTAGTTGTAGCGGTAGTTGTGGGTGCTGCTGTTGTTGTCGCAACAGTTGTAGGTGCTGCTGTTGTTGTTGCAACAGTAGTAGGTGCTGCTGTCGTAGGTGCAGCAGTAGTTGTAGGTGGCAATGTGGTCGGAGCAGCAGTAGTTGTAGGTGCTGCTGTTGATGTTGCAACAGTTGTAGGGGCTGCAGTTGTAGGTGCAGCAGTAGTTGTAGGTGCGCCGGTAGTTGTAGGTGCTGCTGTTGTTGTTGTTGCAACAGTTGTAAGTGCAGCTGTTGTTGTTGCAACAGTAGTAGGGGCTGCAGTTGTAGGTGTAGCAGTAGTAGTAGGTGGCACCGTTGTCACAGCAGCAGTAGTTATAGGTGCTGCTGTTGTTGTTGCAACAGTAGTAGTGGCTGCAGTTGTAGGTGTAGCAGTAGTTGTAGGTGCGCCGGTAGTTGTAGGTGCTGCTGTTGTTGTTGTTGCAACAGTAGTAGGGGCTGCAGTTGTAGCTGTAGCAGTAGTTGTTGGTGGCACCGTCGTCTGAACAGCTGTAGTTGTAGGTGCTGCTGTTGTTGTTGCAACAGTAGTTGTAGGTGGCAATGTGGTCGGAGCAGCAGTAGTTGTAGGTGCTGCTGTTGTTGTTGCAACACTAGTAGGGGCTGCAGTTGTAGGTGCAGCAGTAGTTGTAGGTGCAGCGGTAGTTTTAGGTGCTGCTGTTGTTGTTGCAACAGTTGTAGTTGCAGCTGTTGTTGTTGCAACAGTAGTAGGGGCTGCAGTTGTTGTTGCAACAGTAGTAGGGGCTGCAGTTGTAGGTGTAGCAGTAGTTGTAGGTGGCACCGCTGTCAGTGCAGCAGTAGTTGTAGGTGCTGCTGTTGTTGTTGCAACAGTAGTAGGTGCTGCTGTCGTAGGTGCAGCAGTAGTTGTAGGTGGCAATGTGGTTGGAGCAGCAGTAGTTGTAGGTGCTGCTGTTGTTGTTGCAACAGTAATAGGGGCTGCAGTTGTAGGTGCAGCAGTAGTTGTAGGTGCAGCGGTAGTTGTAGGTGCTGCTGTTGTTGTTGCAACAGTTGTAGGTGCAGCTGTTGTTGTTGCAACAGTAGTAGGGGCTGCAGTTGTAGGTGCAGCAGTAGTTGTAGGTCCGCCGGTAGTTGTAGGTGCTGCTGTTGTTGTTGCAACAGTTGTAGGTGCAGCTGTTGTTGTTTCAACAGTAGTAGGGGCTGCAGTTGTAGGTGTAGCAGTAGTTGTAGGTGTGCCGATAGTTGTAGGTGCTGCTGTTGTTGTTGTTGCAACAGTAATAGGGGCTGCAGTTGTAGGTGTAGCAGTAGTTGTAGGTGCTGCTGTTGTTGCTGCAACAGTAGTAGGGGCTGCAGCAGTAGTTGTAGGTGGCAATGTGGTCGGAGCAGCAGTAGTTGTAGGTGCTGTTGTTGTTGTTGCAACAGTTGTAGTTGCAGCTGTTGTTGTTGCAACAGTAGTAGGGGCTGCAGTTGTAGGTGTAGCAGTAGTTGTAGCTGATGCTGTTGTTGTTGCAACAGTAGTAGGGGCTGCAGTTGTAGGTGTAACTGTAGTTGTACGAGGCAATGTGGTCGGAGCAGCAGTAGTTGTAGGTGCTGCTGTTGTTGTTGCAACAGTAGTAGGTGTTGTTGTCGTAGGTGCAGCAGTAGTTGTAGGTGGCAATGTGGTCGGAGCAGCAGTAGTTGTAGGTGCTGCTGTTGTTGTTGCAACAGTAGTAAGTGTTGTTGTCATAGGTGCAGCAGTAGTTGTAGGTGGCAATGTGGTCGGAGCAGCAGTAGTTGTAGGTGCTGCTGTTGTTGTTGCAACAGTTGTAGGTGCAGCAGTAGTTGTAGGTGCAGCAGTATTTGTAGGTGCTGCTGTTGTTGTTGCAACAGTTGTAGGTGCTGCTGTTGTTGTTGCAACAGTAGTAGGGGCTGCACTTGTAGATGCAGCTGTAGTTGTAGGTGCTGCTGTTGTTGTAGCTGATGCTGTTGTTGTTGCAACAGTAGTAGGTGCAGCTGTTGTTGTTGTAACAGTAGTAGGGGCTGCAGTTGTAGGTGTAGCAGTAGTTGTAGGTGGCACCGTTGTTGGAGCATCAGTAGTTGTAGGTGCAGCGGTAGTTGTAGGTGCAGCGGTAGTTGTAGGTGCTGCTGTTGTTATTGCAACAGTAGTAGGGGCTGCAGTTGTAGGTGGAGCAGTAGTTGTTGGTGGCTCCGTCGTCTGAGCAGCTGTATTTGCAGGTGCTGCTGTTGTTGTTGCAAAAGTAGTAAGTGCTGCAGTTGTAGGTGTATTAGCAGTTGTAGGTGGCACCGTTGTTGGAGCAGCAGTAGTTGTAGCCGATGCTGTTGTTGTTGCAACAGTAGTAGGTGTTGCTGTCGTAGATGCAGCAGTAGTTGTAGGTGCAGCGGTAGTTGTAGGTGCTGCTGTTGTTGTTGCAACAGTTGTAGGTGCAGCTGTTGTTGTTGCAACAGTAGTAGGGGCTGCAGTTGTAGGTGTAGCAGTAGTTGTCGGTGGCACCGTCGTCTGAGCAGCTGTAGTTGTAGGTGCTGCTGTTGTTGTTGCAACAGTTGTAGGTGCAGCTGTTGTTGTTGCAACAGTAGTAGGGGTTGCAGTTGTAGGTGTAGCAGTAGTTGTAGGTGCAGTCGTAGTTGTAGGTGGCAATGTGGTCGGAGCAGCTGTAGTTGTAGGTGCTGCTGTTGTTGTTGCAACAGTTGTAGGTGCAGCTGTTGTGGTTGCAACAGTAGTAGGGGCTGCAGTTGTAGGTGCAGCAGTAGTTGTAGGTGCAGTGGTAGTTGTAGGTGTTGCTGTTGTTGTTGCAACAGTTGTAGGTGCAGCTGTTGTTGTTACAACAGTAGTAGGGGCTGCAGCTGTAGGTGTAGCAGTAGTTGTCGGTGGCACCATCGTCTGAGCAGCTGTAGTTGTAGGTGCTGCTGTTGTTGTTGCAACAGTAGTAGGTGCTGCTGTCGTAGGTGAAGCAGTAGTTGTAGGTGGCAATGTGGTCGGAGCAGGTGTAGTTGTAGGTGCTGCTGTTGTTGTTGCAACAGTTGTAGGTGCAGCTGTTGTTGTTGGAACAGTAGTAGGGGCTGCAGTTGTAGGTGTAGCAGTAGTTATAGGTGTAGTCGTAGTTGTAGGTGGCAATGTGGTCGGAGCAGCTGTAGTTATAGGTGCTGCTGTTGTTGTTGCAACAGTTGTAGGTGCAGCTGTTGTGGTTGCAACAGGAGTAGGGGCTGCAGTTGTAGGTGCAGCAGTAGTTGTAGGTGCAGTGGTAGTTGTAGGTGCAGTGGTAGTTGTAGGTGCTGCTGTTGTTGTTGCAACAGTTGTAGGTGCAGCTGTTGTTGTTGCAACAGTAGTAGGGGCTGCAGTTGTAGGTGTAGCAGTAGTTGTAGGTGGCAATGTGGTCGGAGCAGCAGTAATTGTAGGTACTGCTGTTGTCGTTGCAACAGTAGTAAGGGCTGCAGTTGAAGGTGCAGCAGTAGTTGTAGGTGCAGCGGTAGTTGTAGGTGCTGCTGTTGTTGTTGCAACAGTAGTAGGGGCTGCAATTGTAGGTGTAGCAGTAGTTGTCGGTGGCACCGTCGTCTGAGCAGCTGTAGTTGCAAGTGCTGCTGTTGTTGTTGCAACAGTAGTAAGGGCTGCAGTTGTAGTTGCAGCAGTAGTAGTAGGTGCAGCGGTAGTTGTAGGTGGTGCTGTTGTTGTTGCAACAGTTGTAGGTGCAGCTGTTGTTGTTGCAACAGGAGTAGGGGCTGCTGTCGTAGGTGCAGCAGTAGTTATAGGTGCTGCTGTTGTTGTTGCAACAGTAGTAGGGGCTGCAGTTGTAGGTGCAGCAGTAGTTGTAGGTGCAGCGGTAGTTGTAGGTGCTGCTGCTGTTGTCGCAACAGTTGTAGGTGCAGCTGTTGCTTAAAGTTCCCAAAAATATATAATATTTATAAAGATATTTGAGCTATCTTTCTGTGCTAATAGTAATAATAATACATTTTATTTTAGGCGCCTTTCATGACACCCAAGGACACCGTACAATTTGTTAAAAAATAAAATGCTAATAGGCAACAGAACATGATAAAAACACAAATAGGAAATCATGGAGGATGAATGTGTTAAGTGGACACAAATGAAACGTATAATGGCGAGCACTACTGTGAGTAGGCAGATTTGAATAGGTGGGTTTTCAATTGGGATTTGAAAATAGTGTTACAAAGTGAAGAATTTACTCATCACGCAGCTTACCTGTTAGAATCAGGAAAACTGTTATGATCCGGCCGATACCCATCCTGTCTGCCTTTGGATCTATAAAATCAAACAACACATATATTCCAGATTAATGTGTGAGGCGCATTTATTTCAATTTTTCTCAATGGAGACACGCGCACCGAGTGCTCAAATGCGAGAATGATGCAGTCTCCCAATTGTTTTTTTCTGGGCGTAACCTTGCAGTCCAAAGGTAAAATTGTTTAACATTATGAACACCGCAGTGCACGCAGCTTCTCATGTGATGAGTAACAACCAATCATAGCAACAAGTTCCTTTATTTCTGAAATGTTAATATACAGCAAATATTGAGAAGTTGTTTAAACTCGGCGGGCGGAAGAAGGCATCATCTGCAGGAAACAGTGTCTGAGGGCTTCTTAATATTTAATAAACTATGAATGTTTCATATCCATGTAACGGGAAGAAACTCAGCTAACTGATGATATGAGCCATTTTTAGAAAAATAAAACACAAGGCTAACGCTGAGCCTCTGTATTAGTCCTGAGCGAAAAAATTCTAACGCCGTTAGCACAGAACTCACGGTATAACACCCTTTTTACTTATCGTAACTGCACATCCAACATATCGATTATTATCGTGAGAATAAATAGAATTGATAGGTATCTATATCATCACTCCATGATCAGAACACGCAACATTATTAACAAAAACAGACATCACAACACGTGGCATTAGGTAGCAAACATGGCAATATGTCTTAATTTTGTCGTTGTCTATCAAAAGTGGTCTTCAATGGCATTAAAACGATAAGAACGCTGCTGAAGTTAATCCATAGGTTAATCCAATGTGTCTGTGTCCCTTTGAAATTATTTCTGATAATCCATAAGCAATAAACCTGCTTTTCCGTTTCCAGATGTCAGAGCGAGAGATAAGTTCACTTTGATGCAAGCCTGCATGCGCAAAGCCCCCACCTTCTTTTGTTTACCATGTGTGTATGGGGAAATTCCCCTTCGATTATATTGGTTCTAACGGTTAAAACAGATGTCAATCACCAAAATCGACCAATGGGTTCCAGAGAAACGATAAAAACGGCCAATTCCACCCAAATCACCTCAGAGGTGGAGTTGTTTTTGCTAAACCTCTATAAAAAGGTCAAATGTCACTTGTTTTGCATCAATCTTGATACAGGGTACTTATTATATGTTGCACTTTGGTTTCCTAAAGCTTTTTGTCTACCTTACCATCATCCGAGGGTAGTTTTTACTATAAGTAAAAAATCATTTTTGGACGGACACTATAATTGAGTCTTTTACTATGTGCAATCTGAATTTTCTTTAAAATAAAAAACATCTATGTTGATTCTGACTCTTCTACATCCAACTCACAGGTTTATCATTACTTTGAGAAAAAAGATTATTAATTGAACCCTTTTAGAAGGGAAGATATGGTCATTTGTTCTGGGAATGTCATTTTCAAGCCAGAGACCTGAAAAACAGGCTCAGGGCTTAACATTACATGTTACTTATTAGACGCTTTTATCCAAAGCGACTTACATACTCAATACTGTGGGCAATCGCCACAGGAGCAATTTGGGGTGAAGTGTCTTGCCCAGGGACACAACGACATGCTGACTGCAGTGGTGTTAAACCTGTGACCCCCTGATCACAACACCAAGGCTCTATCCACTGCGTAACAGGTTCAAATGCATGAAAAACGCACATTTTAAAAAATGTCCGACTTCCTGGGGGGCAGGGCTAATGGAAGGCAATGTGAAATATGTGTGCAATATTAATAGCAATGTGTATACATGCGTTTCGTGAATATCGGAAAAACTATATGCAATTAGTTTGGAGTAATTTTGAGTAATTTGTGGCATGTAAATCATCAAAAATGTTGTATTCGCTATTAGCTTACGACCTCCATGATTGAGCTATCACAAATTAGCTTCACAATTTAGCATCATACTGGATAGGGGCTGAACTTGTCCTGGATTGGAATTTTTCCGATTATTTCCCTAGGCGGAATTTGCAAAAATGTGCTTAAAATGCATGAAAAACGCACATTTATGAAAATGGCCAACTTTCTGGGGGGCGGGGCTAATGAAAAGCAATTTGAAATATATGTGCAATCATAATAGCAATATGTATACAGCGTTTCGTGAATATTGGAAAAACTATATGTGAGTAGTAATTTGCGACATGTAAATCGTGTATGTTGTATTCGCTGTTAGCTTACGACCTCCCCGATTGAGCTAGCAACTATTTTATTCGCAATTTCCCATAACATTGGATATGGGCTGGACTTGTCCTGGACTGGAATTTTTCCGAGCTTTTCCCTAGGAGGAGTTCGCGAAAACGCACTTAAAACGCACATTTTTCAAAATGGCAGACCTTATGGGGGGAGGGGCTAATGGAAGCCATTTTTAAATATGTCCGCAATCCCATGAGGAATGTCTGTGCCAAGATTTGGGTAGTTCGGAGAAACTGTAACTGTATGTGACCACCGCACAATAGGGGGCGCTATTGAGCCGTATTATCAAAAACGTACAATTTTTGTGTACAGTCTGGAAAAGGTTGTGGTCTGTCATGTGTGTTCCAAGTGTAAAGGCCGTAACTAATTTCAACACAAAGTTATGTGTCCCTAAGTGTTTTTAACCCTTCGATTTCAAGAAAAACCTGTGTAGGACACGCCCAGATTCATCATTGGTTACGACACTTTAAATCTCAGTTTAAACTCATCCTGCCAGTATATCTATGACAAAATATATTTATTTCGTCCATCCGTTCTTGAGGTATACATTTGTTGTGTTTTTGGCACCCCCTATTGTCCAAAATGAACATGCTTTTTTGTGGCTATTCCCCAAGACAGAATGAACCTATCCACCGAAATATGTGATATTTGGATAGATTCTGGATGAATTAGGAGCATTTATGTCTAAGCCACACCTTTTTGGTAATACGTTGCGATAGATGCCGGCCACATTTGTCCACACATCGTGCTCATTTCCTACGGTCATGTGTCTGACCCTCCATTGATGCTGTACACTAAGTTATATAATAATAATATATTTCACTGTTTTTAACATTATGCTAATTACAACAAATCCAAGTAGGCAGAGCTTAGGGATACGAGAGGATAATATGTAGAGCAGCTCCACCCGGATAAGTGTGCAAAGTTTCAGGTCCATCAGAGTTACGCTGCGACTATGTACATTTTTTGGAAACTGAATTTTCACAGGTGGCGCTAGCGAGCATGTTGGAAATGTTTAACCCGTCGACTCCAGAATGTAAAAATGTTCACCCGTCCTGCCGGCCAAATGTCGCTACATGAATAGTGTCGTAACCCCATCAAAAACAGGTTGAATCCCCAGAATATGAATAATAATAATAATTCTACCAATTACAATAGGTCTTCGCACACTTCGTGCTCAGGCCCTAATAAGAAGAATTCCTACAATAACAATAGCCGTTGGGTCCTAGCGCTCCGTGCTCGGGCCCTAATTACAACGTATCATTTGGCTTTGAGAACAAAATCTAAATTGCTCCTGCTGGAACCCTTATATTATTGTGCACATTTATATTGAGTATAAATCCTAAACGTATTGATATTGGGCGTGTTCAGTACCTACCAGCAATATATAACAATTATTCTAAATCATTTATGAAATTAACAAACATTGGAACTAAAAAGAGGCAAACATTTAAAACTATTAATTAATTTAAGCTTATCTTTTTTTTTTACTGTAGTTGTGCTTTCTTAAACCCCACATAAATAATTAAAATACCTCCTGAACAGAAAATCCACTCTCACAACAATTCCAATTGTAGTTAATAATCTCCAGAATTGTATATAGACTTAAATATGTACTTACCCCAATGAGGTTAGAAATGCCCTCTTTCTTTTCACTTTTAATATGCTCAAATATTCCACTGTCTTTTAATCAAGTCAATTCCACAAATATGAAATTGGAAACCTTTCACTCTATGGGACACGCCACATCTATTGATGCCTTTATATTGCAATGGAATAATGGCTGATGACGTGAATCATAGGTCATTCAATTTTCAGAAATGTTGTCACACCTTAAAATTCAACAACAGCCAATCACACGCTACAGCATATCAACTGTTAATCTTATTGTCTTGCCTTTGTGTCACGACATTCTTGCATCTCTTGTGCTGTCAATCATTTAAGTTGTCACTGTGATTACACACCCACCCTATTCTTGTTACCATGATATCCACGGATTTGTCTCATTTGAATTTCTTTCAAAGTCAACATTGACTCAAGCAGAAACTGTTTAAATGATGCTTGTCACTTTTCATTGTAATCAAGGAGGAACTGATTATAATTTGCTCAGAGGTCAAGGTCACTGTGAGCTAAAAAAACAAAATGTTTGGCCGTACTTGAAAAATGTATTGGGTACTTGACAAATTCAATAAAATATGTATAAGGATTTTGGATGGAAATTACTGAACTTGTCTCGTTAGCGGAGATACTGTATATAACTAGTGGCACACCTCACAATAAACAGCACCCAATATCATCCATCAATCTGTCTGCATCTTATCATAATATGATCTATTCGCTTCTCTTGATGTGCAAGAAAGTTGCTGCTGTATCCCATTTATAGAAATGGTGAATGACGCTCAGTGTTGTATAAGGTTATAAGAAACAGATGATTCAATGTTAAGATTTAAAGAAATACACTAAATTACAATTCTATATATTCTTCTGAATTATCAATATACATTCAAAATAAATTGAATTTGTATAATTGTAGCAATTGTAGCATATAGAAACAAATACATTGCAACAGGGTTTCTGCAGAATTAATCACATTCATTTTAAATCCACAAACACATGCTTTAATGTCTGTTTTATAATTACATTTGCGGAGGAAGAGGAAATATGATGGAAACCCAGTAAGAAGAACTTGCCCTTTTTTTCATAATGTCATGAAGAGTTGAGCAGATTACCACAAATTCTCGAGACTTTAATAAACAGGAACTTCAGCGAGAAATTACTTTAATTTAAGGTTTGGTTCAGGAATGGAAAAACATAACTTCACGTTGCAAACAAACAATGATCCCACCAAGGACTGTACAGAAACCCAGGAGGACATCCGCAATACTTTAAATTGTTTCAGCATTTGCTACTTTTCCTTAGGTCCAAGCTCTGCCTTTGTGAGACGGGGGCAAGACACGTGAAGAGGAAATTCAAAGACAGAGGAATCCTCACTAATTAATTGGGATATCCTTCTTCACTCACAGGGTGAGACAGTCACTGGGCATAAAGAGGCCCGGTTTGCGAGTATGTAAATGGTCTAAAAAGGCAACAATCCTAAAGTTCCCTCCAGAGGTAGTTTCTCTCCCACACACTCCCCCCACTGCCAGAAATGCATCCATCGGACTCCTTTGTTTACTTCCGTAACATAATGACACTAACATGCTACACTCATGCTTCTATTGGCTAACACTTCAACATATTATATGTAATATGCTAGTGGGCGGGACATCAGAGCAGAATGGGCTCTGGTTTCAGACAGAGGGTGAAAAGAGAAAAATAAAGGGCTTTCTGAATATTACAGCATGGAGACCTGTCACAGTAGAGGCACAAAATACAAATATGAACATGAAAATGTCCTCTTTAACTTAAAATAAACAGTTTAGACCTTGTAAAACTTGTTTTTTCACATGTTTATTGAAATCAATGAATCTCTATTAATGAATTGAAGTCAATATTGAACATTATTGTTTGCTTACAAACAGGCAGAATCTCTAACTCTTCTAAATTACCTGTATGGGAGAAATAAAAGACCCTCTTGCCGGAGGGGGCAAGAAATGCTGAATCAACAACAATCTACACATTTGGGGACGATCATTCTACCTCCTGCACCACAGCCACTTGTATCACAGTTGCCCAGCCTTCTTCTGTCGTGCTAAACCAACACATTCTCACTCCCAACTCGGCCAATGTTGACGTTATGTCAGGGTCCCTGTCGTCACTTTCCAGCGCAAGGGGGGGGCCCTTTAGCGTCGAGTTTCAACTATCAGGGAGTCCCATTGACTTGCCTAGAGCTCCCTGAACATTGGTAATAGACGAGTTGGGATCGCGACAAAATGCTCTCCGCAGATCCATGCTCACAGCGTTTATCAACCTTTTTCTTACTCAATATCAAGCCAAACTTATTGTTTTTACTTCTTTATTTTAATTGAATAATGTAGGACTTTTGTTGCCGTCGGTTATGGGGAGAGTAGGGGCTCAGAATACTGAAATCTGTTTCATCGTTTTTTCCTTCTAATTTTGTATTCTTTTCTAAACCACACACTGTTATTTACTCAACAATAACACATACTTATCCTTGCGTTTATTTATTTGTTTGATTAATAAACACAAGTTGGACTCCATCAGGACCGAGGGTCGGAGCAGCACATAGTAGTTGCTTTAGATAATTTTACACCCGGAAGTAAGTATTCTCTCCGCTTCGCTTGACAAACCCCGCGATAGTCCTCAAACTCTGTGATTGGATGTTTGAGTGTGCGCCGAGTGTGCGCCGAGGGTTACGCCGAGGGTCAAAAAGCACTTTGAAATGGGATGGAACCACGGCAGACTGTCCAAAACTGGATTTGAACGGGCTTATCAATTAACAACAAGAGTTGTTAATTGATAAGCCTGAAACATGCACTTGTCAAGGTTCAGAGGTACATTTAGCAAATATGGTAGTAGCCATCGATCATCTTAACACTAGAACCGCCAGAGGTTGCTGTATACCTAAAACCGCCAACGGGTAAAATGTACCCGCTATAGATTTTCAAGGTACAATGTTATTTTATTTATCATACAGAACAGTGAGTTTTGATCGCACAGGGCTGAAACTTATACCAATAGAATCTGTGGACTCTCAGCTTTTCATATGATATAGGTTGTGCAGATAGCATGAAGTTTAAAATATCGCTAAGAGTGCTGATTTAAACGCTTGGTGTTAGACTTGTGTTTTGTTTAGGTACAAATCTCTCTTTCTCTCTCTATCGATATATCTGTAATGTTCTGTTCTATGAACATATAATTGTCTACATAAATAGACGACGCAGACTACTTCTCTCATTCCGAGTGTCCATCTTTCTTCAACCGGCACGTAACCTGCACACATGCATTACGTCCTCAACGTGAGCTCAGTCATCCAACATCTTGTATTCTCCAAGATGTTACACTTTCTATAACTATCTATCTGTCTATCTCTCTTTCTATCCATCTATCAATATATCTATCTATCTATCTATCTATCTCTCTCAATATATCTCTCTAACTATAAGGAACCGCAGTAGACAAAAGGCGTTGCTATAGCAACACGTCATGTTTACGCTGCATTTTCTATGAGGTAAATATTACCCGCTGGCGGATATAGGTATAAATGGAATTTTTTTTGGCGATTCTTTTCAACCTGACTTCATATTGACAATTGTTAACAACAGAGGGTGCTACATAACACACTTTCAGGAAAAGTCACGGACTGGGAGACTTTAATATGTTATTAAACAAAAGTTACATACAATCAAAGAACAGCTGCGGGTAAAATTTACCCGTTGGCGGTTCTAGTGTTAAGATAAGATACTTTATTGATCCCAAGTTGGAAATTTTTTCGTTACAGCAGCATGTCTAACAGTTGTAAATATGCAGTGGTGTTTATTTGTAAATCATTTAGTATAATCACACAAATTCTGTGTTTTTTATTTATTGAATGTCCAATACCTGACAAGGTCCGAGATCAAAAACGTGGGTTGCAGTTTCCTCAACAGTGGATTACAAGACATCTATCAATATGTTTGTATATCTCCACCATTAAACTGTCGTATTCTGCGCATTTCTTATACTATCTACATACATCTTATAAGAGTATAATACACATGTATAATATCAGTTAAAATAAGTGCTTGTAGTAGTTAACATTGCAGGAAAGCAATATATTAGTACTTTGTCAGGCTTAATATTTATCTGTAGATACCCCCGAAGCTTTTTTCTTATTCATAAGAAGACCTTAACCTAAAGTATTCTTTAATGTTTAAATAAAGCCTTATTAGTTTGTTTGTCTGTGTCTCCTATTAATATCTAATAATAAAAATAATAAAATTCAATAATGTGCTTTAACCACTAGGTGTCCCTTTCTATCAGCTGTGCACCGTTATGGTGTAAATATAGACCAATTGGATCAAATATAAAAGAACTACGGCAGATGTGTAATATTTAATGCAGCCGAACCGTATATTACAATGTCGTTATGTGATGACTTCCAAAGAGAAAAGCAAGCACACTCGGAATGAAGTATTATTATTTTTTTTTTTAAGTTTTTCGGATTTCACATCGCATAAACACCATATCCCAACGTTTATGACAGATGTATTTTGTTATACACACATTCCTCACATTTTAATTACTGTAAAAGTATTTTGTGAGGCCTTCTAAAATGTTTTTAAATATAACTAGGGTTGTAGTTGAAGAGTTTGTAAATTAACATGAACCCAAGCTGTTGCCTGGCAACGCAATCGCACAATGTCACGTCCGTTAATTCCAAAACCACAGACATGGATTAACATTGATGTAATACATTAATGTAGCCTTTGTTTCTGCCAAAAGAGGTGTTGACCAGCTGGGGCAACAAGAAAATCGGCGAAATCGAGTGTGACTATTAAAAAAAAAAAAATTATTATATTAATATTGACAATAACAACCGACCATCGTGGTAGAGCATTTGCTTGGCATTTCCGGGTATTTCTCCACTGTTTGGGCCATGTTAACAATACCGTGTAACTGTCACGTTTAAAGGGACGAAATCGTGACATCTTCACGTCTCCCAGCATGGTAAATCGTCACATGTTCACGTCTTGCCATGATACCGGGTTGATTTTGCAATTTAATATGAGATTATTTTTAAATGTTAAAGGATTTGATTCATAAACCAGGCAAACCAGATTCTACGATTTAATTCATTATCAATTTGGTTGAACATGTAAGACCAGTAAGTGAACTAGTAAGTGAATAACTCTGATCTTTTTTTTTTTTTTACTTTACTCGAGCAAACCTAATTGATTTTGTAGAATGATTCAAAACAATTGTCTAAACCTGTCTTGTCTTTAAACCTCCCCCAAAAGTGTACACAAACAAAAATAATCTGTAGACAGCATTAGAAATGTAAACTGTATTTTTTTTAAAGATTATTATTATACGCTGTTGTGAAGTAGAGGAAACAATTGACATAACTTTCATGGTTGTAGGCTTGATTCATGTTTTTCCTCTTTTATTCAAATAATTTCTGTCTTCGGGTGGCATGTCAGATTTTTTAGATTACGCGAGACTCAGTTGGTTCAACACACACGTGCATATAAATAAACTGCAGCTCTTAATTGCACTCTATCCCCAGATCTGAAAAATAAATTCCTTGTTTCCTCCAGTCTTCTGCATTTGTTTCTACCTGCCATAGTTTTTATGACATGTAAATAACCAAACAAAAAGAAGGTTTTTCCATTATACTTCTATAATTTGGGCATATTATTAAACTGATATTAAAGTATGGGTGTGGTTTAAAAACAGATCTTTAATTTAAAGTGACTTGTTTTTGCTCAAAACTATTTGCTTCAATTTTTAAATTGAAACATATTATGCTGACTTTAGGATGAAAATGTCTGCTCAACATTTAAATATAAATAAATTAAAAAAAACAATAACATATTGGATAATGTTGAATTTATTACAGTAATTGATGCTTCAGAATAATAACTGAAGTTTTTTGTTGTCCATTTGTTTGTCACAACCTACAATTACACTGCCCAAACTTCCTTCAACCTTCCCATGGATGGAATGCACCAGCATTGTCTTTTGCAAGACAAAGGAAGCAACACAAAGAAGGGTGTATAGAAAAAAACTGAACAAAGATGCTGACAAATTGAAAGCCGAAATTGGGTGTGTGCACCGGGCAACTAGACTAGTTTGCATCCATGACTGTCCAACATGTAATCATTTCATTATATCTCCTTTTAGTTATTTGTGTAAAATTGTAATTTCAAGTACACCATGAATACAAAATGTCTGACAGTAACTTTAGCTGCTTTAACACCAAGTACTTTGCCGTACTTAGTGCCGGCACTGAGTTCCCTGAGGGAAGATTACGCAAATGATTGGCTGACGTCACTTTGTCTTCTTCTGCTTTGGGTTTACTGGCAGGCCCCCAACAACTTCACAGCGTATACTGCCGCCCGAAGTCCCCGGCCGGAAGTTCCCGGCCGGAAGTTCCCGGCCGGAAGTCCCCGGTCGGAAGGCCCCGGAGTTGGAGACTGGCATCAGTAGAAGCTTTCCGAGTAAATCGCCAGAACGCCGACACCTCCTCATCACTCCACCGCTTCCATGTTTTTTGTTGTGCTGCCATAAGTTATTTTCTCTCTGTTCGTGCGCGGGGCTAATGCTAATAATGCTAATGCCACAAATACAGTGGCGAGCCGTGACTTTTATACCTAGGCCCTCTGACCGCCCCCCCCCCCCCCCCCCCCCCCCCCCACCTTAGTAGTTATAAGACCCCCCAGCAAAAGTTCGATTTTGATTAATGACTGATAAGGAATGATTTATGACCCTATAAACCGGAAGTCCCGCCCCAAACACCGGACGTCCCACCTCCAAAATCCCTTTGAAGTGTCACCTGTCACTTTGAAATCAGACCTTTGACCCTCTTATCTATTTTGACCTTTCACCCCCTTATCTTTTATAAGTTGTTTGTGCAAATGTTGCCCCATAGCGGCAGATAAGCCCCTTTGATATGACCCTGTTAATATTTTACTAGGTCATGATTGGTCAATGATAAACCAGATATAGCCCTCTGTTAATATCTTACTAGGTCATGATCGGTCAATGATAAACCAGACATAGCCCTGATAAGGATATGGCGCAACAGGTGATGATAAGACTTGATATCAACATGTAAGACTTGATCAGCCCTTTCATGTGAACCCTGTTAATATCTTACTAGGTCACGATCGGTCAATTATCAACCAAATAGTATAGCTATAAGCTATATATAATAAATATATAAATATATCATATATATATATATCATATATATATATATATACCTGCTATAAGATAATGTTCTTTAATAATATGACATAGCGACTAATTTACGGTAATATCAGATCATATAACATATTATGGGTTTTCTCTGGAAGTTTTTCCTTGTACGATGTGAGGGTCTAAGGACAGAGGGTGTCGTATTGTCATACTGATATTCTGTACAAATTGTGAAGTCCACTGAGACAAATGTAACATTTGTGATATTGGGCTATATAAATAAACATTGATTGATTGATTGATTGATATTATTGTTTAATTACTTCATTAACTATAAGGAAGCCCCTTTGAAGTTGTGTTCCCCTGGATGATGGAAATAGTCTAAGTGCCATGTTAGGGGGACATTACGGAGCTCATGAGTCCACCCTTCAAGGCTCTTGGAGCGGATAAAGAGAGGTGTATTTACTGGTATGTTTCCCTGGATGATGTAAATAGACTAAGTGCCATTTTTAGGGGACTTTACGGTGCTCATGAGATCGTCGCCCTTTGAGGCTTGAAGATTGGATAAAGAGAGGTGTATCCAGCAACATATATACATAAAACAGATAAAGTACTGCAATAGACTGTTTTGAGATGACAGATGTGTGCGTAATTCTCTCACAAAGGAAATGTATGATATACGTTTATGTATGCAAACATTTCAAACTAGAAAAATGAAATACTTTGTCAAAATAGATGTTATTTAAGAATGTGACTCTTATTGACAGTTTTTGATTTAAGTAAGACAATCCAGTTAAACAATGTATGTGAACCCTGTTAATATATTACTAGGTCATGATCGGTCAATGATCAACCAAATAGTATAGCCTGCAATATGATTGTGTGCTCTAAGATAGTGTTCTTTAATAATAATATGACATAGCGACTCTTTTACGGTAATATCAGATCATATGACATTTAAGTAGATATTGTTAAAGTTGTAGAGGTAGATAAGCATAGATGAGCCCTGGAGTGTTAATAAGGGATTCAAAGGGTAATCTTGGCTAGTTTATTAAAAAAAAAAATATATATATTAAAATCATATCTCCCTCTTTCTTTTTTCCTTCCTCCACCCCTGCTCCACCCCTGCTTGCTATCCCTCCCACCCTCTATCTCACACACACACCCTCACACACACACACACACCTCCCTCCCACTCTCTCTCTCTTTCCCTCTCTCTCTCTCTCTCTCTCTCTCTCTCACACACGCCCCCTCTCTCACACTTACCCCTCACACACCTCCCTCCCTCCCACCCTCGAGAGGGCTTTTTGAGTTCACACACACACCTCCCTCCCAACCTGGCCGACTTCTGTGTGAGCATAAAGGAGGAGTTTTTGTTGTAGGGAATCATTTGAAGATAGTTTTAGATACAGTTTGTAAAACTTTACAAATGGTAGAATGTCAATCACTTTGTAACACATTTATTTTCTTAAAGACTGTGACTGTAAAAGGCAAGTTTGTGATTGTAACACTTATTTAATGACAGATGAAGGCAGATGTTGGTTTTTTTCTCTCACCAAGATACTTTTAGATACACTTTGAGGTATGCAAAACCTTAAAACTAGAAAATGAAATACATGGTCTGAATAGATTGTCTTAAAGACTGTTTCTCTAAAAGGATTTTAACACTTTTTGTACTGACACTCTGCAGATTTGTGTGCAATTCTCTCACAGAGGAACTGTAAGATGCACTTTTATGTATGCAAAACCTTAAAAAAACTAGAAAATAAAAATACTTTGTCTGAATAGATTTTCTTTAAAAGTTTGTCTGAATAGATTTTCTTTAAAAGGCGCTATTTCAGTGGAACAATCCATGTTAACATCAATGCAACACTTAACAACTGGTAGAATATGAAGTACTTTGTAAGAAATTGGGTTTCTTTTAATCGCTGTTGTTTTATTTTTATTTTAACACTTTTTCAGTTAAACAATGTAGGTTTTTTCTGATAACCTTACATATTTTAGTTATTTTTCTGCTACCAAGATACTTTTTTTGATACACTTTTATGTAGGAACATTTTACAACTGGTAGATTGTCAATTACTTTGTAACAAATGTATTTTCTTAAATACTGTGACTCTAAAAGGCAAGTTTGTGATTTCTAAATGCACTATTAAATAGCCCTGCTATATACTATGACCATTCTTTTCTTATTTATAATATGGTTCAAATGGAGTAATTGGAGTAGTCTGATGCACTTGATACAATTTCACGTGATGTGTTTATTCAAAACCATTTCAACACACAACGTCATGACTTTTATATAGATATTTTAGACAAACTATACTATGACTTTCTTTCTTTCTTTTTTAAATCCTATACTGACATTGCAGACAAAGTAAATAATACAATTCTTAACTACATACTATACTTGGACTTTTTTTCAAGATACTTTTTGACATACTATACTAGTACTTTTAAAATAAATGTACGGACATTCTACACTGTGACTCTTTTTAAATTATATATTATATATATATATATATATATGAAATAATATACTAAGACTATGAACAGATTTGATGCAAAACTTGGTAAAAAGGTGCCTGCCTCTCCTGCCTACCTACAGTGAGATGGTAACAGGCATGCGCTTAGGGCCCGCTTTCCAGACAGTTTCTGTGGGGTGATACATTAACTGGCTTGAGCGCGCTCACAAAATAAGTGCCCGTGCTAAATTAGTGCCCGTGCTCCAGCAAGTTACTGTGGGCTTACGAGAGGCAGAGCTCGTCCCTGCCTCACTTCTCATCGCTACCCGTAGTTGTAGCGGAGCTCGGCAAATTTGCTGATTTTTACTTTCATACATAAATCACACTTACATCATAGATCAGTGGAGACATTTTATTATTATTACTATTTAGTTTTTCTTTAGTTGTATTTCCGTTACATTGGAGTATGACAGGTGAGGCTCTGCCTCCCCTGCCTCCCCTGACTGCACGTCGCTGATATATATAGTGTAGCGACCCTGATAGGATGCTGAGGGTGTCACTCAGGTATCCCCCGTCTCTCTGCCAATCATAGAGTTGTACTGTGATGCTGGTTGAGGTGCGGGCCTGTGGTTGGGGGAGCAGACGGGGGAGGGCGGGAAGTTGTGACGTAGTCTTGGTTATAAAGGTGTGTGTGTGAGAGTTGAGTAGAGAGTGTGTGAGGTTGAACCTTCAAGCTATATCTGTACCTGTGATCATCCAAGAAAATAAGAGTTATTAAAGCCTAATAACTGGAAGTCTGTTTCCGACTCCATCTGTGAACGTTACATTGGTGTCAGAAGTGACTTTTCGAATGGAGGACGTCTATCCGGACGGGTGTTCGTAACTGCGTCACGGAGCTAGCAGGTAAGCTAGCGGAGATGTAAAAGTTCAGCAAGATGTAAGTGAAGCAGGAAAGTAGGGATGGAGAGGAAGAAGGAGCATGCGGGTGGTCGAAGGACATGAGTGGGGAGTTTCTGAAGGCACGAGAGGCGAGAGAGCGCCTGAGGGAGTCGGCGGTGAGGATGGCTAGAGACACGGGAATGTCGCCATCTTCGGCTGCGTTTCGCGCCAAAACCGAGCGGGATGTAAATAATAATGGCGGCGCCCATCAACAGCTAGCAGCCGCCGTGTCCGTGAAGACACCCAAGTACTCGGGTAAGGCTGACTGGGAGGCTTTCCATGCCCAATTTGAACTGCTTGCACATGCCGGGGGGTGGTCAGTAGAGACCAAAGCACTACAGCTAGCTTTGTGCCTCACAGATGAGGCTCTGTCATGTCTGCTGCTGCTTAGCCCTGAGGACCGGCACAGCTAGGAAGCGTTAGCGGGGGCTTTTGAAGAGGCGGTTTAGACAGTGTTTCCCGTCAGAGCTGCTCCGGAACAAATTGAGTAACCGCTGTCGGAAGTCTGGAGAGACGCTGCGTGCGTTGGCTAACGACTTGGAGAGCCTGACGCGGCGGGCATATGCACACATGCCACCCGGAGTGCAGAGTGAGCTGGCACGTGACCGATTAATCAGGGCTCTCCTCCCTGCAGACTTGAGAGTTGGTGTACAGCTGCAGCATCCACAGTCCTTGCAGGCGGCCTTGGAGATGGCTGTGGGGAGAGAGATTGTGTGGAGTGTGGCAGCGAGGAGCAGCGGAGGGCCGGTACCAGCGGCTGTTAGGAGCTGCAGAGAGGAGGAGAAGCCTGTATGAGTTACCAAGATGACTGAAAGTGTTCCAGTTTTATTAGAGGAGAAAATGAGGGAGATGGAAGCAGCTGTTAATGCAGAGAGGGAACTGTGGCAGCAACAGGAGGCTAGACTCAAAGCGGAGCTGGCCTCTCTTGAGCGAGATTTCCAGGAGAGTAAAGAGAAGGAGAGCCTTGTGGCCTCTCTGGAGAAGTGCCTCCAAGAGGGCAAAGAGAGAGAAAGGGGCCTGGTGGAGGAGGGTGCCAAGAGGGAGGCGCAGTTCAAAGAGCTGCTCAGGAGCCTGGAAGCCGAGAAGGACAACCTGGAGGAGCGTCTGATGAACCAGCTGGCCCAGCTCAACGGCAGCATCGCAGACTACCAGCAGGAGGCGGCAGACAACCGGGAGCATTTGACCGAGCTGCAGCGGGAGGTGGAGCGGTTGGCGAGGGAGCAGGCCGAGTTGGAGGCCGAGGTGCAGAGCGAGGGCGACCGGGCCGCCAGGCTGGAGGAGGACATGAGGCAAGCACAGAGAGAGAGAGCCGAAGCAGAGTCTGGTAAGCAGAGGGAGCTGGAGCAGCAGCTGAGGTCCGCTCAGAGGGCTAGGGAATGCTCCGGTTTTTGGACAAAATTAACATGGGATCACTCCGGTCAATGTACGTACTTCGTCTCACTGGAATATTAATGGCCAGATTGAATACAACATCGACCCAATTTCTCCGGTCAATGACAGGAGAGTTTTGAAAGTGACAAAACACTGTTCAACACATTTAAAAACACTTAATCAATGTTTACCCAGGATCCATGCACCTTCCCTGGCTTGTAAAATGTGGTGATGCGCCCTGGAGGTATCCTACTATTTAAAACATGTATGCACTCATGTACACCATTCATAGGGTTCCCTAACACAATGCACATAGTCTGGAGCTCTCACTGGGGTCCTGCATATGCTTTAATCAGGCTTGTCCATTTGCCTATCAGTTTGTTAACGAAACGGACAGATCCACCGTTTTCCCCCTAAAAAGGATTTTTAATCATTGTCTTTGCATTTAAATGATGGATGCTATCATCCACATGGTTCCTTAACACAATGCACATAGTCTGGAGCTCACTGGGGTCCTGCACAAGCTTTAATCAGGCTTGTCCATTTGCCTATCAGTTTGTTAACGAAATGGACAGATCCACCGTTTTCCCCCTAAAAATGATTTTTAATCGTTATCTTTGCATTTAAATGATGGATGCTATCATCCATATGGTTCCTTAACACAATGCACATAGTCTGGACCTCACTGGGGTCCTGCATATGCTTTAATCAGGCGTTTTAACACTTTTTCCCCACGAAAATGATTTATAAACACTTTTATGGGGCTATATAAATCAAATTCCGGGTAATGCGGAGAACAATTGTACCTTTTACTATTTTAATTTATTTGTATTATATATATTTGGGCTATAAAAGTGACATTTTTGGATGACTTTGTCAGTTCATGGAGCTTATCCCACAAATCCTGGAGGTTCCAGGCCGAATTTGGGAGCTCATAGGCGGCCTGCCATAGGCCCCCACCCGTGGAAAGAAAAAGCAATGAAAGAAAACGGTCAATTATATCTTAAAATAATCAAAAATGAAGTTTTTTGAAAATGTTGAATTCTTTCAGAGTGCCAACGGAGAAGGCGCTCCAAAAAGCTCAACCCTTCAGCGCTTCGGGCCGAAGCCACGGTGACTTTTCCACCCCCCCATTGCAACTTACAACGGAGAGGGGAATCTGAGCCTCCCCTTCTCTGTCAAAAAAATGTATTCATCATTTTCAGACTACTGTCCGCAATCGGAAACCCGGTTTTTGAGAGGAAAAAAAACGGCTGTGTAACATCATGGAGGAATTCATCCGCTCTCTGTGCACTTTGGCTCGGATACATTTGTTGCCTCGGAGACCCCCCAGCATGGTTCTTAACAAACTTTAAGTTTTTTAAATGACCTCTGGAGGAATGCAAGGGGAGTTTGATGGGACTCTACCTGCCTTATGAGGCACTATTTTGGGATACATTTTAACACTTTTAGCCCTTTTTTATGGTTCTCCAAAAAGTTGACTTAGACTTTTTCTGAGTCTGGAGGAATGCAAGGGGAGTTGGCAGGGGATTCTACCCGCATTATGAGGCACTATTTTCGGATACTTTTTTTTCATTTTCACCCACTTTCTATGGTTCTCCAAAAAGTTGACTTAGACTTTTTTGAGTCTGGAGGAATGCAAGGGGAGTTGGCAGGGGACTCTACCCGCATTATGAGGCACGATTTTGGGATACATTTTTTCATTTTCACCCATTTTCTATGGTTCTCCAAAAAGTTGACTTAGACTTTTTCTGAGTCTGGAGGAATGCAAGGGGAGTTGGCAGGGGACTCTACCCTCATTATGAGGTACTATTTTGGGATACATTTTTTCATTTTCACCCATTTTCTATGGTTCTCCAAAAGGTTGACTTAGACTTTTTCTGAGTCTGGAGGAATGCAAGGGGAGTTGGCAGGGGACTCTACCCGCATTAAGAGGCACTATTTTGGGATACATTTTTTCATTTTCACCCATTTTCTATCGTTCTCCAAAAAGTTGACTTAGACTTTTTCTGAGTCTGGAGGAATGCAAGGGGAGTTGACAGGGGACTTTACCCGCATTATGAGGCACTATTTTGGGATACATTTTTTCATTTTCACCCATTTTCTATGGTTCTCCAAAAAGTTGACTTAGACTTTTTCTGAGTCTGGAGGAATGCAAGGGGAGTTGGCAGGGGACTCTACCCGCATTATGAGGCACTATTTTCGGATACATTTTTTCATTTTCACCCATTTTCTATGGTTCTCTAAAAAGTTGACTTAGACTTTTTCTGAGTCTAGAGGAATGCAAGGGGAGTTGGCAGGGGACTCTACCAGCATTATGAGGCACTATTTTCGAATAATTTTTTTTCATTTTCACCCCTTTTTTATGGATGTCACAGATCGAATGGCAAACGCGACCCGCCATCGGAGGGCCTCCGCCGGCCCGGCCTCGTGCCGGTGCTCTGGTGGTTGGTTCCTCCGAACTGCGGGTTCGACTCTGATGGCCGGGATGGACGAGGGAACCGTCGGGGGGGTCTGCTGGAGGCTCCTGCTGGAGTCCTGCGTTTAACCGGGACCTGGCTCGAAAAACTCGAAACCCTGACTCCAGTGCGATGTGGCGGCCGTGCGCCTCCGGGTACCTGACTCCCATGCCTCCTCCGTGTGCTGCGTGGGCTGCGTGGGGGTAACCCTGCGTGTCCGTTACCCTGCGTGTCTCTTACCTCCCGGGCCGACCGATATGAAGCGTTTCCAAGACGAACCGTCTGACTCAGGGGTCCCACCACGGGTTCCGCAGCGGGGTGGAAGTTCCACCTCCCCACTTCGCCGCGGAGTGCAAGACAAACACCTGTTTCCCTAATCCTCCACTGTTGCATAGCGGCCTTAGTCGGCTGCGGCATTCAGCAATTGGCCTTGCTCCGGGCACCGGCTCCCTCGGGGACCACGGCTCGGTGGCTTTACATGATATAGGGTCGACCCTACTTCATCACAGGCTAACTGTTTGATCCTGCATAACAACCACATATATGCTTGTCTGCAAAGAGGGAAATGCCTGGTCCCGCCCGGGTGTTCCTCTACGGCTAGTGTCCAGCCAGCTGCGGTATCAGTAAATTTGACCCGCCATCGGAGGGCCTCCTCCCCGGGTCCAGGTTTCGGTGCTTGGCAGTCGGTTCATCCAAACTGCGGGTTCGACTCTGCTCCTGGCGCGGACAAAGATATGCGGCGAATGCCGGAGCGCATATATGCTTGTCTGCAAAGAGGGACATGCCTGGTCCCACCCGGGTGTTCATCTATGGCTAGTTTTACAGCCAGCTGCGGTATCAGCAAATTTGATCCGCCATCGGAGGGCCTCCTCCCCGGGTCCAGGTTCCGGTGCTTGGCGGTCAGTTCCTCCAAACTGCGGGTTCGACTGTACTCCTGGAGCGGACAAAGATATGTGTATTTGCCTGAAGGATGGAAATAAACAAAGAATGATATTTTACAGGACATGAAGGAAATATGTGTTTTTTCCAGGCTTTTTGGAAATAAACCAAATGTGATTTTGCTGGGCATTACTTAGCTCATTTACCCATGTAATGTTGTGCAGTACATTACTGAGCTCATTTAACGATATGGTGTACCAGGAGAAGTGGGATGCTGCCATGTCCCAACTGGTCTCCGGAGGAATATAAGGAGAGTTGACAGGGGACTCTGCCCAGTGCTTATGGACCGAATGAGGGGTGTGTTAGAGGGGAAGGCTCTGGCTGTTTCTGCAGCCTCTGCTTCTACCTTCTCTCCCCACCCCGATACCAGCGCGTGCCTGCTGTAAAAGGCAGGTGCACGGGCTCTCACTGCCACTAACTCTGAGCCTGGCTCCCGAGCAGCACGTTCTCCCCGGCAGTCCGCCAGTAGATGAAAAACACCCACCTCTCCGCCTCTTCCGAGGGACGAGGGAACCGCGCGGGGGGGTCTGCTGGAGGCTCCTGCCGGGTGCTCCGTACTGCGTTTCACCGGGACCTGGCTTGAAAAACTCGGAACCCTGACTCCAGTGCGGTGTGGCGGCCTCGACCTGGCCGTCCACCGTGCGCCTCCCATGCCTCCTCCGGGGGCAGGTGCGAGGGGTTCAATGCCTCCTCCCCCCGCTGAGGCGAAGGCCGGAGCGGGATGGAGCTCCCGGAGGTACTGTTATCCCCACGTTTTCATACCCAAAACTGTCTTGTGAGCTCGTGGCAGAACCATGAAACAAAAAACAATCAATGTATCGGACCCATCACCAGCCTCCGGTGTGACCATTTTAACCAGGTGGTAACCCAAGTCCTCCCCTTGGTCCGTGTTCACTGCATTGAAGCATCGGACCCATGGTTGCAATCACCGCTTAGCTAACGCATATAAACGGAGAAACCGAAAACCATTTAAATACAATTCATTGTGTGTGTTTTAGGAAGGATGTTGTCCGAATGCCCGGTGTGCAGACTCTGCTATCTGGCTTTGAATAAGCACCTTAAGCACAAACATGCAGTGCAGAACCTGGAGGAAAGAGGCATCATTCTTAAAATGGCCAGTGGCAGAATAAATGTTCGGACCAAACCCTGTCCCATCACAGGGTGTTCGTATGCTGGGAAGAGACTACACCGTCATGTAACTCGTGACCACCCTGGGTTCTCCCGAGATGAGGCACATCAGGTCATGGCAAGGCTGAAGCATAGTGTGGCCATGCAGTTGCTCCATGACCTCCGAGAGACTAATCCCATCATTGGAATGGCTACATCATTGGATATAGACAATGAGGAGGAATACCCGGTGCACCCTCCACCCTTCTCCCCACATACCGAGTGTGATGAAGAGGACTGCAGGCAGATGAGGCTGGAAAATGTGGCATTGAGGGCTCAGAAGGATGCCCTCATTGATGAGGTGAAGACCCTGCGCTCCAGGCTGAAACAGGGTCTAAAACCCAGGAAGCAGAGTGCCACTTTCTGCTCTGCTTGAGGAAGACGAAGAATGTATACGATTTAAGGCCCTAGCAATCTCAAGTACCCCCGGCATGAACACAGTAGCCTCCGGCAGCAATACCCCTCTCAAGACCCTGGTGACGTCTGTAATGCGGTCCCCAGAAGCCTCCGGAAACAAGACCCCGGTGAAGACTGTCATGCGGTCCGTAGAAGCCTCCGGTAGTGAGACCCCTCTCAAGTCTGTGATGCGGTCCCCAGAAGCCTCCGGTAGTGAGACCCAGGTGAAGACTGTCATGCGGTCCATAGAAGCCTCTGCGAGTGAGACCCCTCTCAAGTCTGTGATGCGGTCCCCAGAAGCCTCCGGAAGCAAGACCCCGGTGAAGACTGTCATGCGGTTCGTAGAAGCCTCCGGTGGTGAGACCCCTCTCAAGTCTGTGATGCGGTCCCCAGAAGCCTCCGGAAGCAAGACCCCGGTGAAGACTGTCATGCGGTCCGTAGAAGCCTCCGGTAGTGCGACCCCTCTCAAGTCTTTGATGCGGTCCCCAGAAGCCTCCGGTAGTGAGACCCCGGTGAAGACTGTAATGCTGTCCATAGAAGCCTCCGCGAGTGAGACCCCTTTCAAGTCTGTGATGTTGTCCCCAGAAGCCTCCGGAAGCAAGACCCCGGTGAAAACTGTCATGCGGTCCGTAGAAGCCTCCGGTAGTGAGACCCCTCTCAAGTCTGTGATGCGGTCCCCAGAAGCCTCCGGTAGTGAGACCCCGGTGAAGACTGTCATGCGGTCCGCAGAAGCTTCCGGTAGTGAGACCCCTGTATACCAGAAGACCCGTGCGTCTGTCTCCAAAAAGCTGAAAGCTAATCTGGCTAAGGACTGGCCCTCTCCCCGAAATCACTGGTCCACTGGGAAGGGTCGGGGGAATACCATGCGTGAAATCACGTTGCCTAAAAGCATGGAGACGTACATTCAGACATACAGACGTCATTGTGAGGGTGTCGCACTGACAGTAAAACGGAAAGAGAATTGTATGTCCAATGTCAGCCGGATAAAGAACTTCCTAGTATTCATGGCCCATGGTGTTGACCGGCTGTCAAACTGGCTGTTTCTAAAAGACACAAAGAGGGTCCGTGGCTGGAGCGAGTATATTTCAAAGTCGGGCCGGGCAGTCACAACATCGCTGTTGTTCCTGAAGACTGTGAACCATTTCCTGAGGTACTTGTCTGCGTCAAAGCTCCGGGGGTGCAGGCTCACCCAGTCTGATATGACCCACATCATCAGAGAGGTGACAGCTAACATGAACGATTTGAAAAAGTCTGTCACTGTTCACCAGTTTAAGGTGAAGAGGAACAAGCTAGATTGTCTGCCGAGCCAGGCGGAGCTTCTCGCCGCTATGGCGGCCGCTGAGAAGCGCATCCCTGATCTCCTTGACCTGATGGCAAGCAATCCGACCTCAATCACCCAGTACCTGCTATATGGCTATCTAACCCTCCATTGGAGCCTCCTGTATGGCCACCGTCCGGGTGTGTACGCAAACATGACCAACACAGAGGTCTTTGAGGCGGACAGAAGGGGCACTGCTGAGGGCTACATCATCCACGTACAGGATCACAAGACTGCCAAGACATTTGGCAAAGCACAGCTGGTGCTTACAGTAAAGGAGTTTAGCTGGGTCATGCGGTGGATGGGGATAAAAGAGGGCTTGTCGGGTCCTCAGAGTGAATTATTCCTTTTCACAACGGGGAAGCACGCCTCCAAGAACCTGAACGCTCACTTGAAGAGGGCTTGGGCTGATGCTGGGCTAAAAACAGCCGTCACCTTCACCATCTTGCGCACTGCCCTGGCTGACAATATCAAGCATCACCAAGATCCAGAAAGCAGGTTGATTCTTGCTAGGTTTATGTGTCACGACGTAAGCACTGCAGACCGGTTCTACGCGAATACGCCTGGAATAAAGGAGGGATTGAAGATCCGCTCCATGTTCAGGGCGGCAGCAGCTGCAGTAGCATCATCAGAAGGAGGTCTACCACCGTCAGCTACCTCCGAAGAGGGCTCAGGTGTGGAGAGCAGCGATACCTCTTCTTCAGGGCCGGTTGATACTCCTGATGAGGGGACAGGGGCCGTGGACTCAACCTTTTTTCCCCGGTGCACCGTACAAGTTAGACGGCTAATATGGTCCCCAGGCCCCTGCTAATCATGTTTTTATTATGTTTATTATGTTTATTATGTATATTTTGTATACTGTTTTTGTAAAAATCGTGTGATAATTAAATAAATAATAAAACATTAGTATAACCTTGATGGTTCCCAGGGGCAAATACAGTACCAGGTATCAGACTATTTAAACAATGTTTACCCATGATTCAGACACCTTCCCTGGCTTGTAAAATGCGGTGATGAGCCCTGGAGGTATCAGAC
This sequence comes from Notothenia rossii, assembly GCF_949606895.1. Classification (NCBI taxonomy): domain Eukaryota; kingdom Metazoa; phylum Chordata; class Actinopteri; order Perciformes; family Nototheniidae; genus Notothenia; species Notothenia rossii. Next base: position 31,135,782 of record NC_136901.1, on the reverse strand, counting down.
TATTTTAAACAACTTTTCTCCTCCTTTCAAACACTTATTCCAGGGTTATAGCCTGTCATTTTGCACGATATAATTTAACATTTAACCTCTGCTGGAAATGCACATATTCTGTGCATTTCCAGGAGAGGTTACATGTTCAATTATATCGTGCAAAATGACAGGCTAAAACTCTCTTCCAGACATTTAAAAACACTTTCCCCAACCATTTAAACATTATTTCTGGCTTGTAAAGTGCGGTGATGAGCCCTTGAGGTATCAGACTATTTAAAGGGTTACCAGGAGCATGAGAATATCCTCCACAGGGGGGGGGGGGGGGGGGGGTGCCGTGAATATGGCAGAATATGGATGCCGATGTGCGAACGGTAAAGCACCGCAAAATCCACCCCCTTTAGGGTTACCAGGGGCATGAGGTTCTGTAGGGTGTGATCATCTGGGTTTAGTCCGTGGGGGAGTGCTTAAGTCCGGGGGCCCGAGGACTCACGGTGCCCCCGGTCCCTCTCCTGGAGGTGTCAAAAAACCTGTTTGCCCGTATTAGGAAGCCGAGCTGGAGCTACTTCGGGGGTCTGTGAGCAGCCACAGAGAGGTACTTTTCCCGGTCTATTTCATGGAAGTCTGACATGAGCAGAGTGTGCATGCTTTGAAACTAATACACCCACGCTTAGCATGCTATTTTAGGGTATAAATCTTATCTTATCACCATGGATGTACCTGTATTTAAAAAAAGCTTACAGCACCGGGTATTCCCAGGCGGTCTCCCATCCAAGCACTGACCCGGCCCGACCCTGCATTACTATTGTTCTCTGAAACAATCAGACTTTTACCACACTGTTAGCAGGCTTTAGTCCGATTTGTAGCACGCTTTTCCACGCAGAAACTAGTTTAAATCACCGTGGTCACCATGGTGGGGATTTAGGAATGTACCTGTGTATGGTGCGGAGCTTCCCTGCACTTTAAATCCATTGATTTGCCCTGTTTTTGTTGTATTTTTTACTGTTAATGCACTGTGCTCCCTGGGATGATGCGCTCTCCTGTGGGGACACAGGAGAACCGCACTCAAATCACTTTGTGCTTTTTAAACAGTTTAAAATAGTTTTTTCCACATTTAAAAACCGCTTTCTGCCCTGGAAATCATTTCTAATCATTATTACCATTATGGAGGGGCTGCAGGAACACTTTCCCCGCATTGCAAACATTTATTCCTGGGTAAAACAATCCATTTGTTCCGCCTGCTTTCCGTCAGCACCTGGGGCTGTCGGATTAAAACAGTTTAATGCACTTTTAACACTCACGTATCCAGGATTCCTGCTCCTGGACCTCTGCATGTGTGTGTGACTGTGAGCCTGGGGCCCTGAGAGCAGCGACTCTGCCGTTTTTACCTGCTTGTCCATTTGGCTATTCAAATGTTAACGAAATGGACAGATCCACCGTTTTCCCCCTAAAAATGATTTGTAATCGTTATTTTTGCATTTAAATGATTGATGCTATCATTAATATGGTTCCTTAACACAACGCACATAGTCTGGAGCTCACTGGGGTCCTGCATATGCTTTAATCAGGCTTGTCCATTTGGCCATTTAAATGTTAACGAAACGGACGGATTTCCGTCCATTTGGCTATCCGAATGTTAACGAAACGGACAGACTTCCGTGCGCATCAGCGGCTGTCGGATTAAAACAGCTTAATGCGCTTTTACCACTCACGCAGCCAGAATTCCTGCTTCTTTCCTGGGTTACAAAGTGAGGTGACGCAGCCTGTCCTCTGGGTGGGCTCTGTGGGGGGTATCGCAGCCTGCTCCTCTCTGCCTGCTGCTGCTGCTGCTGCGCTCTGCTTGCCGCTGCGCTTTGCCTCTATCCACACAACTTTCCCCCACCTCTCAGAGACTTATTACTGGGTAAAAAAGCCATGTGCACCACCCTGGTTCTCTGCACGTGTGTGTGCCTGTGAGTCTGAGGCCCTGACCGCAGCGACTCGGCTGTTTTTACCTGCTTGTCCATTTGGCTATCAGAATGTTAACGAAACGGGCGGATTTCCGTCCATTTAGCTATCAGATTGTTAACGAAATGGACAGATCCACCGTTTTCCCCCTAAAAATGATTTGTAATCGTTATTTTTGCCTTTAAATGATTGATGCTATCATTAATATGGTTCCTTAACACAATGCATAGTCTGGAGCTCACTGGGGTCCTGCATATGCTTTAATCAGGCTTGTCCATTTGGCCATTCAAATGTTAACGAAACGGACGGATTTCCGTCCATTTGGCTATCCGAATGTTAACAAAACGGACAGACTTCCGTGCGCATCAGCGGCTGTCGGATTAAAACAGCTTAATGCGCTTTTACCACTCACGCAGTCAGGATTCCTGCTCCTTTCCTGGGTTACAAAGTGAGGTGACGCAGCCTGTCCTCTGGGGCAGCCTGCTCCTCCCTGGCTACTGTCAACATGCAAGCATTCTTCAAGGTAATGTCTGAGAGTCATTTCAAATGGTTTCAAACTGCTCTGGGTGTGCGCCATCCGTGGAGTCTCCCCGCCTCTCAGAGACTTATTTCTGGGTAAAAAAAAAACATGTGCTCCGCCCCCTGGATCTCTGCATGTGTGTGTGCCTGTGAGTCTCTGGCTACTGTCCACATGCCCGCATTATGAGGCACTATTTTCGGATACATTTCCTCATTTTCACCACTTTTCCCTGGGTAAAATTAGGTCTGTCACTTTGGCTAACCGCACCACTGTCGTTCGTCTCCCGAGAGTGGACGTACATTGCCTGTAAATAGGGCTAACATTAGGTCTGTCACTTTGGCTAACCGCACCACTGTCGGTCATCTCCCGAGAGTTGACGTCCATTGCCTGTAAATAGGGCTAACATTAGGTCTGTCACTTTGGCTAACCGCACCACTGTCGGTCGTCTCCCGAGAGTGGACATCCATTGCCCCTAAATAGGGGTAAAAAAAGCCATGTGCTCCGCCCCCTGGATCTCTGCATGTGTGTGTGCCTGTGAGTCTCTGGCTACTGTCCACATGCCCGCATTATGAGGCACTATTTTCGGATACATTTTCTCATTTTCACCACTGTTCCCTGGGTAAAATTAGGTTTGTCACTTTGGCTAACCGCACCACTGTCGGTCGTCTCCCGAGAGTGGACGTCCATTGTCTGTAAATAGGGCTAACATTAGGTCTGTCACTTTGGCTAACCGCACCACTGTCGGTCGTCTCCCGAGAGTGGACATCCATTGCCCCTAAATAGGGGTAAAAAAAGCCATGTGCTCCGCCCCCTGGATCTCTGCATGTGTGTGTGCCTGTGAGTCTCTGGCTACTGTCCACATGCCCGCATTATGAGGCACTATTTTCGGATACATTTTCTCATTTTCACCACTGTTCCCTGGGTAAAATTAGGTTTGTCACTTTGGCTAACCGCACCACTGTCGGTCGTCTCCCGAGAGTGGACGTCCATTGTCTGTAAATAGGGCTAACATTAGGTCTGTCACTTTGGCTAACCGCACCACTGTCGGTCGTCTCCCGAGAGTGGACGTCCATATATGTATTATATATATATATATACGTATATATTTATAGCTTATAGCTATACTATTTGGTTGATCATTGACCGATCGTGACCTAGTAAGATATTAACAGGGTTCACATGAAAGGGCTGATCAATTCTTACATGTTGATATCAAGTCTTATCATCCCCTGTTGTGCCATATCCTTATCAGGGCTATATCTGGTTTATCATTGACCAATCATGACCTAGTAAAATATTAACAGGGTCACATCAAAGGGCTTATCAGCTGCTATGGGGCAACATTTGCACAAACAAGTCATAAAAGATAAGGGGGGTTCAAAGGTGACCTAGTAAAATATTAACAGGGTCATATCAAAGGGGCTTATCTGCCGCTACAGGGCAATGTTCGCACAAACAAGTCATAAAAGATAAGGGGGTCAAAGGTCAGAATAGATAAGAGGGTCAAACAGGGCCGGCCCTAAAAACAAACGCAAATACAAATGTTCCTCTCGTACGTACAGTCAGAATTGTTCTCTTCTTGCTTTCCTGGAGGCAAAGTCATTGATGACCTGATCATAGGAGATCTGGCTGCCAATCTGGTGGTTTATGCTGATTATTGCCATTCCACTCAGGCGATCCTGGGCCATGGAGGACCTCAAGTATGTTTTTATCAGTTTGAGCTTCGAGAAGCATCTCTCTGCGGACGCCACTGTCACTGGAAGGGTACAGGCTATTCTCAGCGCTATCCAAAGATTTGGATAGATCTCACACAGCTCGTTTTCATTTAAGAAGGTGAGCATCTCCAATGTGGTCATATCTTCTTTGGGAAGCTCTGGAAGGCTTTGCATCTCCATGGCTAGCTCTCTCCAGTCAACGTCTGCCTCTTCGCCACAGGTCAATGTTTTTCCCAGCAGGGCACATTGGTCTGTAAGTGACTCATCATCCAGATTATGGAAGTTGTGAAGCACTCCAAACTTGTCTCTTACTTCCCCCAGGGACTTGAATCTGTCCTCCAAAGACTGGATGCCACAATCCACCACAACATTAAAGAATCCTGTTTCCAGTCTCGTCATGGCATCAGCCACTGCCTCGTCAGCTGCCTCGTAGGCAAAATGCCTCTTTTTGCTCCGCAGCCTCTTTTCTTTCAGCACTGCCTCAACATTCATATTTCCACAGAGCTCTTTTGCTGTGGCCTGAGCATCTGTGAACCCAGTGGCCCTGTAGGTTACCAGCGATGCTTTGGTTTTGTCTAAGAGACTGACCGCAACATCCAGCTGCATGTTGACAGACTGAAGGAGCTTGCTAACTGTATTGATCTTTGACAGAATATCATACCAGACAACAGTGCAGATTTGGAATCTAAATGATCCAATTTCTTCTGCCAGGGATTGGGCCTCAATTCTGACCATGAGATCATTTGCGTTTTCCCTCACCTCTAGCAAAGCCTCCCTGACCTTATCCGTTTGGTAGCGCAACGGCTCGATGCTATTCACTCTGCTCTCCCACCGCGTCTCACTCCAGGACTTGAGAGTGATGTCCACATGTTTTTTCAGGATGGTCCACCTCTGGGGAGAACCTGGAAAACAAGGTGTACAGCTTCTGAACATTACCAAAGAAGCAAGTAGCATCTATTGATCCTTTGGCTGAATCCGCCACCATCAAATTCAGTGTGTGGGCTGCACAAGGAACATACAGAGCTCAAGGATTCTTCTCCAACAGCCTGGCCTGCACCCCTTTATTTCTGCCCTTCATGTTTGCACCATTGTCATAGGATTGTCCTCTGCAGTCCTCAAAGGGGATCTTCAGCTCCTCCAGCCTGTTCAAAATGAGTGTAGACAAACCAAGCCCTGTGGATGCAGGGGCTATGATGAACCCCAGAAAGTGCTCCCTGATCTCAGTCCTTTTCTTCACACTCACTGTTCGAATCACAACAGTCATCTGCTCCTGGTGGCTGACGTCTGGGGTGCAATCCAAAATGATGGCAAAATACTTGGACTCTTTGATTTCAGCCACCATTGCTGCAAGTATTGTGTCACTGATACAGGACATGAGTTCATTTTGGATTGTTTTACCCAAGTATGTAGTGTAATTTCCTCCACTGTCAATGCGTCTGATGTGTTCTTTCAGAACAGGGTCAAACTTGGCAATTAGCTCAACTTCTTTGAGGAAATTCCCGTTGTTGTGGTTATGCAGGGTGTCAACAGTCCCTCTAAGTCCCATGTTCCTCTCTGCTAGAGATTGGATGATGGAAACCAACCGAATGAGCACCTCTCTCCACCTCTTCTTCTCTGCCTCCAGGAGGTACAACTCTGTTTTGTCTATTGTCTTCCCTTTTCTAAGACGGAGCTCTAGTTCCTTCCAAGTCAACACACTTTTCACATGATCTGGGCTGTTGTCGTGTAGCTTCAGTAATGCGCCAATATTCACCCAGTCCTGTTGTCCCTCTGTTATGAGCTTTAATGATTTCTTGGAAAACAACTTGCAGCAAAAGCAGTAGACTGAATCATTGTTCTTGGAGTATATTAACCAGCTTCGCTTAACTTTCTCACCATTTACAAGTGTTCTAAACATGTAATGATAATGAAAGCTTCTGTTGTTTGGTGTTTTCGGGAATACAAAATCTCTGTCCACCTGTACTTGCCCCCTAATCACCAGATCTGTACGTACGTGATCGTTAAGTACTGATGGCCACCCAGTTGGATCCATTGGTGAACCAGAGAGAAAAGGAGTAGAAGTTACAGAGGTAGGTGTAGTAGGCGTAATGGTACTGCTCTCAACTTCAATGGGTACAGAAATACCTATAGGGAAATTAATTTTAAAAAATAAGTTTTTGTTACTTGACATGTTTACAAGTTGATGTTCCTGGCAATGAACAACACAGTTGAATGATTGAACACAATAGTAATAATAATAATAATAATAATAATAATAATAATAATAATAATAATAATACCATGATTGATTGGACATATAGTGCTTTGCTTTTCTTGACAAACAAAGTTAAGGTCTCTTTGATGTAGGCCTAAACTTACCAGCATTGTCAGAGGTGGTTTCTTCAGTGATGGAAGTTGATGGAACTGCTATGGAATAAAGAAGTATATCATTGTTTAATATATGACTATAGGACTGTCTCTAGATCAGCTGTCTTTTCACCACTATGGCGCTGCTTTTGAGATAGCTCCAAAGTGCTGATCCAGAATCAGTCCTTAAAAACAGGTATCATCAAACTCCTGCCCCATGCATGACAGATATTTATTATAAGCAATGAACAGCGAGCTTGCTCAATAGAACTTCGACAAATGGCAATTGTAGCTAGCTCTATGGGCTTAATCTATACACTTAACACATCATTTACCAGCATTGTCTGAGGCGGTTTCTTGGATGACATCGGAGTCACTGGTGCCAACAGCTGACCTTGTGGTTTCACATTCACCAACAGCAGCGGTGGAGGTTGATTGACCTGCTATGGAATAAAGAAATATACGATTCGTAATGTAATGACTTAATATTTCAAATTCAGAAAGCTCTCACTTTGGGCCCATTTGAACTCACCAACAGTGTCCTCAGTGGACGTTGTGGTGTGTGCTGGCACCTGCTGTGGGCTTCCAAAGTACTTCAGAAGTGCTCCTGAGGAGAGTATGTTACAGAGTTAAGCTTTATGGAAACAGACTTGAAATGGAACATCAAATGGAACATACTAGCTTTATATAGCTAATTCAATATTCAGCCAATGAATACTTGCATTTACATGAACTTAGAACCCACACAATGATGTTTGGATAGTTCGATAGATAGATAGATAGATAGATAGATAGATAGATAGATATATAGATAGATAGATAGATAGATAGATAGATAGATAGATAGATAGATAGATAGATAGATAGATAGATAGATAGATAGATAGATAGATAGATAGATAGTACTTTATTAATCCCAGGGGAAATTGGTTTACTTGGTCAAAATATGAAACAAGCACATATACCTAGCTAACATTAGCTACGAGTGTGACTTGCTGCCTGAGCTAAACTTTTCTAAAGTAAATTAATCAGTAACGTTAATAGCATCGCATTATTCTACAGAAAGGCTGAGATAATAATGATAACTTGGCTAGTTAGCTAGCTGTAACGTTAGCTAGAAAGTAAGTAGTAGTAGTAAGTAAGTTAGAATACTCCCAAATCCAAGTTATCCAACTATTGTTAGTGGGACACAGGACAGGAGACAGAGCCATAATATGAAGTTACATACCTTTATTGTCTTGCCTTTTTTCTTCATTAAGTTTTCTATTTTTTCGTTTTTGATCACCAGAGGCGTATGTCCTTTTTTTGCCAGACATCATGCAAACTGAAGGCACCACAGTTGAGCGCTCAGCTTTGCCTGCCTGCTCGCTCAAGTTGTCACAGCGTTACAAATGTGCCACAAAACCAACCAATCGGAGAACTCGAGAAGGTCAATTCTGATTGGCTGGTCGTCTCCAATCATATCTTCTATCTGAGATAGATGAGAGTAACACCTACGCCACGACGATTGTTTTTGTACTCCAAATATTAAGCAAAATATGTCACATTATATAATGACAGTTACAGAGTCATCATTTTGAGAAAAAGGCCTTCAAAGTTTCCTCTTCTCTGGATCGATCTGATTGATTATTAGCGGAGCAAATGATCAAAATAGTACGGAGGGAAGATATTTTCGTTTGGATTACTGGTCTGGGGGAAGCCCGCGAGTGTGTGTGTGTGTGTGTGTGTGTGTGTGTGTGTGTGTGTGTGTGTGTGTGTATGTATTTTTGCATTTGTGTGTATTGTGGGAAAACACTCGAGAAACACCGGCTGTTGTTATGCCTGCTGTGACGTCAAGTTACTCCGTTCTCCGCTTTTAATTATGCCGTTACAAGCTTCAAAGTTGTATTTATCATCTGAATTTGCCGAAACAAGTTTAATATTCTGAAAGCCCATACTTTGTTTATTTGAAATCAGATGAAAACAAACAGTAACGGACCCTGCCGTGTTATCTATGATTACTATACACCTTACATTCATCATTTCAGCGGAGGGAGGGGAAGCGGCGCTGCGGAACAGCAGAGTGGCGAGTGAGAGCTGTCATCCTCCCTTTACAAGCTTCAAATGCCTGTAGCTAATGAGATTGAATCAGTGTTCGAATTACCCATTTGCTTTCGGGGGAGCCCTATTTATTTATTTTATTGCTAATCATATAGGCAGACCTGAAAGATCTATATGTTTCCTGCATTAGGTCAACATTGATCGCCAATAGCTTGTTTGGTAGGACATCTTTTTTTCTCCTCTCCGAAATCTCGATCGCTTTTTCGTTTGCCTGGGCCTTATGGTGATTATAAATCTTTTTCCGCAGGTTATTCTTTTAATCACTGCTGACTTTTCCCTGAATCCTTTCTTGTGAAAGGTGCACTCCGGTGGATTTTTCTGCGAGCGGCAGAGAGATCAATATACTTTTTGCCTCTTTGCAAATCTCATATCCACATTCATCAGAAAAGATGGAGTGAGTGGAATGAAAAGCCATGGATTGCTTTCATTCCACTCACTCCATCTTTTCTGTGTCCAGTTAAAAGGCAGGTCATGGGCATCGTCAGGTTTGCTAGTGCAGGTGGCGCCGGCGGCTGTGGCCGTTGTTGAAGCCTCTTCAGGCTCTAACGCCGCTTACAGCCGGCTAGCTAAAAGTTGTTCCGTTCACGTTGTCATTTTTAGAATCCTTCGCTTCTTTGCTTGTGAATCCAAAAGCTGCGAGGCTTGGCTGATTTCGTTTCGCCATATTTTTTATGAACATTTCAAATACGCCGCCGGCATCGTCGCCGTAACCATAGCAACGTAAGTAGCGTAAAGAATGCAGCGCCGCCACGTACAGATGGCAACACCCAGAAATATTCACAAATATAAAACAAATATTCAGAAACTGTAATGAACAATGACTATTATTTATTTCAAGAACTTTTATTTACAGAAACTCAACATTTCTAATCTGTGTGACACAAATATGCAGCTCCCCCTATTTATCTCAAAGTCGGCCTTCAGGGGAGCTCCCTCCCTCTTCGGGGGAGCCAAGCTCCCCCTTGGCTCCCCCCCATTTCGAACACTGGATTGAATATAACAATCAAAAATAACAAAATATACACAGCTAGATCATATCGCGTTTTAGATGCGACTTTAGAGTAGAGCAACGGTGTACTGAGATAAAAAAAAAAATTAAATTTAAAAATTTTTTTTTTTTTTTGCTAGGGGGCCCCTCAGTGGCTGCGGGGCCCTAAGCGGCCGCTTATGTCGCTTAATGGGTTGGGCCGGCCCTGGGGTCAAAGGTCTGATTTCAGAGTGACAGGTGACACTTCAAAGGGATGTTGGAGGCTGGACTTCCGGTTTTGGGGGCGGGACTTCCTGTTTGGGAGGCGGGACTTCCGGTTTGGGAGGTGGGACTTCCAGTTTAAAGGGTCATAAATCATTCCTTATCAGTCATTAATCAAAATCGAACATTTGCTGGGGTCTTATAACTACTCCCCTTCCCTCAAAAAAAAAGAAGAGTTATTACATCACAGTGTATACTTCAGCGGAATATCAAAACAGCGGCCCGGGGTGCAAAACGCATCAATGACCGCGACCCTCAGTGTTGTAGTCAAGTCACCAATTCACGAGTCCAAGTCACTCTCGAGTCACCACTCTTCGAGTCCGAGTCCAATTCCGAGTCACCAAGGGAGAGTCGTAGTCGAGTCAGAGTCCAAGTCCGAGTCACCCAAGGAGTGTCATTACCTGTGTTCGAGTCCAAGTCCAAGTCCGAGTCACAAGTCTTCATGTATTAATCTTCGTGGATATATGTGTTGAAATGTAGCTGCTCCTCTACATTGCTTTATCCTGTCATGTTATACTAATATGTCTATTGAACTGCTGTGAAGCGAGTTAGGCTACAATTCTTGTAATAGGTGCTATCCAAATATAAAGCTTATTACTAATAGTACTATTATTATTGTAAATTACCTTTAATATGTCTAACTATATTTAAAATGAGTTACCTTTTTGAGAAGTGATTATATTTGTATGCCAATATTTTTCCTATGGTACATTTTTCGTGTTGCACTTTTATTTTGATAGTAATAAGATCGGCACTCTTATTTTGAAGGAACTTTTGCCGGTTAAATCAGTTTACTGATAAAGATTTAGCCCCTGAAAGCACATGGCTACTTAGCATGCAAAATGACGTCATTCTACATGTTAAGTAGCCATGTAATTTTGTGTTATCGGCTGAATCTTTATTTATTGATTAGATCACGTTACTCTGATGATAGTGTTAAAGACAGCCTATATGTCTGAACTTGATCCTTAGAGTAATGTGTTACGGAGCCTTCTCTTCAATATTGTTTCCACATAAGGAGCATTTTGCGCAGAATGTGTGAAAGCATACAGCAGATGCAGGGTGTGTCTCTAGACATCTTTAGACTGGAATAGCGGGGCCCAGTCCGTGAACTCGCCTCACAAGTGCACACGCCATGATAGAGGACATCAGACTCCAGAGAAATCTTGCTCGAGTCCGAGTCCAAGTCGGAGCGTCAATGTACAAGTCGAGTCCGAGTCATCGTGGGGGGGGGGAAATTCATGAGTCCGAGGCCGAGTCCAAGTCAACGTACACGAGAATTCACGAGTCCGAGTCCAAGTCATCGTGCGCGAGAATTCACGAATCCAAGTCTGAGTCGCGTCAATCAGTGCGCGAGTCCGAGTCGAGTCACGAGTCCCGAAAATCGGCACTCGAGTCCAGGACTCGAGTACTCGAGCCTTTCTCACTTCGGTTAAATGGATTCCTTGCGTCCCTCACAAGCGTTGTTTCCGTGTGACTAGTCCCTCCCACCAGGGAAGCATGGAGGGAAGCAAGGAAACCACGAGAAGCAGGGAAATGGGTTTTAAGAGCAATGGGACGTCCTTTCCTCCGAAGCGTCGTGAAGCGACGTCCGTTTGTGATGACGCTGCACAGCTGATCGTCTGACAGCAGCCAGCTCTGTCCCCGTTATTTCCGCACACACCCCTGCCTCTGTTAGTACACATTTACTGACAAAAACATTTGTATCATCTGTTAACCCAAATAAATAAAAATAACATAAGAACTCATTCTCAAAAAAGATAAACGCCATTCATAAAATGTATAAACGAAAATAGTTTGATTGATATTGAGTGCACAAAATAAATAAAATAATTGAGAGAAGAAAAAGAGATATGTTATCTATCAAAACCCAGTTAAATTAATATTCATTGGATTGCACACTTTTTTTGTTTGTTTGGATATGTAGCAAATTAACATTTTAAATAGCACTTAATGACTGACTGAATGGAAATGATAATAAATGAAAATGTAAAACAAAAAAAGCGATCATGAAAATGTTTCCAAAAAATGAATAAAATGATTTTTTACCACTTTGTTGTTCAGGTATATCACATATTTGTAAATAAATGATACATGAATTGACACAAAAGACGGTATAAACTGAGGAGTGACTCCCGTGAGGTTCATGTATTTTCTTCACTCCGCTGGGAAACTGCTCTCATTTCAAGAAGCATCACATCAGTGCATGCACTGCATCGTCCAATCAGTGAGCGATACACAGTAAGGGGGCGGGGCGAATGTCTGAGGATTTCATCGGAGGATGGTCTGCTGGTTCCTCGATTATAGCTCCTCCATCATCGCTCCTCGCTCCTCGGTCCTCCTACAAAAATAAGGCCATTGGGAAGCTACTCAAGATGGCGCAGACAAATCAACTTCCGGTGAGACCGAGAACGAGGAGCGAGGAAATGAAAAATAAGAGAAGTGAGAAAGGCCCCATCTCTGCCCTCTACCACACAAAACAACACCATTTATTTAAACACCTATCATGACAGGGCACCCACAGCCAAGTAACAATTACAAATGAATTAAGTCAGCATGGCGGCCCACATTGAAAATGACTTAGGCCTACCTTTGATGATCAAATCACTTAAACACAAAGTCCATCCTCCTGTCCTTTTGGATGAAGCACTTGATGGCGGGTCATGCAGCTGATCTTTTGCAACTCCAGTTTATCATTGTAACTCAATCTTGAAAATGACTCGGTTAATAATTTCGCAACAATGTCCTCACTATCACTGAAGTGAGCCATCATGAACGAACTTATGCGAATCATAAATCTATCAATCATAAATATATCGATTAGATTTATGATTCGAAAATAATAAAAGTAGGGTAGACATGTGGATATTTTCCGGCTGAACAAAAAATGCATTTATCGAACAGGTTCGTTCCACAGACCTTCTTTCGAGCTATTTTCAAAAATCCTATGGAGAAATCCCATTGCTTTTTTGTCGAGGGAACCCGAGCGCAGCTTACTTACGGGTTTTAGGACGCGTCACTGCACCACTTTATACACATATAACCTTCACAGCGGGCGGAACTATAAAGCCCACCCATTTAGAGGGAAGATATGATTGGTCAATTGTCCTGTCTTTTGACATTACTCTCTCATTGAGTTACTATAGCTGGCCCTCTGTGAATGTACAGAGGGACCAACAAGCTCTCCCGTCTTCACAGTAACTCGCAGAGACGGCATTTAACCCTTCACATTCCAACAGAAACTGAACAGGCAGATTCGAAGGATTTATTTCTTTGCAAATGTTATTTTAAATACAATTAAATCAAGTTATTTTGGTAAAACTAATGAAAAATGTAACAAAAACATATGTATTTTTATTGTTTAAAAATATAATTTTTTAGAATATCTTAGGCCCTCACAGAGGGCCTAGAGGGCCCTGACGGCTTGCCACTGCACAAATACAATGGCGGCTTCACAAAACTTTTCAGAGTTTTACGGGGCGTGGTTTGCAGTTCACCCAGCCAATAAAAAATATGTACTTTTTTGGTACCAAAAAAAAGCAGGTGCTAAAAATGGGGGTGAAAGTTCCCGGCACTAAGTACTCTTTTTGGTGTGAACGCAACATAAGGGGTACTAACGGAACTAAACGGGAAAAGTACTCCGGTGTGACACTAGTGGCGAGCCGTGACTTTTATACCTACGCCCTCTGACCTCCACCCCTTCCCTCGAAAAAAAAAAAGGTAAAAAATAGTTATTACGTCACAGCGTATTCTTCAGCGGAAAAACAACGGCCCGGGGTGCAAAATGCATCAATGACAGCGACCCTCTACCACACAAAACAACACCCCAATTTGTGTTCTTTGAAATTGAAAAGGATATTGCATTGTTTTTGTTACTTTCGTTGCAGTTGTTTGTCTTAAGTGTAATTTGGCATGCTTTTATTTTAAAGGCGAGTTTACGCTGTTGACAGGAAGTTGTTGTTGCTATGAAAACAAGAAAAGCTTCACAGCGGGCGGAACTTGTCATTATGGCCCAATCCCAAACCCTACCCTTACACACTACCCCTCCGTTTGCGCGTTCGCGCAGAGGGCCCGCCACATTAAGTGCTGTTCCAAACCAACGAGTGTATACCTCCACCATTAAACTTCATATTCTGTACATTTCTTATACTATCTACATACATAACAGTATAATTATAATATCAGTATCAATAATTTATATTACATAAACACTAGGGGTGCACCAAATGGGAAATTCTTGGCCGAAACCGATACCGAAAATAGGAAACAGTTGGCCGAAAACCGAATGCCGAAAGGCCGAAAATGATTAATAGAAATATATATATATATAATGTATACATTTTTTACCAATGTTGTTCAGCTACCTGATTATGGAAAAAGACATGATTATGGCAAAACTTAACTTAAATAATAATCACTATTATGGGTCCATAAAACATTTATTCAGCACTTTTGAATGCACACAGTACATTAATTCCAAGTCAAGTGCATTTTCTTTTCTCTGTTGGATAACTACAACAAAGTGCATTCAGAACAAAGCCAAAGTGCTTTAAAACTGCATAAACATCTAGGCCAGTAGGCCTACAACAAAATAGTGTAAATAAAGACTGTAACAGCCAGGCCTTCAACAACAACAAATGCAGCTATAAGTTTGGTAACCTAACGTGTTGTTGTGATGAGGTAATCAAAACGCGGCTACAAGCACGGCGCGCGACCATGCTCGCGGCTGGTTCACAGCCAACATGTCTGCCGCTTGGAGATATTTCAAAATATCAGAGAAAGAGGCGCGGATTAAGATTTGTAAAATGTGTTCAGCTGACATTTCTCGAGGGGGTGTAACTGCAAAGACTTTCACCACTTCGGGATTACTCCTTACCACTTGAAATCAAAACACCCGGACAAATATGCGGAGTATGATCAACGTAACCCTGCTCTCTGACATTCGGTGATATCTTTTCGGTGCCTTTTTAACCATTTTCGGCCGATAATTTTCGGTGGCCGAATATTCGGTGCATCCCTAATAAACACCATATCCCAACGTGCATTGCGGCTAAACAATCCAATAACTGAGCTTAAACCATAGCTGAGGATCTTGGGTAATCAGTTCAGTGGCTGTGTATCTGTTTCCGGTTATTTTATTTTGAAATTCAGTTCCTGACGGACGCAGAAAAAGCCAGAGATTATGGAATTAAACAAATAAATAAAAACATGGATAATTGTGTGTTATTGTTGAGTAAATAACAGTGTGTTATTTAGAAAAGAATAACATATTAGAAGGAAAATAAGATTTAAAAAGATACAGATTTCAGTATTCTGAGGCTCTGAGCCCCATTTATTTTCCTATCTAATGGCAAAAAAAGTCAGACATTATTAAAAACAATAATTGTGGCTTGATATTGAGTAAGAACCATAGACTGTATATAAAGAACATATTTTTATGAACCACACAGCTTCTGGTCTTCCAAGACCCGACCGGACAAAAAGACGCGTTGCAGGTACAAAACGCACTACCAATAGAAATACATTGCTTTTAAAATCGTTCTGTGTGACACGAAAAAAAGGGGAAAATCGTGTTTGTGAACACGAATCAATAGATTAAAAGTCGTGACCATAAAACGAAATGCTCTGAGACTGGGTTGTACCGCAGATAGTCCAGTAAGTTGTATTTTAATGTCTTAAAAGGATTCACAAACTGCACTTCTTAAGGTGCTTACAATACTTGCTGGCTGGACTTAATAACCGTTTTGGTGTATATTTAATGGTTTTCGTTGTCTCTGATTATACACATGTAATTATTGCAGCTCTTACCAGACGGGGATTCAGCAATGGACTTTAAATGCGACGAACCACATTACGTCACACGTTTGATCCGCACGCCGTGATTGAAAATACTTCATTAAAAAAAAAAGGGCAATAAACAATAAAGCAATCTTTACGGCCGGACAAAATATTTGAGCCGCCCTATAGCCAAAGCCCGAGACACCGTTTAAAGCAAAATAAAGACAATATATAGAGAGCATAATGTTTTTAATGCAACACAGTCTCGCAACGTATGCGTCCACGTAAATACTTCATTGCCCAGCATGCATCATCTCAACTTCACATAAGAGAATAAAATGCCTATAAGCCTATTATTTTTGCCTAATTGTCGCCGAGGCCTATCAAAGAGTATGAAAATTACAATTTTGTCATTTTTTATGAACAATATATAAAGAGCATAATGTGTTGCAATGACGTCTCACACCATACGCTTCAGCTGAGAACGGGCCGCAGTCCGCGGGAGCATTCGCTCGCGATCTCAAGTCGTCCACCACATACGTTTAGGGAGCTCTATAGAAGTCTATGGACATCCCCGAACGTTGAAACTGGATGCTAAGGGGCCCCCCCTTGCGTTGGAAAGTGACGACAGGGACCTTGACATAACGTCACTATAGGACGAGTTATGAATGTGAGAATGTGTTGGTGCATTATATATATATTCCGTGAATAACTGCAATATGGCTGCTACATCTTCAGAACTGTTACAGGCTGTGTATTTTGTAAATTGTGTAACTATATATATATATATATATTTTTTAAATGTATCTTTCATATTTGTTTCAGTTATGTATGCATACCTCGTTAAACATTAAGCTTTCTTTGGCTCTTTTTCCGCTGGAACAAATGTAAACAATTCAATAACCACATGAGGCAGAAATGTAAGGTTAATAGAAAAACAAAACAAAGGCGTAGAGTCCTGAAAGGAACCGACATAATAACAGAACACATCACACGCATTTCAAATAGAAATAAAAGCCAATGTAAAAAGATAGGTCTTCAGTCGTTTAAAAGTTGTAAAAGCTTCTACAGAGACTGCAGAGCGGATGACTCTAGGGAGAGAGTTCCAGAGTGTTGGAGCTCCACCTGAAAGGCACGGTCACCTTTAGTTTTTAGACAAGACCATGGGAATCTGGTCTGAAGACCTAAGTGACCTATTAGCGATGTAAAGATGGAGAAGGTCACATATGTATATTCCGGTGCATTTCCACACAGGGCTGTACCAGAACCTTAAAATCAATTCTTAAATGAGTGGGGATGTAAGGATTTTAAAATTGGTGTAATATAAATTGTAAAAAGTGTAAATACTGGACTTGAAACTCACAGTACTGTTGTTTACAGAATACTGTATTTCTAAATGAGTTAAATTATTGCAACAGTGAGCGTGCGATCATTTTGTTCTTCCAGTTTTCACTGCTTCCTTAACACGTCACTGCAAATCTATAATTATTTGCATGTCATGCCTACTGTGTCATTAGTCAAACTTCATTCAACATTCACATAGGTGGAATGCACCAGCAACCTGTTCTGCTATAGAAAAGAAGGGCGTTTCACATAATACTTAAAGGGCCCATGTCATGGCCATTTCTACTGATCATAATTCCATTGTTGAGGTATATTAAAATAGATTTACACCGTGCAATTTTCCAAACTCACATTGGTTTCTCATACAGCATCTCTGTAAAGTATGTGTATTCACCGGTATTCACTCTCTGTCCTAAACGGCTTGTTGGAGCTCCTGCCCCGCCCTCCCTGTGAGCCCTGTGTGCTCTGATTGGTCGGGACGTTGCGGGGCTCGTTGCTTCGATCTGCTGCGAGGAGCGGACAGGCTTCCGGGTCGGCGATACAGCGAGAACAAGCTAAACTCATCCTGAGCACACACAAATACTCACAGCCGAAGTAAAAACAATAAGTGTGGCTTGATATTGAGTAAGAAAAGGTTTATAACTCTGTGAGCATGGGTCTGCGGAGAGCATTTCTCCGCGATCCCAACTTAGCAGCCCAAAAAACGTTTAGAGTTTTACTCGCTACAGGGTGTACTTTGAGGGTTTTTGACTGTGCAGACCGTTTACATGCATAAAAACCTTCATAACACACAAGGGGACGGGTAATAACAGGAAAAGCATGACATGGGCCCTTTAAGATTTAACTGAAAGTATCATAGTAACAGCAAGAAATCTGTAAAGTTATCAAAAGAAAACTGCAATGTTTCACTGAAAAAGTGTTAAAAATCACAAACTGCCATTAATGAAACCCCATTCCTTACAAAGTACTTCATATTCTACCATATGTAAAGTTTTACATGCATCAATATTTAACTGAAAGTATCTTAGGGTGCATTCACACCTGCCTTGTATAGTCTGGTTGAATCGAACCCTGGTGCGTTTAGCCGCTTGGTGCAGTCCATTTGGGTCTGTGTGAACACAGTCCGAGACCTCTTAAGTATACTAAACAACCGGACTCTGGTCCGCTAAAATAGGTGGTCTCGGAGCGCTTGCTTGCGAACGCTGGAGCGGTTCATTGCTGGTGTGAACGCAGTCCGCACCAAAACATAGGAAGCGCAGTATTTACGTGTCACAAGAACGCGGATATCTTCAAAATTCTTTAGCGAAAGAGTCTTTCAAGACATCCGCGGTTGTTTAGTTCAAGAGTAAAGCAGAATTAAGTGTTGAACAGTGTCGTGTAAAGTAACAATTCTCCGTCAGCTACATAAAAGTAAGAACACCTGTCATCGGTGAAACCCAAGGATGGGCCCAGCAGATCCTTTTGAGTTGGAATTACTCAGTTTTTCCTTTTCTTTGGCTGCCTGCTCTGATAAGTGGAGGGGAGCGTCTGGAGTTCAGCAGCGAGAGGCTGCTCTGGCTGAGGTACACCAGATGGCTATGGAGAAGCCAGGTTTAAATTCTGAAATTGAAATTCTTACCTGGCTGGATTTTGGACTTCCTCTTGGTGTGTGATTCCCGACCTGCTAGCCCCAGGCATGCTAGCTCTCTGCCTCCCAACTCCCAACCTGGCGCCGTACGCCTCGGTGTGTTCCGTCTGGAGTCGGCCTCTGCCTCTTCCCCAGTTCCTGCTCCTGTCCAGGAGCCATTCTCTGGAACTCGTCTGGCTTTTGGAGGTCCGCGGAGCCTCCAAAAGGCTCCTAAGAGAAGGAGTCGCAGGTCCAGGCTAGCAGCCCTAGCCCCAGAAGCCATGCTTTGGGCTCCAGTACAGGCCCCAGCAGCCATGGTTCCAGCCCCAATTCTGGCCCCAGCAGCCATGGTTCCAGCCCCAATTCTGGCCCCAGCAGCCATGGTTCCAGCCCCAATTCTGGCCCCAGCAGCCATGGTTCCAGCCACAGCAGCCATGGTTCCGGCTCCAGTACAGGCCCCAGCAGCCATGGTTCCAGCCCCAGTTCTGGCCCCAGCAGCCATGGTTCCGGCCCCAGTTCTGGCCCCAGCAGCCATGGTTCCGGCCCCAGTTCTGGCCCCAGCAGCCATGGTTTCGACTCCAGCCCCTCGTCTCCGGCCGACGCCAGCTCCCCGTGTCCTGTCGGCATTCCGGCCGAATCCAGCCCCCCGTGTTCTGTTGGCGAACCGACCGTCTCAAGTCTCCTCTCAAGTTCCTTCTCAAGTCCCCTCTCAAGCCACATCTCCAGCTCCCTCTCGAGTCTCCTTTCAAGTCACCTCTCGAGTCACCTCTCGAGTCCCCTCTTGAGTCCCCTCTCGGGTCCCCTTTCAAGACACCTCTCAAGTTCCCTCTCGAGTTCCCTCTCGAGTCCCCTCTCAAGTCACCCCTCCAGTTCCCTCTCGAGTCCCCTCTCGAGTCATCTCTCAAGTCTCCTCTCCAGTTCCCTCTCAAGTCTCCTCTCGAGTTCCCTCTCGTGTCTCCTCTCGAGTTCCCTCTCGAGTCCCCTCTCGAGTCCCCTTTCAAGACACTTCTCAAGTCCCCTCTCGAGGTCCCTCTCAAGTCACCTCGCGAGTTCCCTCTCCAGTCCCCTCTCCAGTCATCTCTCAAGTCTCCTCTCGAGTTCCCTCTCAAGTCACCTCTCAAGTCTTCTCTCGAGTTCCCTCTCAAGTCACCTCTCAAGTCACCTCTCGAGTCACCTCTCGAGTCACCTCTCAAGTCTCCTTTCGAGTTCCTTCTCGAGTTCCCTCTCAAGTCACCTCTCAAGTCTCCTTTCGAGTTCCCTCTCAAGTTACCTTTCAAGTCTCCTCTCGAGTTCCCTCTCAAGTCCCTACCCAATGTCCTTGTCCGTTGGAGGTTCCGCCGGGGGTCCTGCCAACCCTATGTCCTGTGCCGTTGGAGGCCCCAACGACTACTGTTCTGCCGGTGGTCCTGCCAACCCTATGTCCAGTGCCGTTGGAGGTCCCGCTGATGATTCTTCTGCCAGGGGTCCTGACAACCCTGTGTCCTGTGCCGTTGGAGGTCCCGCCGACTACTCATCTGCCGGGGCTCCTGCCAAACCTATGTCCCGTGCCGTTGGAGGCCCCGCCGACAACTCTCCTGCCGGGGGTCCTGCCAACCCTATGTCCTGTGCCGTTGGAGGTTCCGCTGGGGGTCCTTCCAGCCCTGTGTCCTATCCCGTTGGAGGTCCCACCAACAACTCTCCTGCCGGGGGTCCTGCCAATCCTATGTCCTGTTCCTCTGGGGGTCCCCCCATCACCTGTCTGTCCGGGGGTCCTGCCAACTCCTGGTCCTCTTCCGTGGGGGATCCTGCCGAAGCCTGTCCCACCGGCTCCGGTTCCTGTTCAGCCAACACCGGGTCTTGCCCGGCCTCCGGAGCTGTCTGGTCTTCGCACTCGAGCTCGGCCCCCTGAGAGCCGCGGTCTTCGCCCTCGAGCCCGGCCCCCTGAGAGCCGCGGTCTTTGCCCTCGAGCCCGGCCCCCTGACTCTTCCTACCGCGGTCCTCGCCCTCGGGCCCGGCCCCCTGACTCTTCCTGCCGCTGCCTTCGCCCTCATGCTCGGCCCCCTGAGTTCACCTGCTGTGGCCTTCGCCCCAACATGGACTCTGCCTTGCCCCCGGGCCGTCTGCCCGAGTCCCCCTTTTTGAACTCTGCCTTGCCCCCATCTAGGATGACACCAAAAGCCTCCGAGATGTTGGATTTCGCTCTTGAGGAAGAGTTATTGAAAATGCTGTATTCTCCGCTAGAGAGCTTCACCTCAGCCATTTCGAATGTGGCGCGCTCAGCAGCAGATTGATGCGCTGCAGAGGTTATGATTATGCGCGGTCCCGCGGGGTAGAGGTCTGAGGATTTAAACATTAAACTCAATTATTATTATTTAAATATATTTATTATGCAACACCCGCAATCCTACCCGCATCATCTTTGTTTTAACCAGAACCGAAGCGTTTGAAGAAAAAAGAACACCACCCGCGAATCACTTATTTTGCGGGTCACCCGTCGGGTACCCGATGCAAGACTCTGATCCACGGGTATGGGTATTGTTTCCTCTGCCACATCTCCTCCATCCATACCTCTGGGAAAGGTGAGCTTGAGCTAGCCAGGGGAACATTGCAAGCGCAGCGGCTCTTCTGATGATGTAGTAGTAGCAGCTTCACTTGTAGCTTCGGTGCTGCTAGCCTTTTTCTTCTTGTGAATTATATTCTTTTTAGAAAATAAGTCAAGTAAAAAATGTTTGCCTTCCATTAGAGAGCTTTTTCGTTTGCGTTCTTGAGGGAAAGAGCTGCTGCAAAATCGGCGGGCGGCGAGCTGGCTCGCCGTGGGTGTGTCACTGACACACCCCCAGCTTGCCGTGGGGTCACGAGCGTGACGACGAATCATAATTCTTTAAGGAAATCGTTTTTATTTTGTATTATAATTACTGTGAAATGTATAACTTTTTTTACATTATTACAACAAATACACACTTGCAACTGATAAGACTGGCAATTATTTTATATTCATTAGACTATCAAAAAAAAGATCATGCTCCAAATAAGTGGTTTAGTGGGCGTCGGACGCTAAACCACTTATTTGGAGCATGATCTTTTTTTTGATAGTCTAATGAATATAAAATAATTGCACATAATACACTGCCTGTATTGATGTGATGTTTTGCTATGCATTGCATTTGACACCAAAAGTCAGTCTCTATTTGTGGACCAGGCAGCAGAACGTGTCTCTGCCCTGTTTCAACTACAAAAGCAGTTTATTTTTACTTCTTATATTCTATAATACATTATATTTTATTGTATGTATCTTTTATTTTATTCATTCTAAAAGGGAACAACTGTCACTAAAAACCACCCCCCTGGAATTATTAAAGTATTTCTGAATCAGACATTATTCAACTAATACCAGCTGTTCAGTGAAGTGTAAGGACAGTAAAGGCTATTTTTTGCTGACTTTATGATACAACTCCTCAAGAATCAAGTTGCATTTGTGTTTCTTTATTGCCACTGCTGATTAAAGTGAAGGGGATGTGGGCTTTCCAAATCTCCAGGTGAACATATTAGGTGAAATGTTGTATGGTGATCTGGTTTTTTTCTTTTAATATCCCCCTTTATGTCTCTGTAATCTTCAAAAAATGTAAGCAGGAATGTTGCATGATTGAAAGGCTTGTAATAGTTCAACTATTTTAGTTGGTGCTTGAGCTCTCTAATAAATAACAAGTATCGCCAGAGTTAAGAACTTAGCAGGGATTTATTCTCTGTAAACATCATCTTTGCTTCAATTTTTAAAGCTCCTGGCAATAAACATACCGTGATACCCATTGCCACCTAAATGTCAAAACATCACAAGAGAGACAAATTAATTTCTTTAAACATGTTTTATTCCCGTCATTGTCACAAGTTATTTCAGAAAGAAATTGTGCACACAGGACATCTAACAAAATACAGCTGTGCAAGATTGTATAAATAAATAGTTTTTATTAGGGCCGGGACTTTAACGCGTTAATTAAGATGAATTAATTACACAAAAATTAACGCATTTTAATCGCACTTATTTTTGCACCGCGGAACGTTTCTCACTGGATGAGTTTCAGGGGTACCGATTATACTGGAGCACCAACTAACGTTCATGACTTCAAACAACAACAAACCACATTGAACAATAGTCAAACGTGAACGAAGAAGCTGATGAGACCGCTTTGGTTGGCCCCGTGGATGGGACATTTTGTTTTAAAAAACGGACGGATGGAAGCATCGATAAGAGCACGGTTGTTTGCAAATTATGCAAAAAGGAATTTGCATATCACCGCAGCACATCAAGCCTCAAGTATCACCTCAATGCAAAACATATACCAGCTAGCGTGGACGTTAGCCCGACTCGGAGTACAAGGACCCACACCCAATTCGCATTGATCAAACAGTGGCCTATGCAACAGAGAGATTTTATTTTTCATCAGGATATTGGAAGAATAGGAGAGATTGAGGTCAATCACTGGCACTTTTTTATTTTATTTTAAATGGTACACTTTATGTTGAACTATTTATTATGTTGTTGGTGCAACTGGAACTTTATGTTGAACTGTTTATTGTTTTGGCCAAGGTTATTGAGAGAGTTGGACTGAAATTGATTAGATTTTTTAAATCAACTGTTGTCTGTCAACAAAGTCTGTTATGGCCTCTGAAGCAACAGAGAGATGTTTTCTAATAGTCAGGGTTTCCAATGTTCTGAATGTACTTGAACGTATTGTGTTTTACTTAAAAAACAAAGTGTTATAGTTTACAGAAGGTCTACCTACCTATAGGCTACCTCAATCTCTGAAATGTACTATATTCCTAAATATGCTATTGCTACACTTTATGGCAAAAATTGCACTTTTCTGTTGGTCTTTGTTAAGTACCACCTTCCAAAAAATAAACAATGTTTTGTTGCTTAAGCTTATGTATTCAGTCATTATTCAATGGTATACTAAAATCCATGTGAAAAAAATTGCTTCTCACTGTTCTCAGGTCAAATATTTAAATGTGATTAAAAATGCGATTAATAGCGATTAATTAATTACAAAGCCTGTAATTAATTAGACTAATTGTTTTAATCGAGTCCCGGCCCTAGTTTTTATAAATAAGAACATTTCATGATAAAACGGTATGCATTAGTTCAGTGTTAGGATGTGCAGCCCACAGGGAGCTATATGTTTTCCTTTATAATAAAAAAATACATTATTAAAAACCATTACTAAGAAAGATATTTCTAAAGGAAAGTGCTTAGTGAACATAATTTACATCTACATCCCAAGTTATACTGTTATGCTTAGTATTCAAGCTGCACAATAATTAATACACCATAGTAGTTTTTCAGTGATGGAAATCAGCACTTCTGCCATTGTTGGCTTGACAGTAGCTATGATAACATCGCTAGACAGGATGTGGTCACGAGACTGAAGTTTTGGCTTACTCCACTTGAAGCTGAAAATAAGGATAAGAACAAACATTAGTTAAACAATTGTGCACCTTTTGACTGCACTGTTGATAAAGTAGCACTAAGCATTACTTACTTAGGCCATTCATGGAGATGGAGCTCCCCTCAATGTGAAAGCCGGTGATGCATGCAGCTGCGCTCATTAAAACGATTGCAATCAGAAAATCATCTGAATCAGCAGGTGTGCTCGAAAAGTAAACATCCATGATGTTGACGATTGATCCATCACTGCCAAAGTAAGAAAAAAAACGTCTTTGAAAAATCCGATTTAGGCCACTTTTCCAAAAATGTAACTGGACATGTCTTAACAAATTACCTGAATGACACCACTTGCAAGGACTTAAAGGAAGAAGGGAATGCACTCTGGAAAACAGGTGTAACCTGCAGAAACAGGAAACAGGTTGTTTACAGAGGAAACACATAATAAATGTAAGATGTAAGTGTTCTTTGAATGTGTGCTTGAGCTCTGCATATACAGTACAGTACAGATACAGTAGGTGAAGCAGGAGATTTATTTGTAAGAATGAGACGTACCTCTTCTTTAATGGTTGCAGCTCGATCTTTATAAGCTGTAGATTATGGATTCAGCAAGTCACTTGTAAAGTTATTTAGAAGAGACCTGAATACCACCCTTTGTATAATGATTGCTCCAGTAGTAGTTGCAGTTGCAACAGTGTTAGGTGCAGAAGGTCTAGGTGTGGGAGCTGTAGTTGGATCTGTCA
The DNA here is from genome assembly GCF_949606895.1 of Notothenia rossii. Taxonomy (NCBI): domain Eukaryota; kingdom Metazoa; phylum Chordata; class Actinopteri; order Perciformes; family Nototheniidae; genus Notothenia; species Notothenia rossii. The sequence goes on along the minus strand of NC_136901.1, from coordinate 31,111,027 downwards.
CGACTTGCTATAAAAACAAATATATAGATCATATTTATTCGGTAAAAGTATTGGTTCCTATACCATCCATTGGGCCAGGCCCTCCCATTTGACATTCCTGCCCTCCCCCAATAAACAAGTTTTTAAATATTTATAACATTTAAAAACACATTTTTTAAATATTTTTTATTATAAATAAACGGTGAACTTTTATGCTACGATGTATGTGATGTCAGATAGTAACTAAAACATGTTTTGCAGGCTACGTCAAATAAATTCATGTGTCTGTTGTGATTTGTGATTCGTCCACATTTAGAAAAATCACAGCGTCACACTCTGCCACCTATTCTGGATTTGTTTATTGTTTATTGTGCATTCTGTAGACTCCCATTTCTGTTTGAATTACAAAATGGACATCAGAAATTGGCTTAAAATATGCTACTATGGGAGCAACAGTGGTAGGTGCTGCAGTTGTAGTTCCTTCTGCAGGAGTTGTTGTAGCTCAAATATTCCAACAATAATACACAGGTTATTCTTAGCCTTTTTTAACAAAAAGTTATCCATAGTTCATACTGCACTCTGTGCACACTGTACTTCAGATTATGTTGTTCATTAAAATGTACTTTATATTTTATAAAGAACCTTGAAATTGATTAAAATCAACCTTCTTACCTATTAACATGAGGGGAATTGATATTATCCAGCCGACACCCATCTTGTCTTCCTTTGAATCTATAAAATCAAACAATACACACTTACTCACAGAAGCAGCTTTTCAAAACCTTTACGTTCACAGTTAATACTTACTAGAATTATTACCCTTTAAGTAGGTCACAAGATTACATCTGCAGATGACATCATTCATTACAGAAATATATTTTATATTTATTTTCATCCAAATATGGCACATTTCATTCATTTCTGAAGTATGTGAAATTTTAAGAGATTTAACTCAAAAACCTAAAACTGTTATTTCTTCAAACCTTGCCAACTGATTTTTTTTTTATCCAAAAATATTCTTTTGGAATATTTGAGAAGATGTTGCAAACCGAGCATAGATGCAGAACCATTTAGAAATGTAATAAATGAAAAAAATATCTACAGTCCAAGCCAAGCCAGTTTTATTATAATTTACAACATTTTGAGTAGTCGTGATGGAATTGACAAATTCTGTAATGTTTTTTTACTGAATAAACACTTTGATTGGAGATGTACAGTATAGTAGTTAATTAATAATGATGAGATTGAGGCTTCTTGGCTAAGACCCCTAATGATAACAACAAAACCATTATTACTTTTTCTGGTACTCTTACCTTTGTGCAAAAAAATTGGGAATCATGCCCAACATTATTTCATCCCACACCTTTTTAGTACTTCCAAGCAGTGTATACAGGGAATCTTTTATTGTATAATGAAATACGTTTTCACACCCTTGACCCAAAAATAGAGGCATTCAATTAATTAATTTTAGTTTATTATAGCTTTTTCTTGAAATAACCAATAGTATACAACAAGCTTTTTAGCGACTGTAGTTAGCAGTAAACTGCCTCTTGAACAGACAATCTACTATCACAACAATTCCACTTAAGTGAGAGAAATATTCAGCCTTTGAAATAGACCTAGAAAGGTACTTACCCAAAATGAGGTTACAAATGATGCCTTCTTATTTGCCTTCAATGTTTTGAAATATATCTCTATGTGTCTTTTAATCAAGTCGATTCCACAAATGTGATATTGCAAACGCAGACCTTATGTGACACTCTTACCTTTTAAGCCCCACGGACCCGGTTCTGGGGCCGAAATCGCGTCATTTGCAGGAAACAACGTCTAAGGAACCTTAATATTTAATAAACTATGAATATTTTATATCCATATAACGGGAAAACAATCACTTAACTGATCTTTTTCATTTAAAAAAAAAAAAAACACACAATGCTAACAGTGAGCCTCTGAATTAGCCCAGAGCAAAAATTGCTAACCTATAGGCTCTGTGCACAAGATGGCGTCTATCAACTTCCGGCGGCTGGGTGTGAGGCCGAGTACTTCCGGTTTGAGTACAGAGTTTTGACAGCTTGACAGTTTGACAGTTTGTTATGACACACCGAGAGCAAGAATGAGCGGATTTCGGGGTAAAGAAAAGCGATTGGCCTTCCAGCATTTAAGAAAGTCGGCACTACATTGCTGTGTGCCCCTTTGTACAAATTTGTCCCGTTATCAGAATCAGAATACCTTTATTAGTCCCACAGAGGGGAAATGTGCAGCGTTGAAGCAGGAAAGAGCCACTTTACAGCTTAGTGTTGAATATCTTACATGCGTTAAAAAGTACTAAGTTATAATATAATAAATAATATGCTAAAAAAGTAATAAGTTACGGCCCGTCTACACTACAGGCATCGAAAAATGCTTTCAACGCTTCGCCCATTCACTTGAATGAGGTGACGTAGAAGATTTGTAATCTTCGCCGAACTGCATTGTGGGGAGCATGGCATGGCTTTGCAAGCATCACGAGCATCTATCGGCATCAAAAGTTGAACAATGTTCAACTTTTGAGGCTCGATACTTGGCATCAGCCAATCAAATCCCGTTTATGCAAATCCCGCCAGTGCAAGCGCAGCCAATCAAACCGCGTGCAAGCTGGGAGAGCCAGACCGCAGTTAATTTTCTCATATTCCAAACGAGATATTACGGTAGCAAATCACCCGATTCTTTACGACCAGAACTATTTACCGGGATACAAACCGGAGGAACCAGGCATGGAGGGAGGTGGCAGAGACAGTGGGTGAAATTGGTAGGTTTTTCGCCTGTTTGGAGAGTCTATATCCAGTTTACTTCGTTTTAACATTGCTATTGCTTTGTATGTCGGGGGCGAGAGATTCATGTGATTGGTTATTGGTCGCGTTGCTTGCAAAAAATGGCCAAGCTTCAGACACGCCCAGCTTCAAGAATTTTTGCTGCCTGTAGTGTAGACGGGCCGTTATAATATAATAAACAATATGCTAAAAAAAAGATAAAAAGTTACATAATTTTCCAAAACAAATCAAATCTACAAATCAAATCCTGTAGCAGTTCTTAGGATTTAGCAGCCAGGTATATATTACAGTTATTAAAGATGGCATATGTATATAAAGTATATAATATTGCACATAAAGTACATATTGCACCTAGTTTGACGGTATTTAACAGCAGCAAGTTACACAATGTTATAATCAGGAGATAAGTTTCCATTCATTTCGGCAAGCCTGGGCAACAACGATTAAAAGATTTCTTGCTCCCAAACCAATTGTGTATTTCCTTACAAAAAGCAGTTATACCATACTATGTTTAGGTACTAATGAATTATATCCTCAAAACAAACGCACACATAAATAACAAAGGAAAATACATAATTTAATAAATCCACAATATGATAACATTTTACAGATTAATTTAATAAACTTTTACAAAACATAGGTTGATGTTATATCGGGGGGGAAAATACATATTTAAACATTTAAATTAGTCTCTGCATATTTAATTAATGCTAGTTGATATAACAGATGAACAGATGTACAATATCCAGAAAGTAGATGCAAAAAATATATATAATGTGTGCATTTCCAACATATCCTCTGAAAGAGTGTTAGTCGTTGAGTTGAGAAGTGAGCCATTAGTTTTTTTTTTCGTGGTGCGATGTCTGCTGAGAAGTCCTTGTATGCCTCGCTAGCTTTGAGGACATCTCGGTCTGGCCGCTCCCCCCGTACGGCCTTGTAACGTGTACTCCTTTGAACATGTTTATATGATAATTAGGACTTTAAGAACAATTTTACACTCAGACAACAATCACAAAGTTGTAGCAGGCTACATACAATTACTTAGGACAATATATATTACCTTACACCGTCAGCAACTGTAAACTGCTTTGGCTTAGTGGAAATTAACACCATGTCCCTCACTCTAACTGGTTTCACACCCTATTAATTACACAAAAGAATTGTCAAATTAATTGAAAAGGTCGTTGATGCAACATACTAAATCAGCTCTTGGCATAAAGGAAATACTCATTAAACCGTGGATTGGTTGTGAACACATACTGTACTTACCATGGTTCTTGGCTTGTGCCATCGCTGCTCTGTTTCAGTGAAGCTGAGGACAGGGGGCACAGCAACCAGGTATGGAGTCAGATTTGGGTCAATATTCTAGCGCGCAAAACAAACTACTCAGAAGCGGAAAATGTGCTTTTACACGCGCATGAAATGACCCTCGTGGGCAGATTAAACCCCCACGAGCAGAGACAGCCCTCTTGCTCGCTCGCGGGAGTGTCAGCCTCACTCGCTCGCGAAGTCTGTCTGCGCGCGTGTGAAAAGTTTCTGACACTTTGGGGCGGAGCCACTGGACTTTGATTGACAGCTGCCAGGAAACCTGGAGTTGCCAGGTTTGATAAATGCCTGAACTACCAAGAGCCGATGAGTGACAGCAGCAATATCAGTTGGACGAGATTGAATGATAAAGATGTCCATAAAAAAACATTATATTCGTAAAGTGTACAGCTAATATATATATATATATATATATATTTATATATATTTGCACTGTCAAGTTAACGCGTTAATAAAGTGCTAACGTAAAAAAGAATTAACGCCACTAATTATTTTAATGGGATTAACGCATGTGTATTTTTTGTCCTCGGCCGCCCCGTAGTTTCAGAGCGCCTCGAGTTTAAAATACCATCTACAAGCTGATGCTGACAGCCACGCTCCTGCCGTCCGCTTGCGGCAGACCACACTTCCACGCTCACCGGCGGCTGGCACCGACTGGCCATTGGGAGGCCCGGGAGGGTGTGTGTATGTGTGGAGCGAGCGAGAGAGAGACCTTACGTGTATTGTTGTTGTTAGCATCTGGTGCTAGCTAGCTGCGCTAACGGATACAAGGAGCTGTTTAAATGAAAACAGAGGAGCGACATTTCGCGCCGAGCACTTGACTTTATGCAGTTAGCCAGACAGTGGGACATTGTACGAAAAGTCAGCACACTCAGCAAGCATAGTGCAACATGATTGCAGCATCGAGGCAGCTCCCGTTCGAGCATATGCCTGGAGTTGCACATAGCTCCAACGATCCCACACACACACACACACACACACACACACACACACACACACACACACACACACACACACACACACACACACACACACACACACAGAAGTATTATTTGAATTATTTGAAGTATTAAAGTAACGTGTTATGGCAGGAAAGTTCAATCTGGTATATTCATTTTAATGTCACCTTATATATTCGTGGGTGTTAAATTTGAAAGTACATTTTTACTGTTAAAATAATAGAGAGGCTTTTCATATTTCTTGAAACAATGTCCCACTACTTAGTAATAATAAATTAAAGCAATAGTCTTTTCTTCCACTTTTCATGTGTAGTCAAAAGGGTGGTTTTATGACCTTTGACATCTGCTTTGCAGTTCCCAGCAAGGAAGGGGCCCTGAGTCTCTAGTTTCCTCTGCTAATTGCTAAAACCCGTATTGATTAGCCCAAAGGGAGATGTGCCTCAGATACAAGATTGTTGAAGCCTTGTAGAATTAATGATTTATCTCCTACAGACCCCAAAAGAGGCCTTGAGACTTGGGTCACCCAGCAGTAAATGAGATAAAGGTCCTTTTGAGCTTATCAATAAAATGTATTCATTCCTAGTAAGTTGACTTTGGGTTGAAGGGAAGTTCAGGGAAGCCATTAAGCGATAAGAACAATTAACTTCTGTTAAAGATACATCATGTGTGTGTTGAAGATGTTTAGGGGGAATGAGTGTCCTGTCAAAGAGTCCTCTGTCATGAGTCCAAATCATTGATTGGGGGATCTGCCTAAGGGCAGAGGGACAGAAACACACACACACACACGCGCACAGAAGCAACATGGAATCAACAAACTGACTTACTACCTGGGATCCCGCCCAGAAGGGAAACCGACCACACTGCCAACTCACTGTCTAGCTCGCTCAGAAGTGAACTCTGTGTATAAATGTTGTGATCATTTTGAAGATCGGCGCTCTTGTTTTTGACTTGCCGTTCCTGAGACGTGTCTCACACGGTGGTAGAACTTGAGCCCGGACTACTCTGCAGAGTGCTTCGTGATTCGGTGATGTATTTGTATGTTTGCACCATTAAAGCAGATTATTGTTTAACCCTTATCCTGGCTGCTTTGAATTTTTCCTTCTTTTGAGAACCCGCTCATAGGAACGGCGTGGAGCAGAGATTCTGCCCCAACAACACACACACACACACACACACACACACACACACACACACACACACACACACACACACGCACACACATGCACACACACACACACACACTTTGTATTGTATTATTGTATGAGAGAGGTTCCAGGTTGAACTGAGGCGAATATTTGTAATGTTCAGAGGTTGTTGTGTTTAATATTCATGAGAATATTTCTCATTGTTCAAAGGATAATAAACATTTGCATAAAGCATATTTTTCCACTCATATGTTGATAAGAGTATTAAAAACTTGAAAAATATTCCTCTAAGGTACATTTAGAACAGATAAAAAATGTGCGATTAATTTGCGATTAATCGCGATTAACTATGGACAATCATGCGATTAATCGCGATTAAATATTTTAATCGACTGACAGCCCTAATATATATATATTAATTCATTTTATATAAAACAATATATTTTTGAGTGGGCTGTATCTGTCGAAAACTGCTAGCTACTGTCTGCTGTATGCACCTCATACGAAATGAACTATAAATGAACTATAGTATTTCTATAGTATACTGTAAGAGTTGTATGGTGTCCTATAGTAAGTTTGTAGTATTCTGTAGTATTTTTCACCTGCTATCGTATTACTATAGTTTTTTCTGCCATTTTATTAGCTATAGTAGCCCTATAATATTTCAACAGTAACACTATGTATCTAGATCTTTGTAGTATTCCTATATTATTTTAAATAGTATAACTATAGTATAATATAGTGTTTCATAGTTGTTTTTTAAACAAACTATAGAACACTCCTAGTAATATCATGATATTGTCATAGTGAATGCATATTATTACTATAGGGTTTGTAAAAGTACTACTATAGTTTTTTTTTTGGTGTTTCCGTATTAAGACTATATTATTTTAAATAGTAGCCTACTACTATAGTATAATAAATAGTGTTTCTGTAGTTGTTTTTTGAACACACTATAGAACACTCCTATAGTAATAGTATGATATTGTCATAATTAATGCATATTATTACTATAGTGTTTGTAAAAGCATTACACTCCTAGAATTAATGTGTAATTTTTTTTATATCAAATTAATTGATATACCTATATATATTAGGGCCGGGACTAGATTAAAAAAATTAATCTAATTAATTAGAGGTTTTGTAATTAATTAATCGAAATTAATCGCATTTTTAATCACATATAAATATTTGACCTGAGAAGAGTGAGAAGATGTCAATAAAGTGTGCCGTCACACAGAGGTAATTTGAATTGCTTACCGAGGTCCAATGATCCCCAGTCAGGGCAACACATTCGGCTTTCTCCAATAAATTGTCTTTATCTTCCTTTTCATTGTCATAAAGCTGCTGGATTCTTTTTGTCACTGTCTTTCTGAATGGCAGTTCATATGTTGTGTCAGACGATGCAATCTGTAGTACCTTTTGCAGCCCCTTATCTTCTACCACTCCAAGTGGTCTACAGTCGAGTGCAATCCAGTGAACTGGTTATTTTTTCAGACGTGGACTTAGTTATCCTGGCCCTGAAACCAGTCATCTGGTTGAGTGTGGGTTGGGTGTGGGTCATAGCCTACTTGTCAACCCTCCCGATTTTCGCGGGAGACTCCCGATTTCATTGCCCTCTCCCGGTTTCCTCCGGGGGTCATATTTCTCCCGCATTTCTCCCGATTTCTGACAAAATCAGATTTACACACGACTGTTTCCACTCGGACTTTAATACAGCTACACCATTGTTTGGTTTCCATGGTAACACGTCTCTTTAGTAGTGCGCGCAACTCAAAGTCTGAGAGGGTGAGGCAGATATTCACAGAAAAAAGAACAAGAATCGACAACTACTCTACTCTCTGCTCACTCCTTTCCTGTAAAATGCAGGTCCAGTCCACACATATGCTCCATCAAGGACGGTGCTACAGGCCACAAGGCAGTGAACTTACAACTACAATAAGCATGTTAATGTTAATCTAACAGCTCCGGCGATCCACTACTTATTACTCATCATTAATGGCAGAAAAAAGAACAATGCCAGGTTTATTTTCAAACCTGGCATTGTTCTTTTCTGACACAGAGCCACAGATCTATAGCCTTCCATTTTTATATCACTAAGTAGTAACTCCTTCATGTGTTTTTATAAAGGTGAAATTATAGCTCTTCAAAACTAAATTAACCACCTCCTGCCCCAAACTGAAACGGAGTTATTACCAGAATGTATTAAACTGTTGATATGTATTTACTTTTGAACAATTTCTTAATTGAAACCACAAAAATCTATCTTTTTCGTCAGGCAGATTTAAGACACATATCTAACCTTCCCTTTCTCACTAAAATCCTTCAGAAAGTAGTTACTTAACAGTTATGTAATTTGCAAAAAAACAATCATTTATTTGAAGAGGTTTAATCTGTCTAGAATGCTTCATCCACAGATAAAGCGCTGGTGGGTGTCACTAATGGCCTTCTAATTGCATCAGACTTTCATTCAAGGACTTTTTTTATCTTGTTTCTTGTTCTTTTTAAATCGCATTTCTGCATTTGGTATTATCGAACACGACATTCCATTACGGAGACTAAAACATTGAAATGGTGAAAAAGGAACCACACTAAGCCAATACAAATCCTATTCATCTCAATGGTCTCAGTTTGTACACGTCAACGATGAATCCTTCATCCATAACAAAGTTAGGGAATATTATAAGGAATCATTCCACTTCAAACATTCATTGTTTGAAGTGTGGATGATACTCAATTATATCAATCAAGCCAAATCAAACCAAACTATTACTTAGTTGTGTTCCAATAATGCTGGGTTATTTGTGTTTCCTAGAAGTAAAATAGGTTTAAGACTTTCCTTTTTTAATAAAGCTTATAGATAGATCTTGCTCAGGCTTGTATCAACCCTTAGTTATGATGGTATAAGCCAGTGGTTCTCAACTGGTCAGGCCTCGGGACCCACTTTTTCCTTTGTCAATACATCGCGACCCGAAATTTTGAACTACTCAAATCTATTCAACAAAAAATCGTGCTGTAATATATAAGCTTTTCAGCATACAATATTAATTAAAGTGAAGTACAGTGCATATATCCCTTATTTCCCTTCACACAACTAAAGTATGCTTTAAAAAAGGTTTAATGAGATGATTGAATCAAAGCTGAACTGTATAACATAAAAAGACACACATGCTGAAAACCAAACCCCAATCTGGGGGGATTCTCCCCCTAGAGATTTTTAGAAATACTAACATATAAACTACACATTTTGGTACACTCTGAGAAGAAAATAAATAAATCTAATACTACCCGACATTTTAATAATATGTTATACCATTGTTTGTTTTTCACTTTGTTCTGACAGCTAAACTTGTCTGTGTGTGAATTGTGAGTAGGGTAGATAGCCCCCATTTTTCTGTGACCTATCAATCATCAAACCGGGGGTCATATTTCATTATGTGTTCATTTTTATCTGAAGTTGTACCCATGGATGTATAAAGAGTAGTTCTACCGCAAAGTTATTCTCCGTGTCGACTTCCGGCAACAATCTTGATTCTGATTGGCCAGAAGACTCGAAAAACCATCAGCAAAGATGTTTTATTGAGAAGATGATCACTACTTTACAGAAGTTTTCAAAAAAACGTTTATGGTCTCCGGTACTTCCAGTCCAACGCCTACTGCATGCAGGACGTTAGAAAATTAGGCCTTCAAAATAAAAGTTAGACTTTTTTCAAAAAGAAAAAAAAAAGATCTTTTTTTTTTCTTCACTCACACATCTGCGACCCACTCGAAACGGGTCCGCGACTCAACAGTTGAGAACCACTGCTATAAGCCAAGACTGTTGGGGGAATTTCACCTTTTACCTCTCATCTTTTACTTCTCTTTATATTCACTTTATATACATACACTACCATGATATTAATTCAGCATCCTGGGCATCATCCCCAGAGTTGTTATTTGTCCGCTGTAAGGTTCTACAGAGAGAGGATGTCATGTGCTGAACACATCGAGGTATACAAACAAGGTAACACGTCATTATGAACAACACCCAATGTGAACAATCATTCTGTCAGCATCTTTGCTCAGTTTTATGTCACACTCCCTTCTTTTGTGATGGGCAAGTAGCTGGTGCATTCCATCAATGGGAAAGTTGAACGAAGTTCGACTATGTAATAGGAGGTTATGACAAACATATATGGATCGATACTGACGTGTGAAAGGAGCGCTACAAATGGAACAAAAAACACATGAAATATTATTTTCAAGTATTGTTTTATAAATCCAATATGATCCAGTATGACATTTTTTTATTTAATAAATTATCAATAGACATGATTTTTTTTGCCCTCCAAGTCCAGAGAATATATATCCTTTATTTAAAAAATTGAAGCAAATTGTTTTAACAAAAGTTTGTCACTTAAAATTCAAAACCTTTTTTAAAACCACACACTTGAATGTCAGTTATATGATTATGTCCAAAGTATGGAAGTAAATTAGAAAACCAGTAAGGACAATATGATTCACTTTTTACATTATTGTCATGTCATGAAGACTAGGACAGGTGGACACACAGGGAACTCCAGGAAAGGAAAACAAATGAATCTGATTAGGGGATACATTGCAGCTGAAAAGCTGGGCGGAAAATGCTCATGTGAAGGGAGTGAGGTGATTGAAGAGGAGAAGAGGGCAGGGGAAACATCCAAAGTATTTTGCTTGACATTAAAAGTAACAAAAAAGTAATTGCTGTGCACTTTTTTAGAATGGCGTGATTTGATATATGTTTTATGTTGTTTGTTTTACTGTATTTATGTTTTATAAGGTTTTTATTTCATGTCCTTCTCTGTATTCAATTGTGTTCTGTTTTATTTGAAAGGTGCGATGTGAATTAAGTTCATATTCACTTGTATTATTATTATTTTACTGGCCAGCCATCACTGCACTCTTGGCTCATTATCATCGGATACTCCCTTCTTTTCTTTTTTTTACAAAACAGGTTGTTGGTGCATTCCACATGTGTGTATGTTGAGTGAAGTGTGAAGCTACGCCACGACAAACAAATAAATATAGATGGTAAGTGTTACGCCCAGGCCTAGGGGAACCTAGGCGCAGCACAAAGTTGCACTCTCCCCACTTTTCCCACTCCCAAGAACATGGACGCCAAGGCAGAGAAAACGTTTGGTAATTTAATTACCAAATCAGAATCACAAAAACATGCTGAAAGTCTGTTTACAAAAATAACAAACAGGACTAACAAAACCACAAAACAAACTAACTTTTAACACAAAAATCTTACGTAACAAATGAGAAAAATAAACGTACAGGAGAAAACGAATTAACCAAAGAAAAGGGTTTTGCACTCCTGTTGGTGCATTCCACATGTGTGAATGTTGAGTGAAGTGTGAAGGTGCGCCACGACAAACAAATAAATATAGATGGTAAGTGACATGTTAATGGAGGAAGAAATGCAAGAAAACAAAAATAAAGGAATGGGCTTACATAATTATTTACAAAATATGGATTGAATATTGGAAATGACATTGTTATATATAGAAGTAAACATGTATAAGCAGGTTAGAACAATACAGTTACAAGTACAAAACTGTAACTCTTATATGGTTGATTTACTTATATTCTTCTCTGGTGTCAGTTGTGTGACAATTGTATGATACAGTATAGACATTGTTGTATTGAATATGTGATAATTATGTTCCCTTTATTCTTCTTCCCACATCCATTTCAGTCCAATATATTGTATATATCTTTTATTAAAAGTTTATTTTTGAAACTTTGTGACCTGTTAGGATACCACACCACTCTTTAACGTACTTTAATACCTATGTCATAATTACAGTGGCCACGTTTTGAAAGATGATGGTAAACCATTAAAGACATTATGGATTAATTGTTGTATGCTATTATATGTTTTGTTTTTTAACTTCCCAGAAGTACAGTCGGCGCGGCACTTCTATGCGGAACACTAGCATTGTGTGAATGCCTCTCCGATTATGTTTTTGAATTACACTGATGACATTGTTTTTGTAAAGCACTAACTGTATGTGCTCCGTCTGCACAACTTTATGATGTATGTCCCAGCAGTACTGTTATTATTGAATACTTCAGATAAACAAAACTTGTTGGCAAATTGCTTGGTACACATAGGAATTAAAATACAGTAGAGTCTCATGCTCCACCCAGTTTTAATGTATTCTGTTGAGAGATTATGTTCTTAGATGTGGTTGCCCCTCTCTATGCAATCTCGAGGGTGAGTTATTGCTTGCTCAATGTATCTACAACCACAATCATGCTCTGATTTGCACTACTTTCCTTTAAACCACTCGACACATTTTTTTTCATGTCTTGAATTGTTTATCTAGATGTGATCACAATATTATTAATAATAAGTATATGTAAACTATACTCTAACAACCTGGCTCATTCACATCAAATAAGATATGCTTAGGGGATTTTTGACCTAATTTATATATTGTATTATGTATTGGGGTGGCAGTTGCTCAGTCAGTAGGGAATTGCTTTGGGTAACGAAGGGTCACTGGTTCAAGGCCCAATTGGACCAGAAATAGGTGGTGTGGACTGGTAGTTGGATGGGTGGCATTTTGCCTCCTGTGAACTGCTAAAGTTGTATGACCTGGCATATCTCTCCTTTATTCAGGTAATTCTTTCCCTAATATAGTCACATAACAAAGACATGCAAAGCTATCTGCCAAAAACAAATTCATTAAGAATAACTTTTTCTTTATGATGTGTGAGATAAAGGCGTTTGAAAAGTGGTAGACAGTGATTAAACGATGTCTTGCTAAGATTGTTCTAACATATGACGAGTCATTGAATTGTCTCATTTTTAGATGAAGGATTGCTTGGTGTCAAGGGTAAATAGAGACAGATAATATCTCTGCTGGAGAATGGATGTTGACATACAATGTGACTGCACAATTGTATTTGCTTGTATTCTTTATCTTCCTTTACTTCTTGGCCAAGGATTTTAAATAAAACCTTAAGTTTGTCTGACATCACATCCGTCTCCAGGTTGCTTGTTTTTCAGAGTGCCACAATGTAAAACAGGCTAAACATCGTTCAGATATGTAATTGCAAATGACGTTATTTATAGATCAGACATTTTTCAGAAATGTTGTTGCACCTTAAAGCAATAACAAAGCGCAATTACAGGGTACATCATTTCAGCAGTCAACCTGTCTGTATATTACCAAAGTTTCAAACTCCTTTCTTTTGTTATGCAAATCAAATACGTTGTGACCTGACCCGTAATGCGAGAGCAGCTTATTACTCATTATTCATAGAAGAGAAAAAGGACATTCCAGGTTTCTTAACAGCAATAAAAGAGAGCAACAGCTCTATTGAGCCTTTTATTGTGTGTTGGTTTTTAATGATAAAATGATAGCTCGACAAAATCAACCTCCTCCTGCCCCAAAGTGGTACAGAGTATTCTTCAACAATCAGAATATTACAAACTGCTGTAACACCAATTGTCAATTTAGATACCTCCCCCAACCAACAAAAATGTCTTCTTCTTAACAATCAACCTCTCTCTAAGACAAATCTGTCTTTGTTGTACAGTAGGCTATGATTTAAAGTCCTTTAAGGTAAATGTGATAAAACCTCTTTTTAAAAATACCATACCTTGATACAGAGGTTTTGACACAAACGTTCACTTTGCTTCTCAAGGGTCCAAGTCACTGACACATTTTTTTTTTCATACCAGAAAAAAAATCATGGGAATTTCATTTTTAAATCATTACATTTTGGACGGACATGGATGCAAACTAAAACTTGTGGAGTTGGCTAAGGCATACAAGCACCGTTACACCTCATGATAAACGACACCCAATGTCAACTATCACTCTGTCAGCATCTTCGCTCAGTTTTATATCCCACACCCTTCTTTTCTTTTGCGTGATTTGTTTTTAAAAAGTTCCTGGTGCATTCCAACAATGGGAAGTTTGAAGGAAGTTGTACTAGTCTAGTGTAATGGTAGGTTATGACGAACACATATGGATTGATAGTGACGTGTTGAAGGAGCAGTAAGAAATGCAAGATAAAAAAACAACTTGAAATATTCTTAAGTAACAATCCAGAATCCAGAATGATGTTGTTATATTTAATAAATGATGAATGGATATTTATTTGTTTTCACCTAAGTGTCAGTAGAATGTTTAGATTTTTAATTTTCATGGAATTTAGTTTAATAACGTTTGTCACTTTAAATATAAAACCTTTTTGTAAAACACACCTATTTTAATATCTGTTTTATTATATTTAAAAGTTCAAAGACTATAATGGAAAAGCAGTAAGGAGAATTGTGAATTATTGTGTAATGTCATCAAGGCTGAGAGTTTATCAGCAAGAAACACATTTTTAAATTATATTTTTAATTTATCATTGTTTCCATTCATTTCCATCTGACGCTGTTAATTGGGAAGCGTCATAATTAATGTGAGTTACGTGGGCCTTACATTTTCCCTGAAACTTTAAGCCTAAATATATATGTCTATACAGACATCTTAGTCATACTGTGTATTATTAATAAATTAATTCACAATCAATATGAATGAATGAATAACATGAAGGCCTTTTGTATTTGTTTTATTAAAACAGGAAACCATCTTTAATTAAGCTTAGGACCATGATAGTTATGTCACCACCACAACATCTGGTTGTTAGGGCCTTACCTATTTGACCAACTTAACAAATAATTTCTTGGCAGAATATTGTTTGCCTGGTTTAGGACAAGATAATTATCAAATGCCCTAAACCACCAATTCAAATAAACACAACAAGGTTAATGCAGTTATAAGGAAAATGTCCACTTGGATAGAGGAATTCATTGATTAGAAATTGGTAATGAAATGTTAAGATCACCTTGACAAGGCTTTTGGCCATACACAAAATATTCATAAGAAACGTTGAACATATCACCCGCATTTTAATTAGGACAAAATGACAGTGGTTGCATGTTGGGCACCCATTAACATTAATTAATTAAAAGGCAGAGGCTGCCATACAGGGTGCCATCAGGAGTGATTTAACATCCTACACACTCACACACTGTAATACAATGGGAAGCAATGTGGGGTTAAGTATCTTGCCCAACGACACTTTGACATGTTGGGGATTGATTAACCGACTCTTGATTGGGAAACAAAATCGTTTACTCCCAAGCCACAGCCGCCCTGGCTCAGTTTCACGAGATACTCCCTCTTTTGTCTTGCAAAACAGGTTTCTGGTGCACTCCAACTGTGAATCTTGATGGATATTCATCTGCATGAAAGTAGGTTATGACCAACAAATACAAATAGATTCAAGGTGCCGTCTTAATCCTTTGGGAAGAAATGAAAAAAATAAAAATAATGGTATTTCATTACAGGAATTTGTATTTATCGAAGTACATATATAGGGAAATGTGTTTATATGATTATTGGTTGGGTTTGAGAATGGATGGTGGCATACAATGTGTTGTCAATAATTAAAGTTTTGCAATAAATGTGTATTGAGATGCTTTCCTTTTTTTCGTTGTTTAGACGTTGTTTTGGCTATCCTTGCTATGGACAAATGAATGATAAACTATGTAATTGGCACCCATCATTCATCGTGAACCATTTAAACCTTCATTATACTTTTTTGTAGGATCACTTGCTGCTATTGTCACAAGATTATGTAATGTATTAGGAAACAACTAAGATGCTTTGTATAACTTTGTTTCAGTTGGTATTTATTGACTTTAGTTGGGTGACTGACTTTGGGGGGCTAGTCACCCTCACTGTTTGCTGTGGTGGGGGCCCCGAGGGAGTAACCGGTTTGCTATGTTTGCCAGGACTGCACTTGTGAGTCCCAAGGTGCACTCAATGTAGCCTGCCTCCCCATGTTATTGCTTCAGCCCACTATAGATTCTGTTTTGTTTTCTCATACATAAACTTAGTATTAGCTTTTAAGTAAATATTTAAAATGTATTTTTGTCATAAAGATAATTTTAGCTGAATGCTTCCAGTTTATGTGTTTTATTAAGCTCATCATTCGGCAACCTTTTATTGAGCTGTAAATACATTTAATAAAAATACATGTATATTTTGAAATGCTTCTCTGTCCCTCAGTTAAAGAGGCCATTGTATCTTTTTGGGGGTTTTCCCTTTCCTGTAGTATGTTACTCTTAGGTTTTTGTGTATGTTAATGGTCTTACAAAACTCAGACTTCTAAACAAAAAAAAAGCACCTTTGGAACATTAAAGAAAGTAAACATGTGACAGTAGAGGCACAGAATACAAATATAAACCTGAGAAATTTGCATAATACTGTATGGCCTCTTAAGTGAACCTGTGAACTTAAAGTTATTGGTAGGTAAAGCGTTGCCATTTTACACCTATTTCCAGGTGTGGTGTTGGTTCTCCATCTCTTTTAACAATATATAATAATGTCCTGAACAAACCCAACCCCCCACCCACCCGGCCACAACAGCGTGCTACTTGTACTGGTGCTATGATGTTTAAAAATGAACCAGCTTTGGGAGATGAGAGCCACAGGAGCAGTGACATTGTTCATTTGCAGAATGCAACTCATAAAGTACAACACATGTGACATCACTAAACAACATTACTGGTGATTACCTCTCTACACTGAATATCAGATGTATGCTTGCATCGTCTCCCTCTTTTATACTTCCTGCTGCCAGAGTTTTGTTTTTCAGAAATCATTCAAGAAAAACAGCTTATGCACGGCTTTACGCTCACAAAACAGTTTGCTCTTCCCAGTCCCAAACCACACACCTGTACCTGGGAGATCAATGATATACTGTTGCCCCATTACGCCATCTAGTGTTCAAAATATATAAAAAAAAAAAAATGTAACCATTGCAATGGGTGCAAATGGGGTTACGTACTGTAACCCAGCTTCTATAGAGAGGCGAAGTCACGCCCATCTACTTCCGGTCCATGGGACCCCGGAAACGAAAAATTATACATTGAATTCAATGGAGAGAGAAAACGTATCTTTTGATCCCGTTTGAATTGTGCCACGAACTACACATATGATGTTTGTCAATCTTAAACAATCATTTCCATGTCAAAAAAGTCACATTTTGTCGTAAAACTGTTGAAATATAAGATTATGAAAAATACGCGACTACAAAGACTACAAATCCCAAATCCCATTCTGGGTCGCGTATGTGATGTCACAGGCAATAATGCTCCAAGTGGTTGAGACTCGTAATTAAAGCGAAGAAGAAGATTTCATAACTGATTTATTCCCTCAAATAAATATAAGAGATTGCTCCAATAAATTCACTTTTACAAGATGCCTGTGTGCTTTGTACCATGTTGTAATCACAAAAGTGATCATACCACTTGCTCGTTCTATCGCTTCCCGTCTGATGAAAGGACCAGGAGTCGCTGGATCAGACATATCAGGTAATATCATAGTTAATATACATGTTGTGCATGGAACATAGTCAAGTTAGCTACCTAGCTAGTAGCGACGAGTAGCGAGCACGTTAGTTAGCATTACATTACTAAGCCTTGTCATTTTTAGTAGCCTTACCATGAAGTTATTATTGTATTACATGAAGTACACCAAAATGTTAAACAGTAAGAGTAGTCATCATGGTAAGTATTTCGTGAAACATTTGAAGAGTAGCCTACTGCGCCCTCCACCGGGTGCTAAGGAAGCAGTTCAGGGAGAGTCGAAGGAAGGCAGGCAGGCAGGCAGCTTTGCATGACATTCTTCTGGACGTGTTTCATTGTGATGATAGTGAGAGTGAGTCAATCTGTTTGTTGGAAAGACAGTAGTTGAGTGATTACTGAGAGAAAATTATTAAAAGAGATCATTATTCAGTGTTGTTACTTTAAAGTGTTGTTACTGACCTTTTTCTCTTTTATTTTCTTTACCTCACCTGTAACTGCTGAGACCCTGAGGAACATGCACACTGACCTGCTCTGGCAACCTGATTTCCACTGTACGTAATAGTATTTGGTTATGGTATATTATTTATATACATCAAAGGCACAATGCACCCCCCAGAGACACACATGTATTGAGTGTGATATTTTGCATAGGTCATGTGAAATCATCTTTACATACTAGAAAACTGTAGGAGCGGCAACTTGTTTTGAAATTGAATTTTTAATATCCGATAATAAAGTTGATCTGTTTTCTTTATTCTTCTCTCTTCCCAGCTCCATCCATCACCGTTCTCTGTTCCTGCAGGTCCTGCTTGCTAATCAATGCTTTATTTTTTTACACAATTACAAATAAAGTCAATGTATTGTATGACATGAAGTTGTGCTTCATTCTGAGTCAATAATAAATTCATTCTGCCTTCAACTGCAAAATGATTGTGGACTGCACCAACATCCATGTAGCTGCCCCCAGTAAGATGAACCAAGCAAAGCTGACACTCAACATACAGCTGTGCTCGACGATGCAGAAAACTTTTTTTATTTAGGAACAGTGGTCAAGTGAAGCATTTATCACTACATATGTGTCACACTTAAAAGGCCAAACACACTGGCCAAATACACCTCGTTTACAACTCCCCAGTTGACAGCCATGACTCCGTCTAAATTGTACCCCCCAAGCACCCTCTTCATGGAGTGGATGAAAGTCCCGACCTCAGCACAGCACCAAAATTGCTGGCTGTCAACCTGCCCTGCCTGTGTAACTGCCACTGAGGATTTGTCCGCTGTCCTACGGTGGCTGTCTGGATGGCAGCTTGCTGGTCTCTGCTCAGTCGCATTGAGGCAAGAATTGCCTCAAGCCCCCAACCCCCATGCTCCTTCACCAGCTCCGGCACTTTGAAAATGGCCTGATGTTGAGGCTGCAGCTCTGGCTCAGGTGACAAAAGCCATGCCATGCCACGCTGCGCCCCTCAGTGCAGACCTGAACCAGTCTACTTCCTCAGTGGCGATGTCTCTGGCCAGTGGGTTGTATGTCTCCTCTTGCTGTTGGTAGAGTTGAGACACCGGCTGGACTACTTTTGAAGTGCCAGGCTTCCTCCACTGGCACTCAACTTCTGTGGAGCTGATCTGCCACATGGCAAATATTGCCAATGCTGCAGCGTGGCTGCATTTGTACATCCCCCGTGCACAACCACAGACAGCGCTCTGCATCGCGCCATCCTCTCCCATGTAGATCTGTACAAATAAAGTAAGTACCATGTTTGTTAACATGCTATAATAGATTGAATGAGCAATACAAGGATGGTCCGGATCTGGGGGCGGGAGGGTTTATTTTTCCATAGTTTTGTCCTCTTGTCTGATTGTTGTTATTGTTGTTTTTTTCTGTATTTTTTGTAATTTGTGTTGTATTGGTTGTGATTGTACATTGTATTTTTTTAAATGTGTATTACATTTTTGAAAAACATTTGATAAAAAAAAAAGGATTTGGTCAGGATCTAGACTCAGTGTGTAGTTTATGAATTAATCAATGCTCTCTACATTAGGAAAACACATACCAGTGTACCAGAGGGAGTCACACACAGCTGTGCCTAGATAACCAAACAAATTGACAAGATAACCAAAATCCTTGAATCTACACACAGCAAATAAACTCAAATGACACAACGAGATGTAAAAAGGAGATCACACATATAGTCGATATAAAACTGGCCGCTTCAATCTGAAGAGCAACTAAAACAGAACACGGGAGTGTACCTTGTTCTTGTGAACACTAATGTTATCCACAGCATACACACCCGTATACAGTACACCCGTTCTAGGTTCTGATTGGCTCTCTAGGTTGGCATTCTAGCTTCTGACTGGCTGTCCAGGTTGTCAATCACAGCCGTGGTTCATATTATGCTTGTCGACTCGTAACATCGCTAAACTTTTTTTCTTGACGGTTTTCTCAGTCAACTAATGCTATTGATAACAGTAACATAAATACAGCCCTGCACACTGCAGTCATTATATGCCGGGTCTGTGGTTCATCATCTTCTTTTTCATTCTCCTCCTTATTGACTGACATTAACGTTAAACATTGCACTTATGTTACTCACCGAAACCTTGTAAAGCCGGTCCCGCATGCTGGCTCTTACAGAACCGACTAACTCCCCTTTCGTGTATGTACAGCTCTCAACATGCCCAGACTTATAGTGATTTTCACCTCGTTTTATACTTTTATTCTCATTCTGAAAGAATGAGGTGAAATGTGCCAACGTGACGGCCATCTTTGTGTTGGTGACGCGTATTGTGCGGGACCAGAGACATGTAGTTCACTGAGCGGCTTAACACAAAAAAATGTGTTACTTCACAGTTTTACGACACATTTTTATTTTTTTGACTTGCAAAATGTTCTTTTAAATTGACAAACATCCTATGTGTAGTTCGTGGCACAATTCAAACGGGATCAAAAGATACGTTTTCTCTCTCCATTGAATTCAATGTATAATTTTCCGCTTCCGGGGTCCCATGAGCTCCCCCGGAAAGGGAGGGACTTCGCCTCTCTATGAGTAGGCCTATAGGTGCAGCCCTCTAAGGCTATCGCTAGACTGACAGACTTAATCCACGCCCACCTATGACGTGGGCCCCACCTACGGTCTCACTTCCGTATAAATAGGAAGTAGTCCCTACAATCTGCTCCCACACAAACAGCTTTTCTTCAGCTATTCGCGGAGACAGTGGGGCCCGAACCTTAGAGGGCTGCGCCTATACTCATAGAAGCTGGGTTACAGCACATAACCCCAGTTCTATATCGTATAAGGCTTCGCCCTCTAAGGCTATCGCTATTGGGTTAAGGGCGAAGCAGGATGTAGTCCACGCCCCACTGGTCCGTCCGTTACCAGAAGCACAAAAACACACCTACTCAATTAATAACCCATTTTGCCATGCGTAAAGGGACATCACATTCCAAGGTAAAATAGCATTACAAAACCAATATTCTCTATATGGGAAAGAAGGTAGGCTATATCAGTAGGCTGTCGTTTATAAAAAGTAGAGACCAAAGTCCCACTTGTTAAAACGATCAAAGAGGGGGAAAAGGGCAGCTCTCTAAGTGCCGACAGGCAGGAGAGAGGGCACGCAGTTGAGTCCCCGGCATTACTCACTCTGACAGGATAGGCTACTCTACTGAGTGTGTCAGAGAGGAATGAGAGACATCCCTCAAATAAAAACGAATACAAAAACAGGGGGAAGACCAAGATGCAGCCGTGTAAACGTCTTCCACTGTCATTCCTCCGTGCAACGCCGTGGAGGAGGAAATTCCTCTGGTGGTGTGCGCTTTAATGTTCTCCGGGCGATCCACCCTAGAGGAGACATACGCCTTTGACACAGCGTCACACAGCCAGTGTGACAGGAGTTGTGCAGACAGAGGCTGCCCTAATGAGCGCTCTCTGTAATGCACAAACAGACGCATGGAACTGTGTAAAGCAGCCGTGCGTGCAATATAGCATGTCAGCGCGCACACGGGACAGAGGAGATGAGATGTGGCTTCCTCCTCTGATGTGTGAGGAGGAGGAAAGAAGCCCTCCAAAGGTATCACTCTCGATCTAAAAGAGCTTGTGATCACATTTGGCATAAAAACCGGGTTAGGGCGCAAAAACAGCTGAGCTGCCATCTCCTTGGATCTGGAGACATGACGGAGCAACAGAGAGAGCAGACAAATCACTCACCCCTTTAGCTGATGTCAGAGCCAAGAGCAGAGCTACTTTGGCTGACAAGAACTTTAGGGGGACCTGATCTAAAGGTTCAAATGGAGCCTTACTCAGTGCGCGTAACACTAAAGCCAAAACCCATTGAGGCGGCAAAGGGCGTGACACAGGTCTGAGTCTCTGTGCTCCCCGTAGAAAACGTTTTGTCAGCGGGTGACTAAACACCGTGCTGACACCAAACCTACGTGGCAAGATGAAATGGAAGCATCATATGTTTTTACCGTAATATGAGGCAATTCCTGTCCAGCAACAGCTGGAGGAACGACAGTACGAGAGGCAGGGGGCATGTAACGGGGTTCAGGCTTTTCCCTACACACGAAACGGAACATTGTCCATTTGGCTGTGAAGGATGCTCTGGTGTGTTCAGCAGCTGCGCTGATTCCTCCCACGGAAGGAGGAATGTACACCATGCGTCTCCTCTGACGCACAGGGTTGATGCGTAGGCGAATAAACCACCTCTGGAGTCTCCTCACTGTGAAGGAGACCCAGGGGGATCACCACGTGACCAGCTGATATCATGCCTAACAGCTGCATCACGGAGAGGGCTGTCACCGCCCCGCGGGGTGTGGCGTGCCGGAGGAGAGCTGTCCCTTTCTCCCCTCTCCGCTGTGGGAGTCGCTCTCTCATGCGGGCTGAGTTTAATTCCACTCCCAGTTAAATGATAACATGGGAGGGAAGAGGACAGCTCTTCTTCCAGTTGATAATGAAACCCAGGCTTACAGATGAGATACGAGCTGTATCATCTGTGGTGATACACAGGTGGGATGACAGGGTTCCCTGTATCCCGTAGAACTGCGGGGGGGAGAGGCGAACTGCAGAGACTACCCTCTGCCCATCCGCCTGCTCATCCATCTGTCCATCAAACACACTCGCCGCCACCCTGAGTACCATACAGTACTCTGATAGCGCCGGGTGTACATTCTCTGGATGGGCTGTGGTTGGTGGCAAACCACGCCAGAGCCCTCCACACGCTGCATTTCACACAGGCTCTCATTATGTCGCCGTTTAGGAGAAGACTCGTAAACCGCGCGTTCACGCTCAACACCACTAAGGGATGAGCGGAAGTGTGTGCAGTGCTGTCCACATGATGCGTAATAATGGCCCTCCGTGAGCTTATTACAACCGTGGGTAGGAGGTACGTCTGAGATAAATCCGTGCTGCCTAATAACCGAAAGGTTAAGATAGACTGATTGAATAGTAAGCCCTGCTGTTTTATTAACCGATAAGTTAAAAAACCCAGCCGGCTTAGGCAGTGAGCCATGCTACCAAGTAACCAATAGGCTATTGGCAGCCGGTTTAACCGGGGAGCCTTGCTGCGTATTGTAACGTCCACCCGGACGTGTCGGAATGACGAGTGAAGCGTTCTCAAGTTAAACAGGTTTATTAACAACCAACGGCTCTCATCCGTCCTTTCTCACTCTCTCTCCTCTCGCGCCAACCTCTCCCTCACCTGCACGCGCCCACACAGACACACACACACCAAACCCTCTGCTCCCCAACCCTGCCCCTACCTGCTCTCCTCACAGAAGCCTGACACAAACAGTTAACAGAACACTTGAACAATAAATGCAGATCGCTACATTGCCCCCCCCCTTACTAAGTCCCTCGCCCCGAGGGAATGCATAAAAAGTCTCTGAGGTGGCCCGGGGCTCTTCTTGGTCTCTGAGGCCGCCTTGCAGTGAACACAGGCGGCTGCGCTTGCCGGCTTGGAACATCCTGTCCCGGAACAGGGGGTGAGTTTGGGGGTGGGGGTGAATGTGGGGGGTCAGCAGGGGACACAGTCAGTGAATCGGGGGAAGTGACTGTCTGGTTTCTCCTAGACGATGCTGGGGGTCTAGGCCGCGGATGTGCATCGCCTCTGTATGGGGCCAGCCGGTCCCTGTGGAGGGCCACCCATCTCCCTCTAGGCGGCAGCTGGACCCTATAGACCACCTCTCCCAGCTTTTCCAGCACCTCACAAGGGCCCACCCAGTGACAGTCCAACTTAGGGCACCGGCCCTTCTTTCTTCTTGGACTATACACCCACACCAGGTCCCCGGCCTTGAAGTCCCCCCCTCTAGCCCTCGTGTCATAGTTTATTTTCTGTCTCATGCCCGCCTTCTGCAGCTGATCGCGGGCAAAGGCATGTGCTGACTCCATTCTATCCTGGAGCCTCCTGGCATATTCCGGTCCCGGAGGAACCGCTGGTGTGTCGGGGGGTCGGCCAAAAGCCATTTCTGCTGGTGTCCGCAGCTATCGCCCCAGCATGAGCAGGGCCGGTGTGCATGAGGTGGACTCCTGCACAGCCGATCTGTAGGCCCAAAGAACAAGAGGGAGGTGCATGTCCCAATCACGCTGATGCTCCGCGGTGAGGATAGCGAGTTGTTTTCCCACAGTCCTATTGAACCGTTCGACCAGTCCGTCACTCTGCGGGTGCAGAGGAGTAGTCCGCGTCTTTTGCATGCCCAGCCGGTCACACATAGCGGCGAACACCCTCGACTCAAAGTTTCTTCCTTGGTCGCTGTGAATGACCTCGGCCGCTCCAAATCTGGCAAACATGCCCTCCACCAGGGCACCTGCAACGGTCACCGCCTCCTGGTCTGGTATAGCATACGCCTCTGGCCATTTTGTAAAATAGTCCATGGCGGCCAGGACGTAACGGTTCCCCTTCTCTGTGCACGGGAATGGGCCCATTATGTCCACCGCCACCCTCTCCATCGGGGCCCCCACCGCTAGCTGCTGAAGCTGGGCACGTGACTGATCAGTGGAACCTTTGTACGCCGTACAAAGGTCGCAGCGGCGGCAGAAGTCCTCAACATCTCTCCTGAGCTGGCCCCAGTAACAGCTTTGGCGGAGTCGACGCAAGGTTTTGGAGACCCCAAAGTGTCCTGCCCCAGTAGTTCCATGGGAGGCCTTAAGCACTTCTTCCCTCAGCGCCCTGGGGACCACCACCTGCAACCTCTCCTCCCCCGTTGCAGGCTCTTTCCAGGCTCTCTGCAGCACTCCATCCTTCGTCCGGAGAGCCTCAAACTTTGCAACCAGTCCTTTGGTGGCAAGCGAGCACCCAGCAACTTCATTCCACAGTGGCTTTTGTCCTGACTCCACCCACCTCAGCACTGGCTGTAGGTCAGCATCCTCTTCCTGCCGCGCTCTCCATTCGGGTGAGTCGATGATCCGTGCACCTCTGCAGACCGGCTCGGCTGGTTTATGCCTGTGGTCTCGCTCCTCCTCTGCACAGAGCTCCTTTTCTTGGTCCTCTCTCTTTTCACAGTACCGACAGCCGCTGGGAGCACAGGGGCGCCGGGACAGGGCGTCAGCGTTGGTATGGCGAACCCCCGCCCTGTGCTCCACTGTGAAGACGTACGGCGCCAGTCCTTCTAGCCAGCGTGCAATCTGTCCCTCGGGCTCCTTGAAGGACATCAGCCACTGGAGGGCTGCGTGGTCAGTCCTCACTGTGAAGGACAGGCCACACAGGTAGTACCTGAAATGGCTGATTGCTCTCACAATTGCCAGCAACTCTCTGCGTGTCACACAATAGCGCCGTTCAGCTTTGTTGAAGGTTTTGCTGAAATACACCACCACTTTTTCCCCCCCAGGCCCCACCTGGCTCAACACCGCC
Source organism: Notothenia rossii (assembly GCF_949606895.1). NCBI lineage: Eukaryota > Metazoa > Chordata > Actinopteri > Perciformes > Nototheniidae > Notothenia > Notothenia rossii. Next base: position 31,085,565 of record NC_136901.1, on the reverse strand, counting down.
CCCATCCCGACGTCACTGGCGTCCGTATCCAGGACGAACGGTAGGCTGAGGTCTGGGGGAGTGAGGATGGGAGACTCCGTCAAGGCCTTCTTTAAAGAGCTGAAGGCCAGCTCACACTCTGGAGTCCAAGCAAAATCACAGTCTTTCGGTTGCAGGCGGAACAGGGGTGCAGCTATGCAAGAGAAGCCACGCACGAACCGCCTGTAGTACGACGCTAACCCAATGAAGCTCTTCAGCTCCCGCAGATTGATGGGGGCTGGCCAGTCCTTTACTGCCCGCACCTTCTCCTCCAGCGTGCTGATGCCCTCTCCTCCGACTCGGTGCCCCAGGAACTCCAACTCTCTCCTCAAGAAACAGCACTTGTCGGGGTGGAGCTTCAACCCCGCTGCTGCTATCCTCTGTAGAACCCGCCGCAGGGCTCCTAAAGCCGCCTGGAAGGAGCTACCATGGACCAGGATATCGTCCAGGTAGACCAGGCACTCCTGTCGGGGAACGTCAGCGAGCACCCTTTCCATCAGCCGCTCAAACGTGGCCGGAGCGTTGCACAGGCCGAAGGAGAGGACTCGAAACTGCCACAGCCCCCTCCCAGTGCAAAAAGCTGTCTTTGGTCTGGCTTCTGGGCTGAGGGGAACTTGCCAATACCCGCTGCGCAGGTCTAAAGAGGAGAACCAGGATGAGCCAGACACCAAGTCCAAACACTCATCTATGCGGGGCAGCGGGTATGAGTCTTTCTTGGTCACACTGTTCAGCGGTCTGTAGTCCACACAAAACCTCATCTTTGAACTCTTCTTCTTATTGACCATCACAACCCCCGAGGCCCAGGGGCTGTCAGAGGGCTCAATAATGCCAGCTGACAGCATCTCATCAATAGCGCTGTCTGCTGCTGTCTGATGGGCCAGGGGAAGGCGGCGGGGGCGTGTCTTGACGGGCCGTGCGTCGCCCGTGTCGATATCGTGCTGCACCAGGTGTGTCAGGCCCACTTCCTCTTCTGTCAGAGCAAAAATGTCCTTAAACTCCCACAGCACTTGCCACAGTTCCTCCCGCTGCTTAAGTCATCACAGCTGCGTTTCCACACCTCCTTCACTGCCGCCCGTCTGTCCCCCTTTAGAGCTGCAGGTTGTTGTTCCGGGGCTGGGGGCCGTACATCAACTGGAGTACGGGGTGTGGGGTTGGGGCTGGGGTTAGCATTGATGACAGGGGGCATGGCTGCAGGGGGGGGGGTTTGGGGTGGGGGAAGTGTTTCAGTCACTCTTGATGTAGGTGGGTGTGGTGTCGTGGCAAGTGTGGGGTGCACCATTTCAACTGTGGGACCCCCTGGAAAGGCCAGCGTGTTCCTCCCCAGGTCTAGCACACAGCGTGCAATCCGCAGAAAGTCAAGTCCTAATATGCAGGAGTCCTGTACTGCCGCAACCCACACCTTAACAGACACTGACAGCCCCCCCACCTGTATAACCACCACCCCTCTCCCAAGCATAGGGGCTAGCTCACCGGTTACTGTTCGCAGTTTCACCAGAGTGGGTGTCAACCGTGTCCCCGCTGGGACCACGTCCGGTCTCATCAGTGTCGCTGTGGAGCCGGTGTCAACAAGGGCCGTCCATGGGGCCCCTGCCAGGGTGACGGGGACATGGCAGAAATCCCCCGCGTGAGTCCAGCCCACCACCCTCACAGACTCTGCGATGTCGTTTGCTTCTGGGGGAAGCGGAGCCCCGCTCCCCCCTCCGTGCAGCTGGGCTCTGTCCACTGGAGACCAGGCAGGATGGGACCCAACGGCGGGGGTCTGTGACGTCCCATTTACACAGACCCGGGGGCGTTTCCCTGAATATCAGCATTCATGGGGCACCTTGTGCTAATATGGCCGACCTGGCCGCACCCCCAACACACCAGAGGACCCCGACGAGGACGGTTGCTGCCCTGTGGCGATTGCAGTGCCATAGCACGGATTAGCTCAGTCAACTCAGCCGCCCATGCTGGTTTCTCTTGTCCTGGCTCCTCCTGTCTCACCGTTCTCACAACCGGGCCGCCACCCGTGTGCGTGCTCTCTGCCGCCCCTCCTACAACCTCTCTCTCCAACGCCAGCTCCAGTGCTTCCTGCAGAGAGCGGGGATGTGCCAGTTGTGTCTGGACGCGCAGCTCCCTGGGGGTTATGGCCCGGATAAACTGGTCCCTAGCCAGCTCGCTCTGCACCTCAGGGGACATGTGGCTGTATGCCCTTCTCGCCAGGGTTTCAATGTCATTAGCCAATATGCGGAGCGGCTCACCCGGCTGTCTCTGTCTGCTTGACAGCTCCGAACGCAGCACCCCAGGCTGGCTGCATTGTCCAAACCGCCGCTTCAGAGCCCCAACCAAGGCCCCATAGTCAGTTCTTTCAGCCGGGCTGAGCAGTAGCAAACAGGATAAAGCTTCATCTGTAATACACAGGGCCAGCTGGAGCGCCTTATTGTCCTCAGACCAGCCCACAGCCCGTGATAACAGTTCAAATTGGGCATGGAAGGCTTCCCAGTCGGCTTTACCGTTGTATTTCGGTGTTTTAACTTGGAGCCGGGCGCCGCCATCATTGTTTACAACCGGCGCCGCGCCATGCGCCAACGTGCCGCTTCCCGCCGGCCGAGTCGAAACCGGCAGCAGCATTTAATTCACGCCATAAATTGTCTTCTGAATCACGCCATAAGCCATCCATCTCCTCCTTGACTTTCGGACGAGCTCCGGTCCGGTTCATCTGTGCTTCCATTATTTACCGGCCGATGAAGCAGAGCTAACGTTAGCCGAGTCAGTGCTAGCTGCGGCTACCGGCGATTAGCGGATAAAACTCTGTTTTTTTTTGTTGTTTTTTTTACTTCTGACACCAATGTAACGTCCACCCGGACGTGTCGGAATGACGAGTGAAGCGTTCTCAAGTTAAACAGGTTTATTAACAACCAACGGCTCTCATCCGTCCTTTCTCACTCTCTCTCCTCTCGCGCCAACCTCTCCCTCACCTGCACGCGCCCACACAGACACACACACACCAAACCCTCTGCTCCCCAACCCCGCCCCTACCTGCTCTCCTCACAGAAGCCTGACACAAACAGTTAACAGAACACTTGAACAATAAATGCAGATCGCTACAGTATATTATCTTCCATCTGTCCATCGAGCACACGCGCCGCCACTCAACGCGCAAACCTGCTCTGGATGTGCTGTGGTTGTCATGGTGACGAGCCACGCCAGAGCCCTCCAGACGCTGTCTAGAAGAAGGCTCGTAAACCGAACCTTGAGGTGCGTTCACGCTCAACACCCCTGAGGGATGAGCGGAGGTGTGTGCAGTGCGGTCCACACTTTAATAATGGCACTCGTGGGCTCATTAAAACCGTGCGTAGGAGGTAGGTCTGGGACAGAGGAGAAAAACCGAGTTGCCTAAAAACCAATAGGTTTTAAAGACAGCAGATTTATGCAGTGAGCCATGATGCCTATAACCCACAGGTTAGGGGCAGCCGGCTTACCCGGTGGGCTTTGCTGCTTATTATTATTATCCATATGTCCATCGAACACACGCGTCACCACTCTGAGTAATACTCTGAGAGCACGCGACATGAGTAGTAATAATGATCCTGTTTCAATCACATTAGTATGCATAAAAAGTGACAGGTGGACCCGCCCCCAATTATGCTAATGAGCTAAGTCCCGCCTCCCTTTGTTCGAGGTGTGATATCACAAGTAGGTTTGATATCACAAGTAGGTGTGAGATCCGCCGATAGGAGGGGTGATGTGTATTCACACGTAGGTGTGAAATGCCCCCAAATGAGTAGCGCCTTATGGCGTCTAATCAAAAACGTTGTGTGTGTGTGTGTAGATGTGTGTGTGTGTGTGTGTGTGTGTGTGTGTGTGTGTGTGTGTGTGTGTGTGTGTGTGTGTGTGTGTGTGTGTGTGTGTGTGTGTGTGTGTGTGTGTGTGTGTGTGTGTGTGTGTGGACCTTCATTGCTGTCCTCACATGGAGCTACAGGTTCCTGTCAGGCTCTTAAGTGTCCATTGTCCTGCAGTCGGCCTGATGCTGTAGAAATACAGAAAGCAGGCAAGGGGTTGAGAGGTGACTCTGTATTAGAGAGCCTGAGGAGACACATGTTAACGCCCATGCCTGACTGTGTATCTGTGCACTTTCAACTGTACACAATACAACACAAAAATGCCCAGAGCTGCTAAGAAAATAAGTTCAGAAAGCTCTGACTCCCAGGTGTGTGTGTGTGTGTGTGTGTGTGTGTGTGTGTGTGTGTGTGTGTGTGTGTGTGTGTGTGTGTGTGTGTGTGTGTGTGTGTGTGTGTGTGTGTGTGTGTGTGTCTGTCTTCCCCTAACCCCTGCTGTGGACCGGGGCTACATCAAATCTTATTTTAGCCCCAAAAGAAAAGCCCCCCATACACATAATAATAAAAAAATAGTATTGATGTATGTTACCACTCTCCTTCTTCATCAGACAGAATTTCTAATGGGAATCTAAGCTACAATCTTCTATCGTTTCAAAGTCTCATTCCTTCTGTGGTGATGCATGTATAGACGGCTTGTGTGATATGTCTACCCCCCTACCACCCACCTCTCTGTTATATTAAAAGTCACCATACAAACTTTATTGTCCTATCTAAATTAGATTTGTGTTAATTAGTCTACTAGCTATGAGGGAGTCTCTGTCTACATTGCAAGGATTAGACCGATTGGTTGTATTTATTTTTTAAGCCATTGACCTGGCTAAGGGTTTATAAGGATATCTAGTTTCTACAGCAAGAGAAAGGTGATGATGAACCACCCTGGCATTTATTCTCTGTGCTATCCTGACCTGGATCTAATCCTGAAAAACTCTGGTAAGTACTTCATATAATTATTAAATGTTGTATGTTGTGTGTTAAACAACCTCTGTGTATATATTGTATTTATTGTGTATTAGCACTCTGATTCATAATGGTTTTTAAGTTTTGGGGAGAGTGTTAACTAATGTTGAAGTACTTTAGTTTATAAAGGGATGGAGTGTGTGTGTGTGTGTGTGTGTGTGTGTGTGTGTGTGTGTGTGTGTGTGTGTGTGTGTGTGTGTGTGTGTGTGTGTGTGTGTGTGTGTGTGTGTGTGTGTGTGTGTGTGTGGGTGTGTGTGTGTGTGTGTGTGTGTGTGTGTGTGTGTGTGTGCGTGTGAAATGTAAATAGGAAATGTTTAACATTTAAAAAAAAGGTTTTTTTACATTTAAAAACTGTTGTCATCATTTTCAGAAAAAGGCCTTCAAAATGTTCTCTTCTCTGGAATCCATCGATCTGATTGATTATTAGCGGAGCAAATGATCAAAAATACTACGGAGGGAAGATATTTTCGTTTGGATTACTGGTCTGGGAGTGTTAAAATCACAAACTTGCCTTTTAGAGTCACAGTCTTTAAGAAAATAGAAGTGTTACACAGTGAATGACATTCTACCAGTTGTAAAGTTCATTACCGCTGATTAGTCCAAATTGACCAATCCACGCACACACTCAGTAGGAGCAGCTCTGCTGATTTCTGCTCCCTGCTGCTGGCTGATAACAGACAGTTGGGATCGTGCAAAATTCTCTCTAGAGACCCATTCTCACAGCGTTTATCAACCTATAAACATTTTTCTTACTCAATATCAAGCCACACTTATTGTTTTTATTTCGGCTGTGACTTTGTGTGTGTTCAGGTTGAGTTTGGCTGTGTATCGCTAAACAAGGAAATCACGGATGGGGGGGGGGGGGGAGAGCTGGAGCGAGCCGTTTAGTGGAGAAAGTGAATACTGCTGAATACACATACTTTACAGAGATGCTGTATGCGAAACCAATGTGAGTTTGGAAAATTGCACGGTATTTTTCTATTTTAGTATACCTCAACAATGGAATTATGATCAGTGGAAATGGCCATGACATGTGACCTTTAAAGTTGTGTGAATTAATTAAACATTACAAATACAAGATCCGGGGCTCATCGCAGTTACTGGCAATGTCTGGTGATCTCTGTGTCTGTTTTTTATGTCGAGAGTGACAGCCGACCGTACGGCACGTTTTGTTACAGTTTTTACAAAAGAGGGGTTTAAACTCTTCCAGAGTACATGAGGGGTCAAGACAGACATAACAATGACCACTACAGGAATGATTCCAATGAGCGCTGTAGCCTGTGTAACAATGTTCACAGACATATGGAGAGACTAAAAACCCCTTCAAGTTTTTAATCCCATAGTAATGGTTTTTGAAGAGGAACAACAACACAGTCTTGTCTCGTTTGGGACCGTCTGTCTGGAATTTACAGTGAGCATGATCTTCATCCTCTCTGTAAAACACCACAATCTTGCATTTTAAACTCTTCGAATGTATCAATGTCGTTGAATGTCACAGCTGTCTGATCTGTCAAACCCACCCCCCTCTGAATCTCTCTACCGCGCACTGTGGGGTACATACGTTTCTCAATTCTTCAGATCCACTTACCTTTTCGAGAAACAGTCTTTAAGAAAAAATCTAATCAGACAATGTAATTCATTTTCTAGTTTTGAGGTTTTGCATACCTCAACGTGTGTCTAAAAGTATCTTGGCAAGAGAAAAAAGCCAAACTTTGCCTAGGCCATTAAAAAGAAACCGAATTCCTTAGTTATGTTGGGGGTTAGCATCAGACCTGTTGAAGGGGGGGGCGTTACAGGGGTACGAGTCTGTCTGGCTCTCTGAGGGATGGTGTGTGAGAGGATCACTGAAGATCAAACTTAGATCAGCACTTGTCGCAGAAGGTAGGCTATGTGTAAACTCCAGAGAGGGGAGGTTTTCACGCTGTATAGATATGTCGTCGTGATGGTACACTGATGGCTGGCTTACGCTGCAAACTACATCACCTTTTGACAAGAGAGTAAGTATATAAAACGTTATTTTGGATATTTTAAACATCAGCAAAAAGAGATGGCAGGAAGGGGGGAGACAGTCTCCCCCAACTTTACAGACACTGTGTTTTAGAGAGAACAATACAAGTGTAAGGTAACTGTTTTTAAATTCCATCCCCCCTCTGTCTACTGATAAGATGGCAGGAAAGGGGGAGGAGGAGGCAGGGCCAGGCTCACAAAGTCACACTCACACACACACACTCACACACACACACACACACACACACACACACACACACACACACACACACACACACACACACACACACACACACACAACTTCACAGACACTGTGTGAGAATCCATCCCTTTGTAAACTAAAGTACTTCAACATTAGTTAACAGTCGCCCAAAAACTTAAAAACCATTATGAATCATACTGCTAATACACAATAAACACAATATATACACAGAGGTTGTTTAACACACAACATACAACATTTAATAATTAGAGTTTTTCAGGATCAGATCCAGGTCAGGAAAACACAGAGAATAAATGCCAGGGTGGTTCATCATCACCTTTCTCTTGCTGTAGAAACTAGATATCCTTATAAACCCTTAGCCAAGTCAATGGCTCAAAAAATAAATACAACCGATCGGTCTAATCCTTGCAATGTAGACAGAGACTCCCTCATAGCTAGTAGACTAATTAACACAAATCTAATTTAGATAGGACAATAAAGTTTGTATGGTGACTTTTAATATAGTAGAGAGGTGGGTGGTAGGAGGGTAGCCATATCACACACGCCGTCTAGACATGCATCATCACAGAAGGAAAGAGGCTTAGAAACGATAGAAGATTGTAGCTTAGATTCCCATTAGAAAGGGCTGTCTGATGAAGAAGGAAAGTGGTAACATACATCAATACTATTTTTGTATTATTATGTTTATGGGGGGCTTTTCTTTAGGGGCTAAAATAAGATTTGATGTAGGCCTACACACACACACACACACACACACACACACACAACCTTTTTGATTAGACACCATAAGGCGCTACTACATTGGGGGCATTTCACACCTAAGTGTGAATACACATCACCCCTCCTATCGACGGATCTCACACCTACTTGTGATATCACACCTCGAACAAAGGGAGGCGAGACTTAGCTCACTAGCATAATTGGGTGCGGGCCCACATGTCACTTTTTATCCATACTAATGTGATTGAAACAGGATCATTATTGCTACTGACATGCTCTGAATGTGCTGTGGTTGTCATAGTGACAAGCCATGTCAGAGCCCTCGCCGCCGTTGCCCGGAACGAAAAGCTGCGAGGGGGCCTCCATACGCTGCATGTCACACCGGCTCTCATCCTGTCTCTGTTTAGGAGAAGGCTCGTAAACTGGACATTGAGGCGCGTTCAAGCTCAACCCTGCTGAGGAATGAGCGGAGGTGTGTGCAGTGCTATTCACAGAGTGCGTAATAACAACCCTGGGCTCACTACGACCGTGTGTAGTAGGCACATCTGGGACGGAGGAAAAAACCGTGCTGCCTGCTAACCGACAGGTTAGGAGCATCAGGTTTAAACGTCAAGCCCTGCTGTCTAATAACCGCCTGGTTAAATACAGCTGGCTTGTGCCAAGGGCGCCGGAAGCAGGGGGGCCAGGGGGCCATTGGCCCCCCCACTTTTCAGCCCTGCCCCACATTTTCGCAGCAGCAGATGCCGCGAACAAATCCCGTTTCAATAATTCCACTCTACTCTAAAGTCGCATCTAAAACGCGATCTGATCTAGCTGTGTACATTTTGTTATTTTTGATTGTTATATTCAGTCTCACTAGCTTCAGGCATGTTTGAAGCTTGTAAAGGGAAGATGACAGCTCTCACTCGCCACTCTGCTGTTCCTCAGCGCCGCTCCCCCTCCCTCCCGCTGAAATTATGAATGTAAGGTGTATAGTAATCATAGATAACACGGCAGGGTCCGTTACAGTTTGTTTTTATCTGATTTCAAATAAGCAAAGTCTTGGCTTTCAGTACATTAAACTTGTTTCGGCAAATTCAGATGATAAATAGGCCTACAACTTTGAAGCTTGTAACGGAATAATTACAAGCGGAGAACGGAGTAATTTAACGTCACTGCAGGCATAACAACAGCCGGTGTTTCTCGTGAGTCTTTTCCCCGGGAAACAAACACAATACACACAAACGCAAAAATACACAAACACACACGTATATACACGCGGCGCGGAACACTGTACAAATCCCGTTTCAATAATTCCCCTCTACTCTAAAGTCGCATCTAAAACGCGATCTGATCTAGCTGTGTATATTTTGTTATTTTGTATTGTTATATATATTCAATCTCATTAGCTACACGCATTTTTTAAGCTTGTAAAGGGAAGACCACAGCTCACCTCTCACTGGCCACTCTGCTCTTCCGCAGCGCCGCTCCCCCTCCCTCCCGCTGAAATTATGAATGTAAGGCATAGTAATCATAGATAACACGGCAGGGTCCGTTACAGTTCGTTTTCATCTGATTTCAAATAAACAAAGTCTTGGCTTTCAGAATATTAAACTTGTTTCGGCAAATGCAGATGATAAATACAGGTTTGAAGTTTGTAATGGCATAATTACAAGCGGAGAACTGAGTAATTTAACGTCACAATAGGCATAACAACAGCCGGTGTTTCCCGTGAGTGCAGTAATCCAAACGAAAATATCTTCCCTCCGTAGTATTTTTGATCATTTGCTCCGCTAATAATCAATCAGATCGATGGATTCCAGAGAAGAGAAACACTTTAAAGGCCTTTTTCTCAAAACGATGACTCTGTAACAGTCATTATATAATGTGTCATATTTTGCTTAATATTTGGAGTACAAAAACAATCCTGATCTCATTAGAAAGCTAGGAATCAAAATGTGTCTTCGGGTCAATGCGAACGATTTCGATGGAGCAGGTCACTTTGCATTAGGTAAAATAAAGCAGGCAGACATAACAGGAAGAATATGTACATTTTAACCCAATCAAATAGGACATTGTCACACCATTCAAATGTATCCATGTAAATTACAACCAATAAAAAAGCTTAGATTTGTTTATTTGTTACGTTGTTTACTTTATTTGTTACGTTGTTCTGCTGTGTGTGTCAGCCGTTAACCTAGAGATATAAAGAATATATACACTTGCAAACATGTCAGAAGAACCAGCGTAGAAGAAAACTAAATACGGTCAATCTAAACTTAAATTTAACAACTGGAAGGTCACATCCCTGACTACCACATCTCCGGAGGTTGGACCTTCTTCAAACAGCGAAGCCAGATGAACCCAAAAGCAGCAGCTCTAGTCTGCGGCCGCAGAAACTGTCAAAACCGCCGCCGACCCCACCGCCGGTTCCTTGTTGAACCGAAACAGGCTGGTTCCAACTGCATGGAGGTTTGCTGTCGGGACATTGAGGCGGTTAAAGCTGTACAGCTAACTATCAGAAAAAAGGAGACCGCTAGTAGATTATTTGGGCAAAGAGAAGGTACTTCAACGCAGAATGGTACAAAAACAGAGTGGTTAATTCTTTGCAAAACCACTAAACGATAGTGATAAATTGCGATGTTAACAACCTCATGATAACCTCATTTTTTTTTTTACTTAGGATCATACCTGTGTTTAGTCTAGAAAAAGGTGAATGTGTGCATTTTATTATAAAATTGTGTATATTTACAGACTGTTGCAAACACTAAGAAGCTTATAAACATCAGATTTAAAACTAAGAGCTTTACAAAAAAGTAACTCAATTAAAGATGTTTGGAGTTTTATTTGAGTTATTCATTTACATTTTTTGTCAAAGAGATGCTGATTTGAAACCGTTGTAGCCGTTACGGCATTTCCTGTTTCTGCCGGAGAGAGGGGAGTTTGTCCCAAAGCTTGCCGCTGTATTTACTCCCTCCATCTGACAGGAGGGAGCCTCATGTGTCACTCCACGGAGTTCACTCCGTCACGGAGGGGGAGTGTCTAGGGCGTAGTTTGGGATTGGGCCATACACACGCACTTTTTTTGGCCCCCCCAATTCTAAAATGAATCCGGCGCGCCTGGCTTGTGCCACGAGCCCTGCTGCCTGCTGACTGACAGGTTACAGCCGGCTCTTGCACCTCCACACGCTGTATTGCACAGCGGCTCTCATCATGTCGCCGTTTAGGAGAAGGCTCGTAAACCGAACATTGAGGCGCGTTCACGCTTAAACCCACTTGAGGAATGAGCGGAGGTGTGTGGAGGCATATCTGTGACATAGGAAACAAGCCTGTGCTGTCTAATCAACCGACAGGTTTTAAAGACAGCCGGTTTGTACCTCGAGCCCTGCTGCCTAATAACCGACAGGCTCTGAGGCAGCCGCTTATGTCATCCGGAGGAGAGCTCTCCTGAACCGGGGGAATGGGGAGATCTCATTAGGCAGCTGCCTTTCCGATGATCTCCGGGAGTTCCTGGAGAATACCGCCTATACGGCAGAGCCAAGATGGCGGATAGAGGGACCCGGTGACCGTGCCACCCGGCACGTTCATGTGACGTGTTCAGTAGTTCATGAGCTTTACCTTTACCCATGGATGCACAATCAGAACGGATTGTGTGATTATATGAATACTTCTGTGACATTTTGCTCTCTCAAAAGTTGGGCCAGTTTGTCTTCATGCGTCAATAAGCAACTCTCATAGGAATGAACGAGGCCCCGCCTCCCATGCTGTATCCAGTTGTATACACTAATACATCCATGCCCCAGAGCAAGTCGGACACAATTACTAACCATCATGCAACGCACTAGCAAGACGGCGGTCGCAATTGAGCAGGTCTGCATCGGTCTCACTCATCACAAACGAGCCTAGACACGTTGGAGGGAGCACAGTCAGTGACTTATAGAGTGGCGAAGTCACGCCCATCTACTTCCGTTCCATGGGACCTTATTTCGGAAAAATAATGTATTGAAGTCAATGAAGAGAGAAAACGTATCTTTCGATCCCGTTTGATTTGTGCGATGAATTACATATATTATGTTTGTCAATCTTAAAAAATAATTTCCATGTCAAAAAAAGTCACAGTTTGTCGTAAAACTGTTGAAATATAAGACTATGAAAAATACGCAACTAGAAAGACTACAAATCCCAGAGTCGCGTAAGTGATGTCATAACTGATGTCACAATTGTTTTCTTCCACCAAATAAGAGATAGCTAAAATAAGATAACTTTAACAAGGTGCCTGTGTGCTTGGTACCAGGTTGTTATCATACCAGCAATGGGTCTTGCTTGTTCTTTCGCTTCCCGTATGATGAAAGGACCAGGAGTGGCTGGATCATGTTAGCTACCTAGCTAGTAGCAAGCACGTTAGTTAGCATTACAGTCTTAGCCTTGTCATTTGTATTAGCCTTAACATCAAGTAACCCAAAATGTTAAACAGTAAGAGTAGTAGTCATATTTCGTGAACCCTTTGAAGAGTACTGTCACACCGGTGTGATCATTCTATAATACACAATTTAAGCCCAGGGGAGAAATTATAACACTAACGCTACATTATCATCGGCGATATTTTCTACTTCATGCTATCTGCACAAATGGTTGACATTAAACATTAAAAAGATCAGGCAGTTCAGAGAGAATCAAAGGAAGGCAGGCAGGCAGGCAGCTTTGCATGACATTTTTCTGGACGTGTTTCATTGTGGTGATAGTGAGGGTAGTCAATCCCTTTTTTGACAAGACAGTAGTGACGGCCATATTGGTGACGTGTGTTGTTGTGCGAGTCTACGAGACCAGAGATTTAGTCCATTGAGTGTTTCACACAAAAAAATGTGTTAATTCACAGTTTTAGGACACTTTTTTTTTTTTTACTTGCAAATGTGTAATTCGTGGCACAATTCAAACGGGATCGAAAAGATTATCTTTCTCTCTACATTGACTTCAATACATAATTTTTCCGAAACAAGGTCCCATGGAGCTCCCCGGAAGGGGAGGGACTTCGCCACTCTATACTGAGAAGCGGCTGCTTCTTCTCAGTCAGCATCTGTTCCAGCTGAATCAGATGACTTAAGCCAACAAGGGCATGAGGCAGGCACAGAAGAAAATGATATGGATATGTCAGAACATTTCAGTGATTTTTTTCTTAGAAACATCTGTTTATTCTACCTGAAATGCAAGGACAGTTTTTACTACCTGCTTCAACCATACAGAACATTGTTGAGGAGATGCAAAACATACATTAATTAGTTGGGTCAGACATATACGTTGAGTAAACGTTTTTTTTACTATTAAAGATAATTATTTTGGGGCATTTCTGTTTTATCGGACTGAGGCAGTAGAGATTGACAAAAAACAGTGGCGAAAGAGGAGAGGATTTGCAGCAAAGGGCCATGCCGGAATCAAGTCTTGGCTGCTGTGTGTGGAACGCGTTCTACGAGGCAGGGTCGGACTGGCCATTGGGAATACTGGGAGTTTCCCCGGTGGGCCGGTGCTGTGTGTGGGCCGGAGGGCCAAAAAAATGTAAAAAAAAAAAAAAAAAAAACTTTTTTATTTTGCCTAAATCCTACCAGCCCACATTTGTAAGTGTTCCGTCCCAGCCCAGACCAGCCCAGTGGGGTGTGGCTCAATGGGCTGGGCTGGGCCGTTTTGATAGGCTACCTTTGTTCTATCTATCAGTTTCAATTTCACACATCAGGGCCGTAGCAGCTGTCACTGCGCAGTGAACGATCATGAGTGAGTGACTGAGAGACCTAGCTGGCAGTTGCTTACAGATGGATAAACAAGCTCCAAAGCGTAAAGGCGTTTTTGTATAGTTTGTGTACAGTATACAGTATTGTAGCGAGCCCTGGGTTGAGAGGGAGGGGCTTGCATAGGGGAGGGGGGGGGGGGGGGGGGGGGGGGTTGGCAGGGAAACGGGGTTCAGGGGGACTGTCTGTACGGCTGTACCCGTAGGATAGAAAAGGAGGAAGTGACGTCTGACTCAGAGGTCGCGCGGCTGTGGAGAAAAACGTGTTGCCCACATTCTGTTACTGAGTTTAGACTAGTTAGCTAGCAGGTTTATTGTTTTGGGTGCAGTCACTTTTGCCTCCTCTTGCTGTTCAAATAAATGTTGAAAGAAAAAGTAAATCTGTTTACAGTTCTGTTTTATATGGGTGTTGAAGAAGAAGAAGAATAATTGGGAGGGATGAAACCCTCTTTAATGGTCACACATGCAGAGCACGCAGCACACAGAGTGAAATGTGTCCTCTGCTTTTAACCCATCCTAGTACCAGGAGTCTAGTACTAGGAGTGGGCAGCTATTGTACAGCGCCAGGGGAGCAATGGGAGTGAGGGGGGAAGGGGGATGTCCGGTGCCTTGCTCAAGGGCACCACGGCACGGCAGGGCAGGAGGTGAACTGGGACCTCTCCAAGTAGAAGTCCACACTCCAAATGTAGGTCTGGTCGGGGACTTGAACCGGCGACCCTACGGCTCAAAGTCCAAGCCCCTACTGACTGCCATAGATTTAGTCACCAGTGCACCAGATTGATGCATTTAACTTCAACATTTAAAAAAAAAAATATGCTGCAACTATTTTGCTCTAGGCCAGGGGTTCCCAAAGTTGGGGTCGCGAGATGATTACAAAATAGAAATGGAAAATTTAAAAAAAGCTAGCAACCCCCCCCAGTCGACAGGGGGTCGCCAGTCTCTGGCACTGTTATTTTGGGGGTCGCGGGCTGAAAAGTTTGGGAACCCCTGCTCTAGGCAACTCAAGGGCTCAGGTAATGTGATTACTATATGAATAATTGTCCAAAATAACAAAAAATGCATAGGGTTTTTTGTTAAGTAACATACTTTCATCGCCGGCCGGCCGATACATGCCGCGCTTTAAGTGGGCCTGTCTGTCAATTAATCCCCGGGCCACTTTTTCCCCCCAGTCCGCCCCTGCTACGAGGTACAGTACTTTGGCAACCAATTAATTTTGTTTTTGAGTGTGAATTTAGCCTATTTATTTTAATTTGCAACAGTAAATTGAAAAGAGTAAAAAGCTTGAAGCTTGATATGATATTTTCTTTCCTGTTCACACCGCAGCGGAGCAGCCTCTTAGCTCCCGAATCCGGTTCGTTTCAAGCACCAAACATTTTTCCGGCTATTGCAAAAGCACCGCTTACGTCGAGGCGGGGGCAGGGGCGGGATCAACTCCTGAACAAAAACACAAAGCCCGTGTTTTATACAGTTTGTACACAACGATGGAGAAACGTAACAAGCAGCAGTGGTCCACTGAAGAGACCAGCTACCTACTGGGAATCTGGTCCTCTGAAGAGGTACAGAGGAAGCTGGGAGCACAATCGGCAATTGTTGTTGTTGTCGGTGTGAGCTGTGAGGGGTTTGAGCGCGGTTTGGCTTTATGAAGCAGGCACGCCAACGGTTACGTCATGACGCAAACGATGACGCAATGACGCAGCACCAGTCAGACTCTGGGCGGTGTGAAAAGAGCCGGAGCTAAACCAAAGAACCGGTTCTGAACCTGAAAATCTCTAGCACGGACCTTGAACCGGAGTTGCGTTGGTTTGAATGAAGTAATAGTCAACCCTTCTAATCAGATCCCTGACAGAGGTAAATAGTGGTAAGTTGTTTTACAGTTCAGTGTACAGCTTTAGCTTTATCTCTGTTTTAATAAATTCTTCAGGAAGGATCATGCCAGCCCACATCAAACAGTCACATTAAAACAATGACTGAAATCAGCATACTATCACCTTAGGAATATATCTAGGATTAAAAGACTAATGTCACAGCAGGATTTGGAAAAACTTGTCCATGCTTTTATCTTCAGTAGACTGGACTACTGCAATGGTGTCTTCACAGGTCTCACAAAAAAATATATTAAAAAGATGCAGCTAATTCAGAACGCTGCTGCTCGAGTCCTCAGTAACACTAAGAAAGTGGATCACATCACTCCTATTCTGAAGTCTTTACACTGGCTTCCTGGGTGTCAAATAATTGATTTCAAAATACTGCTGCTGGTATATACAGATGTAGCACTCCAGATAGGACTCACATGGGTGTGTCCCAGTCAAAAGCCCAGCGGATCCCAGTGGCTGGGGGTGTTGCCAAATTGCTAGAGGGCGTTGCCAAATTTCCCCATTTGTTCAATTACAGGATTTAACCATGAGATGGCGCTTCATTCACAAATAAACAAAGACAACTGGGTGTTGTGGAATTTAGTCTGTTTGCAATGTTTGCGGCTCTGCAGTTGTGTTTGCTGAATACTGGAGCATTTAATCACTTATTTGTTATGGTTTTCACAGGCTACTATAATGAAAAAACATCAATATTTTAGATCAAATAAAGTATATAGTTTGCTTTATACAGTATATTTTTTGTAATATTGTTGGGGTGTTTTCTTACACAGTACAGTAGATTGAAGTAAATCAATTTATACATTAAGATAAGATAAGATGGACCTTTATTAATCCCCGTGGGGAAATTCAGTAGTTCAAACAGCAACAGGGTAAGAGTGAAAAACAGGATAGCACAGATTCACACAGATTAATAAAATCAAAAATAAGATGAGCGATAAAAATAAAAATAATAATAATGAGAAACTATGAAATAAGAAATGAATAAAACTAAAATATAATTATCATATCATATATTATAATGTATTGTATTATTAAGTAATATCATACATTAACCCCATTATAGCAGATGCCACATTGAATGGATGAACACATTTATGCATCAATAATTACAACAGAGTATTTCTAAATACAACTTGTAAAAATACAATATGTATTTAATATGGATAACATAATAATTAATTTCAGATGATAATACTTTTCAGGGTTAGGTCCGGTCTGACAGCGCTTAGCTCACTGCTGAAGATCACTGCTCTAAACAAAGTCAAAAATCCTACATTCAAACGGAATACATATAATTAATTATTATTAATACGTTAAGTCTTGTTCATTGTTTTTCACTTTTATTAAATGTTTGATATTTCCGGCACAGACCCTTTCATACCGGCAATGCGCGATAGAAACAACAGAAAGTGCGACAGTTTAAAGAGCCTGTGACAGCATCCCAACAACTGTTGTGCAATTAAATATTGGGGCTACTACCCAGCTAACACGCCACGTTGCCACCACGTGGCCTAAAAGTGGTAGTTTGGTGGCACTGTGCACAACGTGGTAGCCACGTGGCCCCAACGTTGTGGTTCACCACAAGCACCCGTCTAAGTGTGCACAACGTGGTAGCCACGTGGCCCCAACGTTGTGGTTCACCACAAGCACCCGTCTAAAAATACTGATTTGTTTAATGTTATAGATTTATTTATTTATTTCCTTTTTGTCAGAATATGAGTTTGAAGGATAGTAATTTGTGCAAAAAATATTACTTCGGTGGTTTTACAAAGAAAATACCACGTTGTGGCCACGTTGAAATATAACGTATAAATACCACGTTGTGGCCACGTTGAAATATAACGTTTTCCTTTCCATGCAAGTGGGTGCACATACATATGATTTGTATGCAAATAGATGGAGTCTACTCTATTATGTAGTTGAATATTGTTCGTCCATTTGTTGCTGTTGATGTTTATAACTGTATATGCTCTCACCAGCCTAAGAATTCAACCAACCACGGCAAATTTCGTTCGCGCCTTTTCTCAGTGTTCTGGATTTACCACTTCACATCCTGGTCGATCCATACGCATACAAATTATATAGTCCCTCAAATATCCATCTATTCTCCCAGAAGATGGGATGTATTTTGCAAAACAGACAGTTATTCGATCGTTTTTCCCAGTTCGACACCCTTTCCTGTCCCTCGATGCCCCCACTAGCGCTGGTTAAAATTAATGCCGTTCAGCGACCTACAAACGGTTAAACGGATCTGCGAAAACGAGGACACGCTGTCAATCTCTGGAACGTTAGGCCCAGCGCCGTATAGACTGAGAGTTATGTCATCTCCGTTCACTCCAATGGACCACTTTTTTACAGCAATGGCGGATCGTGGAGCCTCTCAATCGTTCCCCGGAAGTTAGCGCCAAGGCTAGCAGAGCTGTAGAGTTGCAGCATAATAGACCGTTCGTGACGGACTTTTAAAGGTAAGAAGAAGCTTAAAGATTTATATTGCGGATATTATCATTACATCTGATTCAAATTAACATGTGTATTAAAGGATGTCAGTGGATTATCCCTAAATTAGTGGTTTTAGGGAACGTTTACAGATAACAGATTAAGCTATACCATACCATAGTACCATACACTATACCATAGTGGTTGAATACACAGTATTAGGACACACTTTATACTTACTGGACATGTTATACTCATTATATACTGTATATAAAATATGACCAAGAATGTGAGACAACTTTATAGAAATTCATATCACATCTGTTACTGATGCCATTTGTCATACTTTGTTAAACTCACAAATATTAAAGTTCCATAACTTCAGTTGGGAACAAAGACCACACCTTATCTCCCCAAGGCAATTTCCCATCCAATAGGTGTGCTATATAGGTGTGTATAACCCTTTCTCCTGTCTGTTACTCCCTCTTTCAGCACAAGAACCAGAGGGGGATTCAATGAAGCCTGAATACCTGCACTGAGACCCTCACCCTGCACCCTGAGTCTCAACTCTGTGTTTTTCAAGCCTCTCCCTGTTTTTTTGTATTAAACAAAACATTAAGCTTTCCCAATGGTGTGGTTTTCGTTTTGTGAAAAAGTGCAAATGCAGTGTTTGTATACAATAACCTAACCTCACATATTTTTTTGCTGTTGGTCATGAAATTGCTCCTGCTGACTTGTGCCAGCCATTTTTTCCTCCGCTCTGTGTCAGTGGGGAAGCCGTACATTCGTACTCCTTTCTCAGAGCGATTTGAGCATCCCCAGGCAGCACAGCAAACCATGGTGGCGACTAGGAGGCAGCACAGCAAACCAGGACAACACGGAGGAAAAGGCACAGACAAACTGCATGATATGCTATTCAATGTTTATTGAATTCCATGTATTTGCAATGGATGTTCCTAAAACAACACATTTAACATCATCATCATCATCATGCTGCTGCTGCTGCTGCTGCTGCTGCTAGTCCTTTGATAGTCACCTGTCGGTCTCCTCTCCTTTCTGAAAGCCATAAAGATGACATTAGTCATTTAGATAACTTGTGTCCTCAATTACCATGGGATTACTGAAACTACCATGAATTTAAGAAAATGGTAGAAATTAATCTAATCTGAATTTTGAAGCATTCCTTTAGATCCCCTCCCTCTAAATATATCAATAAACATTAGAAAGTGATGCTCCTGACTACTATACAAGTTTAAGAAGATAATATTGGTTTGAAAGAATTCAAAGCTATAAATAAACAGCAACAGGCTCTTTAACCAAGGCACTGTTAGCCTAACATGTAAACTAGTTGTTCACACTAATCCTAATATTATCACTTAATATTAGCAAATTCAATTTTATTTTTTAAAACATATTGATGTAAATACATACACATATCGATTTGTTGTATAAATATTGCAAATCAAAACCTTTATTCACTAATAATTACCAAAAGTCGAAGTTCTATCTCCTGTTATCAATGCATTCACATTGCCCGCCATGAACTTCCGGTGAACGATTCTCGTCTGCATGAACCACGTGACGATAACCGTTTTTGGACTTCCGCTGTCGTAACTCTTCTATCTATACGGCTATCTATACGGCGCTGGTTAGGCCTAAACCGCGGTTTTTTTATTCAAGTCAAGAACTTTCAATATATACTTGCAGGTAAGGAAGCCATCCTTTTTTAAAGTTTTGTAATTCGGGTCATGAACATATGGGGGAGTGTTCTATGCACAGCTCTCAGCATATTTTACACTTTTTCTGCCGAAATTAAGCAGGTGCCTTCTGGCCTCATGTGTGGCCTAATCTCGGACTCGGCCTCCATGTTGTTTTTTTCAGCAGGGCCGCTGGGCTGTGTGAACAAAGCTTACATTAAATCCGTGGGAGATCTATATCTGGTTGAGATATGTCCCGACTTTTCAATAGATAGCGACTACCCAGTTAATAGACGAACGTACTCTATGGGAATGTAAAGGAATTTACGACAGGCTGACCATGGCAAGCCTAATAGAGCTAGCCACGCGCGCCCACGCTGCGCCCAGCCCTCGTAACCGCCATTATCAGATTATAGTAGTTTTACAACCACTCGAGAGTCAACAGTGATCATACAGTTAGTTAGTTCCAAGAGGCTGCAGCAAAGTTGGCAGCGAGCCAGCAAAGTTACCGCGTCGCGCCAATGTCTGTAGACTAGTTGTGGCGGGCGGGAGGAGGAGAGGGAGAGTGTGGACGTAGATCGGTAAGGCAGGCATGTATCTGTAGTTGTGGCGGGCGGGAGGAGGAGGAGGAGGAGGAGGGGGGTGGGGGCTGGACGTAGAGTGGTACTGTTTTGGTGGCAGGGGGGGGGGGGGCACCAGGAGTAGGGCGACCAGTGCTGTGCTTCGTTGGCAGTCTCGTAGTGTTGGGCCATAGTAATAGTATATGCATGCATACGTGGACACAGCTTGACTGTGGACACAGCTTGACTGTATGTGATTTCGGCGACCAATAGGGGGGGGGGGGGGGGGTCTAGATCTATGCAAAATTCAACTTTTCAGAGTAACAGACTCTTTATGTTTTTGAATGGACATTGGTTGATAGTTTTCAGCCAGTTGAAATTATGTTTTTATGATTATCTTTTGCCCTGAATTTATTTAAGTTGATTAAGTTGGAAAAAGTAACATCCTGAAGTAATCAATAGTCTTCCATCAGCATTTGCAACTAAACCTTGTACAAATTGCAATGGGGCAAAAAGTAGTAATATTTGTTGATCGCTCATATTCTTAACTTAAAAGAAATGAGGAACATACAATCTTACCGTGCAGGCAGTGGTGCATGGCAGTAGTGTATCCAGGGGGGCTTGCCCCCCCCCCCCCTATTTTCAATTCCTGGATCCACCCCTGCATGGGCATGTTTTTTTATTTTAATTTGATCATATGCATGCGCAATCTTGTCTTGCAGCAAAATGGATGAGAAGAGGCGGCGTCGTACACAATACAATAGAAAGTGGGTTTCAGCCCAAAGATCGGCATCACGTATGAATAAAAAGGTCCAGACAAGACACAGTGACAGTGATGGTGACATTACTGACTTTGTGTTAGATGTTGCATGCAATTCAGATGAGGCAGCTGATGTTCCAATGAACGAACATGTTACTTTGGAAAGCGAGTCTGTGGAAGAAGAAAATGGACAAAATGCTGATGCTGAGAGCGATGATGATGGGTCAATGTGGGACTTCATTGACGCAAATCCAGTCATCCTTTCATCTGAATCAGAAGAAGAAGAACAACATGTACCGGTAGCTGAATACTTAGTGCCATGGGTCAATGCACACCAAATAAAACATATGGCAGTAGATGACCTACTCAAAGTGTTCAAGAAGATTGGACATAAGAATCTGCCATCAACAGCTCGTACGTTATTAAAAACAGACAAGAAGGTGACAACTGAAGAAAAATCGGGCATGAGTTATGTATATTTGGGACTTGAAGATTCCTTGGTGAAGACCTTGGACAAGTACCCCCAGGAAATACTGCACAATACAGACAGCATTGAAATTTCTTTCAATATCGATGGTCTCCCTCTTTTCCGCAGCTCGAATACATGTGTGTGGCCAGTCTTGTGTGCAATAATGATGGAACCAGTCACTGTCTTCCCTGTTGCCATAACATGTGGCAATTCAAAACCAAGCAATTTAGATTTCTTACTTGACACAATAACAGAATTGAATCACATCTTGCAACATGGCATTCAGTACAAGGACAATGCAATTCAAGTGATACTGAAGTGCATCGTTTGCGATGCTCCTGCAAAAGCAATGGTGCGGGCTACAAAACAGTATTCTGGATACTACGGTTGTGAAAAATGTACGCAGAGAGGTGTTTGGTATGGCAGGCTGACATACCAAGACATTGACAACATTGTGCTAAGAACAAACCAGTCATTCAGGGATCAGTCTCAAGAAGAACACCATAAAGGAGTTTCCCCTTTCACTATTCTTCAAGTGGATGCTGTGAATGTATTTTCTATGGATTATATGCACCAGGCCTGTCTTGGGGTCACACGAAGGCTAATTCTTCTGTGGGTCAGAGGCAAAAAGGAAATGAGGCTCCCTGCGACACACATAGAAGAAATCAGTGAAAAACTTCTGGACCTTCGGAGGTGTATTCCAAATAGTTTTGCGCGGAAACCCAGAGGCCTTGGAGATATTGAAAGATGGAAGGCTACTGAGTACCGTCAATTTTTGCTGTATACAGGAAAGCTGGTGCTCAAAGGCATTCTTAGGAATGACCTTTATGATCATTTCATGGCCATATCTGTTGCTATGTGCATTCTTGTTTCACCAACTCTTGTGCAAATTCATAAGGAGTATGCTCACAACCTTTTAGTCTACTTTGTACGGAGGGGTCGTGAACTCTATGGCAAGGAGTTCCTTGTGTACAACGTGCATGCCATGCTCCACATATCCGCTGATGCTGAGCGGTTTGGAAGCCTGGACAGCTGTGCGGCCTTCCCATTTGAAAACTACCTCCATAAGATGAAGAGAATGGTCCGTTCTGGGAAGAATGCCCTGGCACAGATTGTGAAAAGGATTCACGAGTTGGAAAACGCTCCATGCACAACATGTTTGACAAGGGCAGAAAGCACCATGCAACTACAGAAGCCGAACAATGCATTTATTTTGGATGGTCCATCTTGTTGTGAGGCGGTGGCTTTATCAAATGAGAAAGATGAAGAGGGAAATAAGAAAGTGTTGTGCAGGGTGTACAACAGAACTGAATCTGTCTTCATGGAGCCCTGCGATTCCCAGATTATTGGAGTATATTGCATCCACTTGAACGACAGCTGCATGAAGCTCCTGACAAGAAAAAGCCTCCACACTAAAGCCATCATGGTCGAGAAAGGGAATGGCAGAAAGGCGGTGTTTCTTACCATTCTGCATGGATTATAATAGTTAAGTGCATTATTTCATTTCAATAAGCACCACTGCTACAAAGTTTGCAAGTATTTAGTTGTTCTGCATGGGTTATAGTTTATCCAAAGTATACCACAGATGATGTAGCAATTAAATATATGATAGTAAGCTTAGTGATAAACAGCTTTTGTGTCTTGGTCTTCAGGTAAAAGATGTCGGGCGAATTTGTTGTAGTAGAGTTTGTGGACGAGATGGCTGTTGAAGTTGTCCACAAGTCATGGATACAGTCAACAAGAGATGTAAGTAAATACATGCATGTACTTGGAACATTGTCAAATATATGGGTTTGCAGCCGTTTGATAAAAAATGGAACTTAAAGCGTTTCACATATGTGGTTGGTTGGGGCGGTGGTGTCTAGGGGGCTTTTCTTCCCCCTT
This sequence comes from Notothenia rossii, assembly GCF_949606895.1. NCBI lineage: Eukaryota > Metazoa > Chordata > Actinopteri > Perciformes > Nototheniidae > Notothenia > Notothenia rossii. The sequence goes on along the minus strand of NC_136901.1, from coordinate 31,062,328 downwards.
TAGAGGAATTAGAGGCCAAAAAAGTGGTCTCTTAAGAGAGGTCACTTCTCATAAGTTTCAATAACATGGGATGTATAGCCCTTGATCTCAATACAGGACCACTGTATATCACTACGCAATTCATTAAAACATTTAAACTACATTCAGTCGCTGTTGTTATATTTCAGCGTCTGTGTTGCTATTGGCCAGCAAGGGGTGGAGCCTCTTCAAAAGCCAGGAGAGGGGAGCTGCCTGACAAAGAGAAATGGAAGCTTTATGAAGTTAGGATATTTTCATTTGGAGGTAGGAAGCATTTAATATTTACAGTTTGAAATGTTAGATTAAGTACATAATTCATGCTAGTTTTGTGTACTAAGCGGGAACTGTAATAAATTGAAGTGAAAAAAGGAAACAGAATGACGTTAATTTTATTACCTTGTCAGTATATCAGGTCTCTTAATATAACATATTGTTTCCAACTTCAGACACCTATGAGAAGGCTCAAGAAAGGGCGAGAAAGGCTGAGGATACCTCCAATGTAGAGACTGACACAGAAGAATGTCGACGGAAAACTAAGAAGCCTGCAAAGTTTCAGGTTTCAGAAACTGAAGATGCTGATGGTAAATACAGAGAATTGGGCATAAGAGTATATTTAAATATGTGACGACATAGATGGCTTCATAATTGCCACAAATTAATAGAAAAACAGTTCAACGGAATAAGAAATGTTAACCCTTTCAGTTTTCTTTATTAAATGTCATTTAATGTGGTGCTTCACTTCACCTGTTAATCTTTATTAAATAATGTTAATACAGACGAAGAAGGGGAGATACTGGAGGCAAGTGACAGTGTCCCTGCTCTAGTTCTGGCCGAGCTACCAACACCTCCTCAACGGACAAATGGTAAATGAGGTTGGCACAAGGATCAAGTAGAGCTATATCCTCAACTGTTAATTTAAATTATTTTAGTTTCAACATGAAGCTTGAGTCACAAAAGGAAAAAAACAGCATTTGCTTGTATGCTAATTTTATTCCCAGGAGGTCCAACCTTTTCTTAAACACAGTATCTAACTGGCTAACTATGGGCTATTTTGACATATAGAACAATGATTACTTTTTGGTACAGACATTTATGCAGTACCAGGTAGATCAGTACCGGTAAATTGATATTTTGGGAGTATCTTCTTGCATTGAAAATAAAGTATTGCTTTCATGTCCTAATGAAAAATGCATTAATAATGTTTTATCGATAACCGCACTCATTACATTCTGTTTAAGGCTGTTCTGCACCGAGAGCGATATCACCAAGTACCAGTACCCCTTCCAGGTCTATTTCTGGGCATAGAATCCAGTCTCCTGTGTGTCCTAACAGTGACACAAGATCAGGTATTTAGGACTATTGACATTGTGCATTTGTCTTCATATTTAAAAAAAAAAACTGTTTCGAGTAATGATATACATTGGTCCTCTTGAGAGACCACCCCATCTGCCAAGCCAAACCGATCTGTCATAAAGGGTGGTCTCTCATAAGAGGTTCAATAGCATGGGATGTGTAGCCATTGGTGCATGCTGTAGTGGTCTCCCAAGAGAGGTGGTCTTAAAATGAGGTCACTCAAAAGGGGCACCACTGTTTTCACTTTGCTCCATTTAGCCTTTCACTTTATATTAATTTAAATATTCTGATACAGACATTTATAAATTAATGACATTACTATCTCTGTATACAGTGATGACTTCAAGTGCACGACTGTCTGAGGATCATCGTGGAGGAAAGCAACCCTTCCATACCAGGTAAGGAATCTGAGGCTTTGTAGTTTTACCCAAGTATTTACTGAGAGTAGTACGTACATGTATATCTCATTGCTCACCATGATTGGTCTAGGCCAGTGGTCACCAACCTTTTTAAGCCCAAGATCGCAGACCTCGGCCTAGGTGAAAGGCGAGATCTACCTATTGCAGAATTGAGTGAAAAGACGGCCCAGGCAATGCTTCCAATTTGAGGCCTTTTATATAGGCTAATTGCATCTGAATTACTGTTACAATGAAGGCTCCATAATCAGCTCACGGCATATAGGCAGGGGTAAAGTGCTATTGGGGGGCGGACCTCACCTCCTCTAGGGGGGTCCGGGGGGATGCTCCCCCGGGAAGATTTTTTTTTAAATATTGAAGTTGAAAGCATCAATCTGGTGCACTTTGAGAGCAACATGAAGAGTTCTATGGATACCTCTCTCAGCACCCATATGAAACAGAACTGTAAACAGATTTTCTTTTTCTTTATGGATATTTTACAAATCACTCCCCTTTTAAACTGCATTCTTGTTTTACTGACATACTGTATAGTAGGCTATTTCATACCTGTTTTTCATGTATTCTCTTATTGTTTGTATAACTATAATGATCATATGAAGGTGTGCCGCGGAAATAATCTTTTGAATAATTTGTGACAAAACCGTTCTAAACACTCAGAGAGTCCTTTAGCTCACCTGAGCCCCTCAGTCTGACACGAGACGATTCTCCTCCAGCTTGTTGTGGTAACAGCTCCTTATGCCCGTTAGTTAGTTAGTGCAGCTAGCTAACCAGATGCTAACATCACGGTCCCCGCTAGCACCGGTCCCTCTCTCTCCCTCTCTCCGTCCCTCTCTCCCTCTCTCTATCACACTAAATGCGCTATTGCCACACACACAGAGCCGAGCTTGAATGACACAAGCACACGTGTATTTCCATGCAACTCTCTGATTGGTGTGGTGTCTTGCCTCTGTTGCGTTCAGTGAACACGGCAAATTACAGTCCTGCCGTTGTCTCTTGTGTCATGATGAGGTTCACGTAAAGCACGGTTAATGTATTATATTATTGAGGTGTCTCAAATATACGTTAATCAAGTGGCACCTGCTAACGGGGTGGTGGATGATAGGTTTACATCTAAAAACGTATTTTTCAAACATTATTTTAATTTAATTTTTCTTTCTTTTGTTACCTTTTTTTTTAACGGTCTGCGATCTACCCGCACCACACTCGCGATCGACCGGTCGATCGCGATCGACTGGTTGGCGACCACTGGTCTAGGCCATTCATTGGTACAGTCACCCTGTGCTAAAGCATTTAGACTAGTACATGTAGTACATTAGACTAATCTGATATTAAGCTGTAGCGAATCTCTGTTACTACTCATGCCATGTAACTATGGCTTACTGTTGGCATGTACTGCAGTGAAGTAATAATTTCATGTTATGTTTTCAGCACCCCCACAACACCCAGAGCTTCTACATCTGCTGCAATAAATCCTGAAAGTGAGCCAACAGGTAACAAAGCCTAATGTAACAGTTTTACTTCAAGAATATTTTTCAAAATTGTGATCCAGAAAATATTCAATTTTGATTTCTTCATTCTAAACATTGTGTTCTTTTGAGACAAATTGATTGATGATTATGGCATCCTTTTCGCATTTTTTTCTCATTCCATTTACGTTTAGCTTGGGATCTACCACTTGCCGTTGCTTGAAATATGTGTTTAACTTCAACGCAACATGAAATGTAATGAATCATTTGTCGCAATTGCCTTAATGCATTATACATGTATGTGGGTGAATAGATGCAAATTCTAAGCATAGTATTTAAAAATGTGGAATTGTGTTATCTTGCTACAGGATTCCAGAGCAGGATGCTGATGCGTATGCAAAACCTTGAAGAGTCACAGGGGGAAATCCTTAGAATGCTGCGCTTCTTGACAAGTGCCAGCAGAGCAGCAGGAGAGGAGTTGGACGATGTACTACCAGACCCTGTCAGCAGTACTGAGGAGCGCTGATAGGCTTTGTGAGAGGCTTACAGATAAGGCCTTCAAAAGACAATTGGTATGTTCCATTGTGAAAGAAAAACTTATTTTGTTAAGAATCGCTTACATTTTATGAAGAAGTAACTCCATCTTCCAAAGAGACAGATAGGCAGACACCAAGACAGACAGGCAGGCAGGCAGGCACACATACAGACAGGTATACAGACAGATAGGCAGACAGACAGGCAGGCACACAGACAGCTAAACAGGCAGGCAGACGGACAGTCAGGCAGACAGGCACCTAAGCAGGCAGCAGGCAGGCAGGCATAGATAGATAGATAGATAGATAGATAGATAGATAGATAGATAGATATAGATAGATAGATAGATAGATAGATAGATAGATAGATAGATAGATAGATAGATAGACAGACATAATTGGGACCACTGAATTATTTCAAAACTGTAGTAGTTATATTCAATGCTGCCTTTGTTATATATATCTGACAATTTAGCATTTTCACTTGGATGTACTCAAGGGTTTTTTACTAAGAAAACTAATTATCTACATTGCAGACATGCTATATGACTTCCTTGGGTGGCCACAACATCGGAGACACCATCCGGAGGATGCTCTCCAAGTTGGGAACCAATGCCTTATGGTCAACGTATAGCCTCAAGGGAAGGAAGGGCAAGAACGCGTTGATTGACCTGTCGGTCACCAAGGTCCTCATCAGTAAGTGTTTAAGTCATAAATGGCATGCAATTGCTTCTTCAGTATTTTATGAAGCTCGCCTGATGCACTCCAGAGATACTCAATATAACATGTTGATTATCATTTATTATAACCGAAACGACCATTTTGGGGATGTTATGTTTCATGTGCATGAGTGGGTACGTGTCTGGGTCTGCATCTTCGTTAGTGGATCTTTCAAAAACTATGTGACATTCTAATTTACTTATTTGTATGAGTATTGGTCATCCATGGGCCAAGAACCCTCATGATTTTGGTGCTGATTCTATTTTTATATCTTTATTGTTGTGGCCATCTTGGATTTTCTTAATTTTTCTCCGGGGTTTGGCCATACTACCACGTAAATCTTTCAGCTGTTCATGGGGGGTAATCATCTCGGTTAGCGATAATGGTCCCAGGTGGGTGATAATGGGGGATATTTATCCTACATCGGCGCTAATGGGGATATTGGTCCCAAGTGCGAGATACTGGTCCCCAGTGGGTGATCATGATAAAGAGGGAAATGGTTCAGCAAGAAACCCATTTGTCTGGCCATCTTGAATATTTGGTGCCAGTAAAGATTTGGGGGATGTATCCTGTGTTCGTCTGTGAATACCATTCTAATTACAAATATTAAAATATAAAACTGCCTTAGGATTATTTAGATAAGATTTGTGAGGAATAGTTGTTTTAGTGTTAATTCTTTCACCTGTACATATACTTGTTACTCTTCCTTTCTTCCGTGCATTGCTTGGGGTTAGCAGTTTTGTGCTACTTTTCCTACAGGAGCATGCTTGAAAAACCATCCTAAAGCCAAGGCTTCCGAGGTGGAGGAGCAACTGTCCGAAAATCTCAAATATGCACCGAAGAAAAAAGGAGGGCCAAAATACAAGGTGATAGTGGATTCTAGTGACTTACTTAAATATTTGGTCCATCTCTCCAAATGTCTGTCAATAAAGCATTTACATATCACATACATTTACCACTTTGACATATAGTATGTGTCATCAGTACTTAAATCTTTGCATTCTCACAAAGTTAGTTATCATTATCACTACTCATCAATTAGGAACAATTAAGGATTTTATTTTCTAATATACCATGTATTCCCTAATGTGCGTTCTTGCTTTTTAGGAACCTGCTGCAAAGAGAAGGAAGAGCGTCGCATCTGCAGTCGATACAGATACAGATTCAGATTAACATTTCACATATTATGCCTGGTCATTGGTGCACGGACGTTTCGGCCAACGGACGTTTTGGCCAGGTATATTTGTCGGGGCGGACGTTTCGGCCAGCTTGTACAAAAAATATAATAACTGAATAAATAAATATTTTATTTCATTTAAATTCACCTACGTAGTAGATACATGTTACTGCCATTCATATATATAATAACTGAATAAATACATATAGCGCCACCAACGTAAATGTTCATTTAGTCTACAAGGTCTCGGTTCGAAAGCCATAAATGTTCAGCTGGCCAGCTATTATTGTATTACCTTGGACAATGTTTTATCTATTGTTAGGTTATTTCCTTGAGGTACTTAGAAAGTAGTTTAGGTAAACCTGTTATGCCTTCATATAAAGAGATTGCAATTGATATCATTTATATCCCTCTTTGTGTTACTACATTTGACCATGGCTTCATTATGTTCTTTTGTTCAGGAACATACAAATTAAACTGGTTACTTATACACCTTAAGTTTGCAGAGAATATTTACATTTCCATAATTGTAGAAATATGATAAAAAATATTATTCTACTGTCTACATGTCCTAAAATTTATTATGGGTTTATGGAATTTCTTATTGATATATATCTATCTGTCAATTTGAATCGTGTCATGATGTATTATGCATTTGAACCATTGAAATGCAAATAAAATTGTCTAAGAAGTGTATTATTCAAATTTGAGTTGTGTTGATTACTTTGACATAATTAAAGCTAATCGAAAGAAAATATAATTGCAAATAGAAAGTGGTCTAAAGGTGGTGTGAACGTTACATTTCAACGTTACATTTCAATGTGGTGACCACGTTATTTCAACCATACAAAATCACGTGGCCTCCACGTAAATTGCCACGTTGTCACAACAACAGCATCACGTGGCTGTAACGTGGCAGCCACGTGCAATTGTTAGCTGGGTAGTCATCTCGAACCGTCAGTTTAAAAAAGAAGGCACGATACCGTTCCGATAAATTTCAATAATTTCGAACATCGCGGGGAAATTTCTTCTACTCATTTTGAAGTTTTGGGGGAAGCAGCAAATGACGTCAATGCGGGAACACTTCACTGTGCGGCGAGAGAACCAAACACGGACAAAGTGTGTTGTCATGCGTAGAAACGGTGAATTACTGAGTTTAGGCACGTTAATAACGTTTTAATGAAGTTGACTACAGTATATTCATATTTGTCAGTGCTTTCCTGTCAATTTGGCGAACATAACTGAACTGAACTGAATTTCCTCCCGTAGGATGTGATATAAAAACAAATCAATTATTTTTGTAGTTGTAAACTCAAGTGGATGAAACTAAATGTATTAGTGCTTTCATGTCAATTCGGCGAACATATGATACATTAAATGATCGTGAGGATGATGATTTAAAAATCGTTTGTTTGAGCCGGTCTGCATTTTCTGATGAGAAAACAAACCGATGCTTTTTGTAGTTGTAGTACACCAACATGGATTAAACGTGTGGTTTTTTTACAACAATGTTGGGGAAATTAATGGATAAAATGCACGGATTATTATTATTATTATTCCCACTCCGATCGGGACACTAGGTCCACCGTTTCCCCGCAGCGAGGCTCCCCCCGTTGACAGTTTACGTGGGCTGGGCTGGGTGCAGTGGCGGACTGGCCATCTTGTCTGTCAAAATGCATCTTACGTTTCTAACTTGCAATATCATTATTTCCGTTCTCTTCACTCCAGAAGAGCGATCTCCCTGTGTCTCTCTGTGTGCGGGGGGCGGGGCCTAACAGACATGCTGCTGCGAACACAAACCTACAGACTGGGGGTTGGGAGATCACAGGAGGGGGGGGGGGGAGCTGTGGAAAGTGAGCATCTCCCTTGGGAGACTTACTCCACACATTCCGATGGCCAATTAGTTTTAAACAAAGAGTTTGCAACATGGGGGGTGGGGGCTTCTCAAAAGAGAAAATGCAGATATAATTCACTCTCTCGACTCTAGTATCTCGAGCTGGGCGTTCATTGGTGGTTTGTACCCCGTGCTGCTAATGAAACTCTCCATTGGCTCGGAAAAAGTTTGTTGTTGTTTTGTGTCAGTTTTACGTCACCACTTCCATTCACATTTTTCATCATTGTTCCACAATGTTTTTCATGATATTAATATCCATATATTTGATACTATACTTGCACTGCTTACCGTTTTCATACTTTATCTTAGCATATTCATACACACTGTTAATACTGCTCACAGGCTGCTGTGTATATCTAGTGTATTCATACCCCTCACTGTTTATTCATAATTCAATTAATTATATATTTTATTCTGTAGATTGTGTACATTACTTTTCACTTTACTGCTTGTTGCACCGTTAGAAGCTAAACTGCATTTCATTGTCTCAGTACCTGTAATCTGTGCAATAACAATAAAGCAGGCATCTTTATTGTAGCCTCAACAGTCAAGTTCTAATTAGTGCAATATGAAATAAAAACAACTACACTCTTTTGGCAGTGTTGTGGTGCCGTGAGATGGGAGTCGGAGGCGGGGTATCAAAGGTACAAGCTAGACTTTTATTTAGCATCTGAAAACCATTGTAAACAACTTCATGACCGGGAAGCGAAGACCAGCGGAAACAGGAAGTCCGGTTCACTAAAATGTCCTTGCAGAACAATACCCCAACCCATAGATCCGTGGGTGAATAATGTCAATCACCACAGTGTACACATTAACAACAACTACACTATTTTGGCAGTGTAACAATTAAACAAGAACTACACTCTTTTGGCAGTAACAATTAGATAAATACTAAACGGTCAGACTGACACTGAAGACAAACAAACTATTTTCAGCAATCAATCTGTTAAGTTGACTCTGGGTGACATGTGCGAATAAAAAAAAAATCGTTTTTTGGCTGTTTAGATGGTGTTGCTCCATCTGGGTCACTGCCGGTGGTTGAGACGGTGGGGTCTTTGGCGACTTCAGGAGATCGGAATTGCTGTTATTCGATGTGGACAATGCTTTCTGTCCAGCACACAGTTTACATTTGACCGTAATATTTTGTGCGTCCTTTATCCCCACAAATTGAAAATAGTGGTTATATCTCCAAGTTGTAAATGCGCTGCTGCTCTCGCTGATACTTGCATCTGCCATAGTATGTGTGCTGGTGGTGGGCGTTGCCGTGTATGTGTGTGTGTTAGCCTTAGCAAGTGTTTGTGTGTCTGTGTATTTTCCCCATAAGGCAAGACCCGTCCAACTCTGTCTCTGATTGGCTTACCCTAAAATGTTACCCCGCGTAAACCAATCATCACTCCTCTCTGGTCACTTTTCCATGGTTCTGTGAGAGGACATCGCTGTATTCGCCTGTAAATTACATCCGCAGGGAGATTCGGTTCACTTGGATCACATAATGTAACGCAGTAACGCACCCATTTAAATCACAGTAACTATAACGGCGTTACTGAATGGGAATAGTTAACTAGTAACGTTATTAGTTACCGAAAAAGTTAGTTGTGTGCGTTAGTTTGTAACGCGTTAGTCCCAACACTGGTAAACACACACCTGATCACCTGAGAGCTGCCGTTTCATTCAGACTGTTAAAAAAAAAACAACGGTCTGATTTTAACAACTCAATGTGTGATTGTTATAGCAGTAATATTAGACACTAATAATACAGTAAATTATTAACACTGTACATATTATTGTTTGCCCGTGGGATTAGGATTATCGGTAGTGAGACCCGTGATGCATTTTCCTCCGGTCGGATGTGATATAAAAACAAAGCGATTATTCTTGTTGTTGTAAACTCATGTGGATTAAACTACATGTATTAGTGCATTCATTTCAATTTGCGAACATATACATTAAATGATCGTGAGGATGATGATTGAAAATCGTTTGTTTGAGCCGGGCTGCATTTCCTGAGGAAAAAACATAGCGATGGTTTTGTACTTACGCCAACGTGAATTAAACAACATTATGTTGTTAAATAAAAACATGGTGATGTTTTGTAAATGATTACATGTCTCTTATTTAGCACAGAATATGATCCTATCCGTGACATTATGGATCTTAACAAATATCCGCTATATCAGACACCTGTAGATCTATCAGCTGTTTATTTCACATGAGTTACAGTGTGGCAGCTTTTCACGGCTCCCCCTGGTGGATCCATGATCCATTGCAGCCAGTTACATTAAAATTACATTTATTTATCAAGGGGACGTATCAAGTCCTGCGGGGGGGTTTTCCTTTTCAGCAGGGGCCCACCCCGTGCAGATCACGGACCCGCACGGGTAGGCGTCTGAAATGAAGCGCTACATCTGTAAAGCATTGAATGGTTTAGGCCCAAAATACATTTCTGACATACTGCTACATTATGAACCATCCAGATCTCTCAGGTCTTCAGGGGCGGGTCAGCTTTTTGTCCCCAGAGTCAGAACTAAACATGGAGAAGCAGCGTTCAGTTGTTATGCTCCAAATATCTGGAATAAACTCCCAGAAACCTGCAGGTCCACTGCAACTCTACTTTTAAATCCAGGCTGAAGACTTTTCTTTTTGCTTTCACTGTAACTTGTATTCATGTATTTTTTCTTTTAATGTTTATTTTATTATCTTTGCTTTGTAATGACTGTTTTTAAACGGCATTTTATTAATGTGTTTCATTTTTGTAAAGCATTTTGAATTAGCTTGTGTTGAAAAGTGTATATAAATAAACTTGCCTTGCCTTACATTAAACCTGCCTGATTGATTTACACACCAACAATTAAAAAAAGAAAAAGAGAGACTCATGAATTTCTTAAAATAGTTTATATTGTTAGTTTCAGACAGAAATAATTTTGCAAACAGGAAATCTAACAGAATACAGTGTGCATGATTATATAAATAAATAGTGTGTATAAATAAGAAAATTAACAGTGCATTGCTATGACATCCAAATATTATGATTATAAAACGGTATGCATTTGTTCTGAGTTGGAAAGTGTAGCCCACAAGGAGCTGCATTTGTTACTTCCAAAACTAAAACATATAGCATTTAAATAACCTTCACTAAGAAAAATAATGCTAAAGGAAAGTGCTTACTGGAGCAAGATTAATTATTATTAGTGCAATTATTGCCTTACATCCCAATGTTATATTGTTATGCCTATTATTATTGTGCTATTTTAATGGGGGATTAACATTGATTTCATTGCATGTGTTACCCACATCTGTAAATCACGTAAGACACCGGAGTCATTTCTCAAATGAGTGGCACTACGGCCATTGGCTGGACAGTAGCCATGAAAACAGTACTAGGAAGGATGCAGTGATCGGACTGGTGATCGGGCTCACTCCACTTGAATCTGAAAGGAGGAGAACAAAACAAACTTTAGTTAAAAAAGTGTGCATCTTTAGACTGCACTGTTCTCTTAAACCCCAGAGACCCATATCCGGGGCTGAAATCGCGTCATTTGCAGGAATCAACGTATTACTGCACCGAAAATCACTCCTAGCACCCTTATTACTTATCCTAGGTGCACATCCAACACATCGTTTATGATTGTAAGGAGACACAGAATCTATTGGTACCCACCTCAACATTCAATGATTAAAAATTTGCGGAGAAAATAACAAAAACCTACATCAAAACATGTCGTGCTAGGTAGCCAAAAACGCTAACATGGTCTAACTTAGTAAGTAAGTAAGTAAAAGTTTATTTCTAAAGCACCCCTCCCAGCACGAATGCACAGAGTGCTGTACAAAATATAGCAGTCAAAACAATTAGGCCAATATGGCACTAAGGCATAATAATAACAAAGCATAACATGACAGGAAAATAGAATAAAAACTTAAAAACAATATACAAACATGAAACCAAGTGCAAGAGGACCAGTGATCGACAGTGACAGGACAGTGACGTGATGAACGGCCTAAGACTGCTCAAACGCCTGCTTAAATAAGTGCGTCTTTAGGTGTCCCTTGAACAGGTTGAGGGAGGGAGCCGATCTCAGGACCGGGGTAAGTGCGTTCCAGAGTCTAGGGGCGGCCGCCCCAAACGCCCGGTGCCCCCTGGTCTTTAGTCGGGTCCTGGGCACTGCCAGAAGCCCCTGGTCAGAGGACCTCAGCGAACGAGTGTTTTGGTGTGGTGGAATGAGCTCGCTGATGTAGGCTGGGGCTTGGCCGTTTAGAGCTTGTTATGAGATAATCAGGATCTTGTACTGGATCCTGAAATGAACTGGTAGCCAGTGCAGGGAGGCTAGAATGGGGGTGATATGGCAGGATTTTTTAGACCTGGTGATTAAGCGGGCGGCAGCGTTTTGAACCAGCTGCAGACGGTGAACAGAGGCTTTGCTGAGACAGGTGAAAAGTGAATTACAGTAGTCTAACCGGGATGATATGAATGCGTGGACAGCCATTTCAAGCTCTGCATGAGACACAATGGACCTGAGTTTAGCGATGTTGCGGATGTGGAAAAAAAAAGTTGCGGGTCAGTGAGGAAACATGTTTGTCCATGTTCATAGCCTGGTCGAAGAACACCCCAAGATTTCTGATGTGGGGGTGAACGTTGGTGGTGAGGGGCCCCATTAGGTTTTTTACCTTGGCTGCTAGGGAGTCTGAGGCAATTATAAGTACCTCTGTCTTCGCCGCATTTAGCTGGAGGAAATTTCTCCCCATCCAGCCCTCAATGGCAGCTAGACAGTCCAGTAGGATGTTAATTTTCTGCATGTTTTGCGGAGTGAAGGACACATACAGCTGGATATCATCAGCGTAGCAGTGGTAGGACACACCCTTAAAGCTGCTGATGATAGAGCCAAGGGGGAGCAAATATAAGGCCCAGAGGAGCGGGGCCAAGATGGAACCCTGTGGTACCCCACAGGGTAGGGGAGCAGGGTCAGAAGTGAACGGACCAACGGCCACTGAGAATGACCTTGTCTTGTCTTTGTCTTTGTCTGGTCAAAACTGGTCTTCAATGGCATTAAAACGATAAAAACGATGCTGTAGTTAATCCATAGGTTAATATCCAATGTGACTGTGTCCCCTTTGAAATGTTCTGATAATCCATAAGCAATAAAACTGCTTTTTCCGTTTCAAGATATCAGAGCATGGATATTCCTACGCTCTGTAGCAAGCTTGCATGTGCAAAGACGCAACCTTTTCTTTTTAACATAAGAGTCTAATTTAACCCTTTTAGAAGGGAAGATAATATCTTCCCTTCTAAAAGGGTTAAATTAATAATCTTTTTGAAAATGACCATATTATGGTCATTTGTTCTGGGAATGTCATTTTCGAGCCTGAAACCTAAAAATCAGGCTCGGGGCCTAACAGGTTAAGTAGCTCATTTTAACTTACGAATGCCATTCAGGTCGAGCAAGCTGCCTTCAATGTCGAAGCCGATGACGCTTGCAGCTGCGCTCATTAAGACCTGCGCTATCTGATTGTTATTAGGAACAGATGTGCTTGAAAAGCTGAGGTCCATGTTGTTGACGATTGATCCATTACTGCAGAAGAAAAAATCGTTAATGTTTGAAATATCAGATTTAGGCCACTATTCATAAACTTTCACTCGATATGTCATAAAAAAATGTACCTGAATGATTTCACTTCCAAGAACTTGAATGAAGGGAATTCCCTTTTGAAAACAGGTGTAAGCTGCAGAAACAGGAAACAGTTTGTAAACAGAGGAAAATACAAAGGTATACAACTTTTTACTTTATTCTCGACATTGAACTGTGAACATATGAGAGCATTTATTTGTCGTCATATACACATCTGTCAACAACTCACTCTGGAAATATAAGTACGAAAATATATTATATATTGACTGTTTTGTGAGTTTTTATTTATTTTATTCTTTGAGTGTGACATTGTGTACTTGAGCTTTCCTTATTCAATATTCAGAGATCATTCTTAGAGCGAGACGTACCTGTTCTTTAATCTTCGCTGCCCGATTTATATAAGCTGTAGATGATGGATTCAGCAAGTCACTTGTAAAGTCGGTAAGAAGGGAACTGAATATCACCCTTTTTATAACAAGTGCTTCAGTTATGGGTGAAACAGGTCTAGCCGTGGGAGCTGTATTTGGATCTGCCACTGGACTTTCTGTAAAAACAAAAATCGGTTTAGTAGTCATATAATCTAGTTTTGAACTAGCTAATTTGAAAAACCAGTGCAGTTAATAACAATTCCTTTAATATCATTATTTTGTTTTTAAATACAAGGTAGTTAAGATAATTGATTATCATGCTTGGATGTTGTCTTCAATAATCTGTACCTTCATTTAGTTTAAAAGTAGAATCATTTAGGTGATTTATTTATATACAGAGCATAAGAACCTCATGTTTTCTATATGTTTTACGATCTGAAAATGACTAAATATTGTGTTGTGGATACTTACCTAATATCTTGACTGAGTCGGGATTTATGCTCAAGTTGTAGGCATTGTTGGAATTACTGACAGCTAGTACGAAGTCTTTAATAACAGCAGAATTCATTGGGAGTTCTGCATGAGAAGTATTCCCATGGAACACAGCTTCAAAATTCGCCCGAGTTTCAAAAACTCGTGTTACATTTGAGGCACTGTATCAGAAACACAATGAGGAAAGTAATATGAGATTATAACATTGTCTTTTGATATGTATGATTAAATACCAATATTAGAAGATACACATATGTTGAACTCTATATTAATATATACTCAGAGAAGAACTCAAATCACAAATATTTATTTACCTTAATTTGTTCAAAAGGCAGTGGGAAAATGTTCTGGGATATTTTGTTCTGTATATTTCACCACACTGCAAAAAGAAACAACATTGAAGGATTAGCTTTCAAGCACAGTTTTCAAAAGGGAAATGATGAAGATATGCAACATTAAAAGGCTACGATTAGCTTTCATTGACATCTTAAACTTTCCATCCGATTGTTCATTCACGTTCAAACCAATTAATTTACATTTTGTGCGATTTGAAAATGCACTCACCGCATTTAAAATTATTTTTTCAAGTGCTTTGTATTCCTTGCTGCTGGTGTTAGTGAGGGCAGGGGTAAAAGCTTGTCCTATCAATTGTATGTCTAGAACATATTCATAATCCTGGGCTGCTGTGTTTGTTGCTGCTGCAGCTGGTGTGGTTGCTGGTGCTTCAGTCGTAATCGGATCTGTAACTGGACTTTCTGTAAAACAAAAATTGGTTTAGCAGAGTCATAAAATCTAATTTTGAAGTAGCTGATTTGAAAAAACAGTGCAGTTAATAACAATTCCATTATTATTTTTAAATACAAGGTAGATAAGCTAATTGCTTATCATGCTTGGATTTTGTCTCCAATAATCTTTACCTTCATTTAGTTTCAAAGTAGAATCATTTAGGTGATTTATTTATAAACAGAGCATAAGAACCTCATGTTTTCTATATGTTTTACGATCTGAAAATGACAAAATATTGTGTTATGGATACTTACTTAATATCTTGACTGAGTCTGGATTTATGCTCAAGTTGAAGGCATTGTTGGAATTATTGACAGCTAGTACGAAGTCTTTAATAACAACAGAATTCATTGGGAGTTCTACCTGAGAAGTATTCCCATGGAACACAGCTTCAAAATTTGCCTGAGTTTCAGTAACTCGTGTTACATTTGAGGCACTGTATCAGGAACACAATGAGGAAAGTAATATGAGATTATAATAGTGTCTTTTGATATGTATGATTAACTTTCAATATTAGAAGATACACATGTTGAACTCTATATTAATAAATAGTCAGAGAAGAACTCAAATCACAAATGTTTTTTTACCTGAATTTGTTCAAAAGGCAGTGGGAAAATGTTTTGGGATATGTTTTTCTGTATATGTTACCACACTGCAAAAAGAAACAACATTGAAGGATTAGCTTTCAAGCACAGTTTTCTAAAAGGCAATTATGAAGATATGCAACATTAAAAGACCACGATTAGCTTTCATTGACATCTTAAACTTTCCATCCGATTGTTCATTCACGTTCAAACCGATTAATTTACATTTTGTGAGATTTGAAAATGCACTCACCGCATTTAAAATTCTTTTTTCAAGTGCTTTGTATTCCTTGCTGCTGGTGTTAGTGAGGGCAGGGGAAAAAGCTTCTCCTATCAATTGTATGTCTAGAACATATCTATGAACCGAGGCTGCTGTGTTTGTTGCTGCTGCAGCTGGTGTGGTTGCTGGTGCTTCAGTCGTAATCGGATCTGTAACTGGACTTGCTGTAATACAAAAGTTGGTTTAGCAGAGTCATAAAATCTAATTTTGAAGTAGCTGATTTGAAAAAACAGTGCAGTTAACAACAATTGCATTATTATTTTTAAATACAAGGTAGATAAGCTAATTGCTAATAATGCTTGGATTTTGTCTCCAACAATCTTTACCTTCATTTAGTTTCAAAGTAGAATCATTGAGGTGATTTATTTATAAACAGAGCATAAGAACCTCATGTTTTCTATATGTTTTACGATCTGAAAATGACTAAATATTGTGTTGTGGATACTTACTTAATATCTTGACTGAGTCTGGATTTATGCTCAAGTTGAAGGCATTGTTGGAATTATTGACAGCTAGTACGAAGTCTTTAATAACAGCAGAATTCATTGGGAGTTCTTCCTGAGAAGTATTCCCATGGAACACAGCTTCAAAATTTGCCTGAGTTTCAGTAACTCGTGTTACATTTGAGGCACTGTATCAGGAACACAATGAGGAAAGCAATATGAGATTATAATACTGTCTTTTGATATGTATGATTAACTTTCAATATTAGAAGATACACATGTTGAACTCTATATTAATAAATAGTCAGAGAAGAACTCAAATCACAAATGTTTTTTTTACCTGAATTTGTTCAAAAGGCAGTGGGAAAATGTTTTGGGATATGTTTTTCTGTATATGTTACCACACTGCAAAAAGAAACAATATTGAAGGATTAGCTTTCAAGCACAGTTTTCTAAAAGGCAATTATGAAGATATGCAACATTAAAAGGCCACGATTAGCTTTCATTGACATCTTAAACTTTCCATCCGATTGTTCATTCACGTTCAAACCAATTAATTTACATTTTTGCGATTTGAAAATGCACTCACCGCATTTAAAATTCTTTTTTCAAGTGCTTTGTATTCCTTGCTGCTGGTGTTAGTGAGGGCAGGGGAAAAAGCTTCTCCTATCAATTGTATGTCTAGAACATATCTATGAACCGAGGCTGCTGTGTTTGTTGCTGCTGCAGCTGATGTGGTTGCCGGTGCTTCAGTCGTAATCGGCTCAGGAACTGGACTTTCTGTAAAACAAATATATTAACAATATGTGAATACATTTTAGTGCAAATACTCAAAGGATATATTTATACTTGTATGACGTAAAATGTACTTTGGATACAGTTTCACAGACCAATAAGAACCATAATAAAAGGATTTCAAAAAGTAGCCTTTGCAAACATTCTAATATCTTATCTAATGAATGATGAGTAACGATTTATCAGTAAATAAGAGATTATTCACTTAAAAAGCTTTCTTACTGAATCTAAGATACTTTGCTGAAAAGCTTGTCATACATAGATTGGACTGTACAACACTGAATGTTGTCGAGGTTTTCAGAATGAGTTCAGTTGCTGACTTATTTATGAACTGAGCTTGAGCGCCAGATTCTATTCCAAATGTATTACAAAATGATGATGGTAAAATTATTTGTTATGTTTACTTACCTAACACTTTCACTGAAGCAGGGTTAATGCTCAGGTTCGGACTATTGGTGGAATTACTCAGAGCTTCTACTAAGGTTTGAGCAACAACATCATTCTGTGGGAGATCTGTGATGGCAGTAGTCCCATGGAACACAACCCCCACAGTTGCTTGAGCTTTGTTGTCTTGTGGTGGATTTAAGGCACTGTAACATAGAAAAGAGAGGAAGAAGTGTTATATTATGTTATGAGATTATCCTGTTGCTTTGTGAAATTGGTGGTTATGATTCCATCAAAATTGGAAGTTACCAATGTTAAGTTCTCAACCCTTCATATAGAATTCAGTCAGAAAAGCACACTTTGATTTTTCATTTACCTGAAGTTTTTCAAAATGCAGTGGGAAAACGTGTTTTGAAACTTGCTTCTGTATTTCTTCTTACACTGTGAAAAGAAAGCAACATTCAAAGACCATAAGTACATTTCAAGCACAGTTTTCAACAATTGAAATTACACCAGGTCAACTGAATTTTTGTTTTTATTTTAAAATAAAAGGTATTCTTTGGGCAAACACATTCTGTTCAATCATCTTTTTCACATTGCTTCTGCAATCAATAACAGATGTTTATTTTGAAAATGCTCTCACCGCATTTAGAGCTGCTTTTTCAAGTGATTTGTATTCATCGTTGTTGGAGTCAGAGAGAGCAGGTGAAAAAGCCACTTCTTTGAATTCTGCTGAGAGAATATAAGTGTGTTCAGGGGCTGCAGGTGTTGTTGCTGTGGATGGTGTGGTTGTAGGTGGAGCAGGTCTGGGTGTGGGAGCTGTAGTTGGATCTGTAACTGGACTTTCTGTAAAACAAAAATTGGTTTAGCAGTCATATAATCTAGTTTTGAACTAGCTCATTTGAAAAACGAGTGCAGTTAATAACAATTCCTTTAATATTATTGATTTGGTTTTAAATACAAGGTAGATAAGATCATTTCTTATCATGCTTGGATGTTGTCTTCAATAATCTTTACCTTCATTTAGTTTCAAAGTAGAATCATTTAGGTGATTTATTTAAAAACAGAGCATAAGAACCTCATGTTTTCTATATGTTTTACGATCTGAAAACGACTAAATATTGTGTTGTGGATACTTACCTAATATCTTGACTGAGTCGGGATTTACGCTCAAGTTGAAGGCATTGTTGGAATTATTGACAGCTAGTACGAAGTCTTTAATAACAGCAGAATTCATTGGGAGTTCTGCTTGAGAAGTATTCCCATGGAACACAGCTTCAAAAGTCGCCTGAGTTTCAGTAACTGGTGTTACATTTGAGGCACTGTATCAGAAACACAATGAGGAAAGTAATATGAGATTATAATACTGTCTTTTGATATGTTTGATTAACTACCAATATTAGAAGATAAACATGTTGAACTCTATATTAATAAATAGTCAGAGAAGAACTCAAATCACAAATATTTATTTACCTTAATTTGTTCAAAAGGCAGTGGGAAAATGTTTTGGGATATGTTGTTCTGTATATTTCACCACACTGCAAAAAGAAACAACATTGAAGGATTAGCTTTCAAGCACAGTTTTCTAAAGGGAAATGATGAAGATATGCAACATTAAAAGGCTACGATTAGCTTTCAATGACATCTTAAACTTTCCATCCGATTGTTCATTCACGTTCAAACCAATTAATTTACATTTTGTGCGATTTGAAAATGCACTCACCGCATTTAAAAGTCTTTTTTCAAGTGCTTTGTATTCCTTGCTGCTGGTGTTAGTGAGGGCAGGGGGAAAAGCTTCTCCTATCAATTGTATGTCTAGAACATATCTATAATCCGGGGCTGCTGTGTTTGTTGCTGGTGCAGCTGGTGTGGTTGCTGGTGTTTCAGTCGTAATCGGATCTGTAACTGGACTTGCTGTAAAACAAAAATTGGTTTAGCAGAGTCATAAAATCTAATTTTGAAGTAGCTGATTTAAAAAAACAGTGCAGTTAATAACAATTCCATTATTATTTTTAAATACAAGGTAGATAAGCTAATTGCTTATCATGCTTGGATGTTGTCTTCAATAATCTTTACCTTCATTTAGTTTCAAAGTAGAATCATTTAGGTGATTTATTTATAAACAGAGCATAAGAACCTCATGTTTTCTATATGTTTTACGATCTGAAAATGACAAAATATTGTGTTGTGGACACTTACTTAATATCTTGACTGAGGTGGGATTTATGCTCAAATTGAAGGCATTGTTGGAATTACTGACAGCTAGTACGAAGTCTTTAATAACAGCAGAATTCATTGGGAGTTCTGCATGAGAAGTATTTCCATGGAACACAGCTTCAAAAGTCGCCTGAGTTTCAGTAACTGGTGTTACATTTGAGGCACTGTATCAGAAACACAATGAGGAAAGTAATATGAGATTATAATACTGTCTTTTGATATGTATGATTAACTACCAATATTAGAAGATACACATGTTGAACTCTATATTAATAAATATTCAGAGAAGAACTCAAATCTCAAATATTTATTTACCTTAATTTGTTCAAAAGGCAGTGGGAAAATGTTTTGGGATATGTTGTTCTGTATATTTCGCCACACTGCAAAAAGAAACAACATTGAAGGATTAGCTTTCAAACACAGTTTTCTAAAAGGAAATTATGAAGATATACAACATTAAAAGGCCACGATTAGCTTTCATTGACATCTTAAACTTTCCATCCGATTGTTCATTCACGTTCAAACCAATTAATTTACATTTTGTGCGATTAGAAAATGCACTCACCGCATTTAAAAATCTTTTTTCAAGTGCTTTGTATTCCTTGCTGCTGGTGTTAGTGAGGGCAGGGGAAAAAGCTTCTCCTATCAATTGTATGTCTAGAACATATCTATAATCCGGGGCTGCTGTGTTTGTTGCTGCTGCAGCTGGTGTGGTTGCTGGTGCTTCAGTCGTGATCGGATCTGTAACTGGACTTGCTGTAAAACAAAAATTGGTTTAGCAGAGTCATACAATCTAATTTTGAAGAAGCTGATTTGAAAAAACAGTGCAGTTAATAACAATTCCATTATTATTTTTAAATACAAGGTAGATAAGCTAATTGCTTATCATGCTTGAATGTTGTCTTCAATAATCTTTACCTTCATTTAGTTTCAAAGTAGAATCATTTAGGTGATTTATTTATAAACAGAGCAGAAGAACCTCATGTTTTCTCTATGTTTTACGATCTGAAAATGACAAAATATTGTGTTGTGGAAACTTACTTAATATCTTGACTGAGGTGGGATTTATGCTCAAATTGAAGGCATTGTTGGAATTACTGACAGCTAGTACGAAGTCTTTAATAACAGCAGAATTCATTGGGAGTTCTGCTTGAGAAGTATTTCCATGGAACACAGCTTCAAAAGTCGCCTGAGTTTCAGTAACTGGTGTTACATTTGAGGCACTGTATCAGAAACACAATGAGGAAAGTAATATGAGATTATAATACTGTCTTTTGATATGTATGATTAACTACCAATATTAGAAGATACACATGTTGAACTCTATATTAATAAATATTCAGAGAAGAACTCAAATCTCAAATATTTATTTACCTTAATTTGTTCAAAAGGCAGTGGGAAAATGTTTTGGGATATGTTGTTCTGTATATTTCGCCACACTGCAAAAAGAAACAACATTGAAGGATTAGCTTTCAAACACAGTTTTCTAAAAGGAAATTATGAAGATATGCAACATTAAAAGGCCACGATTAGCTTTCATTGACATCTTAAACTTTCCATCCGATTGTTCATTCACGTTCAAACCAATTAATTTACATTTTGTGCGATTAGAAAATGCACTCACCGCATTTAAAAATCTTTTTTCAAGTGCTTTGTATTCCTTGCTGCTGGTGTTAGTGAGGGCAGGGGAAAAAGCTTCTCCTATCAATTGTATGTCTAGAACATATCTATAATCCGGGGCTGCTGTGTTTGTTGCTGCTGCAGCTGGTGTGGTTGCTGGTGCTTCAGTCGTGATCGGATCTGTAACTGGACTTGCTGTAAAACAAAAATTGGTTTAGCAGAGTCATAAAATCTAATTTTGAAGTAGCTGATTTGAAAAAACAGTGCAGTTAATAACAATTCCATTATTATTTTTAAATACAAGGTAGATAAGCTAATTGCTTATCATGCTTGAATGTTGTCTTCAATAATCTTTACCTTCATTTAGTTTCAAAGTAGAATCATTTAGGTGATTTATTTATAAACAGAGCATAAGAACCTCATGTTTTCTATATGTTTTACGATCTGAAAATGACAAAATATTGTGTTGTGGAAACTTACTTAATATCTTGACTGAGGTGGGATTTATGCTCAAATTGAAGGCATTGTTGGAATTATTGACAGCTAGTACGAAGTCTTTAATAACAGCAGAATTCATTGGGAGTTCTGCTTGAGAAGTATTTCCATGGAACACAGCTTCAAAAGTCGCCTGAGTTTCAGTAACTGGTGTTACATTTGAGGCACTGTATCAGAAACACAATGAGGAAAGTAATATGAGATTATAATACTGTCTTTTGATATGTATGATTAACTACCAATATTAGAAGATACACATGTTGAACTTTATATTAATAAATAGTTTATATTTATTTACCTTAATTTGTTCAAAAGGCAGTGGGAAAATGTTTTGGGATATGTTGTTCTGTATATTTCACCACACTGCAAAAAGAAACAACATTGAAGGATTAGCTTTCAAACACAGTTTTCAAAAGGGAAATGATGAAGATATGCAACATTAAAAGGCTACGATTAGCTTTCATTGACATCTTAAACTTTCCATCCGATTGTTCATTCACGTTCAAACCAATTAATTTACATTTTGTGAGATTTGAAAATGCACTCACCGCATTTAAAAGTCTTTTTTCAAGTGCTTTGTATTCCTTGCTGCTGGTGTTAGTGAGGGCAGGGGAAAAAGCTTCTCCTATCAATTGTATGTCTAGAACATATCTATAATCCTGGGCTGCTGTGTTTGTTGCTGGTGCAGCTGGTGTGGTTGCTGGTGCTTCAGTCGTAATCGGATCTGTAACTGGACTTGCTGTAAAACAAAAATTGGTTTAGCAGAGTCATATAATCTAATTTTGAAGTAGCTGATTTGAAAAAACAGTGCAGTTAATAACAATTCCATTATTATTTTGAAATACAAGGTAGATAAGATAATTGATTATCATGCTTGGATTTTGTCTTCAATAATCTTTACCTTCATTTAGTTTCAAAGTAGAATCATTTAGCTGATTTATTTATAAACAGAGCATAAGAACCTCATGTTTTCTATATGTTTTACGATCTGAAAATTACAAAATATTGTGTTATGGATACTTACTTAATATCTTGACTGAGGTTGGATTTATGTTCAAGTTGAAGGCATTATTGGAATTATTGACAGCTAGTACGAAGTCTTTAATAACAGCAGAATTCATTGGGAGTTCTGCATGAGAAGTATTCCCATGGAACACAGCTTCAAAAGTCGCCTGAGTTTCAGTAACTGGTGTTACATTTGAGGCACTGTATCAGAAACACAATGAGGAAAGTAATATGAGATTATAATACTGTCTTTTGATATGTATGATTAACTACCAATATTAGAAGATACACATGTTGAACTCTATATTAATAAATATTCAGAGAAGAACTCAAATCACAAATATTTATTTACCTTAATTTGTTCAAAAGGCAGTGGGAAAATGTTTTGGGATATGTTGTTCTGTATATTTCACCACACTGCAAAAAGAAACAACATTGAAGGATTAGCTTTCAAGCACAGTTTTCAAAAGGGAAATGATGAAGATATACAACATTAAAAGGCTACGATTAGCTTTCATTGACATCTTAAACTTTCCATCCGATTGTTCATTCACGTTCAAACCAATTAATTTACATTTTGTGCGATTAGAAAATGCACTCACCGCATTTAAAAATCTTTTTTCAAGTGCTTTGTATTCCTTGCTGCTGGTGTTAGTGAGGGCAGGGGAAAAAGCTTCTCCTATCAATTGTATGTCTAGAACATATCTATAATCCGGGGCTGCTGTGTTTGTTGCTGCTGCAGCTGGTGTGGTTGCTGGTGCTTCAGTCGTTATCGGATCTGTAACTGGACTTGCTGTAAAACAAAAATTGGTTTAGCAGAGTCATACAATCTAATTTTGAAGAAGCTGATTTGAAAAAACAGTGCAGTTAATAACAATTCCATTATTATTTTTAAATACAAGGTAGATAAGCTAATTGCTTATCATGCTTGAATGTTGTCTTCAATAATCTTTACCTTCATTTAGTTTCAAAGTAGAATCATTTAGGTGATTTATTTATAAACAGAGCATAAGAACCTCATGTTTTCTATATGTTTTACGATCTGAAAATGACTAAATATTGTGTTGTGGATACTTACCTAATATCTTGACTGAGTCGGGATTTACGCTCAAGTTGAAGGCATTGTTGGAATTATTGACAGCTAGTACGAAGTCTTTAATAACAGCAGAATTCATTGGGAGTTCTGCTTGAGAAGTATTCCCATGGAACACAGCTTCAAAAGTCGCCTGAGTTTCAGTAACTGGTGTTACATTTGAGGCACTGTATCAGAAACACAATGAGGAAAGTAATATGAGATTATAATACTGTCTTTTGATATGTATGATTAACTACCAATATTAGAAGATACACATGTTGAACTCTATATTAATAAATAGTCAGAGAAGAACTCAAATCACAAATATTTATTTACCTGAATTTGATCAAAAGGCAGTGGGAAAATGTTCTGGGATATGTTGTTCTGTATATTTCACCACACTGCAAAAAGAAACAACATTGAAGGATTAGCTTTCAAGCACAGTTTTCTAAAAGGCTATTATGAAGATATGCAACATTAAAAGGCTACGATTAGCTTTCATTGACATCTTAAACTTTCCATCCGATTGTTCATTCACGTTCAAACCAATTAATTTACATTTTGTGCGATTTGAAAATGCACTCACCGCATTTAAAAGTCTTTTTTCAAGTGCTTTGTATTCCTTGCTGCTGGTGTTAGTGAGGGCAGGGGAAAAAGCTTCTCCTATCAATTGTATGTCTAGAACATATCTATAATCCGGGGCTGCTGTGTTTGTTGCTGCTGCAGCTGGTGTGGTTGCTGGTGCTTCAGTCGTAATCGGATCTGGAACTGGACTTGCTGTAAAACAAAAATTGGTTTAGCAGAGTCATACAATCTAATTTTGAAGTAGCTGATTTGAAAAAACAGTGCAGTTAATAACAATTCCATTATTATTTTTAAATACAAGGTAGTTAAGCTAATTGCTTATCATGCTTGGATGTTGTCTTCAATAATCTTTACCTTCATTTAGTTTCAAAGTAGAATCTTTTAGGTGATTTATTTATAAACAGAGCATAAGAACCTCATGTTTTCTATAAGTTTTACGATCTGAAAACGACTAAATATTGTGTTGTGGATACTTACCTAATATCTTGACTGAGTCGGGATTTACGCTCAAGTTGAAGGCATTGTTGGAATTATTGACAGCTAGTACGAAGTCTTTAATAACAGCAGAATTCATTGGGAGTTCTGCTTGAGAAGTATTCCCATGGAACACAGCTTCAAAAGTCGCCTGAGTTTCAGTAACTGGTGTTACATTTGAGGCACTGTATCAGAAACACAATGAGGAAAGTAATATGAGATTATAATACTGTCTTTTGATATGTATGATTAACTACCAATATTAGAAGATACACATGTTGAACTCTATATTAATAAATATTCAGAGAAGAACTCAAATCTCAAATATTTATTTACCTTAATTTGTTCAAAAGGCAGTGGGAAAATGTTTTGGGATATGTTGTTCTGTATATTTCGCCACACTGCAAAAAGAAACAACATTGAAGGATTAGCTTTCAAACACAGTTTTCTAAAAGGAAATTATGAAGATATACAACATTAAAAGGCCACGATTAGCTTTCATTGACATCTTAAACTTTCCATCCGATTGTTCATTCACGTTCAAACCAATTAATTTACATTTTGTGCGATTAGAAAATGCACTCACCGCATTTAAAAATCTTTTTTCAAGTGCTTTGTATTCCTTGCTGCTGGTGTTAGTGAGGGCAGGGGAAAAAGCTTCTCCTATCAATTGTATGTCTAGAACATATCTATAATCCGGGGCTGCTGTGTTTGTTGCTGCTGCAGCTGGTGTGGTTGCTGGTGCTTCAGTCGTGATCGGATCTGTAACTGGACTTGCTGTAAAACAAAAATTGGTTTAGCAGAGTCATACAATCTAATTTTGAAGAAGCTGATTTGAAAAAACAGTGCAGTTAATAACAATTCCATTATTATTTTTAAATACAAGGTAGATAAGCTAATTGCTTATCATGCTTGAATGTTGTCTTCAATAATCTTTACCTTCATTTAGTTTCAAAGTAGAATCATTTAGGTGATTTATTTATAAACAGAGCAGAAGAACCTCATGTTTTCTCTATGTTTTACGATCTGAAAATGACAAAATATTGTGTTGTGGAAACTTACTTAATATCTTGACTGAGGTGGGATTTATGCTCAAATTGAAGGCATTGTTGGAATTACTGACAGCTAGTACGAAGTCTTTAATAACAGCAGAATTCATTGGGAGTTCTGCTTGAGAAGTATTTCCATGGAACACAGCTTCAAAAGTCGCCTGAGTTTCAGTAACTGGTGTTACATTTGAGGCACTGTATCAGAAACACAATGAGGAAAGTAATATGAGATTATAATACTGTCTTTTGATATGTATGATTAACTACCAATATTAGAAGATACACATGTTGAACTCTATATTAATAAATATTCAGAGAAGAACTCAAATCTCAAATATTTATTTACCTTAATTTGATCAAAAGGCAGTGGGAAAATGTTTTGGGATATGTTGTTCTGTATATTTCGCCACACTGCAAAAAGAAACAACATTGAAGGATTAGCTTTCAAACACAGTTTTCTAAAAGGAAATTATGAAGATATGCAACATTAAAAGGCCACGATTAGCTTTCATTGACATCTTAAACTTTCCATCCGATTGTTCATTCACGTTCAAACCAATTAATTTACATTTTGTGCGATTAGAAAATGCACTCACCGCATTTAAAAATCTTTTTTCAAGTGCTTTGTATTCCTTGCTGCTGGTGTTAGTGAGGGCAGGGGAAAAAGCTTCTCCTATCAATTGTATGTCTAGAACATATCTATAATCCGGGGCTGCTGTGTTTGTTGCTGCTGCAGCTGGTGTGGTTGCTGGTGCTTCAGTCGTGATCGGATCTGTAACTGGACTTGCTGTAAAACAAAAATTGGTTTAGCAGAGTCATAAAATCTAATTTTGAAGTAGCTGATTTGAAAAAACAGTGCAGTTAATAACAATTCCATTATTATTTTTAAATACAAGGTAGATAAGCTAATTGCTTATCATGCTTGAATGTTGTCTTCAATAATCTTTACCTTCATTTAGTTTCAAAGTAGAATCATTTAGGTGATTTATTTATAAACAGAGCATAAGAACCTCATGTTTTCTATATGTTTTACGATCTGAAAATGACAAAATATTGTGTTGTGGAAACTTACTTAATATCTTGACTGAGGTGGGATTTATGCTCAAATTGAAGGCATTGTTGGAATTATTGACAGCTAGTACGAAGTCTTTAATAACAGCAGAATTCATTGGGAGTTCTGCTTGAGAAGTATTTCCATGGAACACAGCTTCAAAAGTCGCCTGAGTTTCAGTAACTGGTGTTACATTTGAGGCACTGTATCAGAAACACAATGAGGAAAGTAATATGAGATTATAATACTGTCTTTTGATATGTATGATTAACTACCAATATTAGAAGATACACATGTTGAACTTTATATTAATAAATAGTTTATATTTATTTACCTTAATTTGTTCAAAAGGCAGTGGGAAAATGTTTTGGGATATGTTGTTCTGTATATTTCACCACACTGCAAAAAGAAACAACATTGAAGGATTAGCTTTCAAACACAGTTTTCAAAAGGGAAATGATGAAGATATGCAACATTAAAAGGCTACGATTAGCTTTCATTGACATCTTAAACTTTCCATCCGATTGTTCATTCACGTTCAAACCAATTAATTTACATTTTGTGAGATTTGAAAATGCACTCACCGCATTTAAAAGTCTTTTTTCAAGTGCTTTGTATTCCTTGCTGCTGGTGTTAGTGAGGGCAGGGGAAAAAGCTTCTCCTATCAATTGTATGTCTAGAACATATCTATAATCCTGGGCTGCTGTGTTTGTTGCTGGTGCAGCTGGTGTGGTTGCTGGTGCTTCAGTCGTAATCGGATCTGTAACTGGACTTGCTGTAAAACAAAAATTGGTTTAGCAGAGTCATATAATCTAATTTTGAAGTAGCTGATTTGAAAAAACAGTGCAGTTAATAACAATTCCATTATTATTTTGAAATACAAGGTAGATAAGATAATTGATTATCATGCTTGGATTTTGTCTTCAATAATCTTTACCTTCATTTAGTTTCAAAGTAGAATCATTTAGGTGATTTATTTATAAACAGAGCATAAGAACCTCATGTTTTCTATATGTTTTACGATCTGAAAATTACAAAATATTGTGTTATGGATACTTACCTAATATCTTGACTGAGTCTGGATTTATGTTCAAGTTGAAGGCATTATTGGAATTATTGACAGCTAGTACGAAGTCTTTAATAACAGCAGAATTCATTGGGAGTTCTGCTTGAGAAGTATTCCCATGGAACACAGCTTCAAAAGTCGCCTGAGTTTCAGTAACTGGTGTTACATTTGAGGCACTGTATCAGAAACACAATGAGGAAAGTAATATGAGATTATAATACTGTCTTTTGATATGTATGATTAACTACCAATATTAGAAGATACACATGTTGAACTCTATATTAATAAATATTCAGAGAAGAACTCAAATCACAAATATTTATTTACCTTAATTTGTTCAAAAGGCAGTGGGAAAATGTTTTGGGATATGTTGTTCTGTATATTTCACCACACTGCAAAAAGAAACAACATTGAAGGATTAGCTTTCAAGCACAGTTTTCAAAAGGGAAATGATGAAGATATACAACATTAAAAGGCTACGATTAGCTTTCATTGACATCTTAAACTTTCCATCCGATTGTTCATTCACGTTCAAACCAATTAATTTACATTTTGTGCGATTAGAAAATGCACTCACCGCATTTAAAAATCTTTTTTCAAGTGCTTTGTATTCCTTGCTGCTGGTGTTAGTGAGGGCAGGGGAAAAAGCTTCTCCTATCAATTGTATGTCTAGAACATATCTATAATCCGGGGCTGCTGTGTTTGTTGCTGCTGCAGCTGGTGTGGTTGCTGGTGCTTCAGTCGTAATCGGATCTGTAACTGGACTTTCTGTAAATCAAAAATTGGTTTAGCAGAGTCATACAATCTAATTTTGAAGAAGCTGATTTGAAAAAACAGTGCAGTTAATAACAATTCCATTATTATTTTTAAATACAAGGTAGATAAGCTAATTGCTTATCATGCTTGAATGTTGTCTTCAATAATCTTTACCTTCATTTAGTTTCAAAGTAGAATCATTTAGGTGATTTATTTATAAACAGAGCATAAGAACCTCATGTTTTCTATATGTTTTACGATCTGAAAATGACTAAATATTGTGTTGTGGACACTTACCTAATATCTTGACTGAGTCGGGATTTACGCTCAAGTTGAAGGCATTGTTGGAATTATTGACAGCTAGTACGAAGTCTTTAATAACAGCAGAATTCATTGGGAGTTCTGCTTGAGAAGTATTCCCATGGAACACAGCTTCAAAAGTCGCCTGAGTTTCAGTAACTGGTGTTACATTTGAGGCACTGTATCAGAAACACAATGAGGAAAGTAATATGAGATTATAATACTGTCTTTTGATATGTATGATTAACTACCAATATTAGAAGATACACATGTTGAACTCTATATTAATAAATAGTCAGAGAAGAACTCAAATCACAAATATTTATTTACCTGAATTTGATCAAAAGGCAGTGGGAAAATGTTCTGGGATATTTTTTTCTGTATATGTCACCACACTGCAAAAAGAAACAACATTGAAGGATTAGCTTTCAAGCACAGTTTTCTAAAAGGCTATTATGAAGATATGCAACATTAAAAGGCTACGATTAGCTTTCATTGACATCTTAAACTTTCCATCCGATTGTTCATTCACGTTCAAACCAATTAATTTACATTTTGTGCGATTTGAAAATGCACTCACCGCATTTAAAAGTCTTTTTTCAAGTGCTTTGTATTCCTTGCTGCTGGTGTTAGTGAAGGCAGGGGAAAAAGCTTCTCCTATCAATTGTATGTCTAGAACATATCTATAATCCGGGGCTGCTGTGTTTGTTGCTGGTGCAGCTGGTGTGGTTGCTGGTGCTTCAGTCGTAATCGGATCTGTAACTGGACTTGCTGTAAAACAAAAATTGGTTTAGCAGAGTCATAAAATCTAATTTTTAAGTAGCTGATTTGAAAAAACAGTGCAGTTAATAACAATTCCATTATTATTTTTAAATACAAGGTAGATAAGCTAATTGCTTATCATGCTTGAATGTTGTCTTCAATAATCTTTACCTTCATTTAGTTTCAAAGTAGAATCATTTAGGTGATTTATTTAAAAACAGAGCATAAGAACCTCATGTTTTCTATATGTTTTACGATCTGAAAATGACAAAATATTGTGTTGTGGACACTTACTTAATATCTTGACTGAGGTGGGATTTATGCTCAAGTTGAAGGCATTGTTGGAATTATTGACAGCTAGTACGAAGTCTTTAATAACAGCAGAATTCATTGGGAGTTCTGCTTGAGAAGTATTCCCATGGAACACAGCTTCAAAGGTCGCCTGAGTTTCAGTAACTGGTGTTACATTTGAGGCACTGTATCAGAAACACAATGAGGAAAGTAATATGAGATTATAATAGTGTCTTTTGATATGTATGATTAACTACCAATATTCGAAGATACACATGTAGAACTCTATATTAATAAATAGTCAGAGAAGAACTCAAATCACAAATATTTATTTACCTGAATTTGATCAAAAGGCAGTGGGAAAATGTTCTGGGATATTTTGTTCTGTATATTTCACCACACTGCAAAAAGAAACAACATTGAAGGATTAGCTTTCAAGCACAGTTTTCTAAAAGGAAATTATGAAGATATGCAACATTAAAAGGCTACGATTAGCTTTCATTGACATCTTAAACTTTCCATCCGATTGTTCATTCACGTTCAAACCAATTAATTTACATTTTGTGCAATTTGAAAATGCACTCACCGCATTTAAAAGTCTTTTTTCAAGTGCTTTGTATTCCTTGCTGCTGGTGTTAGTGAGGGCAGGGGAAAAAGCTTCTCCTATCAATTGTATGTCTAGAACATATCTATAATCCTGGGCTGCTGTGTTTGTTACTGCTGCAGCTGGTGTGGTTGCTGGTGCTTCAGTCGTTATCGGATCTGTAACTGGACTTGCTGTAAAACAAAAATTGGTTTAGCAGAGTCATAAAATATAATTTTGAAGTAGCTGATATGAAGAAACAGTGCAGTTCGTAACAATTCCATTCTTATTTTTAAATACAAGGTAGATAAGCTAATTGCTTATCATGCTTGGATGTTGTCTTCAATAATCTTTACCTTCATTTAGTTTCAAAGTAGAATCATTTAGGTGATTTATTTAAAAACAGAGCATAAGAACCTCATGTTGTCTATATATTTTACGATCTGAAAACGACTAAATATTGTGTTGTGGATACTTACCTAATATCTTGACTGAGTCGGGATTTACGCTCAAGTTGAAGGCGTTGTTGGAATTATTGACAGCTAGTACGAAGTCTTTAATAACAGCAGAATTCATTGGGAGTTCTGCTTGAGAAGTATTCCCATGGAACACAGCTTCGAAAGTCGCCTGAGTTTCAGTAACTGGTGTTACATTTGAGGCACTGTATCAGAAACACAATGAGGAAAGTAATATGAGATTATAATACTGTCTTTTGATATGTATGATTAACTACCAATATTAGAAGATACACATGTTGAACTCTATATTAATAAATGTCAGAGAAGAACTCAAATCACAAATATTTATTTACCTTAATTTGTTCAAAAGGCAGTGGGAAAATGTTTTGGGATATGTTGTTCCGTATATTTCACCACACTGCAAAAAGAAACAACATTCAAGGATTAGCTTTCAAGCACAGTTTTCAAAAAGGAGATGATGAATATATGCAACATTAAAAGGCTACGATTAGCTTTCATTGACATCTTAAACTTTCCATCCGATTGTTCATTCACGTTCGAACCAATTAATTTACATTTTGTGAGATTTGAAAATGCACTCACCGCATTTAAAAGTCTTTTTTCAAGTGCTTTGTATTCATTGCTATTGGAGTCAGTGAGGGCTGGTGAAAAAGCTACTCCTTTAAATTCTGCTGAGAGAATATAAGTGTGTTCAGGGGCTGTAGGTGTTATTGCTGCGGATAGTGAAGTTGTAGGTGGCACCATTGTTGGAGAAACAGTAGTAGATGCGGCTGTCGTAGGTGCAGTAGTTGTCGGTTGCACAGTTGTCGGAGTATTAGTAGTAGTAGGTGCTGCTGTTGTTGTTGCAACAGTTGTAGGTGCTGCTGTTTTTGTTGTCGCAACAGTAGTAGGGGCTGCAGTTGTAGGTGCAGCGGTAGTTGTAGGTGTTGCTGTTGTTGTTTCAACAGTTGTAGGTACAGTTGTTGTTGTTGTTACAACAGTTGTATGTGCTGCTGTTGTTGTTGCAACAGTTGTAGGTGCTGCTGTTTTTGTTGTCGCAACAGTAGTAGGGGCTGCAGTTGTAGGTGCAGCGGTAGTTGTAGGTGCTGCTGTTGTTGTTACAACAGTTGTAGGTAATGCTGTTGTTGTTACAACAGTTGTAGGTACAGCTGTTGTTAATACTACAGTTGTAGGTGCAGCAGTAGTTGTAGGTTGCACCGTTGTCAGAGCAGCTGTAGTTGTAGGTGCTGCTGTTGTTGTTGTAACAGTAGTAGGGGCTGCAGTTTTGGGTGCAGCGGTAGTTGTAGGTGTTGCTGTTGTTGTTTCAACAGTTGTAGGTACAGCTGTTGTTGTTACAACAGTTGTAGAGTCTGCAGTTGTAGGTGCAACAGTAGTTGTAGGTGCAGCGGTAGTTGTAGGTGCTGCTGTTGTTGTTGCAACAGTTGTAGGTGCTGCTGTTGTTGTTGCAACAGTAGTAGGTGCAGCTGTTGTTGTTGCAACAGTTGTAGGTGCAGCTGTTGTTGTTGCAACAGTAGTTGTAGGTGGCAATGTGGTCGGAGCAGCAGTAGTTGTAGGTGCTGCTGTTGTTATTGCAACAGTAGTAGGTGCTGCTGTTGTTGTTGCAACAGTAGTAGGTGTTGTTGTCGTAGGAGTAGCAGTAGTTGTAGGTGGCAATGTGGTCGGAGCAGCAGTAGTTGTAGGTGTTGCTGTTGTTGTTTCAACAGTTGTAGGTACAGTTGTTGTTGTTGCAACAGTTGTAGGTCCAGCTGTTGTTGTTGCAACAGTAGTAGGGGCTGCAGTTGTAGGTGCAGTGGTAGTTGTAGGTGCTGCTGTTGTTGTTGCAACAGTAGTAGAGGCTGCAGTTGTAGGTGCAGCAGTAGTTGTAGGTGCAGCGGTAGTTGTAGGTGCTGCTGTTGTTGTTGCAACAGTTGTAGTTGCAGCTGTTGTTGTTGCAACAGTAGTAGGGGCTGCAGTTGTAGGTGCAGCGGTAGTTGTAGGTGCTAATGTTGTTGTTGCAACAGTAGTAGGGGCTGCAGTTGTAGGTGCAGCTGTAGTTGTAGGTGCTGCTGTTGTTGTTGCAACAGTTGTAGGTGCAGCTGTTGTTGTTGCAACAGTAGTAGGGGCTGCAGTTGTAGGTAAAGCGGTAGTTGTAGGTGCTGCTGTTGTTGTTGCAACAGTTGTAGGTGCAGCTGTTGTTGTTGCAACAGTAGTAGGGGCTGCAGTTGTAGGTAAAGCGGTAGTTGTAGGTGCTGCTGTTGTTGTTGCAACAGTTGTAGTTGCAGCTGTTGTTGTTGCAACAGTAGTAGGGGCTGCAGTTGTAGGTGCAGCAGTAGTTGTAGGTGCTGCTGTTGTTGTTGCAACAGTAGTAGGGGCTGCAGTTGTAGGTGCAGCTGTAGTTGTAGGTGCTGCTGTTGTTGTTGCAACAGTTGTAGGTGCAGCTGTTGTTGGTGCAACAGTAGTAGGGGCTGCAGATGTAGGTGCAGCTGTAGTTGTAGGTGCTGCTGTTGTTGTTACAACAGTTGTAGGTGCTGCTGTTGTTGTTGTTGCAACAGTAGTAGGGGCTGCAGTTGTAGGTGCAGCGGTAGTTGTAGGTGCTGCTGTTGTTGTTGCAGTAGTTGTAGGTGCTGCTGTTGTTGTTGCAACAGTAGTAGGGGCTGCAGTTGTAGGTGCAGCGGTAGTTGTAGGTGCTGCTGTTGTTGTTGCAACAGTTGTAGGTGCAGCTGTTGTTGTTGCAACAGTAGTAGGGGCTGCAGTTGTAGATGCAGCGGTAGTTGTAAGTGCTGCTGTTGTTGTTGCAACAGTTGTAGTTGCAGCTGTTGTTGTTGCAACAGTAGTAGGGGCTGCAGTTGTAGGTGCAGCGGTAGTTGTAGGTGCTGCTGTTGTTGTTGCAGTAGTTGTAGGTGCTAATGTTGTTGTTGCAACAGTAGTAGAGGCTGCAGTTGTAGGTGCAGCTGTAGTTGTAGGTGCTGCTGTTGTTGTTGCAACAGTTGTAGGTGCAGCTGTTGTTGTTGCAACAGTAGTAGGGGCTGCAGTTGTAGGTGCAGCGGTAGTTGTAGGTGCTGCTGTTGTTGTTGCAACAGTTGTAGGTGCAGCTGTTGTTGTTGCAACAGTAGTAGGGGCTGCAGTTGTAGATGCAGCGGTAGTTGTAAGTGCTGCTGTTGTTGTTGCAACAGTTGTAGTTGCAGCTGTTGTTGTTGCAACAGTAGTAGGGGCTGCAGTTGTAGGTGCAGCAGTAGTTGTAGGTGCTGCTGTTGTTGTTGTTGCAACAGTAGTAGGGGCTGCAGTTGTAGGTGCAGCTGTAGTTGTAGGTGCTGCTGTTGTTGTTGCAACAGTTGTCGTTGCATCTGTTGTTGTTGCAACAGTAGTAGGGGCTGCAGTTGTAGGTGCAGCGGTAGTTGTAGGTGCTGCTGTTGTTGTTGCAACAGTTGTAGGTGCAGCTGTTGTTGTTGCAACAGTAGTAGGGGCTTCAGTTGTAGGTGCAGCAGTAGTTGTAGGTGCTGCTGTTGTTGTTGCAACAGTAGTAGGGGCTGCAGATGTAGGTGCAGCTGTAGTTGTAGGTGCTGCTGTTGTTGTTGCAACAGTTGTAGGTGCAGCTGTTGTTGTTGCAACAGTAGTAGGGGCTGCAGTTGTAGGTGCAGCGGTAGTTGTAGGTGCTGCTGTTGTTGTTGCAACAGTTGTAGTTGCAGCTGTTGTTGTTGCAACAGTAGTAGGGGCTGCAGTTGTAGGTGCAGCGGTAGTTGTAGGTGCTAATGTTGTTGTTGCAACAGTAGTAGGGGCTGCAGTTGTAGGTGCAGCAGTAGTTGTAGGTGCTGCTGTTGTTGTTGCAACAGTAGTAGGGGCTGCAGTTGTAGGTGCAGCTGTAGTTGTAGGTGCTGCTGTTGTTGTTGCAACAGTTGTAGTTGCAGCTGTTGTTGTTGCAACAGTAGTAGGGGCTGCAGTTGTAGGTGCAGCGGTAGTTGTAGGTGCTGCTGTTGTTGTTGCAACAGTTGTAGGTGCAGCTGTTGTTGTTGCAACAGTAGTAAGGGCTGCAGTTGTAGGTGCAGCAGTAGTTGTAGGTACTGCTGTTGTTGTTGCAACAGTAGTAGGGGCTGCAGATGTAGGTGCAGCTGTAGTTGTAGGTGCTGCTGTTGTTGTTGCAACAGTTGTAGGTGCAGCTGTTGTTGTTGCAACAGTAGTAGGGGCTGCAGTTGTAGGTGCAGCGGTAGTTGTAGGTGCTGCTGTTGTTGTTGCAACAGTAGTAGAGGCTGCAGTTGTAGGTGCAGCAGTAGTTGTAGGTGCAGCGGTAGTTGTAGGTGCTACTGTTGTTGTTGCAACAGTAGTAGGGGCTGCAGTTGTAGGTGCAGCAGTAGTTGTAGGTGCAGCGGTAGTTGTAGGTGCAGCTGTTGTTGTTGCAACAGTAGTAGGGGCTGCAGTTGTAGGTGCAGCGGTAGTTGTAGGTGCTGCTGTTGTTGTTGCAACAGTTGTAGGTGCAGCTGTTGTTGTTGCAACAGTAGTAGGGGCTGCAGTTGTAGATGCAGCGGTAGTTGTAAGTGCTGCTGTTGTTGTTGCAACAGTTGAAGTTGCAGCTGTTGTTGTTGCAACAGTAGTAGGGGCTGCAGTTGTAGGTGCAGCAGTAGTTGTAGGTGCTGCTGTTGTTGTTGCAACAGTAGTAGGGGCTGGAGTTGTAGGTGCAGCTGTAGTTGTAGGTGCTGCTGTTGTTGTTGCAACAGTTGTAGGTGCAGCTGTTGTTGTTGCAACAGTAGTAGGGGCTGCAGTTGTAGGTGCAGCGGTAGTTGTAGGTGCTGCTGTTGTTGTTGCAACAGTTGTAGGTGCAACTGTTGTTGTTGCAACAGTAGTAGGGGCTTCAGTTGTAGGTGCAGCAGTAGTTGTAGGTGCTGCTGTTGTTGTTGTTGCAACAGTTGTAGATGCAGCTGTTGTTGTTGCAACAGTAGTAGGGGCTGCAGTTGTAGCTGCAGCGGTAGTTGTAGGTGCTGCTGTTGTTGTTGCAATACTTGTAGGTGCAGCTGTTGTTGTTGCAACAGTAGTAGGGGCTGCAGTTGTAGGTGCAGCGGTAGTTGTAGGTGCTGCTGTTGTTGTTGCAACAGTTGTAGTGGCAGCTGTTGTTGTTGCAACAGTAGTAGGGGCTGCAGTTGTAGGTGCAGCTGTAGTTGTAGGTGCTGCTGTTGTTGTTGCAACAGTTGTAGGTGCAGCTGTTGTTGTTGCAACAGTAGTAGGGGCTGCAGTTGTAGGTGCAGCGGTAGTTGTAAGTTCTGCTGTTGTTGTTGCAACAGTTGTAGGTGCAGCTGTTGTTGTTGCAACAGTAGTAGGGGCTGCAGTTGTAGGTGCAGCAGTAGTTGTAGGTGCTGCTGTTGTTGTTGCAACAGTAGTAGGGGCTGCAGTTGTAGGTGCAGCTGTAGTTGTAGGTGCTGCTGTTGTTGTTGCAACAGTTGTAGGTGCAGCTGTTGTTGTTGCAACAGTAGTAGGGGCTGCAGTTGTAGGTGCAGCGGTAGTTGTAGGTGCTGCTGTTGTTGTTGCAACAGTAGTAATGGCTGCAGTTGTAGGTGGAGCTGTAGTTGTAGGTGTTGCAGTTGTTGTTGCAACAGTTGTAGGTACAGCTGTTGTTGTTGCAACAGTAGTAGGGGCTGCAGTTGTAGGTGCAGCGGTAGTTGTAGGTGCTGCTGTTGTTGTTGCAACAGTAGTAGAGGCTGCAGTTGTAGGTGCAGCAGTAGTTGTAGGTGCTGCTGTTGTTGTTGCAACAGTTGTAGGTGCAGCTGGCATTGTTGCAACAGTAGTAGGGGCTGCAGTTGTAGGTGCAGCGGTAGTTGTAGGTGCTGATGTTGTTGTTGCAACAGTTGTAGGTGCAGCTGTTGTTGTTGCAACAGTAGTAGGGGCTGCAGTTGTAGGTGCAGCGTTAGTTGTAGGTGCTGCTGTTGTTGTTGCAACAGTTGTAGTTGCAGCTGTTGTTGTTGCAACAGTAGTAGGGGCTGCAGTTGTAGGTGCAGCAGTAGTTGTAGGTGCTGCTGTTGTTGTTGCAACAGTAGTAGGGGCCGCAGTTGCAGGTGCAGCGGTAGTTGTAGGTGCTGCTGTTGTTGTTGCAACAGTTGTAGGTGCAGCTGTTGTTGTTGCAACAGTAGTAGGGGCTGCAGTTGTAGGTGCAGCGGTAGTTGTAGGTGCTGCTGTTGTTGTTGCAACAGTTGTAGGTGCAGCTGTTGTTGTTGCAACAGTAGTAGGGGCTGCAGTTGTAGGTGCAGCAGTAGTTGTAGGTGCTGCTGTTGTTGTTGCAACAGTAGTAGGGGCTGCAGTTGTAGGTGCAGCGGTAGTTGTAGGTGCTGCTGTTGTTGTTGCAACAGTTGTAGTTGCTGCTGCTGTTGTTGCAACAGTAGTAGGGGCCGCAGTTGCAGGTGCAGCGGTAGTTGTAGGTGCTGCTGTTGTTGTTGCAACAGTTGTAGGTGCAGCTGTTGTTGTTGCAAAAGTAGTAGGGGCCGCAGTTGCAGGTGCAGCGGTAGTTGTAGGTGCTGCTGTTGTTGTTGCAACAGTTGTAGGTGCAGCTGTTGTTGTTGCAACAGTAGTAGGGGCTGCAGTTGTAGGTGCAGCGGTAGTTGTAGGTGCTGCTGTTGTTGTTGCAACAGTTGTAGGTGCAGCTGTTGTTGTTGCAACAGTAGTAGGGGCTGCAGTTGTAGGTGCAGCAGTAGTTGTAGGTGCTGCTGTTGTTGTTGCAACAGTAGTAGGGGCTGCAGTTGTAGGTTTAGCTGTAGTTGTAGGTGCTGCTATTGTTGTTGCAACAGTTGTAGGTGCAGCTGTTGTCGTTGCAACAGTAGTAGGGGCTGCAGTTGTAGGTGCAGCTGTAGTTGTAGGTGCTGCTGTTGTTGTTGCAACAGTTGTAGGTGCAGCTGTTGTTGTTGCAACAGTAGTAGGGGCTGCAGTTGTAGGTGCAGCGGTAGTTGTAGGTGCTGCTGTTGTTGTTGCAACAGTTGTAGTTGCAGCTGTTGTTGTTGCAACAGTTGTAGGTGCTGCAGTAGTTGTAGGTGCTGCTGTTGTTGTTGCAACAGTAGTAGGGGCTGCAGTTGTAGGTGCAGCAGTAGTTGTAGGTGCTGCTGTTGTTGTTGCAAAAGTTGTAGGTGCAGCTGTTGTTGTTGCAAGAGTAGTAGGGGCTGCAGTTGTAGGTGCAGCGGTAGTTGTAAGTGCTGCTGTTGTTGTTGCAACAGTAGTAGGTGCTGCTGTTGTTGTTGCAACAGTAGTAGGGGCTGCAGTTGTAGGTGCAGCGGTAGTTGTAGGTGCTGCTGTTGTTGTTGCAACAGTTGTAGGTGCAGCCGTTGTTGTTGCAACAGTAGTCGGGGCTTCAGTTGTAGGTGCAGCAGTAGTTGTAGGTGCTGCTGTTGTTGTTGCAACAGTTGTAGGTTCAGCTGTTGTTGTTGCAACAGTAGTAGGGGCTGCAGTTGTAGGTGCAGCGGTAGTTGTAGGTGCTGCTGTTGTTGTTGCAACAGTAGTAGGGGCCGCAGTTGCAGGTGCAGCGGTAGTTGTAGGTGCTGCTGTTGTTGTTGCAACAGTTGTAGGTGCAGCTGTTGTTGTTGCAACAGTAGTAGGGGCTGCAGTTGTAGGTGCAGCGGTAGTTGTAGGTGCTGCTGTTGTTGTTGCAAAAGTTGTAGGTGCAGCTGTTGTTGTTGCAACAGTAGTAGGGGCCGCAGTTGTAGGTGCAGCGGTAGTTGTAGGTGCTGCTGTTGTTGTTGCAACAGTTGTAGGTGCTGCTGTTGTTGTTGCAACAGTAGTAGGGGCTGCAGTTGTAGGTGCAGCGGTAGTTGTAGGTGCTGCTGTTGTTGTTGCAACAGTTGTAGGTGCAGCCGTTGTTGTTGCAACAGTAGTCGGGGCTTCAGTTGTAGGTGCAGCAGTAGTTGTAGGTGCTGCTGTTGTTGTTGCAACAGTTGTAGGTTCAGCTGTTGTTGTTGCAACAGTAGTAGGGGCTGCAGTTGTAGGTGCAGCGGTAGTTGTAGGTGCTGCTGTTGTTGTTGCAACAGTAGTAGAGGCTGCAGTTGTAGGTGTAGCAGTAGTTGTAGGTGCACCGGTAGTTGTAGGTGCTGCTGTTGTTGTTGTTGCAGCGTTAGTTGTAGGTGCTGCTGTTGTTGTTGCAACAGTTGTAGTTGCAGCTGTTGTTGTTGCAACAGTAGTAGGGGCTGCAGTTGTAGGTGCAGCAGTAGTTGTAGGTGCTGCTGTTGTTGTTGCAACAGTAGTAGGGGCCGCAGTTGCAGGTGCAGCGGTAGTTGTAGGTGCTGCTGTTGTTGTTGCAACAGTTGTAGGTGCAGCTGTTGTTGTTGCAACAGTAGTAGGGGCTGCAGTTGTAGGTGCAGCGGTAGTTGTAGGTGCTGCTGTTGTTGTTGCAACAGTTGTAGTTGCAGCTGTTGTTGTTACAACAGTAGTAGGGGCTGCAGTTGTAGGTGAAGCAGTAGTTGTAGGTGCTGCTGTTGTTGTTGCAACAGTAGTAGGGGCTGCAGTTGTAGGTTTAGCTGTAGTTGTAGGTGCTGCTATTGTTGTTGCAACAGTTGTAGGTGCAGCTGTTGTTGTTGCAACAGTAGTAGGGGCTGCAGTTGTAGGTGCAGCTGTAGTTGTAGGTGCTGCTGTTGTTGTTGCAACAGTTGTAGGTGCAGCTGTTGTTGTTGCAACAGTAGTAGGGGCTGCAGTTGTAGGTGCAGCGATAGTTGTAGGTGCTGCTGTTGTTGTTGCAACAGTTGTAGTTGCAGCTGTTGTTGTTGCAACAGTTGTAGGTGCTGCAGTAGTTGTAGGTGCTGCTGTTGTTGTTGCAACAGTAGTAGGGGCTGCAGTTGTAGGTGCAGCAGTAGTTGTAGGTGCTGCTGTTGTTGTTGCAAAAGTTGTAGGTGCAGCTGTTGTTGTTGCAAGAGTAGTAGGGGCTGCAGTTGTAGGTGCAGCGGTAGTTGTAAGTGCTGCTGTTGTTGTTGCAACAGTAGTAATGGCTGCAGTTGTAGGTGGAGCTGTAGTTGTAGGTGTTGCAGTTGTTGTTGCAACAGTTGTAGGTACAGCTGTTGTTGTTGCAACAGTAGTAGGGGCTGCAGTTGTAGGTGCAGCGGTAGTTGTAGGTGCTGTTGTTGTTGTTTCAACAGTAGTAGAGGCTGCAGTTGTAGGTGCAGCAGTAGTTGTAGGTGCTGCTGTTGTTGTTGCAACAGTTGTAGGTGCAGCTGTTGTTGTTGCAACAGTAGTAGGGGCTGCAGTTGTAGGTGCAGCGGTAGTTGTAGGTGCTGATGTTGTTGTTGCAACAGTTGTAGGTGCAGCTGTTGTTGTTGCAACAGTAGTAGGGGCTGCAGTTGTAGGTGCAGCGGTAGTTGTAGGTGCTGCTGTTGTTGTTGCAACAGTTGTAGTTGCAGCTGTTGTTGTTGCAACAGTAGTAGGTGCTGCAGTTGTAGGTGCAGCAGTAGTTGTAGGTGCTGCTGTTGTTGTTGCAACAGTAGTCGGGGCT
Organism: Notothenia rossii; assembly: GCF_949606895.1. Lineage (NCBI taxonomy): Eukaryota > Metazoa > Chordata > Actinopteri > Perciformes > Nototheniidae > Notothenia > Notothenia rossii. Next base: position 31,021,766 of record NC_136901.1, on the reverse strand, counting down.
TCAGTTGTAGGTGCAGCAGTAGTTGTAGGTGCTGCTGTTGTTGTTGCAACAGTAGTAGGGGCTGCAGTTGTAGGTGCAGCGGTAGTTGTAGGTGCTGCTGTTGTTGTTGCAACAGTAGTAGAGGCTGCAGTTGTAGGTGCAGCGGTAGTTGTAGGTGCTGCTGTTGTTGTTGCAACAGTTGTAGGTGCAGCTGTTGTTGTTGCAACAGTAGTCGGGGCTTCAGTTGTAGGTGCAGCAGTAGTTGTAGGTGCTGCTGTTGTTGTTGCAACAGTTGTAGGTTCAGCTGTTGTTGTTGCAACAGTAGTAGGGGCTGCAGTTGTAGGTGCAGCGGTAGTTGTAGGTGCTGCTGTTGTTGTTGCAACAGTAGTAGAGGCTGCAGTTGTAGGTGCAGCAGTAGTTGTAGGTGCACCGGTAGTTGTAGGTGCTGCTGTTGTTGTTGTTGCAACAGTTGTAGATGCAGCTGTTGTTGTTGCAACGGTAGTTGTAGGTGGTAATGTGGTCGGAGCAGCAGTTGTTGTAGGTACTGCTGTTGTTGTTGCAACAGTAGTAGGGGCTGCAGTTGTAGGTGCAGCGGTAGTTGTAGGTGCTTCTGTTGTTGTTGCAACAGTTGTAGGTGCAGCTGTTGTTGTTGCAACAGTAGTAGGGGCTGCAGTTGTAGGTGCAGCGGTAGTTGTAGGTGCTGCTGTTGTTGTTGCAACAGTTGTAGTTGCAGCTGTTGTTGTTGCAACAGTAGTAGGGACTGCAGTTGTAGGTGCAGCGGTAGTTGTAGGTGCTGCTGTTGTTGTTGCAACAGTTGTAGGTTCAGCTGTTGTTGTTGCAACAGTAGTAGGGGCTGCAGTTGTAGGTGCAGCGGTAGTTGTAGGTGCTGCTGTTGTTGTTGCAACAGTTGTAGTTGCAGCTGTTGTTGTTGCAACAGTAGTAGGGGCTGCAGTTGTAGGTGCAGCAGTAGTTGTAGGTGCTGCTGTTGTTGTTGTTGCAACAGTAGTAGGGGCTGCAGTTGTAGGTGCAGCGCTAGTTGTAGGTGCTGCTGTTGTTGCAACAGTTGTAGGTTCAGCTGTTGTTGTTGCAACAGTAGTAGGGGCTGCAGTTGTAGGTGCAGCGGTAGTTGTAGGTGCTGCTGTTGTTGTTGCAACAGTTGTAGTTGCAGCTGTTGTTGTTGCAACAGTAGTAGGGGCTGCAGTTGTAGGTGCAGCAGTAGTTGTAGGTGCTGCTGTTGTTGTTGTTGCAACAGTAGTAGGGGCTGCAGTTGTAGGTGCAGCGCTAGTTGTAGGTGCTGCTGTTGTTGCAACAGTTGTAGGTGCAGCTGTTGTTGTTGCAACAGTAGTAGGGGCTGCAGTTGTAGGTGCAGCGGTAGTTGTAGGTGCTGCTGTTGTTGTTGCAACAGTTGTAGGTGCAGCTGTTGTTGTTGCAACAGTAGTCGGGGCTTCAGTTGTAGGTGCAGCAGTAGTTGTAGGTGCTGCTGTTGTTGTTGCAACAGTTGTAGGTTCAGCTGTTGTTGTTGCAACAGTAGTAGGGGCTGCAGTTGTAGGTGCAGCGGTAGTTGTAGGTGCTGCTGTTGTTGTTGCAACAGTAGTAGAGGCTGCAGTTGTAGGTGCAGCGGTAGTTGTAGGTGCTGCTGTTGTTGTTGCAACAGTTGTAGGTGCAGCTGTTGTTGTTGCAACAGTAGTTGGGGCTTCAGTTGTAGGTGCAGCAGTAGTTGTAGGTGCTGCTGTTGTTGTTGCAACAGTTGTAGGTTCAGCTGTTGTTGTTGCAACAGTAGTAGGGGCTGCAGTTGTAGGTGCAGCGGTAGTTGTAGGTGCTGCTGTTGTTGTTGCAACAGTAGTAGAGGCTGCAGTTGTAGGTGCAGCAGTAGTTGTAGGTGCACCGGTAGTTGTAGGTGCTGCTGTTGTTGTTGTTGCAACAGTTGTAGATGCAGCTGTTGTTGTTGCAACGGTAGTTGTAGGTGGTAATGTGGTCGGAGCAGCAGTAGTTGTAGGTACTGCTGTTGTTGTTGCAACAGTAGTAGGGGCTGCAGTTGTAGGTGCAGCGGTAGTTGTAGGTGCTGCTGTTGTTGTTGCAACAGTTGTAGGTGCAGCTGTTGTTGTTGCAACAGTAGTAGGGGCTGCAGATGTAGGTGCAGCGGTAGTTGTAGGTGCTGCTGTTGTTGTTGCAACAGTTGTAGGTGCAGCTGTTGTTGTTGCAACAGTAGTTGTAGGTGGCAATGTGGTTGGAGCAGCAGTAGTTGTAGGTACTGCTGTTGTTGTTGCAACAGTAGTTGGGGATGCAGTTGTAGGTGTAGTCGCAGTTGTCGGTGGCACCGTTGTCTGAGCAGCTGTAGTTGTAGGTGCTGCTGTTGTTGTTGCAACAGTAGTAGGGGCTGCAGTTGTAGGTGCAGCTGTAGTTGTAGGTGCTGCTGTTGTTGTTGCAACAGTTGTAGGTGGAGCTGTTGTTGTTGCAACAGTAGTAGGGGCTGCAGTTGTAGGTGCAGCGGTAGTTGTAGGTGCTGCTGTTGTTGTTGAAACAGTTGTAGGTGCAGCTGTTGTTGTTGCAAAAGTAGTAGGAGCTGCAGTTGTAGGTGCAGCGGTAGTTGTAGGTGCTGCTGTTGTTGTTGCAACAGTTGTAGTTGCAGCTGTTGTTGTTGCAACAGTAGTAGGGGCTGCAGTTGTAGGTGCAGCAGTAGTTGTAGGTGCTGCTGTTGTTGTTGCAACAGTAGTAGGGGCTGCAGATGTAGGTGCAGCTGTAGTTGTAGGTGCTGCTGTTGTTATTGCAACAGTTGTAGGTGCAGCTGTTGTTGTTGCAACAGTAGTAGGGGCTGCAGTTGTAGGTGCAGCAGTAGTTGTAGGTGCTGCTGTTGTTGATGCAACAGTAGTAGAGGCTGCAGTTGTAGGTGCAGCAGTAGTTGTAGGTGCTGCTGTTGTTGTTGTTGCAACAGTTGTAGATGCAGCTGTTGTTGTTGCAACAGTAGTTGTAGGTGGCAATGTGGTCGGAGCAGCAGTAGTTGTAGGTGCTGCTGTTGTTGTTGCAACAGTAGTAGGGGCTGCAGTTGTAGGTGCAGCAGTAGTTGTAGGTGCGTCGTTAGTTGTAGGTGCTGCTGCTGTTGTTGTTGTTGCAACAGTTGTAGATGCAGCTGTTGTTGTTGCAACAGTAGTTGTAGGTGCTGCTGTTGTTGTTGCAACAGTTGTAGGTGCAGCTGTTGTTGTTGCAACAGTAGTAGGGGCTGCAGTTGTAGGTGCAGCAGTAGTTGTAGGTGCTGCTGTTGTTGTTGCAACAGTTGTAGGTGCAGCTGTTGTTGTTGCAACAGTAGTAGGGGCTGCAGTTGTAGGTGCAGCGATAGTTGTAGGTGCTGCTGTTGTTGTTGCAACAGTTGTAGTTGCAGCTGTTGTTGTTGCAACAGTAGTAGGGGCTGCAGTTGTAGGTGCAGCTGTAGTTGTAGGTGCTGCTGTTGTTGTTGCAACAGTTGTAGGTGCAGCTGTTGTTGTTGCAACAGTAGTAGGGGCTGCAGTTGTAGGTGCAGCGGTAGTTGTAGGTGCTGCTGTTGTTGTTGCAACAGTTGTAGTTGCAGCTGTTGTTGTTGCAACAGTAGTAGGGGCTGCAGTTGTATGTGCAGCAGTAGTTGTAGGTGCTGCTGTTGTTGTTGCAATAGTAGTAGGGGCTGCAGTTGTAGGTGCAGCTGTAGTTGTAGGTGCTGCTGTTGTTGTTGCAACAGTTGTAGGTGCAGCTGTTGTTGTTGTTCCAACAGTAGTAGGGGATGCAGTTGTAGGTGCAGCGGTAGTTGTAGGTGCTGCTGTTGTTGTTGCAACAGTTGTAGGTGCAGCTGTTGTTGTTGCAACAGTAGTAGGGGCTGCAGTTGTAGGTTCAGTAGTAGTTGTAGGTGCTGCTGTTGTTGTTGCAACAGTAGTAGGGGCTGCAGTTGTAGGTGCAGCTGTAGTTGTAGGTGCTGCTGTTGTTGTTGCAACAGTTGTAGGTGCAGCTGTTGTTGTTGCAACAGTAGTAGGGGCTGCAGTTGTAGGTGCAGCAGTAGTTGTAGGTGCTGCTGTTGTTGTTGCAACAGTAGTAGAGGCTGCAGTTGTAGGTGCAGCAGTAGTTGTAGGTGCGCCGGTAGTTGTAGGTGCTGCTGTTGTTGTTGTTGTTGCAACAGTTGTAGGTGCAGCTGTTGTTGTTGCAACAGTTGTAGGGGCTGCAGTTGTAGGTGTAGCAGCAGTTGTCGGTGGCACCGTTGTCTGAGCAGCTGTAGTTGTAGGTGCTGCTGTTGTTGTTGCAACAGTTGTAGGTGCAGCTGTTGTTGTTGCAACAGTAGTAGGGGCTACAGTTGTAGGTGCAGCGGTAGTTGTAGGTGCTGCTGTTGTTGTTGCAACAGTTGTAGGTGCAGCTGTTGTTGTTGCAACAGTAGTTGTAGGTGGCAATGTGGTCGTAGCAGCATTAGTTGTAGGTGCTACTGTTGTTGTTGCAACAGTTGTAGGTGCGGCTGTTGTTGTTGCAACAGTAGTAGGGGCTGCAGTTGTAGGTGCTGCTGTTGTTGTTGCAACAGTTGTAGGCGCAGCTGTTGTTGTTGCAACAGTAGTAGGGGCTGCAGTTGTAGGTGCAGCGGTAGTTGTAGGTGCTGCTGTTGTTGTTGCAACAGTTGTAGTTGCAGCTGTTGTTGTTGCAACAGTAGTAGGGGCTGCAGTTGTAGGTGCAGCTGTAGTTGTAGGTGCTGCTGTTGTTGTTGCAACAGTTGTAGGTGCAGCTGTTGTTGTTGCAACAGTAGTAGGGGCTGCAGTTGTAGGTGCAGCGGTAGTTGTAGGTGCTGCTGTTGTTGTTGCAACAGTTGTAGGTGCAGCTGTTGTTGTTGCAACAGTAGTAGGGGCTTCAGTTGTAGGTGCAGCAGTAGTTGTAGGTGCTGCTGTTGTTGTTGCAACAGTAGTAGGGGATGCAGTTGTAGGTGCAGCTGTTGTTGTTGCAACAGTTGTAGGTTCAGCTGTTGTTGTTGCAACAGTAGTAGGGGCTGTTGTTGTAGGTGCAGCGGTAGTTGTAGGTGCTGCTGTTGTTGTTGCAACAGTAGTAGAGACTGCAGTTGTAGGTGCAGCAGTAGTTGTAGGTGCGCCGGTAGTTGTATGTGCTGCTGTTGTTGTTGTTGCAACAGTTGTAGATGCAGATGTTGTTGTTGCAACAGTAGTTGTAGGTGGCAATGTGGTCGGAGCAGCAGTAGTTGTAGGTACTGCTGTTGTTGTTGCAACAGTAGTAGGGGCTGCAGTTGTAGGTGCAGCGGTAGTTGTAGGTGCTGCTGTTATTGTTGCAACAGTTGTAGTTGCAGCTGTTGTTGTTGCAACAGTAGTAGGGGCTGCAGTTGTAGGTGCAGCAGTAGTTGTAGGTGCTGCTGTTGTTGTTGCAACAGTAGTAGGGGCTGCAGTTGTAGGTTCAGCTGTAGTTGTAGGTGCTGCTGTTGTTGTTGCAACAGTTGTAGGTGCAGCTGTTGTTGTTGCAACAGTAGTAGGGGCTGCAGTTGTAGGTGCAGCAGTAGATGTAGGTGTTGCTGTTGTTGTTGCAACAGTAGTAGAGGCTGCAGTTGTAGGTGCAGCAGTAGTTGTAGGTGCGCCAGTAGTTGTAGGTGCTGCTGTTGTTGTCGTTGCAACAGTTGTAGGTGCAGCTGTTGTTGTCGCAACAGTAGTTGTAGTTGGCAATGTGGTCGGAGCAGCAGTAGTTGTAGGTGCGCCAGTAGTTGTAGGTGCTGCTGTTGTTGTTGTTGTTGCAACAGTTGTAGGTACTGCTGTTGTTGTTGCAACAGTAGTAGGGGCTGCAGTTGTAGGTGTAGCATCAGTTGTCGGTGGAACCGTTGTCTGAGCAGCTGTAGTTGTAGGTGCTGCTGTTGTTGTTGCAACAGTAGTAGGGGCTGCAGTTGTAGGTGCATCTGTAGTTGTAAGTGCTGCTGTTGTTGTTGCAACAGTTGTAGGTGCAGCTGTTGTTGTTCCAACAGTAGTAGGGGCTGCAGTTGTAGGTGCAGCGGTAGTTGTAGGTGCTGCTGTTGTTGTTGCAACAGTTGTAGGTGCAGCTGTTGTTGTTGCAACAGTAGTAGGGGCTGCAGTTGTAGGTGCTGCTGTTGTTGTTGCAACAGTAGTAGGGGCTGCAGTTGTAGGTGCAGCTGTAGTTGTAGGTGCTGCTGTTGTTGTTGCAACAGTTGTAGTTGCAGCTGTTGTTGTTGCAACAGTAGTAGGGGCTGCAGTTGTAGGTGCAGCGGTAGTTGTAGGTGCTGCTGTTGTTGTTGCAACAGTAGTAGAGGCTGCAGTTGTAGGTGCAGCAGCAGTTGTAGGTGCGCCGGTAGTTGTAGGTGCTGCTGTTGTTGTTATTGCAACAGTTGTAGGTGCAGCTGTTGTTGTTGCAACAGTAGTTGTAGGTGGCGGTGTGGTCAGAGCAGCAGTAGTTGTAGGTACTGCTGTTGTTGTTGCAACAGTAGTAGGGGCTGCAGTTGTAGGTGTAGCAGCAGTTGTCGGTGGCACCGTTGTCTGAGCAGCTGTAGTTGTAGGTGCGGCTGTTGTTGTTGCAACAGTAGTAGGTGCAGCTGTTGTAGGAGCAGCTGTAGTTGTAGGTGCTGCTGTTGTTGTTAAAACAGTTGTAGGTGCAGCTGTTGTTGTTGCAACAGTAGTAGGGGCTGCAGTTGTAGGTGCAGCGGTAGTTGTAGGTGCTGTTGTTGTTGTTGCAACAGTTGTAGGTGCAGCTGTTGTTGTTGCAACAGTAGTAGGGGCTGCAGTTGTAGGTGCAGAGGTAGTTGTAGGTGCTGCTGTTGTTGTTGCAACAGTTGTAGGTGCAGCTGTTGTTGTTGCAACAGTAGTAGGGGCTGCAGTTGTAGGTGCAGCGGTAGTTGTAGGTGCTGCTGTTGTTGCAACAGTAGTAGAGGCTGCAGTTGTAGGTGCAGCGGTAGTTGTAGGTGCTGCTGTTGTTGTTGCAACAGTTGTAGGTGCAGCTGTTGTTGTTGCAACAGTAGTAGGGGCTGCAGTTGTAGGTGCAGCGGTAGTTGTAGGTGCTGCTGTTGTTGCAACAGTAGTAGAGGCTGCAGTTGTAGGTGCAGCAGTAGTTGTAGGTGCTGCTGTTGTTGTTGTTGCAACAGTTGTAGGTGCTGCTGCTGTTGTTGTTGTTGCAACAGTTGTAGGTGCAGCTGTTGTTGTTGCAACAGTAGTTGTAGGTACTGCTGTTGTTGTTGTTGTTGTTGTTGCAACAGTAGTAGGGGCTGCAGTTGTAGGTGTAGCAGCAGTTGTCGGTGGCACCGTTGTCTGAGCAGCTGTAGTTGTAGGTGCTGCTGTTGTTGTTGCAACAGTAGTAGGGGCTGCAGTTGTAGGTGCAGCTGTAGTTGTAGGTGCTGCTGTTGTTGTTGCAACAGTTGTAGGTGCAGCTGTTGTTGTTGCAACAGTAGTAGGGGCTGCAGTTGTAGGTGCAGCGGTAGTTGTAGGTGCTGCTGTTGTTGTTGCAACAGTTGTAGGTGCAGCTGTTGTTGTTGCAACAGTAGTAGGGGCTGCAGTTGTAGGTGCATCGGTAGTTGTAGGTGCTGCTGTTGTTGTTGCAACAGTTGTAGGTGCAGCTGTTGTTGTTGCAACAGTAGTAGGGGCTGCAGTTGTAGGTGCAGCGGTAGTTGTAGGTGCTGCTGTTGTTGTTGCAACAGTTGTCGGTGCAGCTGTTGTTGTTGCAACAGTAGTAGGGGCTGCAGTTGTAGGTGCAGCGGTAGTTGTAGGTGCTGCTGTTGTTGCAACAGTAGTAGAGGCTGCAGTTGTAGGTGCAGCAGTAGTTGTAGGTTCGCCGGTAGTTGTAGGTGCTGCTGTTGTTGTTGTTGCAACAGTTGTAGGTGCTGCTGTTGTTGTTGTTGCAACAGTTTTAGGTGCAGCTGTTGTTGTTGCAACAGTAGTTGTAGGTGGCAATGTGGTCGGAGCAGCAGTAGTTGTAGGTACTGCTGTTGTTGTTGTTGTTGCAACAGTAGTAGGGGCTGCAGTTGTAGGTGTAGCAGCAGTTGTCGGTGGCACCGTTGTCTGAGCAGCTGTAGTTGTAGGTGCTGCTGTTGTTGTTGCAACAGTAGTAGGGGCTGCAGTTGTAGGTGCAGCTGTAGTTGTAGGTGCTGCTGTTGTTGTTGCAACAGTTGTAGGTGCAGCTGTTGTTGTTGCAACAGTAGTAGGGGCTGCAGTTGTAGGTGCAGCGGTAGTTGTAGGTGCTGCTGTTGTTGTTGCAACAGTTGTAGGTGCAGCTGTTGTTGTTGCAACAGTAGTAGGGGCTGCAGTTGTAGGTGCAGCGGTAGTTGTAGGTGCTGCTGTTGTTGTTGCAACAGTTGTAGGTGCAGCTGTTGTTGTTGCAACAGTTGTAGGGGCTGCAGTTGTAGGTGCAGCGGTAGTTGTAGGTGCAGCTGTTGTTGTTGTTGCAACAGTAGTAGGGGCTGCAGTTGTAGGTGCAGCTGTAGTTGTAGGTGCTGCTGTTGTTGTTGCAACAGTAGTAGGGGCTGCAGTTGTAGGTGCAGCGGTAGTTGTAGGTGCTGCTGTTGTAGGTGTAGCAGTAGTTGTAGGTGCTGCTGTTGTTGTTGCAACAGTTGTAGGTGCAGCTGTTGTTGTTGCAAAAGTAGTAGGGGCTGCAGTTGTAGGTGCAGCGGTAGTTGTAGGTGCTGCTGTTATTGTTGCAACAGTTGTAGTTGCAGCTGTTGTTGTTGCAACAGTAGTAGGGGCTGCAGTTGTAGGTGCATCAGTAGTTGTAGGTGCTGCTGTTGTTGTTGCAACAGTAGTAGGGGCTGCAGTTGTAGGTGCAGCTGTAGTTGTAGGTGCTGCTGTTGTTGTTGCAACAGTTGTAGGTGCAGCTGTTGTTGTTGCAACAGTAGTAGGGGCTGCAGTTGTAGGTGCAGCAGTAGATGTAGGTGTTGCTGTTGTTGTTGCAACAGTAGTAGAGGCTGCAGTTGTAGGTGCAGCAGTAGTTGTAGGTGCGCCAGTAGTTGTAGGTGCTGCTGTTGTTGTCGTTGCAACAGTTGTAGGTGCAGCTGTCGTTGTCGCAACAGTAGTTGTAATTGGCAATGTGGTCGGAGCAGCAGTAGTTGTAGGTGCGCCAGTAGTTGTAGGTGCTGCTGTTGTTGTTGTTGTTGCAACAGTTGTAGGTGCAGCTGTTGTTGTTGCAACAGTAGTAGGGGCTGCAGTTGTAGGTGCAGCGGTAGTTGTAGGTGCTGCTGTTGTTGTTGCAACAGTTGTAGGTGCAGCTGTTGTTGTTGCAACAGTTGTAGGGGCTGCAGTTGTAGGTGCAGCGGTAGTTGTAGGTGCAGCTGTTGTTGTTGCAACAGTAGTAGGGGCTGCAGTTGTAGGTGCAGCTGTAGTTGTAGGTGCTGCTGTTGTTGTTGCAACAGTAGTAGGGGCTGCAGTTGTAGGTGCAGCGGTAGTTGTAGGTGCTGCTGTTGTAGGTGTAGCAGTAGTTGTAGGTGGCACCGTTGTCGGAGCAGCAGTAGTTGTAGGTGCTGCTGTTGTTGTTGCAACAGTTGTAGGTGCAGCTGTTGTTGTTGCAAAAGTAGTAGGGGCTGCAGTTGTAGGTGCAGCGGTAGTTGTAGGTGCTGCTGTTATTGTTGCAACAGTTGTAGTTGCAGCTGTTGTTGTTGCAACAGTAGTAGGGGCTGCAGTTGTAGGTGCATCAGTAGTTGTAGGTGCTGCTGTTGTTGTTGCAACAGTAGTAGGGGCTGCAGTTGTAGGTGCAGCTGTAGTTGTAGGTGCTGCTGTTGTTGTTGCAACAGTTGTAGGTGCAGCTGTTGTTGTTGCAACAGTAGTAGGGGCTGCAGTTGTAGGTGCAGCAGTAGATGTAGGTGTTGCTGTTGTTGTTGCAACAGTAGTAGAGGCTGCAGTTGTAGGTGCAGCAGTAGTTGTAGGTGCGCCAGTAGTTGTAGGTGCTGCTGTTGTTGTTGCAACAGTTGTAGGTGCAGCTGTCGTTGTCGCAACAGTAGTTGTAATTGGCAATGTGGTCGGAGCAGCAGTAGTTGTAGGTGCGCCAGTAGTTGTAGGTGCTGCTGTTGTTGTTGTTGTTGCAACAGTTGTAGGTACTGCTGTTGTTGTTGCAACAGTAGTAGGGGCTGCAGTTGTAGGTGTAGCATCAGTTGTCGGTGGAACCGTTGTCTGAGCAGCTGTAGTTGTAGGTGCTGCTGTTGTTGTTGCAACAGTAGTAGGGGCTGCAGTTGTAGGTGCAGCTGTAGTTGTAAGTGCTGCTGTTGTTGTTGCAACAGTTGTAGGTGCAGCTGTTGTTGTTCCAACAGTAGTAGGGGCTGCAGTTGTAGGTGCAGCGGTAGTTGTAGGTGCTGCTGTTGTTGTTGCAACAGTTGTAGGTGCAGCTGTTGTTGTTGCAACAGTAGTAGGGGCTGCAGTTGTAGGTGCTGCTGTTGTTGTTGCAACAGTAGTAGGGGCTGCAGTTGTAGGTGCAGCTGTAGTTGTAGGTGCTGCTGTTGTTGTTGCAACAGTTGTAGTTGCAGCTGTTGTTGTTGCAACAGTAGTAGGGGCTGCAGTTGTAGGTGCAGCGGTAGTTGTAGGTGCTGCTGTTGTTGTTGCAACAGTAGTAGAGGCTGCAGTTGTAGGTGCAGCAGTAGTTGTAGGTGCGCCGGTAGTTGTAGGTGCAGCTGTTGTTGTTATTGCAACAGTTGTAGGTGCAGCTGTTGTTATTGCAACAGTAGTTGTAGGTGGCAATGTGGTCAGAGCAGCAGTAGTTGTAGGTACTGCTGTTGTTGTTGCAACAGTAGTAGGGGCTGCAGTTGTAGGTGTAGCAGCAGTTGTCGGTGGCACCGTTGTCTGAGCAGCTGTAGTTGTAGGTGCTGCTGTTGTTGTTGCAACAGTAGTAGGTGCAGCTGTTGTAGGAGCAGCTGTAGTTGTAGGTGCAGCTGTTGTTGTTGCAACAGTAGTAGGGGCTGCAGTTGTAGGTGCAGAGGTAGTTGTAGGTGCTGCTGTTGTTGTTGCAACAGTTGTAGGTGCAGCTGTTGTTGTTGCAACAGTAGTAGGGGCTGCAGTTGTAGGTGCAGCGGTAGTTGTAGGTGCTGCTGTTGTTGCAACAGTAGTAGAGGCTGCAGTTGTAGGTGCAGCGGTAGTTGTAGGTGCTGCTGTTGTTGTTGCAACAGTTGTAGGTGCAGCTGTTGTTGTTGCAACAGTAGTAGGGGCTGCAGTTGTAGGTGCAGCGGTAGTTGTAGGTGCTGCTGTTGTTGCAACAGTAGTAGAGGCTGCAGTTGTAGGTGCAGCAATAGTTGTAGGTGCGCCGGTAGTTGTAGGTGCTGCTGTTGTTGTTGTTGCAACAGTTGTAGGTGCTGCTGTTGTTGTTGTTGCAACAGTTGTAGGTGCAGCTGTTGTTGTTGCAACAGTAGTTGTAGGTACTGCTGTTGTTGTTGTTGTTGCAACAGTAGTAGGGGCTGCAGTTGTAGGTGTAGCAGCAGTTGTCGGTGGCACCGTTGTCTGAGCAGCTGTAGTTGTAGGTGCTGCTGTTGTTGTTGCAACAGTAGTAGGGGCTGCAGTTGTAGGTGCAGCTGTAGTTGTAGGTGCTGCTGTTGTTGTTGCAACAGTTGTAGGTGCAGCTGTTGTTGTTGCAACAGTAGTAGGGGCTGCAGTTGTAGGTGCAGCGGTAGTTGTAGGTGCTGCTGTTGTTGTTGCAACAGTTGTAGGTGCAGCTGTTGTTGTTGCAACAGTAGTAGGGGCTGCAGTTGTAGGTGCAGCGGTAGTTGTAGGTGCTGCTGTTGTTGTTGCAACAGTTGTAGGTGCAGCTGTTGTTGTTGCAACAGTTGTAGGGGCTGCAGTTGTAGGTGCAGCGGTAGTTGTAGGTGCAGCTGTTGTTGTTGCAACAGTAGTAGGGGCTGCAGTTGTAGGTGCAGCTGTAGTTGTAGGTGCTGCTGTTGTTGTTGCAACAGTAGTAGAGGCTGCAGTTGTAGGTGCAGCGGTAGTTGTAGGTGCTGTTGTTGTAGGTGTAGCAGTAGTTATAGGTGGCACCGTTGTCGGAGCAGCAGTAGTTGTAGCTGATGCTGCTGTTGTTGCAACAGTAGTAGGTGTTGCTGTCGTAGGTGCAGCAGTAGTTGTAGGTGGCAATGTGGTCGGAGCAGCAGTAGTTGTAGGTACTGCTGTTGTTTTTGCAACAGTAGTAGGGGCTGCAGTTGTTGTAGGCTCAGCAGTAGTTGTAGGTGCAGCGGTAGTTGTAAGTGCAGCGGTAGTTGTAGGTGCTGCTGTTGTTGTTACAACAGTTGTAGGTGCAGCTGTTGTTGTTGCAACAGTAGTAGGAGCTGCAGTTGTAGGTGTAGCAGTAGTTGTCGGTGGCACCGTCGTCTGAGCAGCTGTAGTTGCAGGTGCTGCTGTTGTAGGTGCAACAATAGTAGGTGTTGCTGTCGTAGGTGCAGCAGTAGTTGTAGGTGCAGCGGTAGTTGTAGGTGTTGCTGTTGTTGTTGCAACAGTAGTAGGGGATGCAGTTGTAGATGCAGCAGTAGTTGTAGGTGCAGCGTTAGTTGTAGGTGCATGTGTTGTTGTTGCAACAGTAGTAGGGGCTGCAGTTGTAGGTGCAGCAGTAGTTGTAGGTGCGCCGGTAGTTGTAGGTGCTGCTGTTGTTGTTGTTGCAACAGTTGTAGGTACAGCTGTTGTTGTTGCAACAGTAGTAGGGCCTGCAGTTGTAGGTGTATTAGTAGTTGTAGTTGGCACCGTTGTTGGAGCAGCAGTATTTGTAGCTGATGCTGTTGTTGTTGCAACAGTAGTAGGTGTTGCTGTCGTAGGTGCAGCAGTAGTTGTAGGTGGCAATGTGGTCGGAGCAGCAGTAGTTGTAGGTACTGCTGTTGTTGTTGCAACAGTAGTAGGGGCTGCATTTGTAGGTGCAGCAGTAGTTGTAGGTGCAGCGGTAGTTGTAGGTGCAGCGGTAGTTGTAGGTGCTGCTGTTGTTGCTGCAACAATTGTAGGTGTAGCTGTTGTTGTTGCAACAGTAGTAGGGGCTGCAGTTGTAGGTGTAGCAGTAGTTGTCGGTGGCACCGTCGTCTGAGCAGCTGTAGTTGCAGGTGCTGCTGTTGTTGTTGCAACAGTAGTAAGGGCTGCAGTTGTAGGTGCAGCTGTTGTTGTTGCAACAGTTGTAGGTGCAGCTGTTGCTTAAAGTTCCCAAAAATATATAATATTTATAAAGATATTTGAGCTATCTTTCTGTGCTAATAGTAATAATAATACATTTTATTTTAGGCGCCTTTCATGACACCCAAGGACACCGTAAAAAAATTTAAAAAATGAAATGCTAATAGGCAACAGAACATGATAAAAACTGAATTAGGAAATCATGGAGGATGAATGTGTTAAGTGGACACAAATGAAACGTATAATGGGGAGCACTACTGTGAGTAGGCATATTTGAATAGTTGGGTTTTCAATTGGGATTTGAATATAGTGTTACAAAGTGAATAATTTACTCATCACGCAGCTTACCTGTTAGAATCAGGAAAACTGTTATGATCCGGCCGATACCCATCCTGTCTGCCTTTGGATCTATAAAATCAAACAACACATATATTAAAGATTAATGTGTGAGGCGTATTTATTTCAATTTTTCTCAATGGAGACACGCGCACCGAGTGCTCAAATGCGAGAATGATGCAGTCTCCCAATTGATTTTTTCTGGGCGTAACCTTGCAGTCCAAAGGTGAAATGGTTTAACATTATGAACACCGCAGTGCACGCAGCTTCTCATGTGATGAGTAACAACCAATCATAGCAACAAGTTCCTTTATTTCTGAAATATTAATATACAGCAAATATTGAGAAGTCGTTTAAGCCCGGCGGGCGGGAAAAGGCATCATCTGCAGGAAACAGTGTCTGAGGGCTTCTTAATATTTAATAAACTATGAATGTTTCATATCCATGTAACGGGAAGAAACTCAGCTAACTGATGATATGAGCCATTTTTAGCAAAATAAAACACAAGGTTAACGCTGAGCCTCTGTATTAGTCCTGAGCGAAAAGATTCTAACGCCGTTAGAACAGAACTCACGGTATAACACCCTTTTTACTTATCGTAACTGCACATCCAACATATCGATTATTATCGTGAGAATACACAGAATTGATAGGTATCTATATCATCACTCCATGATCAAAACACGCGACATTATAAACAAAAACAGACATCACAACACGTGGCATTAGGTAGCAAACATGGCAATATGTCTTAACTTTGTCGTTGTCTAGTCAAAAGTGGTCTTCAATGGCATTAAAACGATAAGAACGCTGCTGAAGTTAATCCATAGGTTAATCCAATGTGTCTGTGTCCCTTTGAAATTATTTCTGATAATCCATAAGCAATAAACCTGCTTTTCCGTTTCCAGATGTCAGAGTGAGATATAGTTTCACTTTGATGCAAACCTGCATGCGCAAAGCCCCCACCCTCTTTTGTTCACCATGTGTGTATGGGGAAATTCCCCTTCGATTCTATTTGTTCTAACGGTCAAAAAGAGATGTCAATCACCAAAATCGACCAATGTGTTCGAGAGAAACGGTAAAAACGGCCATTTCCACCCAAATCACCTCAGAGGTGGAGTTGTTTTTGCTAAACCTCTATAAAAAGGTCAAATGTCACTTGTGTAGCATCAATCTTGATACAGGGTACTTATTATATGTTGCACGTTGGTTTCCTAAAGCTTTTTGTCTACCTTACCATCATCCGAGGGTAGTTTTCACTATAAGTAAAAAAAATATTTTGGACGGACACTATAATTGAGTCTTTTACTATGTTCAATCTGAATTTTCTTTAAAATAAAAAACATCTATGTTGATTCTGACTCTTCTACATCCAACTCACAGGTTTATCGTTACTTCGAGAAAAAAGATTATTAATTTAAGAAGGCAAAATATGGTCATTTGTTCTGTGAATGTCATTTTCGAGCCAGAGACCTGAAAAACAGGCTCAGGGCTGCTCAATGTTACTTATTAGACGCTTTTATCCAAAGCTACTTACATACTCAATACTGTGGGCAATCCCCACAGGAACAATTTGGGGTGAAGTGTCTTGCCCAGGGACACAACGACATGCTGACTGCAATGGGGTTTGAACCTCTGACCCCCTGATCACAACACCAAGGCTCTATCCACTGCGTAACAGGTTAAAATGCATGAAAAACGCACATTTTAAAATATTTCCGACTTCCTGGGGGGCGGGGCTAATGGAAGGCAATGTGAAATATATGTGCAATCATAATAGCAACGTGTATACATGCGTTTCGTGAATATCGGAAAAACTATATGCGAGTAGTTTGGAGTAATTTTGAGTAATTTGTGGCATGTAAATCATCAAAAATGGTGTATTCGCTATTAGCTTACGACCTCCATGATTGAGCTATCACAAATTAGCTTCACAATTTAGCATCATATTGGATAGGGGCTGAACTTGTCCTGGATTGGAATTTTTCCGATTATTTCCCTAGGAGGAGTTTCCAAAAATGTGCTTAAAATGCATGAAAAACGCACATTTATGAAAATGGCCAACTTTCTGGGGGGCGGGGCTAATGAAAAGCAATTTGAAATATGTGTGCAATCATAATAGCAATGTGTATACAGCGTTTCGTGAATATTGGAAAAACTATATGTGAGTACTTTGGAGTAATTTGCGACATGTAAATCGTGTATGTTGTATTCGCTGTTAGCTTACGACCTCCCCGATTGAGCTAACAACTATTTTATTCGCAATTTCCCATAACATTGGATATGGGCTGAACTTGTCCTGGACTGGAATTTTTCCGATCTTTTCCCTAGGAGGAGTTCGCGAAAACGCACTTAAAACGCACATTTTTCAAAATGGCAGACTTTATGGGGGGAGGTGCTAATGGAAGCCATTTTTAAATATGTCCGCAATTCCATGAGGAATGTCTGTGCCAAGATTCGGGTAGTTTGGAGAAACTGTAACTGTATGTGACCACCGCACAATAGGGGGCGCTATTGAGCCTTATTAGCAAAAACGTAACATTTTTGTGTACAGTCTGGAAAAGGTTGTGGCCTGTCATGTGTGTTCCAAGTGTAAAAGCCGTAACTCATTTCAACACACAGTTATGTGTCCGTAAGTGTTTTTAACCCTTCGATTTCAAGAAAAACCTGTGTAGGACACGCCCACATTCATCATTTTTTACGAGACTTTAAATCTCAGTTTAAACTCATCCTGCCAGTATATCTATGACAAAATATATTTATTTCGTCCATCCGTTCTTGAGGTATACATTTGTTGTGTTTGTGGCACCCCCTATTATCTAAAATCAACATGCTTTTTTGTGCCTATTCCCCAAGACAGAATGAACCTATCCACCGAAATATGTGATATTTGGATAAATTCTGGATGAATTAGGAGCATTTATGTCTAAGCCGCACCTTTTTGCTAATACGTTGCGATTGATGCCGGCCACATTTGTCCACACATCGTGCTCATTTCCATCAGAGTTACGCTGCGACTATGTAAATTTTTTGGAAACTGAATTTTCACAGGTGGCGCTAGCGAGCATGTTGGAAATGTTTAACCCGTCGACTCCAGAATGTAAAAATGTTCACCCTTCCTGCCGGCCAAATGTCGCTACATGAATAGTGTCGTAACCCCATCAAAAACAGGTAGATTCCCCAGAATAATAATAATAATTCTACCAATTACAATAGGTCTTCGCACACTTCGTGCTCAGGCCCTAATAATAATAATTCCTACAATAACAATAGCCGTTGGGTCCTAGCGCTCCGTGCTTGGGCCCTAATTACAACGTATCATTTGGCTTTAAGAACAAAATCTAAATTGCTCCTGCTGGAACCCTTTTATTATTGTGCACATTTATATTGAGTATAAATCCTAAACGTATTGATATTGGGCGTGTTCAGTACCTACCAGCAATATATAACAATTATTCTAAATGATTTTGGAAATTAACAAACATTGGAACTAAAAAGAGGCAAACCTTTAAAACTATTAATTAATTTAAGCTTATTAAAGCCTCTCTTTTTTTTTTACTGTAGTTGTGCTTTCTTAAACCCCACATACATAATTTAAATACCTCCTGAACAGAAAATCCACTCTCACAACAATTCCAATTGTAGTTAATAATCTCCAGAATTGTATATAGACTTAAATATGTACTTACCCCCAATGAGGTTAGAAATGCCCTCTTTCTTTTCACTTTTAATATGTTCAAATATTCCACTGTCTTTTAATCAAGTCAATTCCACAAATATGAAATTGGAAACCTTTCACTCTATGGGACACGCCACATCTATTGATGCCTTTATATTGCAATGGAATAATGGCTGATGACGTGAATCATAGGTCATTCAATTTTCAGAAATGTTGTCACACCTTAAAATTCAACAACACCCAATCACACGCTACAGAATATCAACTGTTAATCTTATTGTCTTGCCTTTGTGTCACGACATTCTTGCATCTCTTGTGCTGTCAATCATTTAAGTTGTCACTGTGATTACACACCCGCCCTATTCTTGTTACCATGATATCCACAGATTTGTCTCATGTGAATTTCTTTCAAAGTCAACATTGACTCAAGGAGAAACTGTTTCAATTATGCATGTCACATTTCACTGGAATCAAGGATGAACTGATTATAATTTGCTCAGAGGTCAAGGTCACTGTGAGCTAAAAAAACAAACATTTTTGGCCGTACCTGAAAAATGTATTGGGTACTTGACAAATTAAATTAAATATGTACAAGGATTTTGGACGGAAATGACTAAACTTGTCTAGTTAGCAGAGATACTGTATACAGGTGGCACACCTCACAATAAACAGCACCCAATATCATCCATCAATCTGTCAGCATCTTATCATAATATGATCTATTTGCTGCTCTTGATGTGCAAGAAAGTTGCTGGTGTATCCCATTTACTGTATAGAAATGGTGAATGACACTCAGTTTTATACAGATTTAAAGAAACTCAATAAATTACAATTCTAAATATTCTTCTCATGTATACATTCAAAATAAATGGAATTTGTATCATTATCATCATCATCATTGTAGCAAACAGAAACAAATACATTGCAACAGGGTTTCTGCAGAATTAATCACATTCATTTTAAACCCACAAACACATGCTTTAATATCTGTTTTAGAATTACATTTGCGGAGGAAGAGGAAATATGATGGAAGCCCAGTAAGAAGAACATGCCCTTTTTTTCCTATTGTCATGAAGAGTTGAGCAGATTACCACAAATTCTCGAGACTTTAATAAACAGGAACTTTAGCGAGAAATGACTTTAATTTAAGGTTTGGTTCAGGAATGTAAAAACATAACTTCACGTGGCAAACAAATAAGGATCCAATCAAGGACTGTACAGAAACCCAGGAGGACATCCACATTACTTTAAATTGTTTCAGCATTTCCCTCATTTGCTACTTTTCCTTAGGTCCAAGCTCTGCCTTTGTGAGACGGGGTCAAGACATGTGAAGAGGAAATTCATAGACAGAGGAATCCTCACTAATTAATTGGGATATCCTTCTTCACTCACAGGGTGAGACAGTCACTGGGCTTAAAGAGGCCCGGTTTGCGAGTATGTAAATGGTCTGAAAAGGCAACAATCCTAAAGTTCCCTCCAGAGGTAGTTTCTCTCCCACAGACTCCCCCCACTGCCAGAAATGCATCCATCAGGCTCCTTTGTTTACTTCCGTAACATAATGACATCACCATGGTACACTCACGCTTCTATTGGCTAACACTTCAACATATTATACGTAATATGCTAGGGGGCGGGACATCAGAGCAGACAGGGCTCTGGTTTCAGACAGAGGGTTCAAAGAGAAAAATAAAGAGCTTTCTGAACATTAAAGCATAGAGAGATGTCACAGTAGAGGCACAAAATACAAATATGAACCTGAAAATGTCCTATTTAACTTAAAATAAACAGTTTAGACCCTGTACAACTTGTTTTCTCATATCAATGAATCTCTATTAATTAATTGAATTAAATATTGAACATTATTTTTTGCTTACAAAGGGGCAGACTCTCCAACTCTTCTGAATTACCTGTATAGGAGAAATAAAAGACCCTCTTGCCGGAGGGGGCAAGATATGCTGAATCAACAACAATCTACACATTTGGGGACAATCATTCTACCTCCTGCACCACAGCCAACTGTATCACAGTCAGCCCAGCCCTCTTTTGTCGTGCTAAACAGGTTAATGGTGCATTCCATCTATGTGAATGTTGAAAGAAGTTTGTCCGGTGTGAGAGCAGGTTATGACAAGCAAACAAATACAGATTCATGTTGGCAAGAAAATTGAACGGGAAGAAATGCAAGACAAGAAAGAAGATACGTAAATACAGAACTTCATATTGAAACATACCAAATTTGTTTATACATGATATTTGTTATTAAAGTACATGTTTAAGTAGATACCACGATACAGTAGAGGTAAAAGCTATAAAGGTTTATACAACATTTAATTTCACTTGGCAATACAAGTTTATTTATACAGCACCTTTCAACACAGGGTAATTCTGCTTTACAGAAATGAAAGAAACTAAGAAAATGGCATTTAAAAACAGTCACTAAAAAGAAAAGATAATAAAAGAAACATTAAAAGACAAAATACATGGATAAAAGTTACAGTGCAGTTTAAGATATGAATAGTTCAATTAAAAGCAACGGCAAAAAGAAAGGTCTTCAGCCTGGATTTAAAAGTAGTAAGAGTTGCAGCGGACCTGCAGGTTTATATTAGTTTGTTCCAGATATTTGGAGCATAATAACTGAAAGCTGCTTCTCCATGTTTAGTTCTGACTCTGGGGGCAGAAAGCAGACCCGTCCCAGAAGACCTGAGAGATATTGATGGTTCATAATGTAGCAGTAGGGCAGAAATGTATTTTGGGCCTAAACCATTCAATTCTTTATAAACCAGCAGCAGTATTTTTGAAATAAATTATTTGACACACAGGAAGCCAGTATAAAAACTTCAGAACAGGAGTGATGTGATCCACTTTCTTAGTTTTAGTGAGGACTCGAGCGACAGCGTTCTGAATTAGCTGAAGCTTTCTAATAGATACTTTAGTGAGACCTGTAAAGACACCATTACAGTAGTCGAGTCTACTGAAGATAAAAGCATGGACAAGTTTTTCCAAATCCTGCTGTGTCAATGTGATCCAGTGGGACATTTTAATAACTAAATGGTGAAAGTACTCCCTGTATTTTTCTTACACTGTTTTGGTTAAACAGTCGCTGCATTTTGTTTAAAAAAGACATTTTTTAAGACCTTTCAATGATAGTAATGTTTTGAATGTACTTTAATTTCATGAGTTCACTGGCCAAAGTATGGAAGTATGATGGTTTTAAAGGAGGACAACAGGGCCTATTTTTAGCTTGTTTTTATATCATTTTGTTTCAGTTCTAAGACGCTCAGTAGGTGCGACAGCACTTGAATGTCCTAAAGTTGTTATCGTTACAGCAGCATTTGTTGTTGTTACATCAGTTGCTGTTGTTGCTGCAGTAGACTTAGAATAAAAGGTTACGAAACACAGCTGAACGTTTATTAACTTATCTTGATATACATTTGATACTAAAGTCCCTTAAGTATATTATATATTTTATGGATTACAGACAATTGTATATATTTATATATAACTAATCTTGCTTCATCCTAGAATCAAATGTATATGATTTAACTGACACATTTACTGTTTTCTCTGTGTACTTATTATATAATCTGCAAATGACACTTTCCACTAAAGCATTACTGTAGGCCTTTTTACCTCTAGGTAACATCTAAAGGCAAAGTGTTTGATGAAAATAATAACTATTGCGGAATGGAGCCATGTGATCTACTGGAAAAAAGTTGCTAATTATATTAGTTACCATTGCTAGAAAACAGGGATAAAGTCTTGCACGGAATCCTACATTCAAACTGTGCTGCAGAAGCAACGTTTTCTATTTTGAATCACGCTTTGCCTTACTTCAACAGACGGTTAAAGAAAGAGAAAAAATAAAGATCTTTCCTAGCAGCCTTAAGCCTTGAGTTTGGCATGTCAGTGCTTGCCTGGGCACTAACTAACTGAATATTGCCAAGACTTGGTCTACTCTAAAATGCTAACCACTCAGAAAGCCACACACTGGAATTGATTAAGCTAGACGACTTAAAGGACAGTAGCCTATGGCTTGTGACTGACGAATAGCAATCTTTCCAACTAACATAATTAGCATACTGTTTTGGACTAAATTCACTTTGTTCTACATTATAAGTGTAGCTGTCCCCTGACAGAATAGGTACAGGTACCCGGTATATTGTTGTTCCTTGCAGAAAGTTTGCAGAGTAATAATTGTTACGCATCAGAATGTTGTGTTTGTCATGTACATTAACTCAAATATATAAAATATGCAGTCTGCTGTAACCCTCTATTTTTTTTAAATCAAGGCCAACGATCTTTCTATTTACCAATGAATTCCAGCGGTTATATAACAACAATTTATCATTATACTTCTGCACGTCTTACAGCATCAACTACATTTACAATCATGATTTTTAACTACCTTCGACATTCAGGTCCATATATATTTTGACATTGACACAATTGTCATCATGTTGGCTCTGTACACCACCACAATGGACTTGAACTGAAACAATCAATATGTCTTACAACGTTAAGCTTTAATATTATGGTAATTACATCCAAATCAGGTTAATGCTTTGGAAATTACAATACATTTTATACGTGGTATCCCCTTTTTAAGGGACCAAAAATAATTGGCTGCTCAGCAGTATCATGGCAGGTGTGTTTTATTAGTTAATTTACAAGGAGCAGATCTACAGTTGATTTCAAGTGTGGTATTTGCATTTGGTATGTGTTGCTGTCAACCCGTTAATATGAAGTCCAAAGGGCTGTCACTATCAGTGAAGCAAGCCATCCTTAAGCCCCGGCCACACGAGGACGATAACGGTCGTATCTGCTACAGTTCGCTATCAGATAGACCAGGGGTGCCCAATACGTCGATCACGATCGACCGGTCGTTCGCGAGGGTAGTGTGGGTAGATCACATGGCATTGAAAAAAAACTAAAGTTAGCCTATCATCCATCCTTACTATGGCATTTGCCACTTGATTGACGGACAGGTAAGCCAGTCTGAGGGGTTCATGCAGTTATGAGGGGGCCTCACCTCCTCATCTGAAGCACAAAATGCGGCGCACTATTATACGCTTATGCGGCGCAATTAGTGTAAGCGTGCCACAGTTTATCCGCCGTTTAGTAAACCCCCCCCCACTCAGATTGGGCAGGGGCGGACCTGTAGGTAGATCACTTGGGCGTGGTCATTTAAAAAGTAGCTCCCAAGCTGAAAAAGCGTTGGCACCCCTGAGATAGACGGTTCGGCCACACAAGGCCGACACGGAAACGCAGAAAACGATAACTATAACAGGTCCCAAGGTGGGTAGATCTGCGAACGAAATGCTCTGGGGGGGCAAACGGCTCCGTGTTTACGCCTATACGATCCTTTCCTGATATCGTTGAAGCAATAGCCCCGCCTCTCCCCACCTCTCCTGCTCAGAGATCAGCTGCTGTGTTGTCAGAAGAGGGGGAGGAAAATAGAGGCTCCGTTTTTTATTCTTATATTATTATATAGAGTTGTTATTCATTTGTTTTAAAGCTCAATAAATAACAAAGAAGACCTTTGACCGGCACTTTTCTAATTTTGTCCGGAAGATTTCAACTTTAAATGACATGTTGACCGGCGAAAAAAAATCTAACTGAAACTCTGCTGCAGGGTCCCCTCGACCCTTGGAAAAGGCGGAGAGGTGGGTGTTTTTCATCTGCTGGTGGACTACCGGAGAGATATACAGCAGGAGCAAATGCTTGCCTCGAGGAGGGAGAAAAAGAGCCACAGCGGAGAATAAACAAAAGGGCAACCATGGCAACCATGCGCGGGAAGTCTTCTTTGCTACTTTTTTGGCAGGACTACAGCACCTGGCATATCTACTACAGCGTCTCCAGCGCTTTCCCTGCGGTCTTGTGTGAACGGACACATTTCTGGTGCCTGTTGCATGTGGACGGAAGACTTTTTTGATTACGATTGCGGTCCGTTTGCGTTATCGTCCTCGTGTGGCTCCAGCCTTAGTCTGAACCATCAAAACAAATCCATCAGAGAAATAGCAAGAACATTGGGTGTGGTCAGATAAACAGTTTGGTAAATTATTAAAAAGAAAGCACGCACAGGTGAACTCAGCAACACCAAAAGACCCGGAAGACCACGGAAGAAAACTGTGGTGGATGACAGAATAATTATTCTAACCCTACACCTCTCTTCAGCAAGCGGAATAGGACAGACAGTGCCAAGAGTAGAGGGCTCCGCCTGTGCTTATACAACAACGGTTACAATACGTAACCTGGCTTTATATCTCTCACAGGCTCTGCCCTCTACTGGACTCTATGGATACAGTGGGTGGAGCCCTGATGTATATGCGCACTGTCGTCCAACAATACCATTCACCCCACTGTCCCTGACCGGCTTTTCTGGTCAGCAGCTGCTGCACCATACTCTCCTTTACCCCGGTTGTGACCGTGGAGAAGTCTGGGCCGCGGCTGACTGAGCACACTCTGATGCCCTTGCCTCGCAGAAAGTGTACTCAAAAAAACAGTGTTGAGGCCTCCGCCCATAGGCAGATGGAGACAATCCGCAGCCCTGTATGGGCTCACTGTGCACCACCTCTCCAAGTCCCTAAGGATCACAGGGAGATTGCAAGTGCCCATGTCCCACACTCAAACACTGACCCTGTGCGTGGACTATAGTGTGGAGGGCTTCCCCCCCTCCTGCCTCTCGGCAGGGGAGGAGAGCCCTTCCGCCCCGTAATGGGCCAGTGCACACCACTCCCATCCCGGGACCCTTCAGCGGGAAGGCCACGCGCACTCGTATTAAAGCTGTATTTCCCATTCAACGTTGAAATGCATTAATCGGAGCTATTATACCAGGCAAGGTGTGTTTTCTGATACACCACGCTGGCAATAGCGTCTCTTGAACCCACACAGTGCTTTGACAGCACTCGGTTTATGACACTCATGTGCACGAGCCCACCTGTGCTCCATATACTGGGGTTTACAGCAGGGGGCGGGGAGTGCAGGACAGTGTTCCTTCCTCTGGGGATGAGCAAGAAGCAGCCACGCTGCGACTACTCCTCACCCCCGTGAGCAAGGAGATCAATCCAAAGAGCCCTTCTGTAAACAGGGGCTCCCAGGAGATCAACACGGTCCCCTTTAGAAAGTGCCATGAGGCGTGATCCCCCAGGGACATCACACGGCAGGCAGCGGCGGCCACACCGTAGATCAAGCTCCTAATTCGGCTTTGTGGCCCAATAATCTCTCTGACCTGGTGAGGCGGGGGCATCTCTAGCAATGAGCGAGTAGCCCAAACACCAGCCGCCATGATCATCACCCAGGGAGAGTACAGCCCTGGGCCATGGACTTCCATGGACGCCGGACCCGGAAGTTATCTGTCTTTTATGAATTGCCTTCTTTTCAATTTGTTGTATTTTGACCATTAAATTGAATGTTGACAAGTTAATTAAAGGGCCCATGTCTTGCTTTTCCGGTTATTACCCGTCCCCTTGTGTGTTATGAAGGTTTTTATGCATGTAAACGGTCTGCAGAGTCAAAAACCCTCAAAGTACACCCTGTAGAGAGCAAAGCTCTAACACAGAAAATACCTGTCTATGCTGCCAAAACGCCTCGTTGGATATTTCTCATTTTCCATTGTTTACTTCCTGGGTACTGTGACGTGTGAATACCCAGAGGCCACACCCTCTGCCAGCATTTCACGAAACAAAGCTTCACAAAGCTTTCAGCAATTCATGCCGGATATGTACAGCGTAGGGCACTGAAGAACGATGCTGTTCCTACTTTGTTTGGACCAGCGGGAGATTCGGGTACACAACCTGTAAGTATTCATTGTTGTTTGTGTATTTATGATGTTTAAAACAAACAAGGTATCTACCACGACTGTTTAAATGGCTATACGTTTTTCGGACTGCTAAGTTGGGATCGTGGAGAAATGCTCTCCGCAGACCCATTCTCACAGCGTTATAAACCTTTTTCTTACTCAATATGTGACCCGCTCTATCGAAATCAGTCGGAAGTTGCAACGGCTCATTTCAAAATAAACATGGATTTGCGTTTTTCGGGGTTCGGGTGTTTTGTTTGATTTTAAACAAACAAAGTCTTGGCTTTCAGAATAAAGTTTTATTTCCCAAATCACACGATAAATACATTTTTGAAGCTTGTAAAGGGAAGATGACAGGCACCTCTCACTCGCAATCTGCTCTTCTGTAGCGCCGCCCCCTCTCCCTTCGGCTGAAATTATGAATGTAAGGCGTATAGTAATCATAGATAAAACGGCAGGGTCCGTTACAGTTTGTTTTCATCTGATTTCAATTAAACAAAGTCTTGGCTTTCAGAATATTAAACTTGTTTCGGCAAATTCAGATGATAAATACAACTTTGAAGCTTGTAACGGCATAATTACAAGCGGAGAACGGAGTAATGTAACGTCACAGCAGGCATAACAACAGCCGGTGTTTCTCGTGAGGGTTTTCCCCGGGAAACAAACACAATACACACAAACGCAAATACACACACACACACTCGCGAGCTTCCCCCAGACCAGTAACCCTCCGTAGTATTTTGATAATTTGCTCTGCTAATAATCAATTAGATCGATTGATTCCAGAGAAGAGAAAACTTTGAAGGCCTTTTTCTCAAAATGATGACTCGGTGACAATCATTATATAATGTGACATATTTCGCTTAATATTTGGAGTACAAAAACAATCTTGATATCATTAGAAAGCTAGGAATATCCTCTTTCCAACAGTGTATACAACTCAAAATGTGTCTTTGGGTCAATGCGACTGATTTCGATAGAGCAGGTCACATACCAAGCCACACTTATTGTTTTTACTTCGGCTGTGAGTGTTTGTGTGTGCTCAGGATGAGTTTTGCTTGTTCTCGCTGTATCGCCAACCCGGAAGCCTGTCCGCTCCTCGCAGCAGATCGCAGGAACGAGCCTCGCAACGTCCCGACCAATCAGAGCACACCGGGCTCACAGGGAGGGGGGGCAGGAGCTCCAACAAGCCATTTAGGACAGAGAGTGAATACCGGTGAATACACATACTTTACAGAGATGCTTTATGAGAAACCAATGTGAGTTTGGAAAATTGCACGGTGTAAATCTATTTTAATATACGTCAACAATGGAATTATGATCAGTAGAAATGGCCATGACATGGACCCTTTAAGTATTATGTGAAACGCCCTTCTTTTCTACAGCAGAACAGGTTGCTGGTGCATTCCACCTATGTGAATGTTGAATGAAGTTTGACTAATGACATAGTAGGCATGACATGCAAATAATTATAGATTTGCAGTGACGTGCTAAGGGAGCAGTGAAAACTACAAGAACACAATGATCGCATGCTCACTGTTGCAATTATTTAACTCATTTAGAAATACAGTATTCTGTAAACAACAGTACTGTGAGTTTCAAGTTCAGTATTTACACTTTTATCAATTTATATTACAACAATTTTTAAATCCTTACATTGATCCCCTACTCGTTTAAGAATTGATTTTAAGGTTCTGGTTATTTCATATAGAGCCCTGCGTGGAAATGCACCGGAATATATGTGTGACCTTCTCAATCCTTACATCGCCTGTAGGTCACTTAGGTCTTCAGACCAGATTCCCACGGTCTCGTCTAAAAACTAAAGGTGACCGTGCCTTTCAGGTGGAGCTCCAACACTGTGGAACTCTCTCCCTAGAGTCATCCGCTCTGCAGTCTCTGTAGAAGCTTTTACAACTTTTAAACTACTGAAGACCTATCTTTTTACATTGGCTTATATTTCTATTTGAAATGCGTGTGATGTGTTCTGTTGTTATGTCGGTTTATTTCAGGACTCTACGTGGCCTTTGTTTTGTTTTTCTGTTAACCTTACATTTCTGCCTCATGTGGTTATTGTATAATTTACATTTGTTCCAGCAGAAAAAGAGCTAAAGACAGCTTAATGTTTAACAAGAGGTATGCATAAATAACTGAAACAAATATGAAAGATACATTTAAAATATATATATATAGTTACACAATTTACAAAATACACAGCCTGTAACAGTTCTGAAGATGTAGCAGCCATATTGCAAAGTTATTCACGGAATATATATTCAGAGGTTTACTGGGACTAAAATTCAGGCCTGGAAACTGACCCAGTCCAGCCACATGAAATGTCAAATGTTAGAAATCCGCTGTTTATTATTTAAAGTTTTACGTCCGATTCGCTCCTTTTTTCCTCCCTGTACACAGCTCCAGTTTGGGCATTGGCCTGTCATCAGATTTCATTTTTAGTTACTGCTGTAGCGGAAGTTTAGTAAAATTATTTTTGATGAAATACTCCAATTCTCCACCCTCCATAATTGCACTTGTTTCAGTTGCTTGCTACTTTTTAAGGGCGGTGATGTTACAGTACAGATGTTACAGTTACAGTTACAGTTACAGTACGAACTGAAGTTGATGCGATTTGATTGGATTGTGAGGCATGACGTGAGCCTCATGTGATTGGTCAATCCCTCGATTTTTTTAACCAAGGGAAGCCAATTTCGGCTAGCCTCCTCTCGCAACAGAGAGTGCAATCTACTGTTTCACCATAACATCTAGAGGGGCTCTGTTTCACTCTTTGTAAAATACTCAATGAGAATGGGGGAGAGATGGGACGGCAGAATAATTACCGAAACTAAACAAAGTGTTTTTATTTATTTATTTAAATGATAACTACAATCCAAAAAAACAGGAGAAGCCTGGCTTCCCTTGGCCTCCAGGAGAAAATGCCACTGAGTGCAAGGGATAATTCTCACCCACCTCTTGCTCTTGCCCTGCACTTGTATTTGCCAGTTGAGCTGGTTCTTCCACCAGCTCAACTCTGTCCCTCATCATGAACGCAGGAGGCTGGCTGTATATCTGAACTCGGAACCTCATCATTCTCTTCATCATCTTGCACTTGTTCTAAGCTGCTGCTGATAGTGCTTGTAGCAGCGCTGCTGCCAAAAAGGTCTGTCAATTTGCGACATTTATATGCTTCACCTGCAAGTGTTTTCACCTTTTTTTCTCTTGCCTTCTCGGCCCCACCTTTTTCTTTTCGTTTTCTTTCATTTTTATCCATGTTTTTTCATTCTCCCTGTCTGCCGCGGCGTCTAATCCCTTCTCTTCGTGTGGCCGGTCTTTTTTCTTCTTCGTGTATGATTATTTGACAGATAAGAACCACACAACTGCATTAGCGGCCGCTGTCGCCCTCTGTCGGCCGTCAGCGCAACTTAAATGATGACGTTAAACAAAAATGTTTAAATGGCCGGCCGGGCGGCCGGCCGTCAACGGCCCTTGACGACCGGCCGTTCTGTGGTTCTCAAGATTCTACAGATGGCCAGTCCGCCTCTGTATATATTGCACCAACACATTCTCACTCCCAACTCGTCCTATAGTGACTTTATGTCAAGGTCCCTGTCGTCACTTTCCAACGCAAGGGGGGGCCCCTTAGCGTCCAGTTTTAATGTTCGGGGATTCCTTCTAATTTGTTATTCTTTTCTAAATAACAAACTGTTATTTACTCAACAATAACACACAAGTATCCTTGTTTTTATTTATTTGTTTGATTCCATAATCTCTGTTTTTTTTGGTGTCCATCAAGAACTGAATTTCAAAATAAAGTGGCCGGAAACAGATACACAGCCACTGAACTGATTACCCAAGATCCTCAGCTATGGTTTAAGCTCGGTGATTGGATTGTTTAGCCGCAATGAAAGTTGGGACATGGTGTTTATGCGATATAAAATCCGAAAAACATTTAAAAAAAGAAAATAATACTTTATTCCGAATGTGCTTGCTTTTCTCTTAGAAAGTCATCACATAACGGCATTGTAATACACAGTTTGTCTGCATTAAATATTACACATATGCCGTAGTTCTTTATTTATAGAGCCCTGATTAGAAGACCTTGGACAAACTGGAAGAACTGACGTGGATCATAAATATATCAGCAATTAAACAATATCTTCAATTTCTCTTCACACAATACGTCTCCTTGCAGTATCAACATTAATTTGGCTGACTTTTAATTGATCCATTTCGTAGATAGGTTATATTTACACCATAACGGTGCACAGATGATATGAAAGGAATTTTTAAAGATATTACTGATTTCTTTGAATATAAGAATGCAAATACTGAATTGAGTCAGGGGTTTTGGGTCATGGGAGACACATCTATGGATTCAGAATTGCAATAGCTTACCATTAAATGACGGATATACCTTGCTGTCTGTTTTACAAATCAGATATTAATGTTTGGAAGTAAAACATGTGAAATAATATAGCAATATGCTGTAAAATTATGTGAAAACATGAATAAAACTACACATCTGCAGATGTTATACATAGAGTACATAAGTGTCCTGCACTAATAATACAACGTTATTATGCCTACGTGTACCTTGTGTGCACCGTCTAGTGGTTAAAGCACGTTATTGAATTATTGTTTTAATGTGTTATATATTATGTGATGAAAAGAATATTAAGAGTACACACTTTAATAGGTGGAAAGTAGAAGGTCAATGATAGAAATATAGAATATAAAAAACCAAGAAGATACTATAAGTGATCTCTACAATAAAACAGTTTAGTGCCAGATGTACAAAGATATTAATAGGAGGATGTGCAAAACAGAAAAACGAATTAACCTTTATTCAAACATTAAATAATACTTTAGATTAAGGTCTTCTTTTAAATAAGAACAAAGCTTTGGGGGTATCTACAGATAAATATTAAGCCAATGTTGAGTGCTATATTGAAGCACTTATTTTAACTGATATTATACATATGAATTATACTCTTATGTATGTAGATAGTATAAGAAATGTGCAGAATATGACAGTTTAATGTTGGAGGTATACACTCGTTGGTTTGGAACGCGCAAACGGAGGGGTAGTGTGTAGGGGTAGGGTGTAGGGGGCGGTTTGGGATTGGGCCATAATGACAAGTTTCGCCCGCTGTGAAGTTTTTCTTGTTTCCATAGCAACAACAACTTCCTGTCAACAGCGTAAACTCGCCTTCAAAATAAAAGCATGCCAAATTACACTTAAGACATACAACAGCAACGAAAGTAACAAACACAATGCAATATCCTTTTCAATTTCAAAGAACACAAATTGGGTTATTTACAGGTGTTGTTTTGTGTGGTAGAGGGTCGCTGTCATTGATGCGTTTTGCACCCCGGGCAGTTGCTTTTCAGCTGAGGAATACGCTGTGACGTAATAACTTTTTTTTTTTTTTTCGAGGGAGGGGGTGTAGGTCAGAGGGCCTAGGTATAAAAGTCACGGCTCGCCACTGGTGCCATGGCATACTCCCTTCTGTGATCCGACAAAATTAATTACGTTGTGACTGTGCCCTCTACATATGGAAACATGATAGCTTGGGTTTTGCCTGATTTTTTGGCACAAATATCCACTTGACATCCGACACAAACGTCCACTTGGAATCAAGGATGAAATGGTTAGAAAATGTTAGTCAAGGTTCAAAAGGCGCGTTCACACCGGAGTACTTTTCCACGTACCTTTCCCGTTTAGTTCCGTTAGTACCCCTTATGTTGCGTTCACACCAAAAAGAGTACTTAGTGCCTGGAATTTTTACCCCCATTGTTATTGTCTGCTAGAGCGGTGGTACCAAAAAAGTACCAATTTCTATTGGCTAGGCGAATTGCAAACCAAGCCCCGTAAAACTCACCATTGTATTTGTGGCATTAGCATTATTACCATAGCCCCGCGCACCAACGGAGAGAGAATAACTTATGGCAACACAAAAAAAAACATGGGAGCGGTGGAGTGATGAGGAGGTGTCGGCGTTCTGGCGATTTACTCGGAAGGCTTCAGTAGAAGCTGCTGGGAGTCCCAGCAGTCTCCAACTCTGTGGAACTTCCGGCCGGGAACTTCCGGCGGCAGTATACGACGTGAAGTTGTTTGCGGCCTGGCAGTAAACCCAAAGCAGAAGAAGACGAAGTGACGTCAGCGGCTCATTTGCGTAATCTTCCCTCAGGGAACTTATTCCGGTGTGAATGCGATCTGTACTTAGTGTCCTGGGGTACTAAATGCCGGCACTAAGTACGGCAAAGTACTTGGTATTAAAGCGGCTAAAGTTACTGTCAGACATTTTTTATTCATGGTGTACTTGAAATTACAATTTTACACAAATAACTAAAAGGAGATATAATGAAATGATTACATGTTGGACAGTCATGGATGCAAACTAGTCTAGTTGCCTGGTGCACACACCCAATTTCGGCTTTCAATTCGTCAGCATCTTTGTTCAGTTTTTTTTCATACGCCCTTCTTTGTATTGCTTCCTTTGTCTTGCAAAAGATGATGCTGGTGCATTCCATCCATGGGAAGGTTGAAGGAAGTTTGAGCAGTGTAATTGTAGGTTGTGACAAACAAATATAGATTGTTATTGACGTGTTATGGAATGGACAACAAACAACTTCAGTTATTATTCTGAAGTATCAATTACTGTTATAAATTCAACATTATCCAATATATTATTGCTATTTTTAATTTATTTATGTTTAAATGTTGAACAGACATGTCTTTTTTTTCACCTTAAAGTCAGCATAATATGTAATATGCAAAGACAAGTTTTTCACTTTAAATTAAAGATCTGTTTTTAAACCACACCCATACTTTAATATCAGTTTAATAAGATGCCCAAATTATAGAAGTATAATGGAAAAAACATCTTTTTTTTTTGGTTATTCACAAATGTGGAAGACTGGAGGAAACAAGGAATTTATTTTTTTGATCTGGGGATAGGGTGCAATTGAAGAGCTGCAGTTCACGGAATAAAAATAGAGGGCAGGTTGTTATTTGTATGCACGTGTGTGTTGAACCAACTGAGTCTCACGTAATCTAAAAAATCTGACATGCCACCCGAAGACAGAAATTATTTGAATAAAAGAGGAAAAACATGACTCAAGCCTACAACCATCAAAGTTATGTCAAGTGTTTCCTCTTCTTCACAAAAGCGTATAATAATGACAGGGTATATGCAGGAATCCTGAGGTCAAATTTAATACCTTTTAAGACCTTTTTTAAGACCCTTTCCATACATTTTAAGACCTCATCGCAACTTCAAGTTCTAACTGGTTACATTGGCGACACACTTTACCTCACATTTACTATATTGATTGTAAGATAGCACAACTAAACAGAGTGCAGACAGACCACTGAAGCCTCCTTTCCACATGAACTTCAACCTCTCTGTGAAGGTCAGGTTTAATGCAGTATGCTGTTTTGTTGCTTCTGTAGACTCTGCTCTTTCATTCCAGTAAAACTCATCAGAAACCATTAGAAACCAGTATTTGACCAATAAACAAAACAATTGACAAAACTTTGAACAATGAAATATATTAAACTTTGGTGAGCTTCAGCGGGGTAATGCCATATAGGAGCTCCCTCACAAATACCCACATAGGACGATCCTCTGACGTCATCACCCTCACACATTTGTCGTATGTTTACAAAAAACGATATATATGTTAAGACTTTTCTCGTTCTTAATATAGACTATATAAGGGTCGATATGTGTTGACTTTACTTTAAAATAGCAGATCTCTGTGACCGGATATAGTTTGGCTTAGACCCCGGCCCCACGAGGACGCATACGGTAAAACGCATACGCAAACGCAAAAAAGTCTTCCGTTCACACGCATTCGATTCATTAATGTGTCCGTTTACACTAGACCGCTGGAAATGCTGGAAACGCTGTAGTACAGATGCCAGGCCTTTAAGTGGCGCTGCTGCCGCCACAAAATACACCAAAAGCAGCGAAGAAGACCCCGGAGCATGGTTGTCATGGTTGCCCTTCTGTTTATTCTCCGCGGTGGACGGCGTGTTCTCCTGCTGTATATCCCTCAGGTAGTCCACCAGCAGATGAAAAACACCCACCTCTCCGCCTCTTCCAAGGAACGAGGGGACCGTGCGGCAGAGTTTCTGTTAACAAAATGTTCCACCGGTCAACATCTCCGTTAAAGTTTAAATCTTCCGTACAAAATTTGAAAATTGCCGGTCATAGGTCTTCTTTGTTATTTATTGAGCTTTAAAACAAATTGATAACGACTCTGTTCTCTGTATAATAATATAATAATATTTAATAAACAGTGCCTGTGTGATTACCATATGTGTTCGGGGGCCGTCTCTTACCAATGACGTCACGCATTGTACGCATTGTGATTAGCTGTACGGTAATTTACCCAGGGGTGCTCAGGGGCAAATCCCATCTACAGATCATGACGAACCGAATTTAAGTATTCCTATACTCCTAGCGTGTGAAAATGTTTGTGAAAAACATGTAAAAACGTACGCCATTGGCTGTACAGCAACTCAAGAGGACCATCATACACGGTCAAATTCCGAACATTTAAAGCCTACACTTCATTCTTTACTTTGTCCATTATTATATGTAGAAGATATTACTTTTTTCTCTGCTAGCGGTTAGCATTTTCAATGGAAATATACATCGAAACATCATGTTTCAGTAATAACAAGGCCCCACTGATCATCTACTCTCTGAGACGATTCCAGGGATGCTTGACTTGAGTTTCTAGCACCAGGGAATGTGGACAAAAATGCCCCAGATCAGCCTCTTAATTTACCCAGGGCCTAGTGCTTAGCTTTGGGCATGAACATTCAGGAAACTTTTTATAGTAGTATTTTATTACATATCTGAACTTTGGAGAGGAGTTGGGGGACACAGGACACATCAAATCACATCTCCACTTCAAGCCGAAGCTAATTAGAATATTCTTGACTGCCTAGCCTGCGGGGAAATTGGTATGCGTGACGTCAGTGACGTCAGTGACGTCATTGGTAAGAGATGGACCCCGAACACATATGGTACCCCAAACACATATGGTACCGACACCTGCCTCTCTTTTCCTCCCCCTCTTTTGACAGCCCAGCAGCAGCAGGAGACGTGGGGAGAGGGAGGCGAGGTCATTTCATCATTATCAGAAAATGATCATATAGGGCTTACACACAGAGCCGTTGGACCCCCCCAGAGCGTTGCGTATGCCGGTCTACCCACCTTGGGACCCGTTATCGTTACCGTAGTCATTTAGTGCCCCCCCCCCCCCCACAGAGCGGAGCAAGGCAACAAAACTTAAAATAAGAAGCAGCATTTTATGGCACGCTATGCATGGGGCCGCCTTGAGGGGGTTTCCCGTCATGTCGTTTCAGTAAATTAAAGGGTGTTTCTTGTTGTCTTTGCTGTGGACCTTCTTAATACCTTGTAAAATGCCGTTTAATTTAAGTTTTAATACTTTTTTATAGCCTTAATCTTCGCTAAATTGATTTATCAACTTGTAATACTTTTTAAGACCCCGCGGACACCCTGAATGATCTTTTTAAAAAATCGATAGTTTACATTTCTAATGCTGTCTACAGATTATTGTGTCTGTGTGTAAACTTTTGGGGTTTAAAGTGTGCACAAGACAGGTTTAGAAAATTGTTTAGAATCATTCTAAAAAACAAAAGTTATTTACTTACTAGTTCACTTTCTGGTCTTACATGTTCAACCAAATTGGTAATGAATTCAATTGTAGAATATGGTTTGCCTGGTTTATGAATCAAATCCTTTATAATTTAAAAATAATCTCATATTAGGCTATACTGCAAAATCAACCCGGTATCATGGCAAGATGTGAATATCTGACAATTTACCATGCTGGGAGACGTGAAGATATCACGATTTCGTCCCTTCCAACATGACAGTTACACGGTATTGTTAACATGGCCCAACCAGTGGAGAAATACCCGGAAATGCCATGCAAATGCTCTACCACGACAGTCGGTTGTTATTGTCAATATTAATATAATAATTATTTATTTTCTAATAGTCACACTCAATTTCGCCGATGTTCTTGTTGCCCCAGCTGGTCGACACAAAGGCTACATTAATGTATTAAATCGATGTTAATCCGTGCGTGTGGATGTGGAATTAACGGACGTGACGTTGTGCGATTGCGTTGCCAGGCAACAGTTTGGGTTCATGTTACGTTTCTTCAACTACAACCCGAGTTATATTTAAAAACATTTTAGAAGGCCTCACAAAATACTTTAATGTAAATTAAAATGTGAAGGAATATGTGTATAACAAAATACATCCGTCATAAACAATACCGGAAACAGACGTAGGCAAGATCCTCAGCTCGGTGATGGAATGTTTTAGCCGCAATGCACGTTGGGATATGGTGTTTATGCAATGTGAAATCCGAAAACATTTAAAAAAAATAATAATAATACTTTATTCCGAGTGTGCTTGCTTTTCTCTTTGGAAGTCATCATATAACGGCATTGTAATACACGGTTCGTCTGCATTAAATATTACACATCTGCCGTAGTTATTTATTTATAGAGCCCTGATGAGAAGACTTCTGGACAAACAGGAAGAAGTGCTGTTATAGCAGAATGTTTAATACAGCGTATTTCTGATATTCATTAAAGATCACATGCTATTCCATATGATGTGTGTTACTGATTTGGGTCACACACAGTTAGAGAGACAATGGTCGTTCTGAATTATCAATAGATGTATTTATTTTAAGTGAGCTGATACAGAGGGTAGAGGAAGTTCAGAGAAGGCCTCAGGTTATAAAAACAGTTAACCTTTGTTAGTTAACTAATCCTAAAGATGTCATGAGATGATGACGTTTAAACATATACAAGTATAGCTTTCAGAGAGAAAAATGTGACATTTGTGTGGTAGGCTGAAAATGTGACGTGGATCATAAATATATCAGCAGTTAAACAACATCTTCAATTTCTCTTCACAATATACTTCTCCTTGCAGTATCAATACTAATTCGGCTGACTTTTATATTTGATTAAATTGGTAGATAGGCTATATTTACACCATAACGGTGCAAAGCTGATAGAAAGGGACAACTAGTGGTTAAAGCACGTTATTGAATTGTATTATTTGTATTATTAGATATTAATAGGAGACACAGACCGCCAAACTAATAAGGCTTTATTTAAACATTAAACAATACTTTAGGGGTCTTATTTTGAATAATAAAAAAGCTTTGGGGTTATCTACAGATAAATATTAAGCCTGACAAAGTACTAATATATTGCTTTCCTGCAATTGTAACTACTGTATGTTTAAGCACTTATTTTAACTGTGTATTATACTCTTATAAGATGTATGTAGATAGTATAAGAAATGTGCAGAATATGACAGTTTAATGGTGGAGGTATACACACATATTGATAGATGTCTTTTAATGCACTGTTGAGGAACCTTCGACCCAAGTTTTTAATCTCCGACCTTGTCAGGTATTGAACATTCAATAAATAAAGAACACAGAATTATTAAATATAAAACACAGAATTTGTGTGATTATACTAAATGATTTACAAATAAACACCACTGCATATTTACAACTGTTAGACATGCTGCTGTAACGAAAACATTTCCAACTTGGAATCAATAAAGAATATCTTATCTTAAAATGAATGATGGCTACTGCCATATTTGCAAAATGTGCCTCTGAACCTTGACAAGTGAATGTTTCAGGCTTATCAATTAACAACAGGGATTATTATTTTTATGGGAAATACGAAAAAGTATTTTAAAACTACAATTCCCAGTAGAGACGTGCCATAGAACATGTTGCAAAACACACAGTAGCCAGCATGTGTAGTTCTGGGGACGGGGAGGGGGGTGGTGGACCCATTCGAATCCAGTTTTGGATAGTCTGCCGTGGTTCCATCCCATTTCAAAGTGATGTTTGACACTCGGCGTAACCCTTGGCACACTGCCACTCAAACATCCAATCACAGAGCTTGAGGAATAATCACAGGGTTTGTCAAGCAAAGCGGAGAGAATACTTACTTCTGGGTGTAAAATTCTCTAAAGCAACTAATGAAGCTCAGCGCAAGTTCAGGCAGGAAGACCTATCACTTCGTATTGCGCGTCATGGCAATACTCGCTCCCTTCACTAAATGAGAGGGAGCGCCACTCCTCAGCTAACCTATCACTTCCCTCCATTCACAAGCCTAATCATCGCACCTGTTAACCCCTCTATATATGCTCTCCCCTTTTCCATCAGCTGTCTTCCAGGTGTCAACGTGCAAGCAGCAGCAGGGCTTCGTCTCAGCTCCAGGTTTATATATCATCAGCTCCGCAGTCTTGCGGATTAAGCTACAGACGGCGTTCCCCAGTAGGCTAGCGGTTCCAGCCGGCCACCCCGCAAACCCGGACGCGGGAGGAAAAGACAAGGATATTGGGCTCCACGGAAGTTCCTCCGGCTTAATGGAAATGGGCTACTTCAGGCAAACAATTGACACACGCCTTCAGTCTCTCCAGAGGGCATCACTGGCATCAGGGCCGCTCAAATGCTTCCGGCTTCACGCGGAACGGGCCCTCATCGCTTGCGAAGCTTCACCCACTTCTGGCTTCAACCACAACCCCTCTTGCAGGCAGGCAGGGCTCAAGCTACATCCCATGAAGCTACTTCTCCTCCCGGCTCAGTAGCCAGCACTGGACACTAATTGCGTTATAGGCGGCAAGCAGGTTCAGTGCACAGCAGGCTCGCCTTCTTTCCCTGCGCCTCACCGCTAAAACAGGCGTCAAGGTAACGCTGGCAAGAGGCAGTTTGCAACAAATTCACGAGATGTTCGTTATATGCATTGCTGCCTTTAGTTCAGGGTTAAGGTGAGTTCCAGGCAGTGTTGGGTTTAACGTAAGGTGACCAGATTTTCAAAATTAAAACCGGGGAAATGTTGCGGTCAATATATCATTAACGTATCCAATTTTCTTCACTGTTAAAGAAAAAACGGGAACATTTTAACTGTTTGATACAAACAGAAGGATGATAGCCCATATATGAGATTTCAAAAGTATTTTATTTTGAAACTCTACATCAGAATGTCCTGATTTTCTCTGATTGACTAGATGGGGTGTCCTGCTACACCCTGAAGTGAAATAAGTATTTAATTGACTTCTAATGACTCTTTGATTATGGACAGTTTCCAATAAATAATAATCAAAATATAGATGGACAATAGATCTAATTTGAGATTTTAAACAGCATACATTTTAAATTGTGCTTCAGAAAGTAATGTTATTTTAGGAGTGTTGTGAGATGGCGTCAAAATCAATTGAAATTAGTCACCCAGTGGAAACGTCAGATATGTCTTCATAACTGTATACTTACACTTTACATTCACTCAGTTATAATGTGGTAGTTATACGTAGTTTGTTTTAAATTATTATTGATCACATTATATAGTACATATTTCTTAATTTAAGATCCAGTATATATGAATATGTTGGTGCGGTATTTTTTAGGTATATTCGTTATTGACCAAGTAAATGCTTTTATTTTGAAGGCAGTTTTTACAGTCCTCTACCGTAATGCATAGGATATTCACGCACCGCAATACAACGTGTGGGCTGGCTTGACTTTGTTTTCCGAAGTGGGGGCTGGCTTGACCACAGTCTGTGTTTACCAAGTGTTTCCTGACATGAAACGTTTTATTTCACCTTGCTATGTGTTTTTAACGTATATTAAAAAACGGGGACATTTCCGGGGACAGTTTCAACCGGGGACAGGCCAATACAAACGGGGACTTTCCCCGGAAAACGGGGACGTCTGGTCACCCTAGTGTAACGTGTTACAGCATGGAGTTATGCAGTTCGGGTAACGACTACCCGTCACAATGCTCAGTAAGTACCGCAGTTTCAAGCTTCACAGTCACGGATGCTGCCCATCCGTTGGTTTTGGGGGGTTTCTTTCAGGGAGAAAGAGAAGTTCATGTAAGATGACAGAAGACAGTCTTAATCACCCAATCAAGCATATCAGCATCTATGTCTCACCGTGGCGTAATTCATCTGCTAATTAAACTAGTCTATATCACGGGTCATGTTTCAGTATTTTCCTAAGCGTATATCATTTTATGCTGCGCATATTGCACTTCATTTATATTTTGGTTTCATGCTCACATGGCTTGCGATAAGCCAGGTTATGATATTCATGCATCACTGTACTCATGCTAACAGCTGCATTACATTGTCTACATCTCCCTCTTCGCCCGGACATCAGCGCCGTGCTGGCCATCCAAAGATCTCTCAAACCCTAAACCCGGTATTTATGCATCCTAGTGGTAAGTGTTCATCAAGAAAAAAAAAGAAAAAAAACCTTAAGGAGATGCACTGCACATTCTTGTTTTGGGTGAAATATGCATATAACTGGTGGTGGCGTCATTAGTATATCAGCTCACATATCATTGTCTTGTTTCTATCCGAATTCTAATTGTATCATTCAATCTAAAGATCACAGGCACGTTTACTCTTGCAGGTCATGTTGTGTCACATGTTTCATTTCAGGTCACATTCCATGTCAACCTTCATTTGACCGGAAGGGTCTCAGGCTCGTGCGAGCCAGGATACGACATCAACGCATTTTTATTTCATGTTTGACCGGAAGGGTCTCAGGCTTGTAAGCCAGGATGTGACATCCACGCATTTTATTTCCATGTTTGACCGGAAGGGTCTCAGGCTTGCGAGCCAGGATGTGACATCCTCGCATTTTATTTCCATGTTTGACCGGAAGGGCCTGATGCTCGCGTGAACCAGGACACGTCCATCCATGCTTATCCCACTCTAGTCCAACGCTAGTCAATAACTGTCTACTCTGTCCCCGTATAATTCTCTCATTTCATCCATAGATCACCGCAGTCAGCCCACAAGAGAGTTCGGATCCTCAGGAGCCTTGAATATCACCTATGAAGTAACGTTTGATTCCAATTGAGACGTCGGCTTTTCTGACATATCCTTTCACGCCAGCCATTTTAGCTTACATCTTAAGCACTCCAAATGCGGCGGCGCCTGCTCCGTCATCGCCGCCCGCAACGACTCCCAGTTCTTGCCCTTATAAATCCATGATCAAATTCCTACAGCTTAGACCTACCTCTAATCCTCTCTCACCATTATTTATTATCTCAGGGAATTTTCCCCTAACTCAACGACAGTTCAATCACTATTTAAAGCAAGTTCTCATTAAATCCGGGTTATCACCCCTCCTATACACGGGGCATTCATTTAGAATAGGTGCAGCTACTTCCGCTGCTAATCAAGGCGTCTCATCCTCATCCCTGCAACAACTCGGTTGGTGGTCCTCCTCCGCTTTCTCATCCTACATTCGTCCGGACCTCAGTGCCGTGCTGGCTATCCAAAGGTCTCTCCAACCTTAAAATTGGTACGTATGCATATAACTGGTGGTGGTTCTTAGCATGTCAGCACGTATATTCGGCCCCACGGCTCATGTTTATCCTTGCCATGTCTAACCCTTCACGTCCAGGTCGTAACCTTCGGGTCTGTATAAAATGTGTCCCTGCGAAGTCAGGTTGCCCCGTACGTCCGGGAAGCCCTGTATGTCCAGGATGCCCCGTACGTCCGGGATGCCCCGTACGTCCGGGATGCCCCGTACGTCCGGGACG
The DNA here is from genome assembly GCF_949606895.1 of Notothenia rossii. Classification (NCBI taxonomy): domain Eukaryota; kingdom Metazoa; phylum Chordata; class Actinopteri; order Perciformes; family Nototheniidae; genus Notothenia; species Notothenia rossii. Next base: position 30,981,291 of record NC_136901.1, on the reverse strand, counting down.
CCCTGTACGTCCAGGATGCCCTGTACGTCCAGGAAGGATGCCTAGGAGGCATCAGTATGTCTAAATCCCCACATGTATTAACCTCTCATTTCATCCATAGATTTCCACTGCATCCCACAAGGTAAGAATTCATCACGTTCAGTACTTCATACTTTCACTTTTTTTGGGGGTTCATCGGAAACGGTTCTTTCCCTTCCCGAATGATATCCTACAAAACCTGGGCCTAATCGCCAAACACCATTTCATTCACTTGTTATAAACTGTCATCATTATGTTTCATTTATATAATGTGACCCGATAATAAACATGTATTTCATACATCACCTCTCTCCTGATTGAAATGAAGCTCAGCGCAAGTTCAGGCAGGAAGACCTATCACTTCGTATTGCGCGTCATGGCAATACTCGCTCCCTTCACTAAATGAGAGGGAGCGCCACTCCTCAGCTAACCTATCACTTCCCTCCATTCACAAGCCTAATCATCGCACCTGTTAATCCCTCTATATATGCTCTCCCCTTTTCCATCAGCTGTCTTCCAGGTGTCAACGCGCAACCCTCTTCCACCCCTTCGCCTCCTGCTTCCAACTCAGGACCAAGCTTAACCTTCTCCCTTCCAACCGGACCTAACCACTCATCACCACCACCAGTGTCTAGACCCAGGGGGGTTCATCGGAAACGGTTCTTTCCCTTCCCGAATGATATCCTACAAAACCTGGGCCTAATCGCCAAACACCATTTCATTCACTTGTTATAAACTGTCATCATTATGTTTCATTTATATAATGTGACCCGATAATAAACATGTATTTCATACATCACGTCTCTCCTGATTGAAATATGGGTGCTTTTCACTTCGGTTAAATTGATTCCTTGCGTCCCTCACTTGCGTCGTTTCCCTGCGTTTAGTCCCACCCACCAGGGAAGCATGGAGAGACGCAAGGAAACCACGAGAAGCAGGGAAATTAGTTTTAAGAGCAATGGGACGTCCTTTCCTCTGGAGCGTCACGTGAAGCGACGTCCGTTTGTGGTGACACCGCACAGCTGATGTCCGACAGCAGCTCTGTCCCCGTTGTTTTCACAAACACCCCCGCCTCTGTTCGTACACATTTACTGACATAAACATTTGTATCATCTGTTCCCCCAGAGGTAACTCTTGCTCTTCTTTTCCCGGGGGGGCCTCATGAGACCCAGTTTCATCATATCGTTCGATGATTTTTACGGCTGCCGTTGAGGATACATTCAAAGTTCTTGAGATTTTCCGGATTGACTGGCCTTCGTTTCTTAAATTGATGATGGACGGTCGTTTCTCTTTACTGAGTTGAGTCGTTCTTTCCATAATATGGATTACAACAGTAGTCAAATGAGGCTATCCACTGTGCACTAACCTTACCTCTGCACAACACAACTGATGGTCTCAAACACATTAAGAAGACAAGTCATTCCACAAATTGACTCTTGACAAGGCACACGTGTTAATTGAAAACCATTCCAGGTGACCACCTCATGAAGCTGACAGAGAGAAGCCAACCGTTTGCAAAGCTGTCATCAAGGCAAAATGGGACTACTTTGAAGAAACAAAAATAAAACTCATATTCTGGATTTTTTAACACTTTTTTGTTAAATAGATGATTCCATACTGTACGTGTCCTTTCATAGTTTTGATGTCTTCAGTATTAATATACAAAGTAGAAGAAAAATACATACATGCATGACAAACTGGTGAGAGAAATCTACCTTGGTGTGACAGCGCACCTCATAGGTGGCACATGGCAACTGCACTTGCTCTTTAGGTGTGTTGATAAAAGGAGGAAAGGCATTCTTCTGAAGTGAGTGGTAGAATAGACACAGTTACCCATTGTTAAACAACATTGTTATTCATGATACTGTGCCACTAAAATGTGCTGTTCACTTGAAGTCATATCTTACTTCAGAAATAAATAATTCATTTTGACAACAATCCATGGGGGGGGTTTACAAAAAATGTCTAATTTTGTGTGGAAGCACATGTTCTGATATCAAATCTGATTTTAAAAAATAGATTATTCCAGCAAAATGTGTCAGCTTCTATTACTGCTCTACCTATTGATTAAGCAAACCATTGCACCTATTTGTTCTACACAGTGTGCCACAACAACTAAGCACCTTGTCCAGTTGCACCCCTCACCATTTGAAGCACAGCAGATGTTTGACCTCATTCAAAAGGCATACACTTTCAGGGATGTGCTATCAGATAGGACTCAAACGCAGTAAAACACCAGAAGCTGGTATCAAAGTCCAAACAAAAGCGAGCTTTATTAAAACGCCAACATAAAAGAGGGGGGACCAGACCAGGCAATGCAAAAACCACAAAACAAAGAAAAACTAAACAAGTACCAACCAGAGGTTTCAAGCAACAGGAGCAGAAACCAGATGACGACCGCACCAAGAAAATAAGGGAAAACAGACCTAAATCGACACAATACTAATCACTGTTACGTGTGGGTGTGTGTGTGTGTTTTTCTCTCTCTCCCTCTGCTTTCCCCAGGTGCAGCCTGATTGTCCTCAGGTGCAGCCTCTCCCCAGGTGCTCCCAATCTCCAATCAGGGCCTCCATATAGGACATGACGAGGGTTGCAGTCGCTCTCTACTTCTCCCCTGACTGGATGTGTGCAGCGTGGTGTCCATTTCTCCAGTATATATTTTTGTATCTAGATTTGTTTTGCAAGTTGGCTGGTGAGCCCTTTTTCTTTTTGTTGATTAAAAGACCTGCTTATGGCTTCAGAGATCAGTTTCCTCTCCTTTTTCTCTCGGCCGGTTACTTTTTCGTGTTGTTACTTCCCTTTGTGCCCCTGGATCTAAAAGGGAATGTAACATCACAGAGACAAGACACAGATGGAGAGGGGAAGTGAAACCCAGGGGCAGCAGGTGAAAACACTCAGGCCCAATTCCAAATCACACCCTACCCACTCCCCCTCCGTGGAGGGAAAACACAGGAAGTAAAACCAGACGAGACACATCGAGGAAAATAAATTTTAAAAAAAACAGGAAACAATAAACAAAAACTAATATCATGACAGATTATATGATTCTGAGTAGAACCCCAAGGAGAGAGTGTTTGAGACGACATTTGTTCAGATTTTGTTCCTGTATTGATGTGATGTATTGCTATGCATTGCATTAGACACCAAAAGTCAGTCTCTATTTGTGTACCAGGCAGCAGAAAATGTCTCTGCCCTGTTTCAACTACAAAAGCAGTTTATTTTTACTTCTTATATTCTGTAATACATTATATTTTATTGTATGTATCTTTTATTTTATTCATTCTAAAAGGGAACAACTGTCACAAAAAACCACCCCCCTGGGATTATTAAAGTATTTATGATTCAGACATTATTCAACTAACAGCTGTTCAGTGAAGTGTAAGGACAGTAAAGGTTATTTTTTGCAGACTGTATGATCCGCCTGATCTCACCAGAATGCGTACAAATGACACGACTTTGAAAAGTCGTGCAATAGATATGCAGAAGTCCGTTTTTGCGTGCATATGATACGCCCACGTTACGTTTGTTATGAACGTATGTTAAATACGTTTTCTTTCTACAATTTTCTCCCACGTTACGTTTGTTGTGAATGTATCTTAAATGCGTTTATTTTCTACATATCTTTGCCATTTATCTAATCCTAACCCTAACCATAACCCAATAAGCTGTTAAATGCGTTTATTTTCTACATATCTTTGCCATTTATTTAATCCTAACCCTAACCGTAACCCAATAAGCTGTTAAATGCGTTTATTTTCTACATATTTTTGCCATTTATTTAATCCTAACCCTAACCGTAACCCAATAAGCTGTTAAATGCGTTTATTTTCTACATATCTTTGCCATTTATTTAACCCTAACCCTAACCATAACCCAATAAGCTGTTAAATGCGTTTATTTTCTACATATCTTTGCCATTTATTTACGGCGATCAAGCCTGAAGCCATAGAGCTCTTTTTTTTTATGTTTGAGGTGCAATATCATGTAGCGTATCATATGTATGCAAAAACGGAGTTATGCGTATCTATTGCACGACGTGTAAAGTCGTGTCATTTGTACGCATTCTGGTGAGATCGGGTTGCAGCGATACAACTCCTCAAGAATCAAGTTGCATTTGTGTTTCTTTATTGCCACTGCTGATTAAAGTGAAGTGGATGTGGGGTTTCCAAATCTCCAGGTGAACATATTAGGTGAAATGTTGTATGGTGATCTGTTTTTTTCTTTTAATATATTCCCCTTTATGTCTCTGTAATCTTCTAAAAATGTAAGTAGGAAGGTTGCATGGGTTAGGGTTGAATGGCTTGTGATAGTTCAACTATTTTAGTTGGTGCTTGAGCTCTCTGATAAATAACCAGTATCGCCGGAGTTAAGAACTTAGCAGGGATTTATTCTCTGTTAACATAATCTTTGCTTCAATTTTTAAAGCTCCTGACAATAAACATACCGTGATACCCTTTGCCACCTAAATGTCAAAACATCACAAGAGAGACAAATGAATTTCTTTAAAAATGTTTTATTCCCATCATTGTCACAAGTTATTTCAGACAGAAATTGTGCAATCAACAGGACATCTAACAAAATACGGCTGTGCAAGATTGTATAAATAAATAGTTTTTATAAATAAGAACATTTCATGATAAAACGGTATGCATTAGTTCAGTGTTAGGATGTGCAGCCCACAGGGAGCTATATGTTTTCCTTTATAATAAAAAAATACATTATTAAAAACCATCACTAAGAAAGATATTTCTAAAGGAAAGTGCTTAGTGAACATAATTTACATCTACATCCCAAGTTATACTGTTATTCTTAGTCTTCAAGCTGCACAATAATTAATACACCATAGTAGTTTTTCAGTGATGGAAATCAGCACTACTGCCATTGTTGGCTTGACAGTAGCCATGACAACATTGCTAGGCAGGATGCGGTCATGAGACTGATGTTATGGCTTACTCCACTTGAAGCTGAAAATAAGGATAAGAACAAACATTAGTTAAACAATTGTGCACCTTTTGACTGCACTGTTGATAAAGTAGCACTAAGCATTACTTACTTAGGCCATTCACGGAGATGGAGCTCCCCTCAATGTCAAAGCCGGTGATGCTTGTAGCAGCGCTCATTAAAGCGCTTGCAATCAGAAAATCATCTGAATCAGCAGGTGTGCTCGAAAAGTAAACATCCATGGTGTTGACGATTGATCCATCACTGCCAAAGTAAGAAAAAAAACGTCTTTGAAAAATCCGATTTAGGCCACTTTTCCAAAAATGTAACTGGACATGTCTTAACAAATTACCTGAATGACACCACTTCCAAGGACTTAAAGGAAGAAGGGAATGCACTCTGGAAAACAGGTGTAAGCTGCAGAAACAGGAAACAGGTTGTTTACAGAGGAAACACATAATAAATGTAAGATGTAAGTGTTCTTTGAATGTGTGCTTGAGCTCTGCATATACAGTACAGTACAGATACAGTAGGTGAAGCAGGAGATTTATTTGTAAGAATGAGACGTACCTCTTCTTTAATCGTTGCAGCTCGATTTGTATAAGCTGTAGATGATGGATTCAGCAAGTCACTTGTAAAGTTCTTTAGAAGAGACCTGAATATCACCCTTTTTATAATCAGTGCTCCAGTAGTAGTTGCAGCTGCAAAAGTGTTAGGTGCAGAAGGTCTAGGTGTGGGAGCTGTAGTTGGATCTGTCACTGGACTTGCTATAAAAACAAATATATAGATCATATTTATTCGGTAAAAGTATTGGTTCCTATACCATCCATTGCCTTTTGCTTGCTTGATGAAAAAAATTATTGAAAAAATAATTAAAAGGTTTCAAAAAGGTGGTTTTGTAGACTTTCTGGTTATAAACTAGGTAAGCTAAAAATAAATAAATAATGAAATTCATTAAAAATATCTTCGGTTTATCGTCTCTATTTGCTTTTTTAACATAATTGTATTAACAAACTGATCAAGCAAAATATTATGTTGTGGATACTTACCTAATATTGTGACTGAGGCGGAATTTATGCTCAGATTGAAGCCATTGTTGGGATTGTTTACAGCTTGAACGAAGTCTTTAACAACAACAGAATTCATTGGGAGTTCTGCTTGAGAAGTATTCCCATGGAACACAACTGCCATCTTCACTTGAGTTTCGGAAAGTCGTGGATTTATGGCACTGCATCATTAAACCAAAAGGGAAAAGTTCAATCAGATGATTATGTTGCCAAGTATGCTTAACTATCGCAATTAGAAGACATATATTCTACGATCGAAATCCTGCATATAAAGTGCAAGTTTAACTTTTTAGAAATTGTTCTTTACCTGAATCCTCCCAAAACGCAGTGGGAAAATGTTTTGGGATATTTTGTTCTGTAAGTTTTATCACACTGCAAAAAGAACAAACATTGAAAGGACTTGATTAGCTTTCAAGAACAGTTGCTATCTTAAAATATTGGTCTTTTAGCTTAAACATTCTGTATGATCATGCAATCACAATTACTGAGACATTTATCAACGTGTGTGAATTTATATTGCTCTCACCGCATTTAGAACTTCTCCTCCAAGTGCTTTGTATTCAGGGCTGCTGGTGTTAGTGAGGGCAGGGGAAAAAGCTGGTTCTGTTAATTTTGCTGAGAGATAATAAGTAGGTGCAGAGGCTGCTGTGTTTGTTGCAGCAGGTGTTGTCGGTGCAGTTGTTATCTTATCTGGTACTGGACTTGCTGTGAAATAAATATTTAAAGAATATGTAAATATATTTTGGTACCAATACTTAACAGGATTTGTAATCCTTGTATAATGTCAAACTGACACAGACCATTATAGTGAAATAGTGAGTTGTGTTAACTTACCTAATACTTTGACTGAAGCAGGATGAATGCTCAGGTTCGGACTATTGGTGGAATTATTCAGAGCTTCTACTAAGGTTTGAGCAACAACATCATTCTTCGGGAGATCTGCAATGGCAGTAGTCCCATGGAACACAATCCCCACGGTTGCTTGAGTTTCGTTTTCTTTTGGTGGATTTAAGGCACTGTTTAATAGAAAAGAGAGGAAGAAGTGTTATATTATAATATAAGATGATTCTGTTTCTGTGTTAAATGGGTGAGTATGATTACATTAACATAGGAAGGTACCAATGTTAAGGTCAGAATCCTTTATGTATAGAATTCAATCAGAGAAGCACAGTTTGATTTTGCTTTTACCTGAAGTTTTTCAAAATGCAGTGGGAAAACGTGTTTGGGAACATGCTTCTGAATTTCTTCTTACACTGCAAAAAGAAAGCAACATTCAAAGACCATAAGTACATTTCAAGCACATTTTTCCCTAAATTAAATTTGACCAGGTCAACTGAATACATATGTGTATTTAAAAAAACGTATTATTTGGGCAAACACATCATCTTTTTCACATTGCTTCTGCAATCAACAACAGATGTATATTTTGAAAATGCTCTCACCGCATTTAGAGCTGCCGTTTCAGTGAGGGCAGGTGAAAAAGCCAGTCCTTTAAATTCTGCTGAGAGAATATAAGTGGGTTCAGGGGCTGCAGGTGTTGTTGTTGCTGCGGATGGTGTGGTTTTAGGTGGAGCAGTCGTAATCGGATCTGTAACTGGACTGGCTGTAAAACAAAAATTGGTTTAGCAGAGTCAAATCATCTAATTTTGAAGTAGCTGATTTGAAAAACAGTGCAGTTAATAACAATTCCATTATCATAATTATTTGTAAATACAAGGTAGTTAAGCTAATTGCTTATCATGCTTGGATGTTGTCTTCACTAATCTTTACCTCCATTTAGTTTCAAAGTAGAATCATTTAGGTGATTTATTTCAAAACAGAGCAGAAGAACCTCATGTTTTCTATATCTTTTACGATCTGAAAATGACAAAATATTGTGTTGTGGATACTTACTTAATATCTTGACTGAGGTTGGATTTATGTTCAAGTTGAAGGCATTATTGGAATTATTGACAGCTAGTACGAAGTCTTTAATAACAGCAGAATTCATTGGGAGTTCTGCTTGAGAAGTATTCCCATGGAACACAGCTTCAAAATTCGCCTGAGTTTCAGTAATTCGTGTTACATTTGAGGCACTGTATCAGAAACACAATAAAGAAAGTAATATGAGATTATAATACTGTCTTTTGATATGTATGATTAACTTTCAATATTAGAAGATGCACATGTTGAACTCTATATTAATAAATAGTCAGAGAAGAACTCAAATCACAAATGTTTTTTTACCTGAATTTGTTCAAAAGGCAGTGGGAAAATGTTCTGGGATATGTTGTTCTGTATATTTCACCACACTGCAAAAAGAAACAACATTGAAGGATTAGCTTTCAAGCGCAGTTTTCTAAAAGGCAATTATGAAGATATGCTAATGAAGCTCAGCGCAAGTTCAGGCAGGAAGACCTATCACTTCGTATTGCGCGTCATGGCAATACTCGCTCTCTTCACTAAAGGATAGGGAGCGCCACTCCCCACTCCTCAGCTAACCTATCACTTCCCTCCATTCACAAGCCTAATCATCGCACCTGTTAATCCCTCTATATATGCTCTCCCCTTTTCCATCAGCTGTCTTCCAGGTGTCAACGCGCAAGCAGCAGCAGGGCTTCGTCCCAGCTCCGGGTATTAATTCATCAGCTCCGCAGTCTTGCGGATTAAGCTACAGGGGGCGTTCCCCAGTTGGCTAGCGGTTCTAGCCGGCCACCCCGCAAACCCGGATGCGGAAGAAAAAGACAAGGATACTGAGCTCCACGGAAGTTCCTCCGGCTTAATGGAAATGGGCTACTTCAGGCAAACAATTGACACACGCCTTCAGTCTCTCGAGAGGGCATCACTGGCATCAGGGCCGCTCAAATGCGGCGCTTCCGGCCTTCACGCGGAACGGGCCCTCATCGCTTGCGAAGCTTCACCCACTTCCGGCTTCAACCACAACCCCTCTTGCAGGCAGGCAGGGCTCAAGCTACATCTCATCGAAGCTACTTCTCCTCCCGGCTCAGTAGCAGTACTGGTCTCTAAGTGCGTCTTAGGTGGCAAGCAGGTACTGATGTCGAGATGAAGCCTTATGAAGCTTTGAAGCTTTCCAGCATTGGTTCGCAAAGGGTTCATGTCATGAGGCTTCATCATGGGCTTCATTTGAACATAAACCCCTGTTGGTCAAAGCGTGTAAAACAGGCAAATTGGAAATCTCAACAGTTGCGCTCTATCTCATACCGAGTTCCCAATGAGTAAAGCCTTAGAATAACTCTAAACAACGGACATAAAATCCTATTTTCATGTTAACAATATTGTTTTCATTCCAGTTGAACGATTGTGATTGAAAAGCCTATAGGAGGTTGGTAAACATTGCAAAGAGGGATTCGTATTCCTTAATATTATTCATAAACTTAACCACGTTGTAGCCTGAGAAGGCTAAACCATATCAGGAATACATTTATTAACTGCATTATCTCATTTAGCTGTAGCTTCTATAAGCAAACCCTGCGGTCGTGGGTCGGCTGCTTTCCAGCGAGCCACAGCCAACACGCTGAATCTACCCAAAAAAACACTGGATATATCTTATCTGCATTTATTCATTTATTTATTCATGTTTTATTCCTACATTTATTTATGCTTGTATCTATTTATACTCATGACATTTTCCGACCTCTATATAAGTGAGGGTCTGAGCTCTTTTAATTCCATCGTGTCACCAGCGGACCCGGGTACAGGAGGGGTAATATGTTTTTTGTTATACATCCATGGGTATTATGAGCGTTGTGGCTCAACGGTTCAAATGAATCGCTTCCCGAAGCAGTCACGTGGTATCGACAGGCAGCGAGGTTCGCTTGTCATCGATGACGTCACTGGCCCAAAATGATACAAGCCTCGATACATGCTTCACAAAAAGATTGGGGATTACTCGACACACGCTCCGAAGCCTCGGCGCAATACGTAACATCACTACTAGCAGGTTCAGCGCACAGCAGGCTCGCCTCCTTTCCCTGCGCCTCACCGCTAAAACAGGTAAGAAAAGAGAAGAAAGAAAAGAGAGAAAGGAAAGAAGGAGAAAAGAAGAAGAAAGAGAAAAGCAAAAGAAGAGAAGAACGAAGAAGAAGAGAGAGAAAGAGAAGAAGAAAAAGGAGAGAGGAACAGAGAGAATATCGTTGCTTTAGTTTAGGATTAAGGTGAGTTCCAGGCAGTGTCGGGTGTAACGCGTTACAGCATGGAGTTATGCAGTTCGGGTAACTACTACCCGTCACAATGCTCAGTAAGTACCGCAGTTTCAAGCTTCACACAGCCACGGATGCTGCCCATCCGTGGTTTTTTGGGGGTTTCTTTCAGGGAGAAAGAGATGTTCATGTAAGATGATAGAAGACAGTCTAATCACCCAACCAGCACATCAGCATCTACGTCTCACCGTGGCGTAATTAAACTGCTAATTAAGCTAGTCCTATACCAGGGCTCGATAGTAACGGTTGCCATTGGCAACCATTTGGAAATGTCAACCACTTCTTGGACTTTGGTTGCCATCAGTGGCAACCAGTTTTTAACATAAGAAATAAGGACAGCAAACGTGCACCCCAAAATAGATAAATGTTCATATTCGTTTTTAAGAGTGATATTTAATTGTTGTGACCAGTCGGAACCTGATACTTAAATTCCACGTGCATTGGCGTGATTACAGAGCCAGAAGCGATGCACGTTTACTCGCGTGCGCGGTGCGCCGTGTGTTTGTTTTACAACAAAATGGCGAAGCAAAAATAAGTTGCTTGACTGTGATAAAAGTTCAGCCAACACCTCAACTTCTCCAATGAATGTTCAAAGTGATTCAACTGATGGAGCGTAAGGTAAAACCCGAACGAAAAACAAAGGAATGTTTTCTATTCACTTCCGGTAAAAGTTCCTTCAAAATAAGAGTCCCGATCTTATTACTACAAAATAAAAGTGCAAAACGAAACTTTACCATAGAAAATGGTTGCATTAAATTATAATCACTCTATAAAAAGGTAACACATTTTAAATATAGTTAGACATATTAAAGGTAATTTACAGCATCAATAATTAATATCAAATGTTAACTATGAATGGTTTTCATTTATTTAACATTAGAAATGTATTAGTCTGGCCAATCCAAGACTTCATGCTGAAGGGCCAATGGGTCTATGGTGGGGGTCAGCACAAAGGTCAAGAAAACCCACATTTGAAAGGGAGACAACGGATGATCAAGAAACTGGTGACTTGCTCAATTCATTTGTGAGGGATCTATGAAGACAGGACAACAGCAGCACTACTGGTATTTTGTATACCAGCAATTGAGGGTGGACAAGTTTACTACCACTTAGGTTCAAATAAGTGCATTAATTACTTATCGTAAAGCATTTGAACATTCTCGTGTCACATGTTCATTATTAAGTGGATGTATAACTGTATAGCATCTTAATTATTTAAAATATAAGGTATCAAAAAGGGCAACCGTATTTTCAGTTGGCAACCAAAAGCGGATGCCCGGTTGCCAGCCTGGCAACCACTTTTAAAAGTTAGCGTTGAGCCCTGCCTATATCATGGGTCATGTCTCAGCATTTACCTAAGCAAATATTATTTCATGCTGCTCATATTGCACTCATATATTTGGTTCATGCTCACATGGCTTATGTTAAGCAGGGTATGATATTCATGCATCATTGTACTCAAGCTAACAGCCGCATTACATTGTCTACATCTCCCTCTTCGCCGGGCATCGGCTCGTGCCGGCTATCCAAGATCTCTCCAGTTTACCTCTGGTAAACATGCATATAACTGGTGGTGGTGTCTTAAGAGCATTTCAGGGCTCGTTCAGGATAGGTGCAGCAAACCTGCCGCAATCAAGGTAATTGTTCCTCTTCCCTACAACAACCGCTTCTCATCCTACATTCGTCCGAACGCCAGTGCCATGCTGGCTATCCAAAGGTCTCTCCAACCTTCAAATTGGTACGTATGCATATAACTGGTGGTGGTTCTTAGCATGTCAGCACGTATATTCGCCCCGCGGCTCATGTTTATCCTTGCATGTCTAACCCTGTACGTCCAGGTTGTAACCTTCGGGTCTGTATAAAATGTGTCCCTGCGAAGTAAGGTTGCCCCGTACGTCCGGGATGCCCTGTACGTCCGGGATGCCCCGTTCGTCCGGGATGCCCCGTACGTCCGGGAAGCCCTGTATGTCCAGGATGCCCTGTATGTCCAGGACGCCCCGTACGTCCGGGATGCCCCGTATGTCCGGGACGCCCCGTACGTCCGGGATAACCCGTACGTCCGGGATGCCCCGTACGTCCGGGAAGCCCTGTATGTCCAGGACGCCCTGTATGTCCAGGATGCCCTGTACGTCCAGGGAGGATGCCTAAATCCCCACATGTATTAACCTTTCTTTTCATCCATAGATTTCCACTGCATCCCACAAGGTAAGATTTCATCACGTTCAGTAATTCATACCTTCACTTCTTTTGGGGGTTCATCGGAAACGGTTCTTCCCTTCCCGAATGACATCCTACAAAACCTGGGCCTAATCGCCAAACACCATTTCATTCACTTGTTATAAACTGTCATCATTATGTTTCATTTATATAATGTGACCCGATAATAAACATGTATTCCATACATCACGTCTCTCCTGATTGAAATGAAGCTCAGCGCAAGTTCAGGCAGGAAGACCTATCACTTCGTATTGCGCGTCATGGCAATACTCGCTCCCTTCACTAAAGGATAGGGAGCGCCACTCCCCACTCCTCAGCTAACCTATCACTTCCCTCCATTCACAAGCCTAATCATCGCACCTGTTAATCCCTCTATATATGCTCTCCCCTTTTCCATCAGCTGTCTTCCAGGTGTCAACGCGCAACCCTTCTCCACCCCTTCGCCTCCTGCTTCCAACTCAGGGCCAAGCTCAACCTTCTCCCTTCCAACCGGACCTAACCACTTATCACCACCACCAGTGTCTAGACCCAGGGGGGTTCATCGGAAACGGTTCTTCCCTTCCCGAATGACATCCTACAAAACCTGGGCCTAATCGCCAAACACCATTTCATTCACTTGTTATAAACTGTCATCATTATGTTTCATTTATATAATGTGACCCGATAATAAACATGTATTCCATACATCACGTCTCTCCTGATTGAACATTAAAAGGCCATGATTAGCTTTCATTGAGATCTTAAACTTTCCATCCGATTGTTCATTCACGTTCAAACCAATTCATTTACATTTGTGCGATTTTAAAATGCACTCACCGCATTTAAAAGTCTTTTTTCAAGTGCTTTGTATTCCTTGCTGCTGGTGTTAGTGAGGGCAGGGGAAAAAGCTTCTCCTATCAATTGTATGTCTAGAACATATCTATAATCCGGGGCTGCTGTGTTTGTTGCTGCTGCAGCTGGTGTGGTTGCTGGTGCTTCAGTCGTAATCTGATCTGGAACTGGACTTCCTGTAAAACAAATATATTAACAATATGTGAATACATTTTAGTGCAAATACTCAAAGGATATATTTATCCTTGAATGATGTCAAATGTACATTGGTTACAGTTTCACAAACCAATAAGAACCATAATAAAAGGCTTTCAAAAAGTAGTCTTTGCAAACATTCTATTATCTTATCTAGTGAATGATGAGTAACGATATATATATGTAAATATTAGTAAAGAGATTATTCAATTAAAAAGCTTTCTTACTGAATATAAGATTGTTTGGAGAAGTGCTCTTCATGCATAGATTGGACTGTACAACACTGAATATTTTTGAGGTTTTCAGAATGAGTTCAGTTGCTGACTTATTTATGAACTGAGCTTGAGCGACAGATTCTATTCCAAATGTATTTCAAATGATGATGGTACAATATTTTTATTGTGTTTACTTACTTAACACTTTCACTGAAGCAGGGTTAATGCTCAGGTTAGGAATATTGTTGGAATTACTCAGAGCTTCTACTAAGGTTTGAGCAACAATATCATTCTGTGGGAGATCTGCAATGGCAGTAGTCCCATGGAACACAACCCCCACAGTTGCTTGAGTTTCAGACCCTTGTGGTGTATTTAAGGCACTGTAAAATAAAAGGGAATGGGACAAGTATTATATTATGACTTGAGATGATTCTGTTGCCTTGTTTAATGTGTTCTTATGACATGATTAGGATTAGAGAAACACATTTTAAGACTGAAATCTTGCATTTAGAATTCAATCAGAGAAGCACTCTAGGAAAATCTTCTTACCTGAAGCTTTTCAAACGGCAGTCAGAAAACGTAGTTGGGAATTTGAGGCTGTATTTCTCGTTACACTGCAAAAGAAAGCAACATTCAACAACCTTGATTATTGTTTAAGAACATTCTTTCTAAACAGATATGACGGTTGCAAAAACATTCTGTAAAGTGCTTTTTTCACACCGCTATAATCAATCAATGGCAAATGCATATTTTGAAAATGCTCTCACCGCATTTTGTATTGTTCCTTTAAGTGCTTTATATTCATCGCTGTTGGAGTTACTGAGGGCAGCTGAATAATTCGGTCCTATCAGTTCTGCTGAGAGAATATAAGTTTCTGATCCCACAGTGTTTGTTGCAACAGGTGTAGTTGGTGTGACAGTGTTAGGGTCTGCTGTCGTAGATGCTGCAGTTGAAAGTGTAGCTCTTGTTGTTGCTGATGTCATGGAAGTGCCAGGTGCTGCACTCATCAGAGTAGCAGGGTTTTTTGCAACACTCGAAGGGGCTGCTGATGTGGGTGCATCAGTGGTTGCAAGGGGGGTAGTTGGTGCAGCACTTGGGGCTGCTCTAGTGGGCTCCAAGGTTTTTAGAGCGGCTGTAGTTGAGGCAGCTGTTGTAGTCGCGGTAATTGTTGTTGCTGCTGTTGAAAGAGCGATGGTTGTAGGTGAGGCAGTTGTAGGTGCCAATGTTGTAGCAGCAATAGTTGTAGGTGCTGCAGTCGTAGGAGCCACAGTTGTTGGTGCTACTGTTGTAGGTGCTGCAGTTGTAGCAGCAACAGTTGTAGGTGCTGCTGTTGTAGGTGCTGCAGTTGTAGCAGCAACAGTTGTAGGTGCTGCAGTCGTATGAGCCGCAGTTGTGGTTGTTTCTACTGTAGATGCGGTCGTTGGAGTTCCTGTTGTAGGTGAGGAAGGTGTAGGTGCTGCAGTTGTTGGATCAACAGTGGTAGGTGCTGCAGTCGTAGGAGTTGCAGTTGTTTGTGCTTCAATTGTGGATGCAGCTGTTATAGGGGCTCCAGTTGTAGGTGATAATGTTATAGGAGCCATAGTGGTAGGGGCTGCAGCTGTTGGTTCAGCTGTTGAAGGTTGGGCAGTCGTTTGAGTGCCGGTTGTAGGTGAGGCAGTTGTAGGTGCTGCAGTTGTAGCAGCAACAGTTGTCGGTGCAGCTGTTGTAGGGGCTCCAGTTGGAGGTGCTAATGTAGAAGGAGCCATAGTGGTAGGAGCTGCAGTCGTAGGAGGTGCAGTTGTAGGTGCGGTCGTTGTTGGATTGCTTGTTATAGGTGAGGCAGGTGTAGCAGCAACAGTGGTAGGTGCTGCAGTCGTAGGAGTTGCAGTTGTTGGTGCTGCTGTTGTTGGGGCTCCAGTCGTAGGTGTTAATGTTGTAGGAGCCATAGTGGTAGGAGCTGCAGTTGTTGCTGCAGCTGTTGTAGGTTTGGCTGTCGTTTGCGCGCCGGTTGTAGGTGAGGCAGTTGTAGGTGCTGCTGTTGTAGGTGCTGCAGTTGTAGCAGCAACAGTGGTAGGTGCTACAGTCGTAGGAGCCTCGGTTGTTGGTGCAAGTGTTGTAGGGGCTGTAGTTGTAGGAGCAAACGTGGCAGGGGCTGCTGTTGTGGTTGATGCTGTTGTAGGTGCAGCTGTTGTAGGTTTGGCAGTCGTTTGAGTGCCGGTTGAAGGTGAGGCAGTTGTAGCAGCAATAGTTGTCGGTGTAGCTGTTGTAGGGGCTGCAGTCGTAGGTGCTAATGTTGTAGGAGCCATAGTGGTAGAAGCTGCAGTTGTTGCTGCAGCTGTTGTAGGTTTGGCTGTCGTTTGCACGCCGGTTGTAGGTGAGGCAGTTGTAGGTGCTGCTGTTGTAGGTGCTGCAGTTGTAGCAGCAACAGTGGTAGGTGCTGCAGTCGTAGGAGCCTCGGTTGTAGGTACGGCAGTCGTAGGAGCCGCAGTTGTAGGAGCCACTGTGGTAGGTGTGGCAGTCATAGGAGCTGCAGTTGTAAGTGCGGTCGTCGTTGGATTGCTTGTTGTAGGTGAGGCAGTTTTAGGTGCTGCAGTTGTAGCAGCAACAGTTGTCGGTGCAGCTGTTGTAGGGGCTCCAGTTGTAGGTGCTGATGTTGTAGGAGCCAAAGTGGTAGGAGCTGCAGTTGTTGGTGCAGCTGTTGTAGTTTTGGCTGTCGTTTGAGTGCCGGTTGTAGGTGAGGCAGTTGTAGGTGCGGCTGTTGTAGGTGCTGCAGTCGTAGGAGCCTCAGTTGTTGGTGCAAGTGTTGTAGGGGCTGTAGTTGTAGGAGCAAAAGTGTCAGTGGCTGCTGTTGTGGTTGATGCTGTTGTAGGTGCAGCTGTTGTAGGTTTGGCAGTCGTTTGAGTGCCGGTTGTAGGTGAGGAAGTTGTAGGTGCTGCTGTTGTAGGTGATGCAGTTGTAGCAGCAACAGTTGTCAGTGCAGCTGTTGTAGGGGCTCCAGTCGTAGATGCTAATGTTGTAGGAGCCATAGTGGTAGGAGCTGCAGTTGTTGGTGCAGCTGTTGTAGGTTTGGCTGTCGTTTGAGCGCCGGTTGTAGGTGAGGCAGTTGTAGGTGCTGCTGTTGTAGGTGATGCAGTTGTAGCAGCAACAGTGGTAGGTGCTTCAGTTGTAGGAGCCTCAGTTGTTGGTGCAAGTGTTGTAGGGGCTGTAGTTGTAGGAGCAAACGTGGCAGGGGGCGCTGTTGTGGTTGATGCTGTTGTAGGTGCCGCTGTTGTAGGTTTGGCAGTCGTTTGAGTGCCGGTTGTAGGTGAGGCAGTTGTAGCAACAACAGTTGTCGGTGTAGCTGTTGTAGGGGCTCCAGTCGTAGGTGCTAATGTTGTAGGAGCCATAGTGGTAGGAGCTGCAGTTGTTGCTGCAGCTGTTGTAGGTTTGGCTGTCGTTTGAGCGCCGGTTGTAGGTGAGGCAGTTGTAGGTGCTGCAGTTGTAGCAGCAACAGTTGTCGGTGCAGCTGTTGTAGGGGCTCCAGTCGTAGGTGCTAATGTTGTAGGAGCCATAGTGGTAGGAGCTGCAGTTGTTGGTGCAGCTGTTGTAGGGGCTCCAGTCGTAGGTGTTAATGTTGTAGGAGCCATAGTGGTAGGAGCTGCAGTTGTTGGTGCAGCTGTTGTAGGTTTGGCTGTCGTTTGAGCGCCGGTTGTAGGTGAGGCAGTTGTAGGTGCTGCTGTTGTAGGTGATGCAGTTGTAGCAGCAACAGTGGTAGGTGCTACAGTCGTAGGAGCCTCGGTTGTTGGTGCAAGTGTTGTAGGGGCTGTAGTTGTAGGAGCAAACGTGGCAGGGGCTGCTGTTGTGGTTGATGCTGTTGTAGGTGCAGCTGTTGTAGGTTTGGCAGTCGTTTGAGTGCCGGTTGTAGGTGAGGCAGTTGTAGCAGCAACAGTTGTCCGTGTAGCTGTTGTAGGGGCTGCAGTCGTAGGTGCTAATGTTGTAGGAGCCATAGTGGTAGGAGCTACAGTTGTTGCTGCAGCTGTTGTAGGTTTGGCTGTCGTTTGAGCGCCGGTTGTAGGTGAGGCAGTTGTAGGTGCTGCAGTTGTAGCAGCAACAGTGGTAGGTGCTGCAGTTGTAGGAGCCTCGGTTGTAGGTATGGTCGTCGTAGGAGCCGCAGTTGTAGGAGCGACTGTGGTATGTGTGGCAGTCATAGGAGCTGCAGTTGTAGGTGTGGTCGTCGTTGGATTGCTTGTTGTAGGTGAGGCAGTTGTAGGTGCAGCTGTTGTAGGGGCTCCAGTCGTAGGTGCTAATGTTGTAGGACCCATAGTGGTAGGAGCTGCAGTTGTTGGTGCAGCTGTTGTAGGTTTGGCTGAAGTTTGAGCACTGGTTGTAGGTGAGGCAGTTGTAGGTGCTGCAGTTGTAGTAGCAACAGTGGTAGGTGCTGCAGTCGTAGGAGCCTTGGTTGTAGATACGGCCGTCGAAGGAGCCGCAGTTGTAGGAGTGACTGTGGTAGGTGCGGCAGTCGTAGGAGCTGCAGTTGTAGGTAGGGTCGTTGTTGGATTGCTTGTTGTAGGTGAGGCAGTTGTAGGTGCTGCAGTTGAAGCAGCAACAGTTGTCGGTGCAGCTGTTGTAGGGGCTCCAGTCGTAGGTGCTAATGTTGTAGGAGCCATAGTGGTAGGAGCTGCAGTTGTTGCTGCAGCTGTTGTATGTTTGGCTGTCGTTTGAGCGCCGGTTGTGGGTGAGGCAGTTGTAGGTGCTGCTGTTGTAGGTGCTGCGCTTGTAGCAGCAACAGTGGTAGGTGCTGCAGTCGTAGGAGCCTCGGTTGTTGGTGCAAGTGTTGTAGGGGCTGTAGTTGTAGGAGCAAACGTGGCCGGGGATGCTGTTGTGGTTGATGCTGTTGTAGGTGCAGCTGTTGAAGGTTTGGCAGTCGTTTGAGTGCCGGTTGTAGGTGAGGCAGTTGAAGGTGCTGCAGTTGTAGCAGCAACAGTGGTAGGTGTTGCAGTCGTAGGAGCCTCGGTTGTAGGTATGGCCGTCGTAGGAGCCACAGTTGTAGGAGCGACTGTGGTAGGTGTGGCAGTCGTAGGAGCTGCAGTTGTAGGTGCGGTCGTCGTTGGATTGCTTGTTGTAGGTGAGGCAGTTGTAGGTGCAGCTGTTGTAGGGGCTCCAGTCGTAGGTGCTAATGTTGTAGGAGCCATAGTGGTAGGAGCTGCAGTTGTTGGTGCAGCTGTTGTAGGTTTGGCTGAAGTTTGAGCACTGGTTGTAGGTGAGACAGTTGTAGGTGCTGCAGTTGTAGCAGCAACAGTGGTAGGTGCTGCAGTCGTAGGAGCCTTGGTTGTAGATACGGACGTCGAAGGAGCCGCAGTTGTAGGAGTGACTGTGGTAGGTGCGGCAGTCGTAGGAGCTGCAGCTGTAGGTAGGGTCGTCGGTGGATTGCTTGTTGTAGGTGAGGCAGTTGTAGGTGCTGCAGTTGAAGCAGCAACAGTTGTCGGTGCAGCTGTTGTAGGGGTTCCAGTCGTAGTTGCTAATGTTGTAGGAGCCATAGTGGTAGAAGCTGCAGTTGTTGGTGCAGCTGTTGTAGGTTTGGCTGTCGTTTGAGCGCCGGTTGTGGGTGAGGCAGTTGTAGGTGCTGCTGTTGTAGGTGCTGCACTTGTAGCAGCAACAGTGGTAGGTGCTGCAGTCGTAGGAGCCTTGGTTGTTGGTGCAAGTGTTGTAGGGGCTGTAGTTCTAGGAGCAAACGTGGCTGGGGCTGCTGTTGTGGTTGATGCTGTTGTAGGTGCAGCTGTTGAAGGTTTGGCAGTCGTTTGAGTGCCGGTTGTAGGTGAGGCAGTTGTATGTGCTGCAGTTGGAGCAGCAACAGTGGTAGGTGCTGCAGTCGTAGGAGCCTCGGTTGTAGGTATGGCCGTCGTAGGAGCCGCAGTTGTAGGAGCGACTGTGGTAGGTGTGGCAGTCGTAGGAGCTGCAGTTGTAGGTGCGGTCGTCGTTGGATTGCTTGTTGTAGGTGAGGCAGTTGTAGGTGCAGCTGTTGTAGGGGCTCCAGTCGTAGGTGCTAATGTTGTAGGAGCCATAGTTGTAGGAGCTGCAGTTGTTGGTGCAGCTGTTGTAGGTTTGGCTGAAGTTTGAGCGCTGGTTGTAGGTGAGGCAGTTGTAGGTGCTGCAGTTGTAGCAGCAACAGTGGTAGGTGCTGCAGTCGTAGGAGCGTTGGTTGTAGATAAGGTCGTTGAAGGAGCCGCAGTTGTAGGATTGACTGTGGTAGGTGCGGCAGTCGTAGGAGCTGCAGTTGTAGGTAGGGTCGTCGTTGGATTGCTTGTTGTAGGTGAGGCAGTTGTAGGTGCTGCAGTTGAAGCAGCAACAGTTGTCGGTGCTGCTGTTGTAGGTGCTGCAATTGTAGCAGCAACAGTGGTAGGTGCTGCAGTCGTAGGAGCCTCGGTTGTTGGTGCAAGTGTTGTAGGGGCTGTAGTTGTAGGAGCAAACGTGGCAGGGGCTGCTGTTGTGGTTGATGCTGTTGTAGGTGCAGCTGTTGAAGGTTTGGCAGTCGTTTGAGTGCCGGTTGTAGGTGAGGCAGTTGTAGGTGAGGCAGTTGTAGCAGCAACAGTTGTCGGTGCAGCTGTTGTAGGGGCTCCAGTCGTAGGTGCTAATGTTGTAGGAGCCATAGCTGTTGGAGCTGCAGTTGTTGCTGCAGCTGTTGTAGGTGTGGTCGTTGTTGGAGAACCGGTTGTAGGTGAGGCAGTGGTAAGTACTGCTGTTGTAGGAGTTGTTCTAGCTAAAATATTTCAACACACAATACACAGGTTATTCTTAGCCTTTTTTAACAAAAAGTGATCCATAGTTCATACTGCACTCTGATGTGTGTTTGAACAACTTTCCCTGTACTTCAGATTATGTTGTTCATTAAAATGTACTTTATATTTTATAAAGAACCTTGAAATTGATTAAAATCAACCTGCTTACCTATTAACATGAGGGAAATTGATATTATCCAGCCGACACCCATCTTGTCTTCCTTTGAATCTATAAAATCAAACAATACAGACACTTACTCACAGAAGCAGCTTTTCAAAAACCTTTACGTTCACTGTTACCACTTACTAGAATTATTACCCTTTAAGTCGGTCGCAAGATTACATCTGCAGATGACTTCATTCATTACAGAAATATATGTTATATTTATTTTTCATCCAAATATGGCACTTTACTTTCATTCCTGAAGTATGTGAAATTTGAAGAGATTTAACTCAACAACCTAAAATTGTTATTTCCTCAAACCTTGCCAACTGATTTAAATCCAAAAATAGTCTTTTGGAATATTTGAGAAGATGTTGCAAACTGAGCATAGATGAAGAACCATTTAGAAATGTAATAAATGAAAAAAATTTCTACAGTCCAAGCCAAGCCATTTTTATTAGAATTTACAACATTTTGAGTAGTAGTGATGGAATTGACAAATTCTGTATTGTTTTTGGCTGAATAAACACTTTGATTGGAGATATATATTAATTAATTAATAATAATGAGAATGAGGCTGCGTGGCTAAGACCCCTAATAATAACAACAAAACCATTATAACTTTTTCTGGTACTCTTACTTTTGTGCAAAAAAATTGGGAATCATGCCCAACATTATTTCATCCCACACCTTTTTAGTACTTCCAAGCAGTGTATACAGGGAATCTTATATTATATAATGAAATTTGTGTTCACACCCTTGACCCAAAATAGAGGCATTCAATTCATTAATTTTGGTTTATTATAGCTTTTTCTTGAAATGACCATTATTATACAACACGCTTTTTAGCTACTGTAATTAGCAGGAGCAACCATGTTTGCTCCAGGTCTGATGATGCTGGCTGAAACTCTACAAAAAAGAGATTAAACTGCCTCTTGAACAGACAATCTACTATCACAACAATTTCACTTATAGATTAAGTGAGAGAGATATTCAGCCTTTGAAATAGACTTAGAAAGGTACTTACCCAAAATGAGGTTAAAAATGATGTCTTCGTATTTGCCTTCAATGTTTTTGAAATATATCTCTATGTGTCTTTTAATCAAGTCAATTCCACAAATGTGAAATTGCAAACGTTTCAGACTTTATGTGACACTCTTAATCTTTCATGCCTTTATATTTAAATGGGCTAATGGCTCATGACGTAATTCATTGGTCATGCATTTTTTTATAAATGTTGTTACACCTAGAAAAACAAAGCCCAATTACAGGGTACATCATATCAACTGTCAATCTGTCTGTTTATTGCCGAAGTGTCATGGCACTCCCTTCTTTTTTCCTGAAAATCAACGTTGTGACTACACCCGTCCCATTCTGGTTGTTTAACAAATATAAGGAGGCTCTACGTAGAGCAGCTTATTACTCATCATTACTAGCAGAAAAAAAGAACAATGCCAGGTTTATTTTCAAACCTGGCTGACACAGAGCCACATATCTATTTAGCCTTCTATTTTTATATCACTAAGTAGTAATTACTTCATGTGTTTTTATAAAGGTGAAATTATAGCTCTTCAAACAAAAATAACCACCTCCTGCCCCAAACTGATAGAGTTATTTTCAACCACCAATATTTATCAAACTGTTGATATGCATTTATTTTTGAACAATTTCTTAATTGAAACCACAAAAATCTGTCTTTTTCGTCAGGCAGATTTAAGACACATATCTAACCTTCCTTTTCTCACTAAAATCCTTGAGAAAGTAGTTACTTAACAGTTGTGTAATTTGCAAAAAAACAATCATTTATTTGAAGAGGTTTAATCTGTCTAGAATGCTTCATCCACAGATAAAGCGCTGGTGGGTGTCATAAATGGCCTTCTAATTGCGTCAGACTTTCATTCAAGGACTTTTTAAATCTTGTTTCTTGTTAAATCTCATTTCTGCATTTGGTATTATTGAACACGACATTCCATTACAGAGACTAAAACATTGAAATGGTGAAAAAGGAACCACACCAAGCCAATACATATCCTATTAATCTCAATGGTCTCAATTTGTACACGTCAACGATGAATCCTTCATTCATAACAAAGTTAGGGAATATTATAAGGAATCATTCCACTTCAAACATTCATTGTTTGAAGTGTGGATGATACTAAATGTTATCAATCAAGCCAAATAAAACCAAACCATTACTTAATTGTGTTCCAATAATGCTGGGTTATTAGTGTTTCCAAGAAGTAAAATAGGTTTAAGACTTTCCTTTTTTAATAAAGCTTATAGATAGGTCTTGCTCAGGCTTGTATCAACCCTTAGTTATGATGCTATAAGCTAAGACTGTTGGGGGAATTTCAAATTGTACCTCTCATCTTTTACTTCTCTTTATATGCACTTTATCTGCATGAACTACCATGACATTAACTTAGCATCCCGGGCATCATCCCCAGAGTCGTTATGTGTCCGCTGTAAGGTTCTACAGAGAGAGGATGTCATGTGCTGAACATATGAGGTATACAAACAAGGTAACACGTCAATATGAACAACACCCAATGTGAACAATCATTCTGTCAGCATCTTTGCTCAGTTTTATGTCACACTCCCCTCTTTTGTGATGGGCAAGTAGCTGGTGCATTCCATCAATGGGAAGGTTGAACGAAGTTCGACTATGTAATAGGAGGTTATGACAAACATATATGAATTGATACTGACGTGTGAAAGGAGCGGTACAAATGGAACAAAAAACACATGAAATATTATTTTCAAGTATTGTTTTATAAATCCAATATCATCCAGTATGAAAATTGTTTATGTAATAAATTATCAATAGCAGTGCATGACATTAAGGATTTTGGGAGATGGCCCTGTGGGCCATCTAAGCTAATTTACAGATGGCCCTGAGCCAAATAGAGATTGCCCTGAAAAATGTGCGCAGACGAAATGGCACGAAGGGTTTGGGGGGGCCTCCCCCTAGAAAAGAAAATATTTTTGAAGGTCTTACTGTAGATGCTGTCTGGTACATTCTCTAGACTGAATTATAAGAATAACCACCACAATATTATATTGTACAATTTCAATTTTATTCTTCATTTCACTTGTTTGTTTGTTCTTGTTTGTGTTTGCTCGCTTGCATGCCCTGCATAGCTATAAGAAATACTTAAGTTGTTGGTCAAGACACTTTCCATCTGATGAAGGCAAATGCCTTCCCAGATGTAAAAAAGTAGAAAACATTACATTCAGTTATAACTGCCAAAACAAACATTATTTACACTATTATGGCCCCTGTTAAAAAAAATTGTAATGTTATCTACTGTAAGTTGGTCGAATGAATGCTTCCTCATCCGGAAGCTGACCGAGCAGACCCGGGCAGCAGTCGAGAGGAGCCGAGCGCATCCGCGAAGCACACAAAAAGGCGACGTCAGAGTTCCCGTTAGCCGGCAAATCTAAATATCTTTGGTCAAAATAATTTCCATTTAGCGCAATACCGCTTCAGTTGCGCCACTTATGTGACAGACAAGAATAGTCAATTCTAATGTCTAACACTTAATGTGGAGAAAGAGATGTCCTGTATGGGTTGATTGTGCGTTGATCTGTTGGTAATGCCTCGGGGTTCCGGTGGGCATGTAAACAAATACATAATGCTGCGCTATACTTTGTGTTCACCCAGTTGCATAGCGACACTTATTGTTTAGGTGTCTTTTAATAAGCAGGTAGTCATATCATTAGCTAAAACTAGCTAGATCTGATCGATATGGACATAAACGCAAGTGAAGTCTAATCTGACGGGAGAGAGAGATCAGCTGCTGCTGACGAGTCGACACGCAGCGCTGCATGATCACATGCAGCGGTGAGCGGACAAAACACACACTTCAGGTTAGAATATCACACGTAGCTATTTTAATTACCTCTCAAACTACCGTAACTAGTTATAGATATGTTTAGTTTTACTGTCGGGTCACTCATTACTGGATCCGCGAGCTGCACAATACTGGCATAATAAGATTGCCCGATCGGGCCACCAGCAGGTGATGTCACGGTTTGTGAAACAAGCAGGACCCAAATGCAGATATAAACTGAACTTCCTTTATTTCAAGGCTATGAGATAAATGTACAATGACACAAACAGAACACTCACCGCAGACCAAGACAGACAGACAACCCAGAACTTAAATACACACAAGACTCAATCACACAACAAGACACAGGTGAGGAGGGAGGAGAAAACACAGGGGCCCAGGTGAACATAATCAGACAATTAGACACACCAGGGAAACTAATGACAAGAGGAAAACACAGGGGAAAAGGACCAGACAATAACCCAATGGAAAACATGACATGGAAAATAGCAAAAACACCCAAACCTACAAAACTATAAACGTGACATAACATGAGAATCGTGACATAACCCCCCCCTCAAGGGACGGATTCCAGACGTCCCAAAAAAACAAAAGTCCAGCAGGGTGGGTGGAGGGGGTCTGGAGGAAGGGTCTCGGGCGGACGGCCCGGGGGCAGGCAGAGTTAAAAAAAGAGGAATTCGGGCGGACGGCCCTCAGGACACGGGGAGCTGGCGTCGGACGGACAGCCATCAGGACACGGGGAGCTGGCGTCGGACGAGCAGCCATCAGGATACGGGGAGCTGGCGTCGGACGGACAGCCAACCGGAGACGAGGTGCTGGAGTCGGCCGGTATGCTGACAGGACATGGGGAGCTGGCGTCGGACGGACAGCCAACAGGAGACGAGGTGCTGGAGTCGGCCGGTACGCCGACAGGACTCGGGAAGCTGGCGTCGGACAGACAGCCAACCGGAGAAGAGGTGCTGGAGTCGGCCGGTACGCCGACAGGACTCGAGGAGCTGGCGTCGGCCGATGAGTCAGCAGGTGACGAGGAGCCGGAGTCGGGACCATGGTTACTGGAGCCGGCACTGAAGCCGGAACCATGGCTGTAAGGTCCGGTTCTAGAGCCGGAAACATGGCTGTAAAGTCCGGTTCTGGAGCCGGAAACATGGCTGTAAGGTCCGGTTCTGGAGCCGGAAACATGGCTGTAAGGTCCGGTTCTGGAGCCGGAAACATGGCTGTAAGGTCCGGTTCTGGAGCCGGAACCCTGGCTGCTGGGCGTGGAGCAGAAGCCTGGACCCTGGCTGTGTAAGCCAGGTAATGGAGTATGGAAGGAAAGCTGCATGGGCCGGCACTGGAGCACGGAGCAACGGCTGCTGGGTCTGGCGCTGGAGCCGGAACCATGGCTGTTGGGCGCGGAACCCTGGCCTTGCGTCTCTTAGGAGTTTTTTGGAGGCTTCGTGGACCCCCAAACTCCAGACCAGACCCCAAGAAAGGGTCAGAAAATGAGGACCTACTCTCAGGGCTACGTGAAAAAATCCTAAGCCACTCGGGCAACAAGCTCCAGAGCCAGGGCTTGCAAGCAACCTCCTGACGTGCCTCCTTCAACGCAGCCTCTCTACCCCGTCTAGATGAGGCGCCTTTCCACGTATAAAAAATATACTCCAGAGAATATCCAAGACGTTCCGCCTGTAGCTTCAAACGATCTGCTGGGTCCATTTTAAGGTCGGTTCGTACTGTCACGGTTTGTGAAACAAGCAGGACCCAAATGCAGATATAAACTGAACTTCCTTTATTTCAAGGCTATGAGATAAATGTACAATGACACAAACAGAACACTCGCAGCAGAACTAGTCAGGGAACAAGACGAACCGACCAAGACAGACAGACAACCCAGAACTTAAATACACACAAGACTCAATCACACAACAAGACACAGGTGAGGAGGGAGGAGAAAACACAGGGGCCCAGGTGAACATAATCAGACAATTAGACAAACCAGGGAAACTAATGACAAGAGGAAAACACAGGGGAAAAGGACCAGACAATAACCCAATGGAAAACATGACATGGAAAATAGCAAAAACACCCAAACCTACAAAACTATAAACGTGACATAACATGAGAATCGTGACAGGTGAGGCTTCATTGCCCGAGCTAAATACTAGATGGCCCCGGGCAATCGGGCAGTCCTTAATGTCGAGCCCTAAATAGACATGATTTTGTTTGCCCTCCAAGTCCAGAGAATATATATCCTTTATTTAAAAAATTGAAGCAAATTGTTTTAACAAAAGTTTGTCACTTAAAATTCAAAACATTTTTTTTAAACCACACACAGACTTGAATGTCAGTTATATGATTATGTCCAAAGTATGGAAGTAAATTAGAAAACCAGTAAGGAGAATATGATTCACTTTTTGCATTATTGTCATGTCCAACCCAGTCTCACAAAAAAACGTGTAATAACTACGTTGGTCCACAACGTAGGACGTAGTATTTCTACAAAAGCGCCTCTGAAATTGTAAGATCCTACGTTTTTTTTCACCATTCATTCCAATGGCTGGCGTCTATGTCACGTGATCTTCACATTTCTCCCTGCAGAAAAAAAAAACATGGCCGAACTTCGTTTTATTCTCGGTGTAAAATGCCTATTTTAAAGTTATTTTGGCCATTAAAATGCGTTTTGATGTCATTTGATGCGAGAAATATGAGTTGTTATTTCAGATTATGTGTGCAGTGGATGTACATGATCTTTAGTTTGCTAGTTATTACGAAGATTACTTCAGGAAATTGTGTCTATACAATGTTTTCATTGTTACCAAGGTGGTTGCTAGGGACGCTGCTATCGATATTATTTCTGTTATGTTGTGTAACTGTTTAATGGTGTTATCTTTATTGCTACCCCCTTCCCCGTCAATGTATAGTGTTGGTGCACAGCGCAAACATATTAGTTTAACAAAATCCGCATCTAAAATGGTGCCATAGATACGTTATTTTTCCCTGTGCAATTCCAGTCTCACATCTCACATCACATCGTCATAAACAAATACCGGAAACAGACCGAAAACACTTTATTCCGAGTGTGCTTGCTTTTCTCTTTGAAAGTCATCACATAACGGCATTGTAATACACGGTTCAGCTGCATTAAATGTTACATATCTGCTGTAATTCTCTATTTATAGAGCCTTGATGAGAAGACTTCTAGACAAACATGAGGAACTGCCGCCAACACTGAAAACATGACTTGGATCATAAATATATCAGCAATTAAACAACATCTTACATTTATTTTCACACAATACATCTCCTCACAGTATCAACACTAATTCGGCTGACTTTTATATTTGATCCAATCGGTAGATAGGCTGTATTTACACCATAAACGTGCACTCCTGATATAAAGGGACACCTAGTGGTTAAAGCATGTTATTGAATTTAATTATTTTTAATATTAGATATTAATAGGATCCCTATAAAGTATATTCATTACTCGTTATTCTCTACTAATAGTTCATTAAAGACTGTATATAATTAATATTTTGCACATCCCTTTCAAGATTTCAAGATTTTCTAAGGTTTATTGACATATATACACAAACGGTGTAGTTATGCAATGAATAAAAAACTTTGTGTATACCTCCAGCAATGTTAACTATGTTGAAGCACTTATTTTAACTGATATTATACATATGTATTATACTCTTATATAAGATGTATGTAGATAGTATAAGAAATGTGAAGAATATGACAGTTTAATGGTGGAGGTACACACAAATATTGATAGATGTCTTGTGATGCACTGTTGAGGAACCTGCGACCCAAATTTTTCATCTCCGGCCTTGTCAGGTATTGAACAATCAATAAATAAAGAACACAGAATTATTAAATTTAAAACACAGAATTTGTGTGATTATACTAAATGATTTACAAATAAACACCACTGCATATTTACAAATGTTACACAGGCAGGTGGACACACAGGGAACTCCAGGAAAGGAAAACAAATGAATCTGATTAGGGGATACATTGCAGGTGAAAAGCTGGGCGGAGAAGCTCATGTGAAGGGAGTGATGTGATTGAAGAGGAGAAGAGGGCAGGGGATACATCCAAAGTATTTTGCTTGACATTAAAAGTAACAAAAAAGTAATTTCTGTGCACTTTTTTAGAATGGCGTGATTTATGTTTTATGTTGTTTGTTTTACTGTATTTATGTTTTATAAGGTTTTTAGTTAATGTCCTTCTCTGTATTCAATTGTGTTCTGTTTTATTTGAAAGGTGCGATGTGAATTAAGTTTTTATTCACTTGTATTATTATTATTTTACTGGCCAGCCATCACTGTACTCTTGGCTCATTATCATCGCATACTCCCTTCTTTTCTTTTTTTTCCAAAACAGGTTGTTGGTGCATTCCACATGTGTGAATGTTGAGTGAAGTGTGAAGGTACACCACGACAAACAAATAAATATAGATGGTAAGTGACGTGTTAATGGAGGAAGAACAACAGCAATAAAAGAGAGCAACAGCTCTATTGAGCCTTTTATTTTGTGGTGGTTTTTAATGATAAAATGATAGCTCGACAAAATCAACCACCTCCTGCCCCAAAGCGGTAGAGAGTATTCTTCAACCATCAGAATATTACAAACTGCTGTAACACCAATTGTCAATTTAGACAGTTTTTCTCATACACCTCCCCAACTAACAACAATGTCTTCTTCTTAACCATCAACCTGTTTCTAAGACAAATCTGTCTTTGTTGTACAGTAGGCTATGATTTAAAGTCCTCTTCTTAAAAATACCATACCTTGATACAGAGGTTTTGACACAAATGTTCACTTTGCTTCTCAAGGGTCAAAGTCACTGAGACAGGTTTTCTATCATACCAGAAAAAAATCATGGGAATTTCGTTTTTTCAAATCATTACAATTTGGACGGACATGGATGCAAACTAAAACTTGTGTTGTTGGCTAAGGCATACAAGCACCGTTACACCTCATGATAAACAACACCCAATGTCAACTATCACTCTGTCAGCATCTTCGCTCAGTTTTATATCACACACCCTTCTTTTCTTTTGCGTGTTTAGTTTTTAAAAAGTTTGTGGTGCATTCCAACAATGGGAAGGTTGAAGGAAGTTGTACTAATGGTAGGTTATGACGAACACATATGGATTGATAGTGACGTGTTGAAGGAGCAGTAAGAAATGAAAGATAAAAAAACAACTTGAAATATTCTTAAGTATCAATTCATAAATTCAGCATAATCCAGAATGATGTCATATTTAATAAATGATGAATGGATATTTATTTGTTTTCACCTAAGTGTCAGTAGAATGTTTAGATTTGTCATGCAATTTAGTTTAATAACGTTGACCACACCTACTTTAATATTGGTTTTATTATATTTAAAAGTTCAGAAATTATAATGGAAAACCAGTAAGGAGAATTTTGAACAATTGTGTAATGTCATCAAGGCTGAGAGTTTATCAGCAAGAAACACATTTTTAAATTATATTTTTAATTTATCATAGTTTCCATTCATTTCCATCTGACGCTGTTAATTGGGAAGCGTCATAATTAATGTGAGTTACGTGGGCCTAATTTACATTTTCCCTGAAACTTTAAGCCTAAAAATATATGTAAAATATATACAGACATCTTAGTCATAATGTGTATTATTAATACATTAATTCACAATCAATATGAATGACATGAAAGCCTTATGTATTTTTTTTATTAAAAACAGGAAACCATCTTTAACTAGAGAATGCAAATCCTGAAAAAATTGCTAGTGGGAATGCTGAAAAGCTAACGCTGAATTGCTATGCTGAAATGTAATGTGTAAGAAGAAAGTGAAGAATTTAGATTGAAATTATACATGAACACTGGGGGCTTGAATGTGTGATGAGAGAAGAAAAGAAGGTAAAAAGGCTTGGAAAAGCAGCAGAATATTTGGCTGAGTAGGCCTACCGGCATTTTACTGAGTACCGACACCTAGCCGGTACTCAGCCGCCGGCCGTCGGCGGCACGTCATGACGCATGACAACACCGGCGGCCGGCGGCATCTCACGACGCATCTGATGATGCATCTATGACGCATCTATTACGCGCCGCAACGATAGACTAGAGCAGAAAACCCATAACATAACGTTAGCATTTCGAACATTTTTGCGTGGCTTAAAACCTCTTAAGCCCCAAGGACCCGGTTCCGGGGCCTAAATCGCATCATTTGCAGGAAATAACGTCTAAGGAGCCTTCATATTTAATAAACTATGAATATTTTATATCCATATAATGGGAAAAAACTCATTTAACTGATCTTTTTCATTTTTTTTTTCCAAAAAAACACACAATGCTAACAGTGAGACTCTGAATTAGCCCCGAGCGAAAAATGTTAACCTATTACTGCACCAAAAATCACTCCTAGCTCCCTTATTACTTATCCTAGCTGCACATCCAACACATCGTTTATGATCGTAAAGACACAGAATCTAACGGTGCCCACCTCAACACTGAAAGATAAAAACTCGCAACGTTATCAACTAAAACATACATCAAAACATGTGGCGCTAGGTAGCCTACAACGCTAATATGGCTTACCTTGGTTTTGTCTGGTCAAAACTGGTCTTCAATGGCATTAAAACGATAAAAACGATGGTGTAGTTAATCCATAGGTTAATATCCAATGTGTCTGTGTCCCCTTTGTAATGTTCTGATAATCTATAAGCAATAAAACTGCAATTCCGTTTTGAAATATCAGAGCAGGCCATTCCTACGCTCTGTAAGAAGATTAAAAGTGCAAAGACGCAACTTTTATTTTTTAAATGAGTGGGTGCGGGACGATTTCCCTTCGATTATATTGGCTCTAACGGTCAGAAAGAGATGTCACATGTCAAAATTGAAGAAGGGGGGCCAGAGACAAGGAAAATCCACCCAAATGGCCCCAGAAGAGGTTTATTTTGCTAAATCTGTCTAAAAAGGTCAAATATTACTTGTTGTGCATCAATCTTGATACAGGGTACTTATTATATGTTGTACTTTGGATTCCTAAAGCTTTTAGTCTACTAACCCATCATCCAAGGTTAGTTTTCACTATAAGTACAAAATATGTTTTGGACGGACACTATACTTTACAGTTTTTTACCATGTTCAATCTGAATTTTCTTTAAAATAAAAAACATCTATATTGATGCTGACTTTTCTACATCCAACTCACAGGTTTATCAATACTTTGAGAAAAAAGATTATTAATTTAACCCTTTTAGAAGGGAAGATATGGTCATTTGTTCTGGGAATGTCATTTTCGAGCCTGAAACCTGAAAAACAGGCTTGGGGCTTAAGAGGTAATAATAGTGCGAAAAGACAGCGGTTGTCGCCGGACAAGGATCCCCTCTCTCCTTTCCTGCTGAAAGATGGTAAGTGTACTCAGGGACGAGGAGTCATTTAACCAGCCGCCAGTAGGAGTCAGGCTTTACTTTCTTTTATATCAGGGTATATGCAGGAATCCTGAAGTCAAATTTAATACCTTTTAAGACCTTTTTTAAGACCCTTTCCATATATTTTAAGACCTCATCGCAACTTTGAGTTTTAACCGGTTGCATTGGCAACACACTTTACTATATTGATTGTAAGATAGCAAAACTAAACAGAGTGCAGACAGACTACTGAAGCCTCCTTTCCACATGAACTTCAACTTCTCTGTGAAGGTTTAATGCAGTAAGCTGCTTTTTTGCTTCTGTAGACTCTGTGCTCTTTCATTCCAGTAAAACTCCTCAGAAACCAGTATTTGACAAATAAACAAAACAATTGACAAAACTTTGAACTATGAAATATGTTAAACTGTGGTGAGCTTCAGCGGGGTAATGCCATATAGGAGCTCCCTCACAAATACCCAGGGGTTAAATTGGGCTGGGGCTGTCCGGGACTAAGCCCTGGCACATAGGACGATGCTCTGACGTCATCACCCTCACACATTTGTCATATGTTTACAAAAAAGGATATATATGTTAAGACTTTTCTCGTTCTTAATATAGACTATATTTAGGGTCTATATGTGTTGACTTTACTTTAAAATAGCAGATCTCTGTGACCGGATATAGTTGGCTTAGACCCCGGCCCCACAAGGACGCATACGGTAAAACGCATACGCAAGCGCAAAAAAGGCTTCCGTTCACACGCATTCGATTCATTAATGTGTCCTTCACACTAGACCGCTGGAAATGCTGGAAACGATGTAGTACATATGTCAGGCCTGTAAGTGGCGCTGCTGCCGCCCGAAATACACCAAAAGCAGCGAAGAAGACCCCGGAGCATGGTTGCCATGGTTGCCCTTCTGTTTATTCTCCGCGGTGGACGACGTGTTCTCCTGCTGTATCTCTCAGGTAGTCCACCAGCAGATGAAAAACACCCACCTCTCCGCCTCTTCCAAGGAACGAGGGGACCGTGCGGCAGTTTCCGTAAAAAAAAAAATGTTCCGCCGATCAACAAGTCCGTTAAAGTTTAAATCTTCAGTACAAAATTAGAAAATTGCCGGTCAGAGGTCTTCTTTGTTATTTATTGAGCTTTAAAACAAATTGATAACGACTCTGTTCTCTGTATAATAATATAATAATATTTAATAACTGCCTCTCTTTTCCTCCCCCTCTTCTGACAGCCCAGCAGCAGCAGGAGACGTGGGGAGAGGGAGGCGGGCTATTTCATCGTTATCAGAAAATGATCATATAGGGCACACACGGAGCCGTTGGACCCCCAGAGCGTTGCGTATGCCGGTCTACCCACCTTGGGACCCGTTACCGTAGTCGTTTAGTCCCCCCCCCCCCCCCCCCCACACACACAGAGCGGAGCAAGGCAACGAAACTTAAAATAATAAGCAGCATTTTACGGCGCGCTATGCATGGGGCCGCTTTGTGGGGTTTCCCGACATGTCGTTTCAGTAAATTAAAGGGTGTTTCATGTTGTCGTTGCTGTGAACCTTCTTAATACCTTGGAAAATGCCGTTTAATACTTTTTAATAGCCTTAATTTTCGCTAAATTGATTTATCAACTTTTAATACTTTTTAAGACCCCGCGGACACCCTGTATATCCATAAAGAAAAAGTAAATCTGTTTACAGTTGTTTCATATGGATGTTGAGACGTATCCATATATATCTTCCTTTTTCTCTCAAAGTGCACCAGATTGATGCATCTAACTTCAATATTTAAAAAAAAATCCCCCCTAGAGGGTGTCAGGTCCACTCCCAACTTATAAAAATAGCACTTTACCACTGCACCCCCTCTAATCTCAGATGCACCCTGAGTCATTTTGTTTAAGTACAGTGAGCCTTTCTAAAATATACAGTAAAGAGACAAACCCACCAGCGTTATAGGATATACCCTATGACTTTGAGCCAAATACTTGTTTTTGGGTTGTATAAATAAATTGACTTGAAACAGTTGCTGATTTAGAGTACTGGCACCTTTTTTATTCCAATTCAAGCACTGGGTTAAGTATCTTGCCCAAGGACACTTTGACATGTTGGGGATTGATGAACCGACTCTTGATTGGGAAACAAAATCATTTACTCCCAAGCCACAGCCGCCCTGGCTCAGTTTCACGAGATACTCCCTCTTTTGTCTTGCAAAACAGGTTTCTGGTGCATTTCAACTGTGAATCTTGATGGAAATTCATCTGCATGAAAGTAGGTTATGACAAACAAATACAAATAGATTCAAGGTGCCGTCTTAATCCTTTGGGAAGAAATTAAAGAAATAAAAATAATGGTATTTCATTACAGGAATTTGTATTTGTTGAAGTACATATATAGGAAAATGTGTTTATATGATAATTGTTTGGGTTTGAGAATGGATGGTGGCATACAATGTGTTGTCAATAATTAAAGTTTAGCAATAAATGTGTACTGAGATGCTTTCCTTTTTTTCGTTGTTTAAACGATGTTTTGGCTATCCTTGCTATGGACAAATGAATGATAAACTATGTAATTGGCACCTTTCATTCATCGTGAACCATTTAAACCTTCATTATACTTTTTTGTAGGATCACTTGCTGCTGTTGTCACAAGCTTATGTAATGTATTAGGAAACAACTAAGATGCTTTGTATAACTTTGTTTCAGTTGGTATTTATTGACTTTAGTTGGGTGACTGACTTTGGGCTAGTCACCCTCACTGTTTGCTGTGGTGGGGGCCCCGAGGGAGTAACCGGTTTGCTATGTTTGCCAGGACTGCACTTGTGAGTCCCAAGGTGCACTCAATGTAGCCTGCCTCCCCATGTTATTGCCTCAGCCCACTATAGATTCTGTTTTGTTTTCTCATACATAAACTTAGTATTAGCTTTTAAGTAAATATTTAAAATGTATTTTCGTCATAAAGATAATTTTAGCTGAATACTTCCAGTTTATGTGTTTTATTAAGCTCATCATTCGGCAACCTTTATTGACCTGTAAATACATTTAATAAAAATACATTTATATTTTGAAATGCTTCTCTGTCCCTCAGTTAAAGAGGCCATTGTATGCTTTTTGGGTTTTCCCTTTCCTGTAGTATGTTACTCTTAGGTTTTTGTGTATGTTAATGGTCTTACAAAACTCAGACTTCTAAACAAATAAAAAGCACCTTTGGAACATTAAAGAATGTAAACATGTGACAGTAGAGGCACAGAATACAAATATAAACCTGAGAAATGTGCATAATACTGTATGGCCTCTTTAGTGAACCTGTGAACTTAAAGTTATTGGTAGGTAAAGCATTGCCATTTTACACCTATTTCCAGGTGTGGTGTCGGTTCTCTATCTCTTTTAACAATATATAATAATGTCCTGAACAAACCCAACCCCCCACCCACCCGGCCACAACAGCGTGCTACTTGCACTGGTGCTATGATGTTTAAAAATGAACCAGCTTTGGGAGATGAGAGCCACAGGAGCAGTGACATTGTTCATTTGCAGAATGCAACTCATAAAGTACAACACATGTAACATCACTAAACAACATTACTGGTGATTACCTCTCTACACTGAATATCAGATGTCTGCTTGCACCGTCTCCCTCTTTTATACTTCCTGCTGCCAGAGTTTGGTTTTTCAAAAATCAATCAAGAAAAACAGCTTGTGCATGGCTTCACGCTCACAAAACAGTTTGCTCTTCCCATTCCCAAACCTCACACCTGTACCTGGGAGATCAATGATATGCTGTTGCCCCATTATGCCATCTAGTGTTCAAAATATATATATTTTTTTAAATGTAACCATTGTAACGGGTGCAACAGCATCTATTCACCAACACAAAGCCTCAACTGTACATACGCTGTACTGAATTAATGTGGGGAGTGGCTATAATAGACCCTCCAGAAAAACGCGAGAATTTACCGCATAATCAGCAAAATGGCGCAGATTTTTAAAAGGCTGCATATTTATCAAAAGGCCGCATAATCCCCACATTTTTCCACACAAAGTTGAGAAAAAAAAAAGTGAACTCGTCTTGACGTGACGTCATCAGCTCGCGCATCACAGAATGTAAACAACACTGTATTGAGTGAACGTGTGGAGCTCACACGATAGAGAAAACACCAAGATGAAAAAATCTAATCCATCTCATTTACCGACGAACATTTCTACTAAAGACCGGGCAAAAAGTGGGGGGAAACTATTCTGCACCCCGTGCAACTGTGTGTTGGAGCATAAGAGAAAATCGACGGTGACGACCCACTTTGATTCATTCAAACATTCGAAAATGCTTTCTGCTGCTGCGGACAAGAAAGCCAAACAACGCATGTTCACCGAGGCATCAACCTCCAAAACCCTTTCGAGGGCTACAAGAAATGAAGTGAGTAGCCTACAAGATTGAAGCTGGTCAGATAACGAACGAGTAAATGAAAACAGAATGAGGCGGAGAAGTGTGTGTGTGGGGGGGGGGGGGGGTGTGTGTGAGATTAAAATAGCCCAATTGCTTTTACAATAAATAAACATTGAATTTGTTTAATGTAATAGTAAAGGGGTTTAACGTTAGTGGCATGTTGTGTGTGAGAGAGAATAAATAAGACAGCCCAATATTTAAAAAAATTGTTATTCTTTTTTCCCGCATATTTAGCATATTTCGCAACTTTCCGCATATTTCGCAACTTCCCGCAATTTCACCGCATAAAATCCCATAAAAACCCCGCATGTTTAATCGCATAATCAAGGAATTTAGCCCGCATAATCAAGGATTTTTGCCCGCGTTTTTCTGGAGTGTCTACTATAAACTGCTTCCATAGTCCAAAAGTAGAGACTGGCTCCTGGTGGCTGGTGTAATGCATGACAATACATCACACCAAAACAGCATGATAGAAATGATGTAGAATCAGTTTCAATGGTTTGTTTGCAACAGCCACAGCAATGATTGTATTCAACACTATTTACTATAGCTGAAATAATCATATCCAACCCAGTCTCATAAAAAAACGTGTAATAACTACGTTGGTCCACAACTTGGGACGTAGTATTTCTACAAAAACGCCTCTGAAATTGTAGGATCCCTACGTTTTTTTTCACCATTCATTCCAATGGCTGGCGTCTATGTCACGTGATCTTCAAATTTCTCCCTGCAGAGAAAAAAAAATGGCCGAACTTCGTTTCATTCTCGGTGGAAGATGCCTATTTTGTGGATGTACATGATCTTTAGTTTGCTAGTTATTACAAAGATTACTTCAGGAAATTGTGTCCATACAACGTTTTCATTGTTACCTAGTTGGTTGCTAGGGACGCTGCTATTGATATTATTTCTGTTATGTTGTGTAACTGTTTAATGATGTTATCTTTATTGTTACCCCCTTCCCCGTCAATGTATAGTGTTGGTGCACAGCGCAAACGTATTAGTTTAACAAAATCCGCATCTAAAATGGTGGCATTTTATATTTGATCCAATCAGTAGATAGGCTGTATTTACTCCATAACGGTGCAAAGCTGATATAAAGGGACACCTAGTGGTTAAAGCATGTTATTGAATTTCATTATTTTTATTATTAGATATTAATAGGATCCCTATAAAGTATATTCATTACTCGTTATTCTCTACTAATAGTTAATTAAAGACTGTATGTAATGACTATTTTGCATATCCCTTTCAAGATTTCAAGATTTTCTAAGGTTTATTGACATATCATATACACAAACGGTGTAGTTATGCAATGAATGAAGAACTTCATTGTTACCAAGTTGGTTTTCAGGGACGCTGCTATTGATATTATTTCTGTTATGTTGTGTAACTGTTTAATGGTGTTATCTTTATTGCTACCCCCTTCCCCGTCAATGTATAGTGTTGGCCCACAGCGCAAACGTATTACTTTAACAGAATCTGCATCTAAAATGGTGGCATAGATACGTTACTTTCCCCTGTGCAATTCCAGTCTCACATCTCACATCACATCGTCATTAACAAATACCGGAAACAGACCGAAAATATATTTTTTAAATAAAATAATACTTTATTCCGAGTGTGCTTGCTTTTCTCTTTGAAAGTCATCACATAACGGCATTGTAATACACGGTTCAGCTGCAATACATTTTACATATCTGCTGTAGCTCTCTATTTATAGAGCCCTGATGAGAAGACTTTTAGACAAACATGAGGAACTGCCGCCAACACTGAAAACGTGACGTGGATCATAAATATATCAGCAATTAAACAACATCTTACATTTATTTTCACACAATATGTCTCCTCGCAGTATCTACACTAATTCGGCTGACTTTTATATTTGATCAAATCGGTAGATAGGCTGTATTTACACCATAACGGTGCACAGCTGATATAAAGGGACACCTAGTGGTTAAAGCATGTTATTGAATTTCATTATTTTTATTATTAGATATTAATAGGATCTAGGGCTGGGCGATATGGTCTCTAAATGATATCGCGATATTTGCTGACTATATCGCGATATACGATATATATCGCGATATTCTGAAATGTCCTCTAAAACACATACATTTTTTTTATTGAACCCCTTGATGTTTACAGTCACGCTAATATGATGATTCTAGTAGTCCCTGCAACATATGTCTGCATTAAAAAAATCGACTAATAATGAAGAAAATTAACACATTTGTTGCAATAGTAATTTATGCACTAACTACATTACTACTTGTACTACAACATTTGAATCATCAGTTCTTCCTCATTTTCCTCAATTGTTCATATTTGGATTATTAAAATAATGATATTGTGGTCATTGTTCAAAAATGTCTGCTATTATTATGAGTAGTATTATTATTATTAGTATAATGCGCTTTCTGTCTTCCTGTCATTATCAGGAGTTAGACATGTAATGGCTAAGTATTATATTAGAACCTTCATTCTCCTAAACTGCTGGGACATTTCCCTATAGCCAATACCTTTTATATTTTCTACTCTTCACTTACTTGTCAGCATAGGTCTCCATTGATGTACAGAGCCGACAGAAGACCTTGTTTATATTGGCATCATATTGAGAGGTGCAGTGACGCGTCATAAAACCAGCAAGTAAACTGCTGGTTCTCTCGACAAAAAAGCAATGGGATTTCTCCATAGGGTTTTGGAAAATAGCTGGAAATAAGGTCTGTGGAAAACAAACCTGTTTGATAAATGCACGTCTTGTTCAGCCGGATAATATCCACATGTCTACCCTACTTTTATCATTTTCGAATCATAAATCTAATCGATAGATTATAAAAGGGTTTTAGGACGCGTCACTGCACCACTAGAAAACAACTCCATCGATCAAGCTGGCTGAAACTTTGTCTCCCTCTTCTTCTCATGCTACCTGTCACTCTCCTTTAACTCCTCCGGTGACTTTCTTTTATTTGAAGATAGTTTTTTGCCCGGCGCTCACGGGCAAACTGGAGCCTGCTCGCGCTGGCTCCGCAGTAAACAGCTGTTTGCTTTTCACCCAACAACGACAACCGCCTCACGAAACGCTATGTTGTAGCGTTAATAAACGAAACAATTTAACAACATTGCTTGTAAAAATAGCTATACCACAGGACCATTTTATTTTTTTTAAGCAATATTTGTTGTGGCCCGAGCGGGCAATTGGAAAGTACGTTATGCTGGCCCGGGGTGTCTAAATAGTGCTTCCGAGCCAGCGGGCCATTTATAATGTCGAGCCCTGCTCTCTGTCACTGTGCATGTGTGTAATGTTTGTGTGCAAGTTAGACGGGGCCTGCGTGTGTGCCTGCGTGTGTTACTGTGTCTATGAGGGATAAAGGAAAGCTCATTTTGGCCGCGGCGGGAAATTGATTTGACAACATAAAACTCGATGTTCACGATGTGGTCATTTACGACATTGCATGTAGCGCAATCCACGATGTATCGTGTAAACTCGATATATCGCCCAGCCCTAATAGGATCCCTATAAAGTATATTCATTAATCGTTATTCTCTACTAATAGTTCATTAAAGACTGTATGTAATGACTATTTTGCACATCCCTTTCAAGATTTCAAGATTTTCTAAGGTTTATTGACATATCATATACACAAACGGTGTAGTTATGCAATGAATGAAAAACTTGGGTCGCAGGTTCCTCAATAGTGCATTACAAGACATCTATCAATATTTGTGCATACCTCCAGCAATGTTAACTATGTTGAAGCACTTATTTTAACTGATATTATACATATGGATTATACTCTTATAGGATGTATGTAGATATTTCATCTCCGGCCTTGTCAGGTATTGAACAATCAATAAATAAAGAACAAAGAATTATTAAATATAAAACACAGAATTTGTGTGATTATACTAAATGATTTACAAATAAACACCACTGCATATTTACAACTGTTACACATGCTGATGTAACGCAAATGTTTCCAACTTGGGATCAATAAAGTATATCTTATCTTAAAGAGCTTACGAAATGAAGGACAATACTGTTCTTATTACGATAATATATATACTATTATTAATGGGAAATCATGTCATTCATGACAATATGCCCGCTGTATTTATAAATCGGGATTTATTACAACTTTCCATGCTCGCTTCCGATGTTACACGACCGCTCCGAACAAAACAGCTTTCGCCGGTTAGTGACGTCACGCACGTCACGAGTAGAACACTTGTTGAATAATACACTACCTATTAGGGATGTTGAAAATAATCGTTTCTACAATGCATTGCGATGCGGACGTGGACGATTCGGTATCAATGCAGTGACGGAAGATAATCGATTATAGCGTAGCTTCCTGATTTTCCGGCGGCGGCTTTACTATAACATTTTTTTTTCTGTCACTTTAATATCAAATCGGTCGGTGACGCAGAGATCAGGGAACAGACGTGACAGCGGCACAGCGGCACAGCAACACCAAACACGGAGCAGTCTGCTTTATCCACCAACACAAGAACACCAGTCCAGAACCACCAGCAGAATGACCCGCTCTGAATCACTCCGTGTCACTGCGGCTCAGAGACACAGGGATTTATGTTTTTCGAAAATAATCGCGTTACAATCATGTCAGGTTTTTGGTGGATTTAATTAAGTCTTGGATTGCAGAGTATGAATGTCCTCTAGCAATTTTCAGACGATATATACGTGTGTAAAGTTTGAGAAGGCAGGAGGAAAAGAGCTTCCGCGATCACCGTCTCCTCTCCGTTCCTCCAAACCCCGCCCCCTCCCTGAAAATAATGAGTGACAGGCTGATAGTAACCTGATAGAAACTTTCTTATTCACTTAATCACTGAGATATAATGAAGCTAACTTAATCTCATACATTCATGGGATTTATGTAACAGTAAGACAGAGAATGTAAGTGTGCACCCACATGCAGTGTTTTTGTTTGTATATGCTATTGTAAATACTCCTGTTGTCTGCTGTGTTCAGACACAAGTCCTGTGTGTGATGCCACATTCAGGACATTCAGTGTCCTTTTTTTAACAGAAGACCGTTGCTAGAAGCTGCAGCTAGACTGCAGAAGCATTATTTTTTTGTTTTTGAGGATGGAACAACTTCACACACATATAGTTAGGCTAGACCTATACAATTCATTTATTTTGGTTTATAAATTAATGTCAAGACATTGATTTCTGAAGCACTTTCTAAATAATAAAAAGAGAGTTCATTATGTATTTACTGCATGTATGCATTGATGAAAAATAAGCCATGTGCAGTAATATAAAAAATTGAGGATGCAACGCATTGGTATGAATCGTGATGCATCGTGATGCATCGGGATATCGAATTTAATCGAATCGTTGACAGGATAATCGAATCGAATCGTGAGACCAGTGAAGATGCACAGCCCTACTACCTATATGGCTGATGTTGATGCACTGTTGGAAATTACATTCCAAAGGCTAAATTCAAACTCAATACCATAAATAACTGGGTACCAAAGTGCTTTACCTGATAGAACACGTTCCACACGGAGCAGCAACCATCCGGCTGGGCCTTTTGCTGCATATCATCTCCTCCCTCTCCACTGTTTCCAGTAGATCTCTACTGCCTCTGTCCAATAAAACAGAAATGCCCCAAAACAATCATATTTAAAAAGTTAAAAACAATAACTTGCTTTTGGCAAATGTATTAGAATCTCACCTTTTCCTGGATGTCAGGAAGGCCAGGAAGTCGTTCCCTTCAAGTCTGCAACCAGTCATAGGAGTTCAAATGCAAAGACTGAACGATGACAAGAGCGAGAGACTTACATTTTAA
Source organism: Notothenia rossii (assembly GCF_949606895.1). Lineage (NCBI taxonomy): Eukaryota > Metazoa > Chordata > Actinopteri > Perciformes > Nototheniidae > Notothenia > Notothenia rossii. The sequence continues at coordinate 30,939,218 of NC_136901.1, read as the reverse complement.
AAGATAAGTAATACCAGAGCAGTGTGTACGACATGCAGAGAACAGTTCAAATCCCCTGACAGACTCACACACTTTGGTGATGTCCTCATCTGATAATGATGTTTAATTTTTAGCAGCAAAGTAACATTACTCAAGGTATATGTTGGACCCAACTCATGTACAGTATGTTTTGCATCTCCTCAACAATGGTCTGTATAGTTGAGTAGAAACAAACTGTCCCTACAGTTTCAGGTAGATTAACACACATTTGTAAGAAAAGTTTGCAATGAAGCACAAAACCCCTCTTTGTATTAAGCTAGCTGCCACAGAGAGTACAGCTTAACATGCTAACCTGGTAGAGTTAGCTAACGTTAGCTAACGTCAACACAAAACCTCTAATGTGCATTACATTGACGATTTTAAACACAACTTAACTCTCTCAACTTGTAAAATAACGTTAATTTAACATACCCTTAAATAACTACATCACGTTTTTCAGGGGCAACACAAACTGCAGAAAACGTTAGCTGCTAACTGTTGTTAGCTAAGACAGCTAGCTCTTAACAATAGCCTCGTCGCAAACTTAAGGTTACGTTAACATTAACTTAACGTTTTAAGAAAGCAAAACGAACCTTCGAGAAATCTTTTACTCTCAGACTGGGTGTAATTGTGTAGCGTTAATTACCTCCAGAAGGACTTTTAGCTTTTTCCCAGTAGAGACTAGAGAGAAGAGCAGCATTGGGCGGAGTCACAGAAACCGCTCTCAACCGCTCTCAACTGATCTTCACCATGGATGTATAATAAGAACGATTTTCTCACTTTGCTCGGTGCTACTGCTTGTTACAACTTTCATTTTCCGTACTCGCCATAAACTGTTATTATGGCTCAGGTTAATCTAGCCCCCTTCCGACGTGAGCGTGGTTCTTGGTTCTTGCCGGGCAGCCAAGTGGGGTCAGCTAAGAACCGGTTTTCAGTGTTTAGAGCCGGCTCCGCTGCGGCTGAAACAGGAAGAACCAGAGTTAAATCAGGCTGTAGCCCGCAACTGGCTCTGGACTCAGAACCAGAGAAGAACCAGTTAAGCACCAGAAAAGCACAAGAATGGTTCTTGAACCGGTTTGGTTTATTGGCAGCTTGCAAACCACTTAAGAGTACTGGAGTGTGGTGCTGTTGCTTTGGTCTGGTTATGTGAGCTAAACACGCCCCGTTCATTTGCATATAAGGAATGGAAATGTGGCGTTGGGAAATACAAGTCCCCTGAAATAAATACATGTGGCATTATGAAATACAAGTCACCTGAAATAAATAAATGTATCATTATGAAATACAAGTCCTCTGAAATAAGTACATGTGTCATTATGAAATACAAGTCTCTTGAAAAAAATAAATGTGTCATTATGAAATAAAAGTCTCTTGAAATAAATAAATGTGTCATTATGAAATAAAAGTCTCTTGAAATAAATAAATGTGTCATTATGAAATAAAAGTCCCATGAAATAAATAAATGTGTATTTAAATGTACAATGTATACATATTTATTGCCTGATTTATTTATTTCAGAATGTATTTCATAGGCATATTTATATATATATATATATGATGTTTCTCTGTTGTCCACGTTCATAAAGCATAAAACAACAGCATCAGAGCACGGTGCAGAGTCTCTAGATGAGTTTACAGTAGTCCCTCGTTCTTATTAAACATCCATGTAGTCCGTTGTATATAGAACACTGTCGTTTCCATAGTTTCCCCGCACATCATAAACAATTCGGATAGTGAAAGTGCATTCGGATTCTCTAAAGTACCACGGTCTCTTCTCCTAAGTCCTTTTGAATTCTCCTATCCACTATCCCTTAACCCCGTGACGTTTCACTCAGAGGTCAAGGAATAAGAGATAGGGTTAGAAGTTAGGAGCGGATATTTGGATTATCGGAATGCAACCCTGGATACAGCGTGGGAGGCGGGGCCTCATTCATTCCTATGAGAGTTGCTCATTGGCGCATGATGATAAAATGGCCCAACTTTTGAGAGCGAAACGTCACAGATTACCCGGCATGCCTGAGAAGTACCCGTATGTGCGCTCATAGCGCATGCGCAACTTTAACCAAAATGCTCGTTCACATCAAGCACGTCAATTTGCGTACACGTAACAGCACCGGTAATGGCTTGTTTTTATGATGGATTTGATTTTAACGAGGCGGCAGTTAACAGCTAGCGGCTAGCTAGTAATTATGCTAATGTGCACATCAATCTTTATGTACCTATATTACACTGTAACAGGATCTAGTGATATCCAAGCAACAGAGCTTCATTTAGCATGAAATAATTATTGCACTATATATATATATATATGCATTAAGCTTCTTAGTTCAATAAGAAGCTACAGGGACGTTAATCTAACGTCGGTAATATTAACTTTATTTAATACAACATGTACGGTACAAGATTTAATAATACAGCCCATGTAGTATAATATTTTACAAATGATGAATTACAGCAAACATTTGCAATATATCCATTATTACAGCTCCGTGGGATGGCAGTGAGATGATATGGGTCCGTTGTTATTGTGCATCCATGGGTAAAGATAAACGCATGTAGTGCTGAACCTGCTGAACACGTAACATGAACGTGGTCCCGTGGGTTAGATGCGCGTTCATAATGCAGAGGGATATAACTCTCAGAATAACGTTATTAGCACATGTTTACAACTTGAGAAACGAATGTTTTTAATAAGGGCTATACAAGTGTTCATACTGGGTGGTTTATTTAGTTTTTTTTAAATTATCCAACGATTTACAGACCATTCTTTCCCCATGTAAGTCAATGGGAAAAAGTGTTTCCGGGCCCAGCAACCTAAAGGAAGTGTAGTACCGCCGTTTGGCCACAACGAATATTCTACTCAGAGTCCGGCGCACTTCCTAGGGGCTTGGTGGAATCAGATCATGCGGGTGAGTCTAACCCCCAGTTTCCACCGGGTCCGTCTGCGCCGCGGTGCGTTACGGCTGCGCCGCGGCGGTCATAAGGATCGCGGCCACTCTAGTCAATGGGTGCTATTCCACCACACGCGCCGCGTTACGGCTCAGACTCGTCCCAGAGAGCGTCCCAGAAGGCTCGGCGCAGCGCTTCTCTAAAATTAGGATGAATCCTATTTTTGCCGCGGCGCAGCCGTAACGTAAGGTCGGGCAGACAGCGCCCCCTCGCAGGAAGTGGAAAGGTGAGCATCCGGGCCAGGCCCATCCCCCACATATACTAATTTAGAAGACCCCCCTCATTCATCACAACACCTCCACTACGATACGCACAATGGACGACGAGGTTTTCATCATGGAAGTGGAAAAACACAATATTTTATATTATGTAACCAATGCTTACTACAAGGACAACATCAGAAAGCACAAGGCCTGGTTTTTAGTCGCTGCAGTTTGTGGAGTGGAAGGTAACAGCTACATATTAATATTTTAAAGTTCATTAATACCCGAATTAAACCCGAATCAATAACAAAACTGCGAGCCTGCACGCACGACGCTACGCTTCTGAAACGCTTCTGGGACGCGTCCGGTGGGTTATGGCGCTAGAACAAAACCGCGGCGCAGACGGACCCAGTGGAAACTGGGGGTAATAGAGATTCTCAATAAATAGTAAATCAATAATAATAATATATCGTAATGTAGTAGGCAAACTTGGCTCCGGCAACAGAACAGAGACTGGTATATTGACTATAATTCATAGAGATTATCAAAACATAGTAAATAAATAATAATGACTCCAGCTTAGATCAATGTAGCTGGTCAGGCTGTTGTAAATTGACCAGCCAGTAGATATTAGGCTGGAATGGTTGGCTGGAGAGGAGTTTTGGACACTTTAGCTGGCCAGGATGGCTGTTTTATCCATCTATCACCAGCTTATGTTTAATAATAGTATTAAATATACCCTGCTGGGAGCTTACCAGGATTCCAGGTGACCAGCACACATTAAATACTGGTATGATTATTTAAACAAGAGAACATAAATATATTACAAAGATTAATTGTGTCACGTATTCTGGTATCTACCAAAATAAAGACATTGTAGCGTGTTCATAACAGTATTTTAATTTAATAAATAGCCAGTTAATATAATAAAATACACGGTAACAATACAATAATCATACAAATAACAACCAACCTGCAAATCAACCTACAAATCAACATAAATATAATATCTAAAACCGGTGCATTTGATTTAAAATAAAAGTAATACATAGAATTCAATATTTAAATGGTAACAAAAACCGTAACACTATATATGATAAGAAAAAGGCAACAAAGAAAGTGTTTTTGGTTTTTTCTTGTTCATGTCCATAATGTTTCCCGTTGTGTAGCGTCCAGCCTTTCCCAATCTGGCCTGCACTTCTGTCTGTTGAAGCCACTTCTTCACGCAAATTGAAAATAAATGTACAGATATAAGTACACTGTAAAAAGAAAAGTTGACATTTACGTTAACATTTGGGCTGCTGTGGTTGCCAGAACCGTTAAAGTATAATACATTACAAATGACAGTTGGTTGGCAGAGACGTTACAGTCAACAATTGCTTATGGTGAATTACAATGGCAAAAACAAATAGAGCTAATGTACACGGTGCACAGTGGCGACTGGTCATTAGGGGCAGACACAGCCCCACCTAGTGTCAGCAGAAAGTATTACAAATAATGATTACAACAAAATGCAAAAATTAAATTAAAAAAAATATATAATATATTTTAAGATCTTGTTTAATTATCTGATTCGTCTGCACATTGCTGTTTTAGTGTGTTCTTCTAATTAGTGTTTACAGTGTGTGCCTATTGAGCTGTTTAGAGCCATGTGGGACAAAACCCGATGCCCTCCCTCTCACTGTCTAAGACTCTAAGTGAACGGTGACTGTAAAAACTACACTGCGCATGCTCATAGTATTGTCCTATTTAATGTGTGTGGCAAAAAACAATGACCATAGGGGCAGTGAGCTGCCATCCCCACCATACGTCATCTCACATCATTCAGAGCTGATTGGCTGTAAGTACGTGTGCCGCGAAAAGTGTGGTGTGAAGAGGAGACGAGAGACTCGTCATAAAACCCGGAAGTAAGCTGCGCATCGTTTCCCTCCAATTGCAATGAGATTTCTCCATAGGATTTTAGAAAATAGCTTGAAATAAGATCTGTGGGAAACGTACCTGTTAGATAAATGCAAGTTTTGTTCAGCCGGATAATATCCACATGTCTACCATACTTTTATAATATTTCAATCATAAATCTATCGATTAGATTTATGATTCGACTTTTGAAACTAAAAGAAGATAAGGAGGACTTTTACAAAAAAGTTATAGAGATTTTTGTCCAGAAGGATAGGCAAATAGACTTCATCTTCAAGTCAAGGTAAGACCAAGATTTTATTGAAAATGGGATCTTACTAAGAGAGAACAATTCAATATTTAAATGATAAAATTCAATTTTTTGGGTATCCTTTTGTTGAACTGTCTGTTTAAAATTAATCGAAGCATCAGACTAAAAAGGCTTTTGAAAAAAATATTATATTTTGATTTAGGTCAAATAGGTCATGTGTAAACCTGAAGTGTCAGTGCCTCACCAGCCATGAACCTCACTGCACGTCACTGCAGAAGCTTATAGACATCTAAGTTTTTTGTGCCCCACCATTTTTGTACATATAGAAACGCCACTGACGGTGCAGCTGTATTATCTGGGAAATAGAATAATCGGATCAGGATTCGGTATTGGCAGACAATTATCAAATGAATCGGACCATTATTAGCATCTGATCACCTTTGTCGACTTGCAGCCTAAATACAAAGATAAATCCACTCCTCTCCTACCACTCTTCCCTCTAATAAGCCTTGGTAGAACTAGTGTCCGAGTCATAGGGTCCAGAGGCCTGTACTACGAAGCCGGTTCAACCTAACCTGGATATGTTTGAGTTAGCCGGTTGGCCTAATCAAAAACATACGCGCTCTCGCTAAACGGTACTACAACCCGGGTGGTCGCCCAAGTGGATCGCTCAAGCCAGGCGTATCCTATCTAGGTGCACGTTCACATGAAAGGGGTGGTATTTGGAGCATTCGACCAATCACAAACATGGAGAAGGGTACTGACAGCGCAGTCACAGCGTCATACTTCCTGAATGAAAAGTCAACTATATAATTAGACAAATATGAAGACTTTATTAAACATCCATGACTTAAACACTTTATCCAGGATAAAAGCCACATAGCTGCACCTGCAAGTTGAATACAGCTGGTAAAATAAAAAGTGTTTGAATGCGTACATTAACAGGTTTATGATATCACTGCCCGGTCTAAGATACGAGTGGATCTGACTTTAATTACATTTGACTCGAGTGTTTCGTCAACTATGTGTTGCTTAAAATAATACTTCTGCATACAGTATGTGACACTGTGAGTGTTGCACGGCCAGATACGGCTCAGCTGACTCAGATAAGGAAATATATGATACATTATGATGTGATATGATGTGATATGAATGATAATGGGACACATCGACGTCTGCACTCACAGTGCCGTGGACTGTACTGTTACTTTGATCCTGTTACTTATGTTGTGGCAGATATTTAAGTAAGCTTTCTTAACGCTAATTTTATAATAGTCAGATTGCTCTGAAGATGGGAGGTGATATTCTATTAATTTTCACGTTCACAGGCTGTGATTTTTGCCGGCCGTCCTTCCTGCAACGGCAATTTAAACTGTATTTCCTTTCTCCTGTGAATTGATCGCTTTAAACTCCGCACACTGAGCTCTGATTGGTCAGCAGGCGGTGCTTTCACTGAGTTGATCTCATAGCCTGCAACCTAACCTGCTCCGGGGCAGGTTAGCCGCTCAGCATAAGTTACCATGGAGAGCTAGCCCGCTAAAAAGAGAACCAGCTTCGTAAGACCGGAAGGCCGGAGTTTTCCCTGAAGTTAGCCCGCTAAGCGAAAATCCTGCTTCGTAGTACAGGCCCCAGGACTGACTGAACACATGTGGAACAGAGGACAGGCATGGTTCCATGTACAGGAAACTGGAACTTTGAACAGGTGTTTTCATCTTTTCTGCATGAAGATTCACAAGTTCTTGATCAGGTGTTTGATGTGGGCTGGCATGGCTCTCTAGAGCAGTGGTTCCCAACCGGTGTGCCGCGGCACACTGGGGTGCCGCGAGCACTGTCCAAGTGTGCCGCAAAAAAACGTATTTTTATGTTCCACATTTTTTTCTCACTTAATAAACTTCACTTCATATACACTTTATTTTATTACATGTACAATGGAGTTCATAAGCTAATAAAACATATATTGCTCAGATTTAGAAATATTAAACAGCTTAAATTCTCATGATTTACGTCAGCCATCATTGTTTACGGTGTGCAGAGCAGCTTTTTATCCTCGCGCCAAATAATTTCAAGATGGATCGTTACATAGTGACAATAAATAAAGAAGCAACCCAGCCCTCAACAACACAGGCAGGGATGACAGAACATGATGGAACAGCAGTGCAAAAGAAGTCTAAAAGCAGACAGTACAGTGAAAGCTACCTTCGGTATGGTTTCTCCTGGATTGGGGATGCTGACTGCCCGACGCCAGAATGCCTAATCTGCAGAGAAAAATTATCCAACGAAGGAATGGTGCCAAGTAAACTAGCAAGACACTTTAGCACAAAAAATCCTTCTTATAATTCCAAGGACATTGAGTATTTCCAGAGACTGAAATCACAAAATGAGAAGCAGAGTCAACGTATGCTTTCGTCTCTACGTGTCTCTGACAAAGCACAAGAGGCCAGCTATTTGGTTGCTGAGTTAATCGCCAAGGCAAAAAAGGCCCACACTATCGCGGAAAACCTCATTCTACCGGCATGTAAGGAAATTGTCAGGGTAATGATAGGGCCAGGTGCTACTAAAGAAATCGATAAAATTCCATTATCCAACAATACAATCAAACGTCGCATCGATGACATGTCAGTAGACATAGAAACGGTCCTAACTGAAAAAATACAGAGAAGTGGCAAATTCGCTCTGCAAGTTGATGATTCAACAGACATAAGTGGCCACTGTCAACTCATTGCCAACGTGAGATATGTTGACGGAGAATCCATTGAGGAGAACTACTTTTTTTGGAAAGAGTTACACACACATGCAACCGGAGAGGAAATGTACAAGACCACAGCTGATTACCTGACAGAACAGGGTCTAAACTGGGGGATGTGCCACAGCATTTGCACCGACGGGGCTGCTTCAATGATGGGGAGGGTGAAAGGCTTTGTAAATAAAGTGAGACAGGTAAATCCCGATGTACAGATAACCCACTGCATGTTACACAGAGAAGCCCTTGTCGCCAAAGCTATAACACCAGACCTCACTGCAGTATTAGAACAAGCTGTGAAAATAGTGAACTACATCAAGTCCCGTCCGCTGAAGTCGCGGTTGTTCAGCACATTGTGCAATGAGATGGGGGCTGAGCACCACAGCATTTTACTGCACAGGGAGGTCCGCTGGCTGTCACGGGGCAAGGTGCTGTCCCGTGTCTACGAGCTCCGCAACAAACTTGTTGCATTTGCAAATGAGCACGACTTACCCTACAAAGAAAACATGGATGATGAATCGTGGTGGGTTAAGCTTGCATATCTGGCAGATATTTTTAGCCACCTCAATGACCTCAACATCAGAATGCAAGGGAAGAATGAGAATATCCTGACAGCCACAGACAAACTCAATGGTTTCCAATCCAAGTTAAGACTGTGGCAAAATAAAGTCGCCAAGAAAAACATTGAAATGTTTCCGCTGACATCCAGTGACCCAGCGCACAAGACAGCATTTTTTCTACAAGTTGTAGCTGCTCACCTGAGAGGGCTGGAGGAGAGGTTTGAGTCCTATTTCCCTCCTATGAATGAAGACTTTGATTGGCTCCGGGATCCGTTTAATCCTCTGTCATTAATATCAGCCACAAGTTTAAGCAGCAGAGCTCAGGATGAACTCGCAGAGCTATCTATGGACAGCTCCCTGAAACTGAAGCACGGGGAACTACGTCTGGATATATTTTGGCTGCTCGTGGGACACGATTATCCATCCCTCTCAGAGAGTGCCATCAAGGTGCTTTTACAGTTTCCAACCTCCTACTTGTGCGAGCTGGCGTTTTCCTCACTCGCATATGTCAAAAACAAGACCCGGACCCGGCTGTCAGTGGAGCAGGACCTCCGCGTTGCGCTGTCCACTATCCCCCCACGCATCTAGAGACTCTGCTCACAAAAGCAGGCACAAGTGTCGCACTAGCACCGTGTAACGGTCTGAGAAATGTTTATGTTTGGATGTTAATTTGTGTGCCTTTCTTATAAATGTATGATTTATGATTTTGTCAATCAGTATTATCTGGATAGCGAAATGCAGAATGTTTCATATTTGGGATGTGGTTGATGAGTCACATGACCACAGTCAGGTCAGAGGGCATTGTTTCATCCCTCCAATTCTATTAAGTTATTATTTAATCTCAGTGATCATAGGCCTGCCTCTTTTGAAATCCAAATGTAAAATAATAACTGTATTGATATGTATTCGTGTTTTTACACAGGTAGGCCTACTATTTTCAGCCAAAACAAAAGAGCCTACTTAGTAGGCCTGTTTATAATATTGAATTCATCATAGAAATGGTGTTGACATCTTTAGTCTGGTTCTTGTTATTATGTGTGAATACATTATTCGTTCTATAACATGTTCTATTCAATTAAATACACATTTGAAAACCAATTTATGGTGTATTTATGGTTTTTAGTTTAAGCTCTGAAGTGGTTTTTAAATCTACAAAAAGTTGGGGTGCCTTGGGGTCGAGAAATATTTTCAGGGGTGCCTTGGTAAAAAAAAGGTTGGGAACCACTGCTGTAGAGTTAGGTTCCAGTAGATTTCTACTATCCAATAAAACTGAAATTTCCCAAAAAATCATATTAAAAAAAGTTAAAAACAATGACTTGCTGTTGGCATTGAAATGGATTAGAATCTCACCATTTTCCTGGATGTCATGAAGGCCAGGAAGTTGTTCCCTTCAACTCTGTAACCAGTCATAGGAGTTCAAATGCAAAGCCTGAACGATGACAAGAGCAAGAGACTTACATTTTACAATTATATTTTTTATTCATATCAGAGCAGTGTGTACATAGGCCCTGTACGACATGCAGAGAACAGATGAAATCCCCTGACAGACTCACACACTTTGGTGACGTCCTCATCTGATAATGTTTCATTTTTTTTAACAGCAACATTACTCAAAGTATATGTCGAACCCAACTCATTTACAGTATGTTTTGCATCTCCTCAATAATGGTCTGTATAGTTGAGTAGAAAAAAACTGTCCCTTTGTATTAAGCGAGCTGCCACATAAAGTGCAGCTTAACATGCTAACCTTTGGTGAGCTACAGTAAAGCTAACTTCATGCTCAACACAAAACCTTTAACGTGCATTACATTGACGATTTTAAACACAACTTAACTCTCTCTACTTGTAAGATAACGTTTAGTTAAATAACTACATCACGTTTTTCAGTGGAAACACAAACTGCAGAAAACGTTAGCTGCTAACTGTTGTTAGCTAAGACAGCTAGCTCTTAAGGGAAGTAACATAGTCTCATGGCAAACATAAGGTTAAGTTAACGTAACGTTGTAAGCAAGCCCCCAGGAAGTGCGCCGGACTCAGATGAAAATATTCGTGCTGGCCAAACGGCGGTACTACACTTCCGTTTGGTTGCCAGGCCCGGAAACACTTTTTCCCATTGACTTACATGGAAAGAGTGGTCTGTAAATCGTTGGATAATTTTTTTTAAACTAAATAAACTACCCAGTATGAACCCTTATTAAAAACATTTGTTCCTCAAGTTGTAATAATGTGCTAATAACGTTATTCTGAGAGTTATTTCACTCTGCATTATGAACGCGCATCTAACCCACGGGACCGCGCCGCCAGGCACGTTCATGTTACGTGTCCCGACCAATCAGAGCACACTGTGCTCACAGGGAGGGTGGGGGCTGGAGCTATTGGAGCTACAACGAGCCATTAAAGGCAGAGAGTGAAATTCAGTGAATATGGACTGTAAATGGACTGTACTTATATAGCGCTTTATCCAGTCTTTAAGACCCCTCAAAGCGCTTTACATACTATATGTCATTCACCCATTCACACCCATTCATACAGAGCAGTTACCTTACTCTATAGGACCTAACATTCATACACATTCACACACCGTTGGCCATGCCATCGGGAGCAACTCAGGGTTAAGTATCTTGCCCAAGGACACATCGACATGTTGACTGCATGGGCTGGGATCGAACCCACAACCTTCTGGTTGAAAGACAACCGCACTCCCTCACAGACACAGTCGCCCAAACCACAGTCGCCCGAATACACGTAGTTTACAGAGATGCTGTTTGAGAAACCAATGTGAGTTGCGTTTATCTTTACCCATGAATGCAAAATAAGAACGGACCCATATCGTCTTACTGCCATCCCACGGAGCTGTAATAATGGATATATTGCACATGTTTGCTGTAATTCATTATCATACTACATGGGCTGTATGATTAAATCTTGTACCGTAAATGTTGTATTAAATAAAGTTAATATTACCGACATTTTTTTGGCGGAGATGGCCTTTTGTAAGTTATTCAAGTATTAAAGTTGAAAAGCAATATTTAAAAGTTAAACATCGCCGCATTCCGGCCGCCGGCTCTATCCACTGGGCTATCTATTCCTTAAACTATTGAAGTGTTTTTATATCTCTCTTTGTCTTTTTGTTCACAACTTCTCCACATTTCAAACTTCGAAGTGTTTCACGAGCCAGGACGACCTATCTTTCTTCCTGGCTTGCTCTATAATGATCCAATTAAAATGCAATACCAACAACAACTCAACAGCAACAACGCAAACTACGACAACAACCCACACATTGCGCATTGTTTAGAGCGGTTATAGTGTTGAAGCGCTCAAATTTGAAACCGTTTCAACCTGTCACCTGTCAGAATCGAGACGAGGCAGTGCATTGAATCACCTGATTGGACGGTGAACCAGTGAGTTGATTCATTCAGGAAATGAAGCAGTTGCTGGTTCGAACGTCTATGTCACGTGATTTGAAGCAGTTACTGTTTCGGACGTCATATGTCACGTGATTTGAAGCAAGCTTCGAAGCACTGCTTCTATGGAATAGGAAGTCCAGGGTTGAAGCTCCGTTTGAAGCTTCAGTGTCAAACTGCCATCACTACCTAGCTGCCTGTCAGCGTTCCATCTGTGCACAAACTTATCTTGTGCCCTCATTGTTCATGTGCGCATGTGCATTTTCAAATTCTAGCGCACTCGAGCTGGTTTCTCCAAAATTACCTACCCCACCTTTAAGGTCTTCTTTTAAATACATGTAAGCATAAAGCTTTGGGGGTATCTACAGATAAATATTAAGTGTGACAAAGTACTTAAAGTCTAATATATTGCATGGTTTGTTTTGGGACCTGACAATCAACTTTCCTGCAATGTTAACTATGTTGAAGCACTTATTTTAACCGATATTATACATATGTATTGTACTCTTATAAGATGTATGTAGATAGAATAAGAAATGTGCAGAATATGACAGTTTAATGGTGGAGGTACACACATATTGTCTTGTAATGCACTGTTGAGGAACCTGTGACCCAAGTTTGTAATTAATTGCATAACTACACCGTAGTTGTGTATGATATGTCAATAAACCTTAGAAAATCTTGAAATCTCGAAAGGGATGTGCAAAATAGCCATTATATAGTCTTTAATGAACGATTAGAGAATAACCAGTAATGGATATGCTTTATTTATAGGGATCTGCAGCTAAATGTTTAGTCTTCTCAAGCACCAACTATCAAATATCTCGTCTAATTGTTGGCACTTGACAATCACCTTCCCTGAATTGTACTCAGGTGCAACTAAAGTCTGATTTAAGGGTTGTTTATATTTCACATCATTATTCCAAATCTGTAAATTAACTAAAATAAATGTAGTGGAGTAAAAATACCAGGTTAACCTTAAAAAAAGCCCTCAGGATTATAAAAGACCCCCATCACCCCAACTTTTCTGTCTGCTGCCGTCTGGCAGGCGGTACCACAGCATCCTGACTACAACCACCAGACTCGGGACAGTTTCATTCCACAGGCAATAAGACTATTAAACACCTGAACTTTGAAACAACATCCATAACATCCATCTGGCTGCTAATTAGAAATTATTTATCTAATATATCTGTTAAGGTTTAGAATGGCAGCTTCTTCATACGCTGCACTCGGAGAGAAATAGTGGAGAAGGAGACGATGAACTGTTTTGCCCTTGAGCATGATTTATTCTTCTGCTTCACAAGTGATTCCTGCGCTCAGCTGAGCTAACTTAAAAGAACAACACATAGACAGTGTACATGTGCATCAGGTGAACACACCCTCATTTACATGACGCAAGCCTGGTCCTTACGTAGCACGTAACGCTACAGTGCCTCACAGTGGTACAATAACAATATTACATCCCTATAGTACAGAATAGACACAATCTCTCTATACATACAATAACTGAGGACATATCTAAACATTTCCCTTAACAATATCATATTCCAATCACTTGTATATAGACTCTTATTGCACTATATCACTATTTACTATTTTACTTGCACTATTTTTTCTGTGTTCCTATTTTATTGTGTTGCACTGTTGGAGGAGCCTGTGACCCAAAGGGGGGGGTTAGGACACGTTCGAGTCCTGTTTTGGATAGTGTGCCGTCGATGGGTTTCATTCCATTTCAAAGTGCTTTAAATTTTGCGCACTGCCACTCCAACATCCAATCACAGAACTTGAAGACTAATCACGGGGTTTGTCAAGCAAAGCACATGGTGTAGTCCCAAATGATAGCTGAGGATTCTGGGTAGTGTAGTGTCTTCTGCCATCCTAAACTCCGAAAAAATATTTGTTTCTCCGAATCGAAGAGTTGATGAGTAGTGCAGATATCACTGTAAAATCAATCGACAGTAAGGAGAATACTTACTTCCGGGTGTCAAATCCTCCATTATCCAATGGGAATGGACACTCACATTGCCTTTAACTGCCGCCGGCATGGACCGATGCGGTGCTTCCCTGAGCATCAAATAGCGCCACTGATGGGAATACATTGCAACCAGTTGAAAGCTCTTCACGTCCGTTTATGAAGCTGAAGGAGACTCGGCGCGTCACAACTGTTCTCCAAAGGACCCTGACCAAGCGTCGCTATTGGACGATCAGGGAATGAGACTGTGTTGGTGAGAGATATAACCATGCAGTTAAACACCTGGGGTTGATTGTCTGTAAACATCACCGGTGCAATAATTAAAGCTCCTTACTCTCCTAAACTCTTTCCAGGACAAGCCGGGGCCCTGCCTGCCAGTAGTATTGCCGATATCTGTGTTGATAATAGATTAAGGGCAGTGGATCAGCTTGGAAACAGGAAGCGCTCAAACGTTTGTGTGAATTTATCAAATTAAGCAGTGATTCCATGTCAGCCACAGCTTGTCACAACAAATCTGACTGATAGTGTATTTAACAAACTTAAACTAACTTTATTAAATGTCAGGTCTTTGGCAGGAAAAACATTTGTAATCAATAATTTTATCACTGAGCACAATCTCGATTGTATGTTTTCAACGGAAAATTGGATTGGACAAAATAACAGGGCAGCTGTTCTTCTCGAAACAACCCTTCCCAACTTTAGTTTCAGGAAAGAATGCATAAGAAAGGAGGTGGAGTTGCTATTTTGTTCAATGATTCCCTTCAATGCAGGAAGACATCTTATGGGAACTTTGCTTCTTTTGAATATGTGGCCCTTCAGCTGAAATGCTCCTCTCCAGCTCTGTTCCTAAATATCTATAAACCACCCAAATACTTTGCAAGTTTTTTTGATGACTTTACTGAACTGCTGTCTATAGTGTGTATTGACTTTAACTGTCTAGTCATTGTTGGTCATTTTAACCCCCAAGACAGAGGGGCTAAATAACTGTTTTGTGTTCTTGATAACTATGGACTGACTCAGCATGTGACGGAGCCCACGCACAATAAGAGGCACTCTCTGGACTTAATTATCTCAAAGGGTCTGCATATATCTAAGTGTGGTGACTGATGTTGCACCCTCTGATCATTCCTGTGTTTTATTTGAGAGCCCATAAGGCCATGGCCGTGAAAAGAGCAAAAAGAAAGAGTCGAAAAGCTGAACGTGGCGAAAAAACCGAATCTCCAGGTTCATTTTGAAATCTATAAAGAGAGACTTGGCTTTTATCATTTGGAATAGAAAAATTCACGACAGTCTTTCAATCAGGAGAGACGTGATGTATGAAATACATGTTTATTATCGGATCACATTATATAAATGAAACATAATGATGACAGTTTATAACAATTGAATGAAATGGTGTTTGGCGATTAGGCCCAGGTTTTGGAGGATATCATTCAAGAAGGGAAAGAACCGTTTCCGATGAACCCCCCTGGGTCTAGACACTGGTGGTGGTGATAAGTTGTTAGGTCCGGTTGGAAGGGGGAAGGTTAAGCTTGGCCCTGAGTTGGAAGCAGGAGGCGAAGGGGTGGAGGAGGGTTGCGCGTTGACACCTGGAAGACAGCTGATGGAAAAGGGGAGAGCATATATAGAGGGATTAGGCTTGTGAATGGAGGGAAGTGATAGGTTAGGAGTGGCGCTCCCTATCGTTTAGTGAAGGGAGCGAGTATTGCCATGACGCGCAATACGAAGTGATAGGTCTTCCTGCCTGAACTTGCGCTGAGCTTCATTTCTTTTTCACGTGCCTTGTTTTCTACCGTCGACAGACTTACAAACTTCAATGAATTTCCCTCCTTCTTCACTGACAAAATTAAAGTCTATTCACTTAAATTTGATTAAAAATATATATATCTTCACTCAGGTGTTTTTCCACAGGCCTTGAAAACTGCAGTCATTAAACTGCTCTTAAAAAATAATAATCTAGATGCTTCAGTTATGAACAATCATAGGCCCATATCAAATCTCCCATTTCTAGGTAAAATAATTGAAAAAGTTGTTTTTCAACAGTTGAGTAATTTCTTGAAATTAAATAGCTGTTTTGATTTGTGCCAGTCAGGCTTTCATCCAAACCACACATTGTAAAAAGAAATCGCAGAATTACGGTAAAAAAATTCAAATGGCAACAGTAAAAGACCGTAAACTCCCCAAAAGTAAATCACCGTAGTAGCAGTGGCGACTCGCGATTAGACTGTCAACAGAAATGACTTAAAAAAATATTTCCAAAAATAAGTATAAAATAAATGTTCAAATATATTTAAAGATCATGTTTAGTCGTCTGATTCGTCTCTACATTTCCGTTTTAGTCTGCGTTCTTCGGATTAGGCTGCGGGAGGTGTGAAAATGTGTCGTAAAGCAACGACGGTGCGGGACACACCAACCTGAGTAGGGCGCCGCGAATGCCCGACTGCCTCTGACGGCCTCCGACTCCCAAAATCGGGTAGGTGTGTCAGGGCCTTAAACGACAGAGAGGCAGACAGACTGACAGACAGATAGGCAGGCAGACAGACAGACAGACAGACAGAGAGCGAAAAATAGAGAGAGAGGGGGCGGGACTTGGAGGAACGGCGAGACGGCAGTGTTTAAAACAACACAGTCAAAAAAACATTGTCTGATGCAGAGGTCGCGCTAGACTTTTTCGCTGCCCGTTATTTTGACGGACAGGATCGTAAAACTTCCGTCAAAATCCAGAATTACCTGTCGGCCTTTACACAACTCTGACGAGGGGGGGTGGGGGGAGGGGGGAAAGCATGCTTGTGAACTGTCAAGTTGGGGGGGGGACAGTTCACATGCGCCGTGTTATGCATGGCTGCTGCACCCCGCGGGAGCGTGCACAGCGTAAAGCCGAAACTCAGAGACATTTCAATGATTTGTACGGCACAGTTAAGTTTGGAAACGGTATAATTTCCTTTTTGGAGGGCATGCATAACACGGCATAACATCGGAGCCTCGCTGCGGGGAAACTTTGGCGCTGTTCCAAGTTTGTTTTAATCTGTCAAAATGACGGACTGCTTTCAGATTTGTCCGTCATTGTTAAAAAAAATCCGTCATAGACGGAAAATATTCGGTTAACGCGACCTCTGGTCTGATGATCGGGGAGTGAAGATTTAAAATTCTTCGAGCGCCGTTCCTGTGACACCGCCCCCCTGCGCTGCACTTCTTGAGGAACCCTCTGACTGACTGCTCTGACTACGGGAAAAACCTACCTAAAGTCCGTCTGGATCCTGAGGTAAGCACGCTACACAATTCTCACACTTTGAGAATAACAGCTTTCTCCAAGGTTCGTTTGGCTTTCTTTTAACGTTAACATAACCTTTAGTTTGAAAAGTTATTGCAGTTATCTTAACAATAAATCGTTTACATCTGCCTTAGTTTACAACAGTTAAGGCTGTAATGCAGTGTTTCTGCAGTTTGTGATGAGCATTAAGTTAGCTAAGCATTAAGTTAGCTGTTACGGCCGCCACCTTCTATCTGCCCATTAACCTTGTAGTAAGTGGGTGTTTCTCAATCCCGAGTAAAGCTGCTACAGAGCCACTATTGCAAGCATACTATGTCATCGAGTGCTGCCGAAGGACTGTTCCAATGTCCAACATACTTGGAATTCTACCGAGCCCAGCGTACTTCGTTTGGAGAAAATTCGATGCTGCACATGTGTAGACTCCGCGGTCTTAAAATCCCCACAATGCTTTGCGCAAGGACCAATTTCCCCAAATCTGTGGCGGAAAATGTAAGGCGGGGCCTCTCATATGACGCACACCTGCACACTTGCTCGCCTGTTCCACTCTTCGTTTTCCGAATGCCAGGAAGTATTCTTTCCTCGCTTCTGAAGCAAGACGCTCGGAAGACATGTGCTACCAAGCAAGCGTACTCAACATTGAGAAACACCCAGTGTTTGCAGCTGTGTGTTATATGTATATGAGCTGTGCCGTTGCCCAGGTGCCATTGGATGCCAGCTTCCTGTCCCTCCCCCGGTAGGCGTGACCGAAGATCTGCATTGGAGCATGCCGGGCCCGACTCTCCAATCCCCGCACAGACCCAGTCTCATTTCGTTTGTTGCAATAACAATAAAGTTTAAACTAATCTTGAGCAGGAAAAAATGTATTTAGTACATATCTGACATTAACGATTAAACACATTTGTGCATTCTTTAAACCAAGTCAAGCCGACTCCGGAGGTGGGCGGCACATTAACGTGTGCACCTTGTTTAACTTGAAGGTGCCTGATGACATGTAATCATTCAATCAAAATCATATTTTGTTTCTTTTTAACGAAATAAATGTGGTTTAATCCACATAATTTACTGTGATAATTGTTTACTGTTGTGCACATTACTTTTCGCTGCGTGATGCACCCCTGGTTAGAAGCTAAACTGCATTTCGTTGTCTCATTTCATTCCTTGCAATAACAATAAAGTTGAATCTAATCTTGAGCAGGAACAAATGTATTTACTTAGTACATATCGGACATTAACGATTAAACACATTTGTGCATTCTTTAAACAGAGTCAAGCCGACTCCGGAGGTTGCGGCACATTAAGGCCCCGGCCCCCACGAAAACGGCCGTTTGCGTTACTGTTTAGTGTCATATAGACCGTTCTGCCACACTAGGATGACCGAATATGACAGTAAACAACTGCGGAAACGATAACGGGTCCCAAGGTGGATAGAACGGCATACGCAACGCTCTGGGGGGTCCAACGGCTCCCTGTGTAAGCCCTATACGATCATTTTCTGATAATGATGAGGCAATAGCCCCGCCTCTCCCCACCTCTGCTGCTCACCCCCGCGTCAAAGTAAACTGCACACTGAATTCAGATTATTTATCTTTCTCTCGATATGGACATAAATGCAAGTGAATTCTAATCTGACAGGACGGAGACACGCAGCTCTGCTCACCTGCAGCTCCTCCCGCTGTGATGCAGCGGTGAACGGAGCAAAACACACACTTCAAGTCAGATCATCGCACTTAGCAATTTTAATTACTCCTCAAACTACCTAAACTAGTTATAAATATGTTTTCTTTTACTTTCGGCCGGGTCACTCATTACTGGATCAGCTGCTGCATGAGACAGACACTGACGCTGTCCGAAGAGAGGGAGGAAAAAGAGAGGCTCCGTGTGTTTTATTATATTATATAGAGTCGTTATTCATTTGTTTCAAAGCTCAATAAATAACAAAGAAGACCTTTGACCGGCACGAAGATTTAAACTTTAATACACGTTGACTGGCGAAAAACTCGGCCCGGTTCCCTCTGCCCCCACCGTGGAGAATGAACAGAAGGGCAACAATGCTTCTTCGCTGCTTTAGTGGAGAAAGTTACAGCGCCACGTACAGGCTCCTGCATATGTACTGCAGCTTCTCCAGCGGTTGGAGCTAAACGGAGCTGTCTCGTGAGGACAGACACTAGGCTTGTTTGAGACGTGTTGCGGCTCGCCTCGAAAGTAGACGAGAATAGCCGATTGCAGCCGGGGGAGGTCTCAAATAGATCGCCTGAAGTCGGACAGCTCCGAGTCGGCTTCTTCTTCTTCTTCTTCTTCTTCTTCTTCTTCTTCTTCTTCTTCTTCTTCTCAGTTTTTTGGCAGATTGCAAACAACTTTAAGGTGCATGCCGCCACCTCCGGAGTCGGCTTGACTCGGTTTGCATAAATAGAATGCAAACATGTGTTTAATCGTTAATGTCAGATATGTACTAAGTAAATACATTTGTTCCTGCTCAAGATTGGACTCAACTTTATTGTTATTGCACATATTACAGATACTGAGACAATGAAATGCAGTTTAGCTTCTAACCAGGAGTGCAACAAGCAGTAAAGTGAAAAGTGATATACAAAATCTACAGCATAAAAGATAGAACAAATTGAATGATGAACAAACAGTGAGGGGTAGGAATACACTAGATATACACAGCAGCCTGTGAGCAGTATGAACAGTGTGTATGAATATGCTAAGATATATAAAGTATGAAAACGGGAAGCAGTGCAAGTATAGTAAAAAATATATAGATATTAATTTCCTGATGATAAACATTGTGGAACAAAGAAATTACCAGACCGTTCACCAGCCCCCCACCCCCCATGTTGATGTGAACTCTTTGTTTAAAACGAATTGGCCATCGGAATGTGTGGAGGAATTCCCCCAAGGGGGATGGTCGCATTCCACAGCTCTCCCCCCGGCCAAGACACACATTGAGTCCAGAAAATGAATGTTATTAAGAGCTGTAAATATAATATGCCATTCTTCTCTTGCATACATATATTTTCTTCAGACATGCATATATTATGTTTAATATTAAATGTAAACATTGAATGAATCTGCATGAGAGCAAAATGTATAAATATGAGCATTAAAATATATGAATATAAGAACAAAATGCATGAATGTGTGAGTGAAAATATATGAATGTGTGCTGTCCGATAGTCCACCATTTCCACCGGAAATATCAAACATTTAATAAAAGTGAAAAAAAATGAACAAGACTTAACCTATTAATAATAATTTATTATATTTATTTTGTTTGGATGTAGGATTTTTGACTTTGTTTAGAGCAGTGATCTTCTCTGCAGCAGAGAGCTAAGCGCTGTCAGACCGGACCTAACCCTGAAAAGTATTATCATCTGAAATTAATCATTATGTTATTATATTTACACATTATGTACAATAATATGTATATCTTCGTCTTTCTCCATTTCCTGCCGTCTCTCTTCGGTTCCCGCCGTCCCTCTTCGTCTCTTTTCGTCTCGCTTCGTATCACTCCGTTTACCTGATTACCTCACCCCTTCCCTGGTAAATACATGTTGTTGAGCAGGATCTACAGTTTCCAGTATTTTCCGTTTCGTAAAATGATAAAATACGGCAAAGATATTAAAATATGTGCTTCCATTTCTCATACTTTTGAAATGTATTAACTTTATATCATCGTATCTCCGTGTTTACTGGGTCTTTTTGCATGAAACAAAGACTGGCATATCGTTTCAAGCCGGTACTTTTGACAGAAACACACAGCAATGTTGTCCTAACTGTTGTTTTTATGCGGCACCGGCTTGAACAGAGGCCTGTACTACGAAGCTGGTTCAACCTAACCTGGATATGTTTGAGTTAGCCGGTTGGCCTAATCCAAAACATACGCGCTCTCGCTAAACTGTACTACGACGCTGGTTATCAAGTGGATCGCTCAAGCCAGCCGTGCCCTATCTAGTTAGGTGCGCGTTCACATGAGAGGGGTGGTATTTGGAGCATTCGACCAATCACAAACATGGATAAGCATACTGACAGCGCAGCGTCATACTTCCTGAATGAAAACAAAAATACTATAATATTAGACAAATATGAATAAGTTAAACTTTAAACATCCTTGACTTAAACACTTTATCCAGGATAAAAGCCACATAGTTGCACCTGCAAGGTGAACACAGCTGGTAAAAGAAAAAGTGTTTGAATGCGTACTTTAACAGGTTTATGATATCACTGCCCCGTCTAAGACACGAGTGAATCTGACTTTAATTACATTTGTCTTGAGTGTTTCGTCAACTTAATTAAAAATAATACTTCTGCATACAGTATGTGACACTGTGAGTGTTGCACGGCCAGATACGGCTCAGCTGACTCAGATAAGGAAATATATGATACATTATGATGTGATATGCCGCGGACTGTACTTAATGTTACTCTGATCCGGTTACTTATGTTGTGGCAGATATTTAAATAAGCTTTCTTAACGCTAATGTTATAATAGTCAGATTGCTCTGAAGATGGGAGGTGATATTCTATTAATGTTCACGTTCACACAGTGGGTGATTTTTGCCGGCCGTCTTTCCTGCAACCGCAGCTTTTCTGTATTTCCTTTCTCCTGTAATATGACTTGATTGCTTTAAACTTCGCACACTGAGCTCTGATTGGTCAGCAGGCAGTGCTTTCACTGAGTTGAGCTCTTAGCCTGCAACCTAACCTGGTCCCGACCAGTGGGGTATACTACGAATCTAGTTCAACCTATCCTGGATATCTTTTGAGTAATCCGGTTGACTTAATCCAAAACGAAGCTGCTCTCGCTAAACTTTCCTACAACGCTGGCCATCAACTCGTTCGCTCAAGCCAGCCATCTAGTTAGGTGCGCGTTCACATAAAAGGGGTGGTATCTGGAGCATTCGACCAATCACAAACATGGAGAAGCGTACTGACAGCGCAGCGTCATACTTCCTGAATGAAAACTATAATATTAGTCAAATATGAAGAAGTTAAACTTTAAACATACATGACTTAAACACTTTCTCCAGGATAAAAGCAACATAGCTGCACCTGCAAGGTGAATACAGCTGGTAAAAGAAAAAGTGTTTGAATGCTGTTGGAGCAAAACACCACAGTGGTGGTGGCTTAAAGCCCACCTCTGCTCCGCGCCATCCGTTAGATGAGCCTGTTCACATTAATAAGATGAAGGAGTTCAAAACACCGGCATAAAAGTTATAACAATAATCTGATTGATTTTAATGGTAAAGAAAACCCATACAAGTTACAGAGTACTCCGGACTTCCAGTTCTACTGCCGTGCGATACAGGTATCGGGAACAGCCAGTCAGAAACAGGAAGCCCTGTGGATGGATAAACATCAGTATAGATAGACAGATTTGGAGGCAGTCGATTTCACTCCTAAGCGAATCAGAGTTCTGGGAAAAATGTATTTTACTTCTGAACAGAGCGTGAGAGCTCCGGAACTACCCAAGGACAGAGTCAATCTTCTATCTTGCACCTGAATTCACTCCTTTACTTTCCCAAGGAATATTTCACACAAACTATTCTTTCCCAGACAATCAAACATTGTACACAGATATATTGGTGCCCAGAAAGGACCTTGAAAATAATATGTGTGTGTGCTGAAAATAATATGTGTGTGTGCTGGTATCTAGGTCAGTGAGTGAGTGAGAAGGTTATATATATATATTGGATTACTTGAAAACAGTCCCCAATAATACATGTTGACTTTAATACAGTTTAGAACAATATCTGTTAACTTTAATCTTTAATCCCTCTTTTGATCTCACCTCACGAGATCAATTTATACACAGCATTTGAAACATAACCACTGTCATTCTTTTCTACTGTGTCTGTCCCCCAACATTTATATAAATCCATCAGAAGCTGGGATTTAGAGCACGTTAAACCTTTAGGAACAGTCCACCATAACAACTTCTTATGACAGTGGAGGGAGACCAAAATATGTTAAAAAGATCCGTCCTTGTTGGCTGAGTCATCGTGCTCCTCCCCCTCCGACGCGTAAGCCAACAAGGGCATTTGGTACGAAGGGGAAGGGGCAGCTTTTCCCTCAATGGTGGAACTGATGAGTCTAACACACAATGAGCGGATACAAGGCACACAACAACAACCACATGTCACCAAAATGGCAATAAAATTAGCCACAGAAATTAGAAGAGACATTATTATACCTTTCCATTTACATGTTTGTCATCCATTCCTCCATAGGATTGTTGATCCCTGATTGTTCATGCATGGTGTTAGATAGGGTGCGTAGACCCTCTAAGGCTTTAGTCACGGAACCGTCAGGCGCCGTGTTGTTGGGAATAAACGTGCAGCACATGTCACCAAACATTGCGCAAACGCCACCTTTCTCCGCCAGAAGCATATCCAACGCCATTCTATTTTGTACAGCCATAAGGGAGGTAGGCCCTAACTGTTCAGCTGTTCAGCTAGGCCTTCTACTTCGTCCCTAGTGAGGTTTGCTAAACGGAGGACATTGTAATGTACAAAGTTAATCCTTTCTACATTTTTGTTAGGGGTAATCGGAAAAATACCTGCAATGATAGGAAGATTTTCGAACCCTGCCGCGATCTGGTCAGCTAATTTGTACTCATTAGGGACCCCCCGAGGGATTCCTATGGAGTCAATGTAAGTAGAGGAGTTACTGGAAAGGTCAAAGTTGACCTCTGCGTCTCTTTTGCTTAAGACGTGTCTTCGCCGTCGGTTAGTTAACTGACCGTTCGAGACATGTTTCGCATCGAGGGGAATTAACCTATTACCTAGTAATGTCAAAGGGGCATGGAGGCGAGTCATTGCACAAAGTCCTACTGATGCTTCCGGAATTCTGGTATACAACCGTCGGCCGCCACAATAATAGTAAAGCCCACCGCTGGCCCACTGACCTACCATATTACCTGCTTGAGTGCTGTTGCACCAGTCAGAGGAAAGATTACCCAGATTAAATTTAGGGGAGGCGCTGGTTAATTTGAAACAAGTGTATCCCCCTCTGCCTTTTCTTGGAGTAAAGGGTCCTGTTTTCGTGCCATTATCAATCGGTGGGAAAAGGCTGGCTAAGGTTGTACAGTTTGATGGGCTAGCCATTTGGGTAAGTTTTAACATACAGTTGTAACCCCAGGTATCTGAAGGGAAGAGAGGAGCTGGGTCAGTTTTCAAGTGGGGACGAGCGGTCACGCAAGCTAAACAATCACCTACCATTTGTTCGTGAGCAGTCCCAGCAACCCATTTTAACCATAGGTTATCATCAGTAAAACCCGTGGCCATTTGAATTATGTCTAGTGGTTCAAGTTCGCCAACTTCGCTAGTACATTGATCTCCGCAGATGATTTTGGACATATATTGTATCTCGGTGGTAGTTGGGCGAGTTACTGCTGGTTTCGGAGTGACAACTATCTTAAACAGACCTTGGGGTGACTTGTTTCCTGCGTGTACTGCCAAAACATATAGACCTGCATCGCCGATCTCAACCCTTCTTAGGATAATTAAGACGGGGTTGCATCTTCCAGTAGAACAGGGAGAGGTAGGGTTCTTTCTAATGACTTTCATTCAACGTTTTAGTGACGCAACAATCCTTGCTCATTTGAATTTAGGCGTATATCCCCAGTCTTTCGGACCAGAGTTAACTAGTACATAAGACCAGGATTCGCATTTACATCCTCGGGTGTGAGTAATAGATACCTTACCTTCCCTGTTAAAGGGAGAAACAGAGGCATAACTTGCACCTGCGGACCTTTCCGTGAATGTATTGCATACTGTTGGGGTGAGGCAGACATATTTAGCGAGATTTGAGTATGATTTGTCAGAGTTGGAACATGGGGCGATTGCGCACAGATCTATGTCCACTATTCCGTCGCTACCTTCTTGGAGAGTGAAGGTTCTTTTTGGGGACATAAGGCTCGCTACTCTAGTCCCTCTTTTGGTCCTTACTATCTCTTCCTCTGGGGCGGGAGTTGGAGAAAGAACATCATTAGTTTTACAGACAATGAAAATTATCGTTACCATAATGGTAAGTAGGAGGCCCAGGCCTGCTACCATTCTCCAGTGCCCGTACATAATTATGCTGTTAGCTCCAATTCTTCTGGTATCTTTAAACCGTATATTACCAATGGTCAATGCGATCATACCTTGGTTCCCCAGAATACAAAACGTGCCCCCTGAGGGAGATTGAGACCCAGATATGCCAAAACCCTCTTGAGTACGGGGAGTATTTAAATAGACATCTACCCTCATCTAGATGTTGAGTAATGATAAAAGGGCCTATTTGGAAAGTAAAACAGGAGTTACTCCAAACTTGGTTAGTGATTGATTTTAAGCGATAGGTTTTTATTGGTAAATGCCGGTCCCCACATATATCAGTAGTCTTCCACCAACTGATCCAAGTTAGCAGGGGTGAGGGAGCTACCTGGGTTTTATTACCTATCTCACGGAGGTCTTCTAAGCGCCTCTGAAAGGTACTCGTGTTGCTGAAGAGAGATTACTGTGTCTGCCCCAAAAGAACCTTTCAACATTTCCTGGAACCTTTAACACATAGTTCTGTAGAATAAAAATATGCAAATCCCTTAAACAATTGGCAAAAAATATACAAATCCCTTAAATTATGGGATAAATCAAGTCCCCCAAATAATGGGCAAAAATATACCAATCCCTTAAATTATGGGATAAATCAAGTCCCTCAAATAATGGGTTGATAAACAAAGTCCCTCAAATAATGGGATATTAAAACAAAGTCCCTCAAATAATGGGTTATTAAACAAATTCCCTCAAAAAACGGGTTATTAAACAAAGTCCCTCAAAAAATTGGTTATTAAACAAAGTCCCTCAAATATTGGGTTATTAAACAAAGTCCCTCAAAAAATGATTTATTAAAACGGAGTTCAAAGTTCCTCAAAAAAATGGGTTATTGAAACAAAGTTCAAAGTTCCTCAAAAAATTGATTATTAAAACAAAGTTCAAAGTTCCTCAAAAAATGGATCATTAAAACAAAGTCCTTCAAAAAATGGGTTATTAAAACAAAGTTCCACACCGGCTATATCAACCTGTTTCAGCGGAAAGTGGAGTCCCCTGTGCCGTCTTGGCTTGCCGTGTCTTTGTCCCCCCAGCCCGCTGACGGTGGCTTCTGGGCTGCCTGCTAGAGAGATGTCTTCTAGATCCTCCTCCTCCGGTCCACTGATGGCAGCTTCCTAGTCGTCTGCTGTAGGGATGTCCTCGAGGTCCTTCTCCTCCGGTCCGCTGATGGCCGCTTCCGAGTCGACCTCCTTGACGATAGCCAGGTCCGTCCTGATGTCGTCCAAGGTCCTAGCCGGAGGATTCCCCACTGGCTCCAGTGGTACCAGCTGTCCCTCTTTCCTCCTAGGCGGACGGCATGAGAGGTCCGCTGGGTCACTCTGTAGGGGCCGGAGAACCTGGGGTTGAGCCACTTAGGCCTGATGACCTTCAGCCAGACGAACTCCGCTGTGTCGGCCTCGTGCTCCTCGGGGTCCCCCTTTGGCGTCAGCAACCTGTGTGAAGAAATCTGATACCCACCCCTCAAGCCTACGCTCAGGGCTCCTGGGCCCCCAGGTGTTTGACCCACTACTGCGTAGGCCGCTTGGAGCCTGTTGGTGGGGTGTCTTAACACAACAGCCGTCTGTGAACAGGTTTTCTAGATTAATTGTAGACCTCCTATCTGCCAGTGCAGCTTCAGAATCCTAATACTTGGCCTGTGTCAACAAGATAAACCCCACCATCTTTAGGTGAACTAAATCAAATCCTTGTAATCTTTCTCAAATCTAAATATAATATGAACTGCTAATGTTTCTGGTAAAGAAACACACTAATGTTATGGATTCAAAAACAACTAAAATCATGATGCTGATAAAGTGAATAATTTCCTGGTGATACTGCTTCTACGTGTCAGTGCTTAGATATTATCAAGCTGAAACAATGAATACAGAAATCCAATATACTGTCATCAAATGTCTTTCTATTATGAATTTAAATTAGGGATGCACCGAATATTCGGCCGCCGAAAATTATCGGCCGAAAATGGTTAAAAAGGCTCTTTCGGTTTTCGGCCGAAAGGGTTTTAGCACCGAAAAAATATCACCGAATGTCAGGGAACAGGGTTACGTTGGTAAGCTAACGTGTTGTTGTGATGAGGTAATCAAAACGCGGCGACAAGCACAGTGCGCGACCATGCTCGCGGCTGGCTCACAGCCAACATGTCTGCCGCTTGGAGATATTTAAAAATATCAGAGAAAGGGGCGCGGATTGCGATTTGTAAAACGTGTTCAGCTGACATTTCTCGAGGGGGTGTAACTGCAAAGACTGTCACCACTTCGGGATTACTCCACCACTTCAAATCAAAACACCCGGACAAATATCCGGAGTAAGATCAAATCACAAGCACTGACAGCGAGAGACTGTTCAGCGCTGCCTCTCATGTGCTTGATGAGAAGAGGAGCAGACTTATGGCTGATAAAGCAGAGAAGCTACTGTCCATTAAAAAGAACCTACCACTTTTCCTTAATAAGTAGACAAGGCTGGCTTATCATAAGCTTATCTAGTTCTACATGTCTACTCTATACCCACTTTCCTGAACAATTTTCATTGTGAGTTATAATTCACCATCTCAGGTTATCATTAGGGGGAAATGACAGCAGCACAGTGTTCAATATATTGTACTTTCGGTATCTAAATGATACAATGTTGTTTACATTGCTCATGAGGACAGACCACCTTATTTGCAGATTCTTGAAATTGTAATTTAATTTGTAATTGGTTGTGGATTTTGTATCCAGTTTTCACTTTATGTATCTTTATACAATGTTTACTACTTTGCTTATGAGGACAGACAGCCTTATTTACAGATTCTTGAAATTGAATTGTAATTGAATTTGTAAATAGTTACATTCATGTGGATTTATCCAGCTTGCACATTTGTATGCATGCACTTATAGGTGCATTTGTTGTTGTTGAAGGCCTGGCTGTTACAGTCTTTATTTACACTATTTTGTTGCAGGCCTACTGGCCTAGATGTTTATGCACCTTGGCTTTGTTCTGAATGCACTTTGTTGTAGTTATCCTACAGAGAAAATGCATTTGACTTGGAATTAATGTACTGTATGCATTCAAAAGTGCTGAATAAATGTTTTATGGACCCATAATAGTGATTACTATTTAAGTTAAGTTTTGCCATAATCATGTCTTTTTCCATAATCAGGTAGCTGAACAACATTGGTAAAAAATGTATACGTTATATATATATATATTTCTATTAATCATTTTCGGCCTTTCGGCATTCGGTTTTCGGCCAACTGTTTCCTATTTTCGGTATCGGTTTCGGCCAAGAATTTCCCATTCGGTGCACCCCTAATTTAAATTAAATGTATATCCCCATAATGACTTAAACAATAAAGTCTATGGCTTTTACTTCTTTACCAGGCTAGTTACAAGATGTTGTCTAAATTAAATTATGTCTCATTACATTACTATGTTTTAACTTAAAGAGCCTGTGACACGATTTTCCCCCATCATCCAAACCCATCAATTTGAGTAAATATTGTCCCCTTGAAAACCGTTACTGAATTGATTTTGGATATTTGTACTTTGATAACCATTAATCTGCCCTTCAATGTTGACCATTTCCTGGATCTTCTCGGGGATTCTTCAAGTCTCGCCAAATTATGGGTGACGTCAATGCGGGCACAGCGCTCCAGCTGCACCGTTCAGGATCCCAGCATCTGCATGTAAACGCACGATGGCGCACACAGCAGCAAGCTCAGACAGCGATGACAGTTTAATTTTGAACGTGTCTGAGAGCTCATATGAGGC
This sequence comes from Notothenia rossii, assembly GCF_949606895.1. NCBI lineage: Eukaryota > Metazoa > Chordata > Actinopteri > Perciformes > Nototheniidae > Notothenia > Notothenia rossii. Next base: position 30,910,094 of record NC_136901.1, on the reverse strand, counting down.
TGAAGGATCGGTTTATTTTGTATCTGTTAGAAGTTTAGGAATTAGGTGCGTAAATATGGGCGATCATACGGTCATGTAGCCAGTGGTGGACTGGGACTAAAAATCAGCCCGGGACTCTCGACCGGCCCACTTCGTTACAACTAGTAAATTGTCAACGGGGGGAGTGGGGGATGTGCTAGTGACTTATCCGACCGGCCCACTTCGGTACCGGCCAGGGCAGGAATTTCACGAGGGCCACGAGGGCCATGGCCCTCCCACTTTGGCCTTGTGCCCTTAAAAATGATATCTGCCATAAGGCCGAGGTGGCCTTGATGCCCTCTCTGACTAAGTTTTGTGGTTTAGCAGTCTGCCTCTTTTCTGACACGGCTTCAACACCAGCATATCTTGAAGGAGGAAAAAAAAATCAGCGGTGCGCTTGATTTGAGCCTGGAATGCACCGCTCGAACGGTCTATGATGACAGTTGACATCAGTCTAGGACCTATCTCCGCCCACCCCCTCACGCGTCCGTGTGCGTAGGACGGTCTAGGACCAAGCTAGCTGATTCTGATTCATCAAAGATATCCTGACCCGGGAGTTTAAGGACAAGATCGGCTTCCACTCTCGCCCTCAGAGAAACCAGAGCGACCTAGTCTATGACACGTCTGGGAGCGGTTCATATGTCGAAGCAGCGATCTCCTCTATTGGTGTCAGCAGTGAGCAACTGGTGCAAAAGTGGCTGCGCGGTTCAGAGATGATGTCAAGTCCATCAAACTCGTCCCATGGCCTCCACGAGTCGAGGAGCTAGAGGAGGAGGAGGAACTCCCGCCTGTCGTTTTGCAGTTGCTATCGGCTTTGCAGGGGAAGCATGGGGTAGATCTGTCTCCAAGCACACTTTCTCTCACCTCTCTCATCACACAGTACATTATAAAGCGACCCACCACTACCGCCATCAATGCCACCGTCACCCTTCACGGATTGACTCGTAGCAAGGAGCTTGTTGATTCGTACTACAAGCTGGGCATGGGGATCAGTTACCCGAACGTGCTTCTGCTACGTGATGTTTGGACAATGCATGACCTTGAGCGGTGCTCGGTCTGTCCGGCAGAGATCGTTGAAGGGGAACCAAGCATCAGTATCATCGACAATGACGATTTTCGGAACGATACATTGACAGGAGGAGGTACTTCACACTGCTGTAATTGGATGTTTCTGCAACGCGAAGAACGTCTTGTACATAAGCATGAGGCAAACACCCAGGATGAGCAACCGCGGATCAAACATGCCAAGACTGTCTCGGACGTGCTGACTGAGAAGGCCTCTGAGATGCAAACGGTTATGCCATATAGGACCGTCAAGCGTGGCGAGCCTCCGATCCGTCCTAAGCCTACTACTGTCTCATCGAGTACTGAGCCTCAGCGCCAGCGAAGCATTATTCATTCCCTTGCACGTGCTGATGTGAATGGTGACCGCCCTGTTGCAGCCGAACAGAATATCCCTTCGTACAACGGGTTTCACGCTGGATTGAATATGTGGCAGGACAAAAGCAAGGCTTATTTTCATACATCTTACAATCAACCGCCCGACAAGTCAGTTGTGAAGGACGTCATGGACAAGCTGGTTACCATCATCGCAACTAAGCACATGCCCTTTGCCTTCTTAGTTGGAGATCATCCCGTGTATGTCCTCATCACCCTGCTCAAGGCCGAAAACCCAAGCAAATTCAGTGCCATTGTACCTTTTCTTGGTCCCTTCCATACACAGTGTGTGATGATGAGTGCCATCTACAAGCGGTACAAAGGTAGTGAACTAGGTGAAGTACTTGTCGCGGCTGGAGTTATTGCCGATGGCTCCGTCGATCGTGCACTGAAAGGCAAACATTATAAGAGGGGGCTACGCTGCTTGCGACTCATGTACGAGGCCCTTATGTGTCAGCTGATGAAGGAGAACCTCGGGCCCGACCTGGCTGATGAGACGAGGGAGAACCTTGACATTCTGAGAGATACGAGTCAATCCGAGGAATCCCGCGCTGATGCTCATGTGGCACTAGAGAATGATGCTGACCTCAAGAGCCTTGTCACCAACATGTTCACCCACGTTGAGGCCAGTGACATGGCAAACTACTGGAGGGATTTCCTGTCCATGACAGACGCGCTCATGCAGAATGTACATGCGGTCCATATATGCAACTGGGATGAGTATGTGAGCTCTCTGCGTGCAATGCTGCCATGGATGGTAGCTTACGACAACAATAGATATGGGAAGTGGCTGCCAGACTTTTGGGCGATGTTGACAGCTCTCCCTGCAGATCAGGTTGCGTTCCTTCGTACTGACTTCACCCAGTCCATCACAGGCAACCCCTATTCCAACATGGCCTGGGACATGTGGATCGAATGCACCATGAACAAGGGTAGCAAAATGAAGTCTGGTTGGCTCTCTATCCTACAGAATGAGAAGCAGCTGCTGGTGCACTCCAGAAATGTGAACAATGTGGCCCAGATCCGGGCAGCTCACAATGCCCTTGCAAACCGAAAAAAGACAAAGAGGAAGCACACGGAATGCGGCCCCAAACGGATGCGAGAAGATGAGCAGTGTGTGCAAGACCTGGTTGAATGCATGCATGAGTTTGACACCTTCCCGTTCGATACGGCCTCAACCACCCTCCGTACCTTGCAGTCGGCCATGCCCGCCTCTGATGAGCTCGTTGCAGACTTCAACTCAGCCCATGCCGCAGGGGAGAAGAAATTGACCCACTTTTTGGAAGAACGGGTATTCAATAAGAATACCTCTCTTCATGCACCCGTCCCTCTGTGCAAACGATTGACGTTTGCGAAGGCGTTAAGCAAGGAGAAGCCATCAGATGAACTCAAGGCGAAAGCTGCAGAAATGGAGCGAAGCGCCCTCAAGGCAATGATAAACCTGGTTGAGGGCAGTCAACTTGTGAACCTCCCCGAGTTGCTCGAACATCGTATTGTCGAGGAGTGTGTGCCATTATTTAACTCCAACGGCACCTTCAGAAAGACACAGAAGAGCATGCTCGTGCAGAAGCTCTCTCTGGAATCTGTAGATCTGCAGGAATCATACATCGCTCTTGTGGACATGGGCATGATCTGGAGGATGGCAACTCCATCAGCAGAGGATCGGCGGACGCAAGATGGCAACCCATACAAGTGGTCGGACTATGTCCACAAGCTATCATCTATTATCCTTGCACGCCATCATAATGCTCACCATATCATATGTGTGAACGACCCGTACGACACAGCATACTCGACGAAGGATGACGAGCGAGACCTGAGGGTACAGGGAAACACACATGTGCCCAACACCTACATGAAATTGGGTGACGCATTCCCCACTGCCAGAATGTTCAAGACGCTGCTGTGTAGCTCCAGCAACAAGGGGCGGCTGCAGAAAATGATATGCAGCTACCTGACCGATCTTGCACAGAGTGTTGATGTGGAGATTGTCTACTCTGTCGGCTCCCACTGTACCAACTTATCAACCCAACAACCGATGCAGAACTACAGCTTTGACCAGTCTGAGGCTGACACTGTCCTGTTCTCCACCTATGTAGTTTTGCGCGAGTCAGGCTACAGTGGTCCAGTTGTCATCGATGCCACTGATACTGATGTATATGTTGCGGCAGCACTTATCTCACAGCAGCTGCCAGGTATGCTCTGTATCAAGAGGAAGCAGGAAACGGTACGCTGCTGTGACATGACAACTGACATGATGGCTGACTGTATTGTGCAGCTGCATTGTATGACAGGCTGTGATGCAAACTCAGGCTTTTACGGCAAAGGTAAGAAGTCTGTGTATGACCAGGTGGCGAAGAGCCCTGTTGCCCGACAACAGCTCTCGCGATGTGGAGATAACCTTGCCCTGACAGAGGAGGTGCTGGAGCAGCTCTTTGCCTTCACACGTAGCATCATCTACGGTGACAACAAGAGCAAAACCATGGCTGAGGCCCGTGCTGCTAAATGGAGGACCATCAAAAAGAAATCCTTCATCCGTCTCCCTCCGGATGCCGACAGCTTGCGTCAACATTGCCTCCGTGCCAACTACCTGGCGTATCTGGTGCGCCATCCATCGCTAAAGCACCATCCCTCACCAATCGGACATGGTTGGGAGCTGGTTGGTGGTTGCTGTCGCCCTGTACGTCACACGTGACCCGCACTCCCGATGCATCTACCTGCACCAAGGCCAACTGAAGAGGGACAGGAAGATGAGGAAGATGAGAGCGATGATGATGACGAAAATCGAGTTGCTGCTGTCCAGAGAGGCGATTCATCGGAATCGGAGGATTCAGAATGTAGCGAGGCAGGGTGCTCTGATTCAGACTGATACGGACTCTCAGTGTCATATTGATAAATAAAAAAAAAAGCAGAATTGTGTTTCATTTGTGTTATTGTTCAAAACTTGCCATTTCTCGAGGCAGCATTTTTGCGTTATTACATGTTGTTTGAAGTGTTCTCATTTGCTAACTAGTCAAGTTACAGCTAATAAAAGTATTTTATTTGAAGGTTAAGTAGTTGTATATCTTGTCATACATTCTTATTTCATGGTAAAATATTAATATGCAGATTATTTGCTTATAAGTCGATCAGTACTCAAAACGTGTGTAATTTCTCGACCGGGTGGCGGCCATCTTGGATTTGTGGGTCCGAACGATGTCATAGCGCCAAACTGATGTCAGAAATGGAATCCTTGTGGTCGACTTACCCCAAAAAGTGCATTTACACATGACTCTAGGCGCTCTGGTTCAAAAGTTAATTTTTTAAGATGGCGCGAGCAGCCATCTTGGATTTGGCCCTCTAGCAAAAATTGCCGGGATTTTTGGGAGGGACCTTGGGTCTATATTTTTTATAAAAGGTCCAATGATGTCAAATCAAGTGTCAAAACATCTTAGCAGAAGAATGGTCACGGAATTGAGGTTCTAGACCCAACTAATATAACAATTACTCCTTCCTTCATCAGGGATTCAAAAACAGAAGTAATTGCATCAATGGTTTGTAGTTGAATTTTAGGAATTGTCACCTATAGTAGGCACGTCTTTACCTTCTAACATCTCTAAGTATCAGGTCAACACTAATTAAATGGATGTCCATTCGAAAGGGGAGAAGCATGTCTTTCAAACTCATAAAATGATGCCTTGCGCTCCCTGTGAAGCTGCAAGTAAGACCTAAAAACCACAGCAGGATGGGTTCAGTGACCCCACATTCCTTCCAATTATATGGCTTTTTCAAAATCAAATGTGCTGTTTCTACTTTTACCTCATTTTAAACGCTACATTCTGGACTAGAAACAACAGTTATTTCCCCCTAAAAAGTTATTCTATAGTAATATATGTCACAATGGTGAAACCAATACCTCATAATGTTACATCAGGATGTTAAACTAAGCTTTAGCCAAATCAATCATTATTACTGTATCAGAGTTAACTGGAGGTTGAACAAACAAAACCTTTTTTGTTTACATCATGCAAACCACTACCACATTTTCCAATTGCAGCATCAGCCTTGTTACTCTAAAATTACTTCTTAAATAGGAATATTAGAAATGGAACAAATATTCAATCTTCAGAAATGTTCTTAACAAATGTCTATCTAGTGCAGTGGTCGCCAACCAGTCGATCGCGATTGAGTGTGGTGCGGATAGATTGCGGACCGTTAAAAAAAAAAGAAACAAAAGAAAGAAAAATTAAATTAAAATAATAATGTTTGAAAAATACGTTTTTAGATGTAAACCTATCATCCACCATCCCGTTAGCAGGTGCCACTTGATTGAAGTATATTTGAGACACCTCAATAATATAATATATTAACCGTGCTTTACGTGAACCTCATCATGACACAAGAGACAACGGCAGGACTTTAATTTCCCTTGTTCAGTGAACGCAACAGAGGCAAGACACCAGACCAATCAGAGAGTTGCATGGAAATACACGTGTGCTTGTGTCATTCAAGCTCGGCTCTGTGTGTGTGTGGCAATAGCGCATTTAGTGTGATAGAGAGAGGGAGAGAGGGAGGGAGAGAGCGAGAGAGAGGGACCGGTGCTAGCGGGGACCGCGATGTTAGCATCTGGTTAGCTAGCTGCACTAACGGACATAAGGAGCTGTTTCCACAACAAGCTGGAGGAGAGTCCTCTCCTGTCAGACTGAGGGGCTCAGGTGAGCTAAAGGACTCTCTGAGCGTTTAGAACGGTTTTGTCACAAATTATTCAAAAGATTATTTCCGCGGCACACCTTCATATGATCATTATAGTTATACAAACAATAAGAGAATAAATGAAAAACAGATATGAAATAGCCTACTATACAGTATGTCAGTAAAACAAGAATACAGTTTAAAAGGGGAGTGATTTGTAAAATATCCATAAAGAAAAAGAAAATCTGTTTACAGTTCTGTTTCATATGGGTGCTGAGAAAGGTATCCATAGATCTCTTCATGTTGCTCTCAAAGTGCACCAGATTGATGCTTTCAACTTCAATATTTAAAAAAAGCATCCCCCCAGGCCCCCCTAGAGGAGGTGAGGTCCACCCCCCAATAGCACTTTACCCCTGCCTATATGCCGTGATCTGATTATGGAGCCTTCATTGTAACAGTAATTCAGATGCAATTAGCCTATATAAAAGGCCTCAAATTGGAAGCATTGTCTGGGCCGTCTTGTTCACTCAATTCTGCAATAGGTAGATCTCGCCTTTCACCTAGGCCGAGGTCGGTGATCTTGGGCTTAAAAAGGTTGGTGACCACTGATCTAGTGAATAGGCAACATGTTTCAAAAATGTCAGATGTCTAAAAAATGTATCCTAAAATCTCCTTAAATATCAAAGTCCAAAGCTAGACCTAAGGTGAATAGTTTTTGTAATGGACCATTTAATCTAAAAACAAAACAAAACTGGACTTGTGTTCTTGTTATTTGTTCTTCAAAATACATTAGTGAATACCTTGTGAAGTATTCACAATATAACTAACCCTCTCTAGGATGTGAAATCCATTAATCTTTAACCAGATACTATTTCACTATTTATGTTTAGTTCATGATAACAATGGTATAACCACAGCAAGTTTTACCCATAGCTAGTTTCTATGTCAATATTATTATGTGTGACATAATAATCAGATGTCTTGTTTGCTAAACAAGAATATTAAACTTTAATCTTTTCAGTATTCCAGACCATCGTTTAAACAAGCAGCCTCTTATCTAAACACTAATCATTAAGGTTTCTACACCACCCCCCGGGAAACTCTTGCACAATTATGCTGTAAAATCATTGCATCATTCCTTCAGAGTCTGAACAGTCTGAGGGAAGCATGTCTCAAGATCTTGTCATCATGAGAACAGTCAATGATTCATTGTCCTCTGCAGCTGTAGTCAGTGGCAGGGTCCCCATTAAGCTAGAACCGGCCCTGGTCAGTGGGCTTCTAGGAAACTCTCTCTGGCATTGGGATGAGGGAAGGAATCACTTGGCAGACACACGTTGTCCTCTGTACAGCAGAAATCCCCCCAAAACCACAGTACCTCTTCACACCACTGTTGCCTTGACAACGAGGCACAAGCAAAATGTCAATACCTCCCCAAGATGCGTTCACAGTTCTTCTGTTTGCATTGAGCAACTCTTCACCAACACACTGATTCAGAGAACCCAAAAGGTGGTGCACAACTATCCAATGCTGCTGTAATCAAAGCCAATCAACTACTGAGAAAAATTCAATTTAAATCTCTCTTTGAAAACAGGTTACAAAATAGATCTGGCAATACAGTCAATAGTTATCCTGGTGATTATTTCGCTTATTTTCCCTTCAAAGAGCCATAATTCCCATCACTAATTGCTGCCCAGGCTTGCCCATGCTTTTACCAGCGGTCCGTTCTGGTAGTTGACCAGGAAGCAAGCCACATTGAAGAGCTCCTCAATGCTTCCACACACAGACAGTGGTATGGCTTTGTCAAAAAGTTTGTTCTCTTTGACTCTTCTGATGCACCTCTCCACATGGACCCTAAGCCTGGGCAGCAATTAGTGATGGGAATTATGGCTCTTTGAAGGGAAAATAAGCGAAATAATCACCAGGATAATGATTGACTGTATTGCCAGACCTAATGTCAATAATCTTCTTTGTAAACATGACACAAGGTGGCGCCATATCCATGTCAGTGAATGTACTACTTTGAATTGACCCTCTGTATGTGTTAAGTAAATAAAGTTGTCTTGCCTTGAATGAAATTCAAGCAACTCTTTATATTAGATACTGTGTTTTTAAGTGGCGATGGAGATTATTCGTTGACCCTGCTTTAAAGGATAGTTTGCCTTTACAAATGGCACGCTTTATCACTGCCTGGGTTTTGGTTGAAGTGCATCCAAATGCTACTGCGTTTGGCTCATTTTCCATTTTTCATTTTCAAAAGAATCGGCTAATGAATATAACTAATATATATATATATATATTATATATAACTAATGAATTATAACCTCACAACAAATGCACACAAAAATAAGATAGGACAATACATAATATAATAAATCCACAATATGATAACATATGATGTAGTGTGGTACCAGAGGTTGCACTAGACTTTTTTGCTGTCTGTCATTTTGACAGACAGGATCATAACATTTCCGTCAAAATCCATTATTACCCGTCGGTTTGTACACAACTGACGGGGGGAAGAGCACGCTGGTGAATTGTCAACGGGGGGTGGGGGTGGGGGGGGGGGGGGGGGTTGTGAACTGTTAGCGCCGGTGTTGTGTCAAATGATGCACCCCCACCGTGAAATGCGCACCGTGTCACGGGAACGCAAATATCTAAATGAAACGTTTAGACCTTAAAACGAAAAGTAAACGTTCAGGGTTTTTTTAATGGTCATTTTCAGACTGTGAGTCGTTTAGTGGTAGCTTGTCCCTCGGCTCATGTCGTTCCCTCAGGCCACCTGTGCGTCAATAAATAATTTGTCAGCGTCACACCCCCTGACCAACGTATATTGCAACACCCCAACCATCAAAATACGGAGCGAAAAGTCTAAACACAAGAATCATGACTTGCTAGCCTACCACTAAACGACTACAAATTACCATTAAAAAACCCTGGACGTTTACTTTTAGTTTTAAGCATCGTTTTAAGGTGTAAACGTATCATTTTTCAAATGCACGTTCTCGTGACAAGGGGTGCATTTCACGCCGGGAGTGCATAATTTGGCACAACACCGGTGTTATGCATACCCACTGCACCTCGCGGGAGCACGCAACAGCGTAAAGCAAAAACTCCCAGACATTTCAATGATTTGTACGGCAAAGTTAGGTCTGGAAACGACGTAACGGCATAACAACGCAGCCCTTCTGCGGGGAAACGTTGGCGCTGTTCTGTGTTTGTTCTAATCCTTCAAAATGACGGACTGCTTTCAGATTTTTCCATCATTGTTAAAAAAAATCCGTCATAGACGGGATATATTCGGTTAACGCGACCTCTTGTGGTACACTAATGTTTCATTTCATTTCAAACCTTTATTTATTCAGATTGGTCCCTTGAGATCATAGATCTCTTTTACAAGGGAGACCTGCAGCAATTTAAGTTCCACATGAAACATAAAACAACATAAAAACAAACAATAGAGGATATCATACAACATATTTACATACTTATCAACATTTACAAATAACCATAGTTTCAGAAAGCATTTCACTTAGACGTGCTTTAAAAACATTCAGAGAAATAAAATTGCTCAATTTCAATTTTAGCTGTAGACTGTTCCAAGCAAGTGGAGCTGCGCACATAAAAGCTGTCTTACCTAAGACAGTCCTTACTCTTGGCACATCTAACAAGACTACATCATGCGATCTCAGACAATAGCTGCTTGCAACTTTCTGCTTTATCAGTGAACAGATGTAATACGGGAGTTTGCCCAACATAGCTTTATAAATAAATGTGTACCAATGACTGAGCCTCCGTACAGTGAGTGATGGCAAAGACCGGAAGTACTCGGGCTCACGCCCAGCCGCCGGAAGTTGATGGACGCCATCTTGTGCAACTAGCCTGTTTGAAAAGTCTAGCTTGTTGTTTGTGTCTACCGTCTCTGCGTAGAATAACAGTAGCAACAAGAACCTGTGGGCTCATGTGCGCCCCCTTCAGTGCGGCAGAGGTTATGGCTGCCTCCCCTGGTGCTTTTTTCATTGCCGTTGTATGATGACCATCGAGCCTAAATATCATATACGTGAAATAAGTTATTTAGAGACTATGGATGGCGAGGATAAATGTAATAAAGGGATCTACAAACATTACATTGGTGACATACAGTGAGATGGTAACAGGCATGCCCTTAGTGCCCGCGCTCCAGCCAGTTTCTGTGACGCATTCTGAGGTGAGGCAGAGCTCATCTGTGCCTCACCTCACCCCACAGTAACTGGCTTGAGCGCGCTCACAAAATAAGTGCCCGCGTTAAATTAGTGCCCGCGCTCCAGCAAGTTACTGTGGGCTTACGAGAGGCAGAGCTCGTCCCTGCCTCACTTCTCATCGCTACCCCTAGTTGTAGCGGAGCTCGGCAAATTTGCTGATTTAGACTTTAAAAAGCGATTGGAATCATACATAAAGCACATTTACAACACAGATCAGTGGAGACATTTTATTATGATTACTATTTAGTTTTTCTTTAGTTGTTTTTCCGTTACATTGGAGTATGACAGGTGAGGCTCTGTCTCCCCTGCCTCCCCTGACCGCACGTCGCTGAAACTAACGGTTATAGTTTACCCAGATTATTTACTTCACAAAAATAGTAAAACTACACTGTAAAATCTATTTTCTAGTTGAGATCCTGCTTTAGAAGTCTAGTCAGGAAAATAAAATAAACATCATCTTGAAAATCTTCTAAAATTTGAAACCCAAAAGGTATTAATTCTCCACCGTGATCCATTTCTACATCAAAGTCCATAAAAACTGATGATTTATTTCAAAAACATGAAGGATGACAATTCTCATAAAACACTATTCTCTTTACTCCAGTACTAAGTCGGATGAGCAAAACATGGAAACTCTCCCTAACCACTATAGATTAATCTTTTATCTAATTGGTTATTCTATTCACTTTCAAATTGTCCACCCAAGTTGTGTTACAAGCATGGTGAGGTTGTAACAGAATACACAAATAACTGTATTCAATCCGTGCCGTATTTGAAAACTGTAATGAATTAAAAGCAATGTTTAACGACGTAATATAAGTTAAATATATTGTTAAGCTAATTACTGTTTTATTGTGAAGGCATCTCTGGTGAACAGCGGCCTGTGGCTTTTATTTTGAAAGGCCGTTCCGGAAATACACTCCGTACTATGAACAGTGAGTTGACTTCTAGAAACACGGAAAGTTACGATAACAATCGTTCTAATGCATTAAATAATCTCATGAAAGAGACAAGGAGGGGACAAGGCGTGTGGAAGTAAGCAATGAACTGAAAATGCCACCAATCTTCTGTTTTAACGTGATGGCGGACCTTGAAAACCGAAGCCGGCATACAGCACCCCTTTCATACATACACCTTCTAACTGACAAACGTTCAAAGACCCTTCTGCTTATCACTTACTACTTTTTGTTTTATTCATAACCTAAAAATACAATTGTGGTGAATAGCTTGCGTTTTCCTACTTCAAACAACCATCAAATGAGAGTCCCTATTGTATGATAAATACTACTCCCCAATAACATTTATAATATATATATATTTCTTACAGTGAGTTCGTTATTTCATGTCTAACAAATTCTCCTCTGTCTATGTCTAATCTAGGTGGAATCCACTATTATATTTAATTTTTATAGACATTAATCTTTCTATGTACGTCATATAGGCTACTCAGTGAACCACTTTTTACTTTCCCTTAATGTTACTGTATGTAATATAATTTTTTCCTTGAAATATAATTAAGTACAATCCTTAGTTAATGAAAAATACCATGAAATTCACAATGTAATGCAATGGTACCAATCAGTTCTCAAAACCTCTCATCAAAACCACAATGTGACGTCTGTATCCTACAAAACTATGCTAAAAACAACAAATTATAGTTTCTTATTTATTTCAATATATCTACTACATCAAATCACACATTGATCTATTAATTTTCAATGTATTCACTCCAACTTCAGATCACTCGATCTTTCACTCCTTCCATGATTGACTTCGTATCTATTTATCTGACTAGGTTGATATGTGTTCACTCGTATTTATTAATATACTGGACAATTCTTGTCGTTACTCTTAATGTCCTGAATTCAAACGTGCACACAGCATATGGTTATACACCCTTTTCGCCTCCAGAGGGCAGCAGCTGACCACGAATGAGCTTCCTCTGTCTGGTGAAGCTCAGCTCTGCACACTTTGTCTCCACTCAACTCTACTTCTGCTCTTTTCTCTCAATAATTACACAGCTTTGACGTAAAAAAAATTCCAACAGATAATTGCAGTTTTTGAGCGCGCTTCAACACCCCTCTTTAGAGATGTGACGCTCACATGGAGTTTAATCCCAAACCACAAAAATCCTTTATCGCCACATTCAGCCTTCCAGATTAACCCCACAGCAAGAGTTTGCGAGATCCGGTCACTTGAAATTGATTTTGAAAGTCGCGTATCTCCTCTTGGAATACCCACTTATTAAATTGACTTCAGCTTTTTATTAGCCTAAAGTCTACAGAATTTCCCCAGCGAGTCAGCCGTGCAGGACTAAACTACCTCACTGGGTCCTCGCTGGTTCACTTTGCTAGGTCCGGAATGTTCTACCTGACTCTAAGCACTTTCTTACTTTCTACTCGGTACCTTAGGTCCGGAATGTTCTACCTGACTCTAAGCACTTTCTTTAGTGAGTTAAGGTACGGTAACGGGACTTAACTACCCGACTCTTACAAACACCTAATAATCTTATAACTGTCTTGGTGCCTTAGGTCCGGAATGTTCTACCTGACTCTAAGCACCTTCTACAGTATGTAGGCCTATTGTATTTATTTTCTTTACCGTGACTAAGTACACTGAAAACGCCGCTGACGACTCTAAAAATGTTGTAGTACAGCCAAATTACAGATTTCGATAATCAACAGGTATCTGTTTTACCTTTATTTATGTAGGACGCCCTGGTGTTGTTGTCAGTGGTGTCCAGGTGTCCTCCCCTGGACTGAATTCCATCCGCTGGCTGTCGGTGGTCCTCCTAGAGACCAGCACTCATCACGTCGGGATGTCACCAAAATTGTTGGAGCAAAACACCACAGTGGTGGTGGCTTAAAGCCCACCTCTGCTCCGCGCCGTCCGTTAGATGAGCCTGGTCACATTAATAAGAAGAAGGAGTTAAAAACACCGGCATAAAAGTTATAACAATAATCTGATTGATTTTAATGGTAAAGAAAACCCATACAAGTTACAGAGTACTCCGGACTTCCAGTTCTACTGCCGTGCGATACGGGACCAGCCAGTCAGAAACAGGAAGCCCCGTGGATGGATAAACGTATACACAGATTTGGAGGCAGTCGATTTCACTCCTAAGCGAATTAGAGTTCTGGGGAAAATGTATTTTACTTCTGAACAGAGCGTGAGAGCTTCGGAACCAAGGACAGAGTCAATCTTCTATCTTGCACCTGAATTCACTCCTTTACTTTCCCAAGGAATATTTCACACAAACTATTCTTTCCCAGACAATCAAACATTGTACACATATATATTGGTGCCCAAAAAGGACCTTGAAAAGAATATGTGTGTGTGCTGAAAAGAATATGTGTGTGTGTGCTGGTATCTAGGTCAGTGAGTGAGTGAGAAGGTTATATATATATTGGATTACTTGAAAACAAAAGTCCCCAATAATACATGTTTACTTTAATACAGTTTAGAACAATATCTGTTAACTTTAATCTTTAATAAGTACATTAACAGGTTTATGATATCACTGCCCCGTCCAAGACAAGAGTGGATTTGACTTTAATTACATTTGACTCGAGTGTTTCGTCAACTTAATGTGTTGCTTAAAATAATACTTCTGCATACAGTATGTGACACTGTGAGTGTTGCACGGCCAGATACGGATCGGCTGACTCAGATAAGGAAATATATGATACATTATGATGTGATATGATGTGATATGAATGATAATGGGACACATCGACGTCTGCACTCACAGTGCCGCGGACTGTAGGCTACGTAATGTTACTTTGATCCGGTTACCTATGTTGTGGCAGATATTTAATTAAGCTTTCTTAACATAATAGTATAATAATAGTTATAATAGTCCGATTGCTCTGAAGATGGGAGGTGATATTCTATTCATTTTCACGTTCACACAGTCGGTGATTTTGGCCGGCCGTCTTTCTTGCAACGGCAATTTAAACTGTATTTCCTCCGCACACTGAGCTCTGATTGGTCAGCAGGCGTGGTGCTTTCACTGTGTTCATCTCTTATCCTGGAACCTATCCTGCTTAAGAGCACAGACTAGGTTCCAGGATAAATCACCATGGAGATCTAGCCCGCTAAAAAGTGAACCAGCTTCGTAGTACCGGAAATCCCAGAAGTTATCTTGCTAAACGAAAATCCTGCTTCGTAGTATACCCCCCAGGTTAGCCGCACAGCATATGTTACCATGGAGATCTAGCCAGCTAAAAAGAGAACCAGCTTCGGAGGACCCGAAACCCCAAGTTTTCCCTGAAAACGAAGCGAAAATCCTGCTTCGTAGTATACCCCCCTGCAGGGCCGTGGGAAGTAGGGGTGCTGAGGGTACTGCAGCACCCCCTGGTGGAGGACAGGGGATCTGCACTTCCACAAGATGAAATACAAATATAATACAACAAAAACCGAATTTTCAGCCTTGATGTAACAACATTCATAATTAAGTAAAGATAACACCCTTTTCACCCAGGTTACATTTTCCATTTGCCCTGCGCGATGGGCGCTGTAAGTGTGAGCCCGCAGCTCACAGCCAAAGTGTGAGAGAGAGAGATAGATAGATAGATAGATAGATAGATAGATAGATAGATAGATAGAGAGAGGAAGTGCACCGATACCGGCGGGATTGTTGTTAGCATTTGCCGCGCTAACGGATATAAGAAGCTCTTTCTACAATAATGTGGAGGGAGAGTTCTGTCCTGTCAGACTGAGAGGCTCAGTGAGGTAAAGGACTCTGAGTGTTTAGATAGTTCACTTTAGTTTAAGTTGTCTCAGTGGGTCTCAAACGGTTTGATCACAATTGATGTAAACAAATATTTCCATGGCATACCTTTATAATTATTAGGATAAATAAAAACAGTATTGCGTGTTGCATACTATATATACAGTACAGTAGCCAAACATATTGTTTAAAACTGGAGAGATTGAAAAATATGCATAAATAAATATTAAATGGTAAAATAAGATATAAATTAACCACAAAAATAAAATAAGTTAGCCTACATTTATTTGTTATTGGCTATGGTAGGTTATTGGTTCTGTTCACATAATTATTTGTTTGATTAATAAAATGAAAACCGATCTTTTTCACATGGGTGTTTTAGAGTTGTACCCCCTAGATCGGTCTCTTGTAATTGAAGCTCTTCCTATTATACACACATGCATTTCCAAACATTTGGACTACCTATGTTGCAAATGTATTATCTTTTCAATTTACACACGGCATCTATTGCACGTCTGTCCGTCCTGGGAGAGGGATCCCTCCTCTGTTGCTCTCCCTGAGGTTTCTCCCATTTTTCCCTTTAAACTGTGGGTTTTCTCTGGAAGTTTTTCCTTGACGGTTGTGAGGGTCTAAGGACAGAGGGTGTCGTATTGTCATACTGATATTCTGTACAAACTGTGAAGTCCACTGAGACAAATGTAACATTTGTGATATTGGGCTATATAAATAAACATTGATTGATTGATTGATTGATTGATTGATTGATTGATTGATTGATTGAAGCATTTTAGTTTAATATGTAAAAATAATTCTTCACGGGGGGGCTGCCCCGGACCCCCCTAGAGGATGTGAAGTCCACCCCCCAATTAAAACATGTTAATACAATACTAAATACATTTGAAGCCTTTTTATATAAGCTGTCCACTATGTCAATACGTTTATCTTTTTGTAGTGTATTGGTCATAGAGGTTTTTCATTGCCAGCTAAAATCTTGCCTAGGGAAGCAAATTGGTCATCCCCACAGCACCCCCCATTTGAAACATGTTCCCACGGCTATGCCCCCCTGGTCATGTGATCTGATCACGCCGGCGTGACGGTCGACTCCAAAGGGTTAATATACATATAAGTATTGTTACAACTTGTATTTAGAAATACTCTGTTGTACTTATTGATGCATAAATGTGTTCATCCATTCAATGTGGCATCTGCTATAATGGGGTTAATGTATGATATTACTTAATAATACAATACATTAGAATATATGATATGATAATTACATTTGAGTTTTATTCATTTCTTATTTTATAGTTTCTCATTATTATTATTTTTATCGCTCATCTTATTTTTGATTTTATTAATCTGTGCTATCCTGTTTTTCACTCTCACTACTGTGTAAAAACACCCCAACAATATTACAAAAAATATACTGCATAAAGCAAACTATATATATTTGTTCATTATAGTAGCCTGTGAAAACCATAGCAAATAAGTGATTAAATGCTACAGTATTCAGCAAACACAACTACAGAGCTGCAAACATTGCCAACAGACTAAGTTCTACAATACCCAGTTGTCTTTGTGTATTTGTGAGTGAAGCGCCATCTCATGGTTAAATCCTGTAATTGAACAAATGGAGAACTTTGGCAACGCCCTCTAGCAATTTGGCAACACCCCCAGCCACTGGCATCCGCTGGGTTTTTGACTGGGACACACCCATGTGAGTCCTATCTGGAGTGCTACATCTGTAGGATGTTTATTTTTTCAAATAATGTTCCTATAAGGTTTAAGGTAAACTAAGACATAACGTTTTAACTGCAACATTCAGAGGATGTTTTCAGGATGTTATTGAGGCCTGAGATGACAGAAAGTCTTTTTTATAAAACGTTCCTTTAATGTGATATGTTAACAAAGGTGGAACGTTTTGCCTGCAACATTCTAAGGATGTGTTTTGGACGTTGTTGGTAACACATTAAAGATGTTCTTTATAAAATATTCCCTCAATGTTACATCATAACAAATGAAGAACATTTTCAAAGCAACATTCTGAAAAATGTTCAGGATGTTATTCTTTTTTTATAAAACGTTCCTGTTATGGCAAATATTAACACGGTCATGGTCAACTTCAGATTTATTTCTAGAGCGCTTTAAAAAACAAATTTTTTGAATTTATTTTAAAAGGATGTTCTAAAAAAAATCTGATGTCACCATATTTTCCTTTTGAAAAAAACAAACAAGCACGTAATTGATGATAAGCTGTAAGCAGATATTGCATGTTTGCGGGGGCATGTGTGAGTACCCAGCTAGGAATGTTTTTTACCATTCATTGTTCTAGGAATGTTTTCAGCGGGACATTTTATTTTTGTTCCCAGAATGTTCTTCTGAAAGGTAGGATAACTTTCTCAAAAAACATTCTTAACATTTTTGGTGATAACTTTCTTAAGATGTATGAGCGCATTGAGACAATGAATAGGATGTATAAAAACGAATTTATGCATGCCAATATTCACTCACATGCACTTATAATCACACTAAGGTATGTAGGCCCACAGTATTCATAATATCATATTTGTAAAATATCAGAAAAAAATCACACTTTTTTCTGACTATAAAGGTTGTGTCTCGTATGTAGGTTCTAACTGTTAGATACGCTATCTGGCCGTGTGTGGTTTGTGAGGGCTGCATATAAACAGTGTCCGCTGTTTATGCATATTGGATACAAATTGTTATTGCACCCTTTAGATTTGAGACCGACAGACATATAGAGGAATGGACCAACTATCACTGCCCGTCCCTGAAACCCCTGTTAGTGTTTGTATGTGTTTGTTTCTACTGTGTCTCTCTCTCTCTGCCTGCTGGTCTGCTCGACACGGCTGGGAGCAATCTCCAATCAACCACACCTGCAACCTGCTCATCAGCCACACTGTGAAAGCCTGCAGCCTGCACTCACTCCCTGCCGAATTGTTGCCGTGAAGGGTTTGTTGCGTGCCGCTCTAGCTTTTTATCAGCATATTCTTTGACAACTTTGCCTGCTTTTTGCCTCACACTCATTTTTGTGTCTCTCCCAGGAGGAATCCAAGGCCTTCCACACTCCCAAGACCAGCCAGGCCTCTCTACCCACCCTGGAACAACTGTTTCCCACTGCTGCCATAACCAACCTCCACTCCCAGCTCCCCTTTTCTAATAAACAAATGTTACTTTCACCAGCATATTCCGAGTCATCCTTTTACATGTGTTAATAGTCAAATTCCAATAGTTAAGTAAACTATTAAAATCATCCTAATGACCACAGTGGTCAGTCCACTAACCAAGGAATTTTGAGTTGAACAATTACAGGAATATTATGTATTTATGTTCTAATCATGTGAAAATATTTTAGTAAATTGTTACCACAGAACATTTGCATAATGTTTTAAACATAAAGCATGTTATCCTTCACTAAAATAATAATATTCTGGCAACATAAACAAATCTAACTTGCAGCTGAAAACAATTTAAGAATAGTAGGGCATAATGTTCTAACAATGTTATCAAAAACATTTTAAGAAGGTTTTTATAGAACGTTATCCTACCTTTAAGAAGAACATTCTGGGAACCAAACAAAAACTTCCCGCTGAAAACGTTTTAAGAATAGGAGGGCATATTGTTCTAACAATGTTATCACCAAACATTTTAAGAATGTTTTTAGAGAACTGAGGTTACCTACTGTAACCCCAGCTTCTATGAGTAAATGGCGCAGCCCTCTAAGGCTATCGCTATTGACTAATCCCCCTGCACACCCACGCAGCACTGAAACACTTGTAGTCCACGCCCACCCGCAAGGTGGGCCCCGCCCTCGGGCCTTCTTCCGGTATAAATAGGAACGAGGCCTGGCAATCTGCTCCCATACAAAATAACTTTTCTTCAGCTATTCGTAGAGCCAGTGGAGCCCAGCACTTAGAGGGCTGCGCCATTTACTCATAGAAGCTGGGGTTACAGTAGGTAACCTCAGTTCTATTTCGTATATGGCTTCGCCCTCTAAGGCTATCGCAATTGGGTTAAGGGCGAAGCATGATGTAGTCTGCGCCCCACTGGGTCCGCCCGGCACTAGAAGCACAGACACACCCGCTCAATAACACCCCCTGCCTGTTGTGACATGCGTAATGGCGCATCACCATCCCTGGTCCCTACCGTCTGTGATGTGCCGTAATGGTCATCATGGTGACGAGCCACGCCATCACCGCCGCTGCCCGTGAGGCAAAAGGGCTGCGAGGGAGTTTCCACACGCTGCATTTCACTCCGTCTCTCATCATGAGGCGCGTACACGCCCAGGGGATGAGAGATGTGTGCATGCTGTCCACACGAGGCGTTATGACGGTGCTCGTGGGTTATTATGACCGTGTGTAGGAGGCATATCTGGGACAGAGGAATACCGCGAGCTCTGCAGTTTATAAACCAATAGGTTAAAAACAGCAGGCTTCTGCAGCGAATGAACCACCTCCGGAGTCCCCCTGTTGGAAGAGACCAAGGGCTATCATCACGTGACCAGCTGACGCCAACGCAGAGCAGCTGCGTCACGGAGAGGGCTGTGTGGGTTGAGACACGCCGGAGGAGAGCTGTCAGTTCCTCCACTCGCTGCCGCGAGAGCCGCGCTCTCGTGCTGGCTGAGTTTAATTCCACTCCCAGATAACGATTGTCTGAGAGGGAAGAGGACAGCTCTTCATCCAATTTATTATGAAACCCAGGCTTTGACAGATGCGATACGAGAAGTACCGTCTGTAAAGCGACTTCCTCTCTGGAGCGAGCCAGCAAATAGCAGGTCGTCCAGAGAAAACCACACTCTCATCCCTCCTCTGTGTAGTGGCTCCAGCCTTCTCTACACAAAAATGCGAGGAGCCAGGAAATATCCGAACGGCAGACTATTGTCTGGTCTGATATTCCCTGAAATGAGAAAACGCTGGAATTTCCTGTGTTTTGGGATGATGGGTACGTGGAAGTATGCATCCTTCAGGTGGAAGTGAACCAGTCGTCCTGGTGAACACATTCCAGCACTTGTTTGATCGTCAGCATGTGGAATACTGACAGATCGATGATGTCTCATTCCCCCAGTCTTTTTCGGGATTAGAAAAATAACGGGAGTGAAAACCCCTGATTTTCCTCCCTTTGAGGAACCCTGGAAATATCCTCTTTCAACAGGAGTTCCAGCAGCTCGGATTGGAGCGCAAGACATAGCTTCTGGGATAACAGGAGTGTTTCCTGTATCCCATTGAACTGTGGGGGGGAGAGGCGAACTGCAGGGCATATCCTCTGCTGATCAGCCTGCTCATCCATCCGTCCATCAGACACACGCGCTGCCACTCTGAGAAAAACTCTAAGAGCGGGCGCACATGCTCGAGATGTGTTTTTGGTCGTCATGGTGACGAGCCACGCCACGGCAGAGCCCCTGCCGCCGCTGCCCGTGAGATAACCCAAGGTGTGCTTGGACCGAAAGGGCTGCGCGGGGGCCTCCACACGCTGCGTCTCACTCCGACTCTCATCATGAGGCGCGTACACGCTCAGGGGATGGATGGAGGTGTGTGCAGTGCTGCCCACATGAGGCGTTAACGGCGCTCATTGGTTTATTAAGGCCGTGTGTACGAGGCGTATCTCGGACAGAGGAATGCCGCGAGCTCTGTAGTTTATTAACCAACAGGTTAAAACCAGGCTTCTGCAGCGGGCCCCGCTGTCTATCAACAGATTAGTGGCAGCCGGCTTAATTAGCGCGCTCTGAAATGTATTAACCGACAGTTTAAAACCAGGCTTTAGCAACGAGCCCTTCTGGCTATTAACCGACAGGTTATAGGCAGCTGGTTTACACAGGGCGTGGGGCAACCCAAGGTGGGCTTGGACCGAAAGGGCTGCGCGGGGGCCTCCACACGCTGCGTCTCACTCCGACTCTCATCATGAGGCGCGTACACGCTCAGGGGATGGATGGAGGTGTGTGCAGTGCTGCCAACATGAGGTGTTATATAGCGGCGCTCATGGGTTTATTATGACCGTGTGTAGGAGGCGTATCTCGGACAGAGGAATGCCGCAAGCTCTGCAGGTTATTAACCGAGGTTAAAACTGGCAGGCTTCGGCAGTGAGCCCTGGTGTCTATCAACAGATTAGTAGCAGCCGGCTTAATTTGCGAGCTCTGCAGTTTATAAACCGATAGGTTAAAACCAGCAGGCTTCTGCAGCAAGCCCTAGGCGCCGTGGCGCTGCGGGCGCTGCCGCTGGGGGCACCCGGTCGGCCTGGCGGGCGACATACTCTCTGGGGGAGCTCAACGTAGGGTGCCGTCCTGTGGCGACGGAGAAGGGGACCGCATGCTCGGCCGCCAAACCAGCCCCCTGCTCCGACTCTGTCTCCCCCGTCCGGGGGAGAGGAGGGACGGGAGAACCGCACGGTGAACCATGGAGGGAGACGGGGTAGGAGTCGACCGACTCCTGCCCGGCACAGGGACTCCTAGCATATTCATAAACACTGTTAATACTGTTCATACTGCTCATAGGCTACTGTGTATATCTAGTGTATCATTCTATATCTTATTCTGTAGATTGTGTACATTACTTTTCACTTTACTGCTTTTTGCACTCCTTGTTAGAAGCTCCTGCTGCCGTCCACGTGCTGGACGGGCCAATCGTCCTCGTCGGCCGCAGCAGCTAGAGCATCCGCTCTTCGCTTCCTGTCGGCTGATGGGAGACGGGCACAATGTGAGCAAGCGACCTGCTGGCTGAGAGCTGCGTCCGCGTGTTCTGGCCCCAGGCAGGATTCGCACATTGCGTGCTGGTCATAGCTCATGATATATCCTGAGCCACATGAGGGACAATTTCGGACGCAGTTGTTGCTCTTGATGTTTAATGGTTCTGTGCTTCAGTAACTGCCGAGGTTTGCTGAAGAAAAGAGGGAGCAGATTGCCGGGCCTCCTTCCTATTTATACCGGAAGGAGGCCCGAGGGCGGGGCCCACCTTGCGGGTGGGCGTGGACAACAAGTGTTTCAGTGCTGCGCGGGTGCGCAGGGGGATTACCCAATAGCGATAGCCTTAGAGGTCGAAGCCATATACGAAATAGAATGTTATCCTACCTTTCAGAAGAACGTTCTGGGAACCAAAAGAAAACTTCCCGCTGAAAACATTCCTAGAAAAATGAATGTAACATTCTCAGAATGTTTTTAGAACCAAAAATGTCTAGCTGGGCACCTTCCGGAGACATCTACAAGAATGTGTGCACCTCAGTTAGTCGAGAAAGGTCTGAATTAGTTAAGGGAATTATGGCTCCTTGAAGGGAGCCGGATCTTATGGCTCCGTTCCTTTGCGAGAGCCGTTCAAAAGCGCAGTTTTTTTAAAAGGGGTGGGGTTAATAGGTTTATCTGCGAAATATACCTTTTATAATTCAATCAAAGGTAGCCCTGTTTTAACTAATGATTTATATGTGTACACATATATCACTTAAATTAATCAATACATCCTTTTTACTGAAGTATTCAAAAGTAAAAATTTAATTTTTAATATAAATGATTTGCTGTTGCCAATTGTATTCATTGCATTTACAGACCATTGTAACTCTGATTTTAGAACCACACTAAAAAAAAAAAGAAGCAGATAGCAATACCTATACAAACTAACAACAAATCTTTGCTGAGCCTAAAAATAATCATAAATAAATAACATAATGAAAATAAATATATTGCAATGCTCAAAACAGCAGCCTCCAACAGTCTCTAATCCTTGGTAGCATGGAGATCATCATGTCATTCTGTCTTGTATTACTTAACAACAAGAAAACCCGCGACCGACATATAACTAGTCTGAATCTGTGGCAGACGTCTCTCGGTACTCTCTCTGTACATTCAGTGCTAGTTTCTGTTAACAGTGGTAAACGAGGTTGTGTGTATATTTGTGCTTGTTCTTATAGCTCTGTTTATCTTGAAATACAAACGTTAGCTGTTAACTTGTACCCAGGCTGTGTTTTGGTGACTGCCTATTTTTGTTAGCCTTATATTCTTTTTATTCCACATTAGAAGTGAGGTTTTCTTAAGGTTATTTTGTTTGTTAGATATTTTGTTTGTCTAAAACTTGCAAACTGTTATTTAAAGAGTCTCCCTTAGTTCCTTTGGTTACTTATTTAAACCGGTGCCTTTGTGGCCTTTTTGTTTTGATTGCGGCGATTTGTTGCCAACTTTATTGTGCGCATTCATTAAAACAACTTCCTATTTACCAATTTCAACTGGTTATGTTACCTTCCACTTTACACGAGCCGGGACGTAACATAGCTAACTCTTCCAAAGGTTAGCATGTTTAAGTTTAATTTCTGTGGCAAGTTGCTAAATAAATCGAAGGGTTTTGTGCTTAATTGTAGACTGCATCGAAATGAACCAAGGTGTTTATTTAAGTGCTTTGAGGCCGGTTGCAAGCAGACATTTTGTAGATATGGGGCGTAACACTAGAACCCCCTGCGTTTTGGAAATATGTGTATCTCTGTGAATATAATACCCACACATCTCAAACATATGCATAATGATAAATGCTGCGCTATACTTTGCCGCCACACCCTGTTGCGAAGCAATACTTATTGTTTAGGTGTCCTTTTATAAGCATGTCCACATGTCACGGAAACACAGAAGGCTTGTTTGAGATGAGATGCGGCTCGCCTCGAAAGTAGACGAGAATAGCCGATTGCAGCCGAGGGAGGTCTCAAAAAGCTCGCCTGAAGTTGGTCAGCTCGGAGTCGGCTTGACTCGGTTTGCATTGATAAAGAATGCACAAATGTGTTTAATCCTTAATGTCAGATATGTACTAAGTAAAAACATTTGTTCCTGCTTAAGATTAGATTCAACTCTACTGTTATTGCACATATTACAGGTACTGAGACAACGAAATGCAGTTTAGCTTCTAACCAGGAGTGCAAAAAGCAGTAAAGTGAAAAGTAATGTACACAATCTACAGAATAAGATATAGAATGATACACTAGATATACACAGTAGCCTATGAGTAGTACGAACAGTATTAATAGTGTTTATGAATATGCTAGGTTATATAAAGTAGGAAAACGGTAAGCAGTGCAAGTATAGTATAAAATAAAGAGATATTAATTTCATGATGATAAACATTGTGGAGCAATGATGAAAACTGCGAATGGAAGTGGCGACGTAAAACTGACACAAAGCAAAAACAAACTTTTGCCGAGCCAATTGGAGAGTTTCATCATGAGCACGGGGTAAAAACCACCAATGAGTGCTCAGCTCGATATACCAGCGAGTCGTTTCCCATCAAGCATTTCGCTTTTGCAGCTCGTGGAGAGAAACTGCTCCGCCTCGCTCTCAAGGCTGCCGGCGTCTTTGTCCCACGAGATTTCAACGTCTCGAGTACACACCAAGCCCCCAGGAAGTGTGCCGGACTCTGAGGAAAATATTCGTTGTGGCCAAACGGCGGTACTACACTTCCATATCAGTTGCTGGGCCCGGAAATACTTTTTCCCATTGACTAACATTGGGAAAAAGAGGTCCGTCATTTTTTTTTTAAACTACCCAGTATGAACATTTGTATAACCCTTATTAAAAACATTCGGTCCCCAAGTTGTAAAGTGTGCTAATAACGTTTATCTGAAAGTTATTTTCCTCGGCATTAAGAACGTGCATCTAACCCACGGGACCGCGCTGAACAATACGCAACTAGAAAGACTACAAATCCAAGAGTCGCGTAAGTGATGTCATAACTGATGTCACAATTGTTTTCCTCCACCAAATAAGAGATAGCTAAGATAAGATAACTTTAACAAGATGCCTGTGTGCTTAGTACCAGGTTGTTATCATACCAGCAATAGGTCTTGCTTG
Organism: Notothenia rossii; assembly: GCF_949606895.1. NCBI lineage: Eukaryota > Metazoa > Chordata > Actinopteri > Perciformes > Nototheniidae > Notothenia > Notothenia rossii. The sequence continues at coordinate 30,885,169 of NC_136901.1, read as the reverse complement.
TCTTTTGCTTCCCGTATGATGAAAGGACCAGAACATTTCTGAAATCAGCCTACTATCACTTTAGGAATATATATAGGATTAAAAGACTAATGTCACAACAGGATTAGGAACAAATTGTCCATGCTTTTATCTTCAGTAGACTCCACTACTGCAATAGTGTCTTCACAGGTCTCACAAAAAAATATATTAAAAAGATGCAGCTAATTCAGAACGCTGCTGCTCGAGTCCTCACTAACACTAAGAAAGTGGATCACATCACTTCTGTTCTGAAGTCTTTACACTGGCTTCCTGTGTGTCAAATAATTTATTTCCAAATACTGCTGCTGGTTTATAAACCATTGAATGGTTTTGGCACAAAATACATTTCTGACCTCCTGCTACATTATGAACCATCCAGAACTCTCAGGTCTTCAGGGACTGGTCAGCTTTCTGTCCCCAGAGTCAGAACTAAACATGGTAAAGCAGCGTTCAGTTATTATGCTCCAAATATCTGGAACAAACTCCCAGAAACCTGCAGGTCCGCTGCAACTCTTACTACTTTTAAATCCAGGCTGAAGACTTTTCTTTTTGCTTTCACTGTAACTTTTATTCATGTATTTTTTCCTTTAATGTTTATTTTATTATCTTTGCTTTGTAATAACTGTTTTTAAATGCCATTTTCTTAATGTCTTTCATTTTTGTAAAGCACTTTGAATTGCCTTGTGTTGAAAGGTGCTACATAAATAAACTTGCCTGGCCTTACATTAAACCTGCCTGATTGATTTACACACCAACAATTACAAAAAGAAAGAGAGAGACACATGAATTTCTTAAAATAGTTTGTATTCCGGTCATTGTTAGTTTCAGACAGAAATTATTTTGCAAACAGGAAATTTAACAGAATACAGTGTGCATGATTATATAAATAAAAAGTGTGTATACATAAGAAAATTAACAGTGCATTGCTATGACATCCAAAGAATATGATTATAAAACAGTATGCATTTGTTCTGAGTTGGAAAATGTAGCCCACAAGGAGCTGCATTTGTTACTTCCAAAACTAAAACATATAGCATTTAAATAACCTTCACTAAGAAAAATAATGCTAAAGGAAAGTGCTTGGAGCAAGATTAATTATTATTAGTGCAATTATTGCCTTACATCCCAATGTTATATTGTTATGCCTATTATTATTGTGCTATTTTAATGGGGGATTAACATTGATTTCATTGCACGTATTACCCGAATCTGTAAATCACGTAAGACACTTGAGTCATTTCTCAAATGAGTGGCACTACGGCCATTGGCTGGACAGTAGCCATGACAACAGTACTAGGAAGGATGCAGTGATCGGACTGGTGATCGGGCTCACTCCACTTGAATCTGAAAGGAGGAGAACAAAACAAACTTTAGTTAAACAAGTGTGCATCTTTTGACTGCACTGTTGATTAAGTAGCTCAGTTTGACTTACAAATGCCATTCAGGTCGAGGAAGCTTCCTTCAATGTCGAAGCCGATGACGTTTGCAGCTGCGCTCATTAAGACCTGCGCTATCTGATTGTTATTAGGAAGAGATGTGCTTGAAAAGCTGAGGTCCATGTTGTTTACGATCGATCCATTACTACAGAAACAAATAGTTAATGTTTGAAATATCCGATTTAGGACACTATTCATACTGTCACTCGTTATATAATACAAATGTTTACCTGAATGATGTCACTTCCAAGAACTTGAATGAAGGGAATTCCCTTTTAAAAACAGGTGTAAGCTGCAGAAAGAGGAAACAGTTTGTAAACAGAGGAAAATACAAAGGTATACAACTTTTTACTTTATTCTCGATATTGAACTGTGAACATATGAGAGCATTTATTTCACGTCATATACACCTCTGTCAACAACTCACTCTGGAAATGTAAGTACGAAAATATATTATATATTGACTGTTTTGTGAGTTTTTATTTATTTTATTCTTTGAGTGTGACAGTGTGTACTTGAGCTTTCCTTATTCAATATTCAGAGATCATTCTTAGAGCGAGACATACCTGTTCTTTAATCTTCGCTGCCCGATTTATATAAGCTGTAGATGATGGATTCAGCAAGTCACTTGTAAAGTCGGTAAGAAGGGAACTGAATATCACCCTTTTTATAACGAGTGCTTCAGTTATGGGTGCAGCAGGTCTAGCCGTGGGAGCTGTAGTTGGATCTGTCACTGGACTTTCTGTAAAACAAAAATCGGTTTAGCAGAGTCATATAATATAGTTTAGAACTAGCTAATTTGAAAAACCAGTGCAGTTAATAAAAATTTCTTGAATATCATTATTTTGTTTTTAAATACAAAGTAGTTAAGATAATTGATTATCATGCTTGGATGTTGTCTTCAATAATCTTTACCTTTATTTAGTTTAAAAGTAGAATCATTTAGGTGATTTATTTATAAACAGAGCATAAGAACCTCATGTTTTCTATATGTTTTACGATCTGAAAATGACTAAATATTGTGTTGTGAATACTTACCTAATATCTTGACTGAGGTGGGATTTATGCTCAAGTTGTAGACATTGTTGGAATTACTGACAGCTAGTACGAAGTCTTTAATAACAGCAGAATTCATTGGGAGTTCTGCATGAGAAGTATTCCCATGGAACACAGCTATGAAATTCGCCCGAGTTTCAAAAGCTCGTGTTACATTTGAGGCACTGTATCAGAAACACAATGAGGAAAGTAATATGAGATTATAATATTGTCTTTTGATATGTATGATTAACTACCAATATCAGAAGACACACATGTTGAACTCTATATTAATAAATATTCAGAGAAGAACTCAAATCACAAATATTTATTTACCTTAATTTGTTCAAAAGGCAGTGGGAAAATGTTTTGGGATATGTTGTTCTGTATATTTCACCGCACTGCAAAAAGAAACAACATTGAAGGATTAGCTTTCAAGCACAGTTTTCTAAAAGGCAATTATGAAGATGTGCAACATTAAAAGGCCATGATTAGCTTTCATTGACATCTTAAACTTTCCATCCGATTGTTCATTCACGTTCAAACCAATTCATTTACATTCGTGCGATTAGAAAATGCACTCACCGCATTTAAAAGTCTTTTTTCAAGTGCTTTGTATTCCTTGCTGCTGGTGTTAGTGAGGGCAGGGGAAAAAGCTTCTCCTATCAATTGTATGTCTAGAACATATCTATAATCCGGGGCTGCTGTGTTTGTTGCTGCTGCAGCTGGTGTGGTTGCTGGTGCTTCAGTCGTTATCGGATCTGTAACTGGACTTTCTGTAAAACAAAAATTGGTTTAGCAGAGTCATACAATCTAATTTTGAAGTAGCTGATTTGAAAAAACAGTGCAGTTAATAACAATTGCATTATTATTTTGAAACACAAGGTAGTTAAGATAATTTCTTATCATGCTTGGATGTTGTCTTCAATAATCTATACCTTCATTTAGTTTCAAAGTAGAATCAGTTAGGTGAATTATTTATAAACAGAGTATAAGAACTTCATGTTTTCTATATGTTTTACGATCTGAAAATGACTAAATATTGTGTTGTGGAAACTTACTTAATATCTTGACTGAGTCGGGATTTATGCTCAAGTTGAAGGCATTGTTGGAATTACTGACAGCTAGTACGAAGTCTTTAATAACAGCAGAATTCATTGGGAGTTCTGCTTGAGAAGTACTCCCATGGAACACAGCTTCAAAAGTCGCCTGAGTTTCAGTAACTCGTGTTACATTTGAGGCACTGTATCAGAAACACAATGAGGAAAGTAATATGAGATTATAATATTGTCTTTTGATATGTATGATTAACTACCAATATTAGAAGGCACACATGTTAAACTCTATATTAATAAATATTCAGAGAAGAACTCAAATCACAAATATTTTTTTACCTGAATTCTTTCAAAAGGCAGTGGGAAAATGTTCTGGGATATTTTGTTCTGTATATTTCAGCACACTGCAAAAAGAAACAACATTGAAGGATTAGCTTTCAAGCACAGTTTTCTAAAAGGCAATTATGAAGATATGCAACATTAAAAGGCCACGATTAGCTTTCATTGACATCTTAAACTTTCCATCCGATTGTTCATTCACCTTCAAACCAATTCATTTACATTTGTGCCATTAGAAAATGCACTCACCGCATTTAAAATTCTTTTTTCAAGTGCTTTGTATTCCTTGCTGCTGGTGTTAGTGAGGGCAGGGGAAAAAGCTTCTCCTATCAATTGTATGTCTAGAACATATCTATAACCCGGGGCTGCTGTGTTTGTTGCTGCTGCAGCTGGTGTGGTTGCTGGTGCTTCAGTCGTTATCGGATCTGTAACTGGACTTTCTGTAAAACAAGAATTGGTTTAGCAGAGTCATACAATCTAATTTGAAGTAGCTGATTTGAAAAAACAGTGCAGTTAATAACAATTGCATTATTATTTTGAAACAGAAGGTAGTTAAGATAATTTCTTATCATGCTTGGATGTTGTCTTCAATAATCTATACCTTCATTTAGCTTCAAAGTAGAATCAGTTAGGTGAATTATTTATAAACAGAGTATAAGAACTTCATGTTTTCTATATGTTTTACGATCTGAAAATGACAAAATATTGTGTTGTGGAAACTTACTTAATATCTTGACTGAGTCTGGATTTATGCTCAAGTTGAAGGCATTGTTGGAATTATTGACAGCTAGTACGAAGTCTTTAATAACAGCAGAATTCATTGGGAGTTCTGCTTGAGAAGTACTCCCATGGAACACAGCTTCAAAAGTCGCCTGAGTTTCAGTAAGTGGTGTTACATTTGAGGCACTGTATCAGAAACAAAATGAAGAAAGTAATATGAGATTATAATATTGTCTTTTGATATGTATGATTAACTACCAATATCAGAAGACACACATGTTGAACTCTATATTAATACATATTCAGAGAAGAACTCAAATCACAAATATTTATTTACCTTAATTTGTTCAAAAGGCAGTGGGAAAATGTTCTGGGATATTTTGTTCTGTATATTTCACCACACTGCAAAAAGAAACAACATTGAAGGATTAGCTTTCAAGCACAGTTTTCTAAAAGGCAATTATGAAGATGTGCAACATTAAAAGGCTAAGATTAGCATTCATTGACATCTTCAACTTTCCATCCGATTGTTCATTCACGTTCAAACCAATTCATTTACATTTGTGCGATTAGAAAATGCACTCACCGCATTTAAAATTCTTTTTCCAAGTGCTTTGTATTCCTTGCTGCTGGTGTTAGTGAGGGCAGGGGAAAAAGCTTCTCCTATCAATTGTATGTCTAGAACATATCTATAATCCGGGGCTGCTGTGTTTGTTGCTGCTGCAGCTGGTGTGGTTGCTGGTGCTTCAGTCGTTATTGGATCTGTAACTGGACTTTCTGTAAAACAAAAATTGTTTTAGCAGAGTCATACAATCTAATTTTGATGTAGCTGATTTGAAAAAACAGTGCAGTTAATAACAATTCCATTATTATTTTAAATACAAGGTAGATAAGATAATTTCTTATCATGCTTGGATGTTGTCTTCAATAATCTTTACCTTCATTTAGTTTCAAAGTAGAATCATTTAGGTGATTTATTTATAAACAGAGCAGAAGAACCTCATGTTTTCTATATGTTTTACGATCTGAAAATGACTAAATATTGTGTTGTGGATATTTACCTAATATCTTGACTGAGTCGGGATTTATGCTCAAGTTGAAGGCATTGTTGGAATTACTGACAGCTAGTACGAAGTCTTTAATAACATCAGAATTCATTGGGAGTTCTGCATGAGAAGTATTCCCATGGAACACAGCTTCAAAAGTCGCCTGAGTTTCAGTAACTGGTGTTACATTTGAGGCACTGTATCAGAAACACAATGAGGAAAGTAATATGAGATTATAATACTGTCTTTCGATATGTATGATTAACTACCAATATCAGAAGACACTCATGTTGAACTCTATATTAATAAATATTCAGAGAAGAACTCAAATCACAAATATTTTTTTACCTGAATTTGTTCAAAAGGCAGTGGGAAAATGTTCTGGGATATTTTGTTCTGTATATTTCACCACACTGCAAAAAGAAACAACATTGAAGGATTAGCTTTCAAGCACAGTTTTCTAAAAGGCAATTATGAAGATATGCAACATTAAAAGGCTACGATTAGCTTTCATTGACATCTTAAACTTTCCATCCGATTGTTCATTCACGTTCAAACCAATTCATTTACATTTGTGCGATTAGAAAATGCACTCACCGCATTTAAAATTCTTTTTCCAAGTGCTTTGTATTCCTTGCTGCTGGTGTTAGTGAGGGCAGGGGAAAAAGCTTCTCCTATCAATTGTATGTCTAGAACATATCTATAATCCTGGGCTGCTGTGTTTGTTGCTGCTGCAGCTGGTGTGGTTGCTGGTGCTTCAGTCGTTATCGGATCTGGAACTGGACTTTCTGTAAAACAAAAATTGGTTTAGCAGAGTCATACAATCTAATTTTGAAGTAGCTGATTTGAAAAAACAGTGCAGTTAATAACAATTGCATTATTATTTTGAAACACAAGGTAGTTAAGCTAATTGCTTATCAGGCTTGGATGTTGTCTTCAATAATCTTTACCTTTATTTAGTTTCAAAGTAGAATCATTTAGGTGATTTATTTATAAACAGAGCATAAGAACCTCATGTTTTCTATATGTTTTACGATCTGAAAATGACAAAATATTGTGTTGTGGACACTTACCTAATATCTTGACTGAGGTGGGATTTATGTTCAAGTTGAAGGCATTGTTGGAATTACTGACAGCTAGTACGAAGTCTTTAATAACAGCAGAATTCATTGGGAGTTCTTCCTGAGAAGTATTCCCATGGAACACAGCTTCAAAAGTCGCCTGAGTTTCAGTAACTGGTGTTACATTTGAGGCACTGTATCAGAAACACAATGAGGAAAGTAATATGAGATTATAATATTGTCTTTTGATATGTATGATTAACTACCAATATTTGAAGATACACATGTTGAACTCTATATTAATAAATAGTCAGAGAAGAACTCAAATCACAAATATTTTTTTACCTGAATTCTTTCAAAAGGCAGTGGGAAAATGTTCTGGGATATGTTGTTCTGTATATTTCACCACACTGCAAAAAGAAACAACATTGAAGGATTAGCTTTCAAGCAGTTTTCTAAAAGACAATTATGAAGATATGCAACATTAAAAGGCCATGATTAGCTTTCATTGACATCTTAAACTTTCCATCCGATTGTTCATTCACGTTCAAACCAATTCATTTACATTTGTGCGATTAGAAAATGCACTCACCGCATTTAAAAGTCTTTTTTCAAGTGCTTTGTATTCCTTGCTGCTGGTGTTAGTGAGGGCAGGGGAAAAAGCTTCTCCTATCAATTGTATGTCTAGAACATATCTATAATCCGGGGCTGCTGTGTTTGTTGCTGCTGCAGCTGGTGTGGTTGCTGGTGCTTCAGTCGTTATCGGATCTGTAACTGGACTTTCTGTAAAACAAAAATTGGTTTAGCAGAGTCATACAATCTAATTTTGAAGTAGCTGATTTGAAAAAACAGTGCAGTTAATAACAATTGCATTATTATTTTGAAACACAAGGTAGTTAAGATAATTTCTTATCATGCTTGGATGTTGTCTTCAATAATCTATACCTTCATTTAGTTTCAAAGTAGAATCAGTTAGGTGAATTATTTATAAACAGAGTATAAGAACTTCATGTTTTCTATATGTTTTACGATCTGAAAATGACAAAATATTGTGTTGTGGACACTTACCTAATATCTTGACTGAGTCTGGATTTATGTTCAAGTTGAAGGCATTGTTTGAATTATTGACAGCTAGTACGAAGTCTTTAATAACAGCAGAATTCATTGGGAGTTCTGCTTGAGAAGTATTCCCATGGAACACAGCTTCAAAAGTCGCCTGAGTTTCAGTAACTCGTGTTACATTTGAGGCACTGTATCAGAAACACAATGAGGAAAGTAATATGAGATTATAATATTGTCTTTTGATATGTATGATTAACTACCAATATTAGAAGGCACACATGTTAAACTCTATATTAATAAATATTCAGAGAAGAACTCAAATCACAAATATTTTTTTACCTGAATTCTTTCAAAAGGCAGTGGGAAAATGTTCTGGGATATTTTGTTCTGTATATTTCAGCACACTGCAAAAAGAAACAACATTGAAGGATTAGCTTTCAAGCACAGTTTTCTAAAAGGCAATTATGAAGATATGCAACATTAAAAGGCCACGATTAGCTTTCATTGACATCTTAAACTTTCCATCCGATTGTTCATTCACCTTCAAACCAATTCATTTACATTTGTGCCATTAGAAAATGCACTCACCGCATTTAAAATTCTTTTTTCAAGTGCTTTGTATTCCTTGCTGCTGGTGTTAGTGAGGGCAGGGGAAAAAGCTTCTCCTATCAATTGTATGTCTAGAACATATCTATAACCCGGGGCTGCTGTGTTTGTTGCTGCTGCAGCTGGTGTGGTTGCTGGTGCTTCAGTCGTTATCGGATCTGTAACTGGACTTTCTGTAAAACAAGAATTGGTTTAGCAGAGTCATACAATCTAATTTGAAGTAGCTGATTTGAAAAAACAGTGCAGTTAATAACAATTGCATTATTATTTTGAAACAGAAGGTAGTTAAGATAATTGCTTATCATGCTTGGATGTTGTCTTCAATAATCTATACCTTCATTTAGCTTCAAAGTAGAATCAGTTAGGTGAATTATTTATAAACAGAGTATAAGAACTTCATGTTTTCTATATGTTTTACGATCTGAAAATGACAAAATATTGTGTTGTGGAAACTTACTTAATATCTTGACTGAGTCTGGATTTATGCTCAAGTTGAAGGCATTGTTGGAATTATTGACAGCTAGTACGAAGTCTTTAATAACAGCAGAATTCATTGGGAGTTCTGCTTGAGAAGTACTCCCATGGAACACAGCTTCAAAAGTCGCCTGAGTTTCAGTAAGTGGTGTTACATTTGAGGCACTGTATCAGAAACAAAATGAAGAAAGTAATATGAGATTATAATATTGTCTTTTGATATGTATGATTAACTACCAATATCAGAAGACACACATGTTGAACTCTATATTAATACATATTCAGAGAAGAACTCAAATCACAAATATTTATTTACCTTAATTTGTTCAAAAGGCAGTGGGAAAATGTTCTGGGATATTTTGTTCTGTATATTTCACCACACTGCAAAAAGAAACAACATTGAAGGATTAGCTTTCAAGCACAGTTTTCTAAAAGGCAATTATGAAGATGTGCAACATTAAAAGGCTAAGATTAGCATTCATTGACATCTTAAACTTTCCATCCGATTGTTCATTCACGTTCAAACCAATTCATTTACATTTGTGCGATTAGAAAATGCACTTACCGCATTTAAAATTCTTTTTCCAAGTGCTTTGTATTCCTTGCTGCTGGTGTTAGTGAGGGCAGGGGAAAAAGCTTCTCCTATCAATTGTATGTCTAGAACATATCTATAATCCGGGGCTGCTGTGTTTGTTGCTGCTGCAGCTGGTGTGGTTGCTGGTGCTTCAGTCGTTATCGGATCTGTAACTGGACTTTCTGTAAAACAAAAATTGTTTTAGCAGAGTCATAAAATCTAATTTTGATGTAGCTGATTTGAAAAAACAGTGCAGTTAATAACAATTCCATTATTATTTTAAATACAAGGTAGATAAGATAATTTCTTATCATGCTTGGATGTTGTCTTCAATAATCTTTACCTTCATTTAGTTTCAAAGTAGAATCATTTAGGTGATTTATTTATAAACAGAGCAGAAGAACCTCATGTTTTCTATATGTTTTACGATCTGAAAATGACTAAATATTGTGTTGTGGATACTTACCTAATATCTTGACTGAGTCGGGATTTATGCTCAAGTTGAAGGCATTGTTGGAATTACTGACAGCTAGTACGAAGTCTTTAATAACATCAGAATTCATTGGGAGTTCTACCTGAGAAGTATTCCCATGGAACACAGCTTCAAAAGTCACCTGAGTTTCAGTAACTGGTGTTACATTTGAGGCACTGTATCAGAAACACAATGAGGAAAGTAATATGAGATTATAATACTGTCTTTCGATATGTATGATTAACTACCAATATCAGAAGACACTCATGTTGAACTCTATATTAATAAATATTCAGAGAAGAACTCAAATCACAAATATTTTTTTACCTGAATTTGTTCAAAAGGCAGTGGGAAAATGTTCTGGGATATTTTGTTCTGTATATTTCACCACACTGCAAAAAGAAACAACATTGAAGGATTAGCTTTCAAGCACAGTTTTCTAAAAGGCAATTATGAAGATATGCAACATTAAAAGGCTACGATTAGCTTTCATTGACATCTTAAACTTTCCATCCGATTGTTCATTCACGTTCAAACCAATTCATTTACATTTGTGCGATTAGAAAATGCACTCACCGCATTTAAAATTCTTTTTCCAAGTGCTTTGTATTCCTTGCTGCTGGTGTTAGTGAGGGCAGGGGAAAAAGCTTCTCCTATCAATTGTATGTCTAGAACATATCTATAATCCTGGGCTGCTGTGTTTGTTGCTGCTGCAGCTGGTGTGGTTGCTGGTGCTTCAGTCGTTATCGGATCTGGAACTGGACTTTCTGTAAAACAAAAATTGGTTTAGCAGAGTCATACAATCTAATTTTGAAGTAGCTGATTTGAAAAAACAGTGCAGTTAATAACAATTGCATTATTATTTTGAAACACAAGGTAGTTAAGCTAATTGCTTATCAGGCTTGGATGTTGTCTTCAATAATCTTTACCTTTATTTAGTTTCAAAGTAGAATCATTTAGGTGATTTATTTATAAACAGAGCATAAGAACCTCATGTTTTCTATATGTTTTACGATCTGAAAATGACAAAATATTGTGTTGTGGAAACTTACTTAATATCTTGACTGAGTCGGGATTTATGCTCAAGTTGAAGTTATTGTTGGAATTACTGACAGCTAGTACGAAGTCTTTAATAACATCAGAATTCATTGGGAGTTCTGCCTGAGAAGTATTCCCATGGAACACAGCTTCAAAAGTCACCTGAGTTTCAGTAACTGGTGTTACATTTGAGGCACTGTATCAGAAACACAATGAGGAAAGTAATATGAGATTATAATACTGTCTTTCGATATGTATGATTAACTACCAATATCAGAAGACACTCATGTTGAACTCTATATTAATAAATATTCAGAGAAGAACTCAAATCACAAATATTTTTTTACCTGAATTTGTTCAAAAGGCAGTGGGAAAATGTTCTGGGATATTTTGTTCTGTATATTTCACCACACTGCAAAAAGAAACAACATTGAAGGATTAGCTTTCAAGCACAGTTTTCTAAAAGGAAATTATGAAGATATGCAACATTAAAAGGCTACGATTAGCTTTCATTGACATCTTAAACTTTCCATCCGATTGTTCATTCACGTTCAAACCAATTCATTTACATTTGTGCGATTAGAAAATGCACTCACCGCATTTAAAAGTCTTTTTTCAAGTGCTTTGTATTCCTTGCTGCTGGTGTTAGTGAGGGCAGGGGAAAAAGCTTCTCCTATCAATTGTATGTCTAGAACATATCTATAATCCTGGGCTGCTGTGTTTGTTGCTGCTGCAGCTGGTGTGGTTGCTGGTGCTTCAGTCGTTATCGGATCTGGAACTGGACTTTCTGTAAAACAAATATATTAACAATATGTGAATACATTTTAGTGCAAATACTGAAAGGATATATTTATCCTTGTATGACGTCAAATGAACTTTGGTTACAGTTTCACAGACCAATAAGAACCATAATAAAAAAAAATCAAAAAGTAGTCTTTGCAAACATTCTAATATCTTATCTAATGAATGATGAGTAACGATTTATCAGTAAATAAGAGATTATTCACTTAAAATGCTTTCTTACTGAATATAAGATAGTTTAGAGAAAAGCTCGTCATGCATAGATTGGACTGTTCAACACTGAATGTTGTTGAGGTTTTCAGAATGAGTTCAGTTGCTGACTTATTTATGAACTGAGCTTGAGCGGCAGATTCTATTCCAAATGTGTTACAAAATGATGATGGTAAAATTATTTGTTATGTTTACTTACCTAACAGTTTGACTGAAGCAGGGTTAATGCTCAGGTTCGGACTATTGGTGGAATTATTCAGAGCTTCTACTAAGGTTTGAGCAACAACATCATTCTGTGGGAGATCTGCGATGGCAGTAGTCCCATGGAACACAATCCCCACAGTTACTTGAGTTTCGTTGTCCTTTGGTGGATTTAAGGCACTGTATCATAGAAAAGAGAGGAATAAGTGTTATATTATGATATTAGATGATCCTGTTTCTTTTTTAAATAGGTGGTTATGATTCCATCTCGATTGGAAGTTACCAATGTTAAGTTCTCAATCATTCATATAGAATTCAATCAGAGAAGCACACTTTGATTTTTCATTTACCTGAAGTCTTTCAAAATGCAGAGGGAAAACGTGTTTGGAAACATGCTTCTGTATTTCTTGTTACACTGTGAAAAGAAAGCAACATTCAAAGACCATAAGTACATTTCAAGCACATTTTTTAACAATTAAAAATTACACAAGGTTCACTGAATTTGTATTTTCTTTTTAAAGTTATTCTTTGGGCAAACACATTCTGTTCAATCTTCTTTTTCACATTGCTTCAGCAATCAATAACAGATGTGTATTTTGAAAATGCTCTCACCGCATTTAGAGCTGCTGTTTCAAGTGCTTTGTATTCATCGCTGTTGGAGTCAGTGAGGGCAGGTGAAAAAGCCACTTCTTTAAATTCTGCTGAGAGAATATAAGTGGGTTCAGGGGCTGCAGGTGTTGTTGTTGCTGTGGATTGTGTGGTTGTAGGTGGAGCAGTCACAATCTGATCTGGAACTGGACTTGCTGTGAAACAAATACGTATTAAAAAGTATATGTTAGTACTAACCTAATGATAAATTAACCGATCAGATAGGACGATTCATTCTGATGTGTTAACTTACCTAACACTTTGACTGAAGCAGGGTTAATGCTCAGGTTCGGACTATTGGTGGAATTATTCAGAGCTTCTAGTAAGGTTTGAGCAACAACATCCTTCTGTGGGAGATCTGCGATGGCAGTAGTCCCATGGAACACAATCCCCACAGTTACTTGAGTTTCGTTGTCCTTTGGTGGATTTAAGGCACTGTATCATAGAAAAGAAAGGAACAAGTGTTATATTATGATATTAGATGATCCTGTTTCTTTTTTAAATAGGTGGTTATGATTCCATCTCGATTGGAAGTTACCAATGTTAAGTTCTCAATCATTCATATATAATTCAATCAGAGAAGCAGACTTTGATTTTTCATTTACCTGAAGTCTTTAAAAATGCAGAGGGAAAACGTGTTTGGAAACATGCTTCTGTATTTCTTGTTACACTGTGAAAAGAAAGCAACATTCAAAGACCATAAGTACATTTCAAGCACATTTTTAAACAATTGAAATTACACCAGGTCAACTGAATTTGTATTTTTTTTAAAAGTTATTCTTTGGGCAAACACATTCGGTTCAATCTTCTTTTTCACATTGCTTCTGCAATCAATAACAGATGTGTATTTTGAAAATGCTCTCACCAGATTTAGAGCTGCTGTTTCAAGTGCTTTGTATTCATCGCTGTTGGAGTCAGTGAGGGCAGGTGAAAAAGCCACTTCTTTCAATTCTGCTGAGAGAATATAAGTGGGTTCTGCAGGTGTTGTTGCTGTGGATTGTGTGGTTGTAGGTGGAGCAGTCACAATCTGATCTGGAACTGGACTTGCTGTGAAACAAATACGTATTAAAAAGTATATGTTAGTACTAACCAAATGTTAAATTAACCGATCAGATAGGACGATTCATTCTGATGTGTTAACTTACCTAACACTTTGACTGAAGCAGGGTTAATGCTCAGGTTCGGACTATTGGTGGAATTATTCAGAGCTTCTACTAAGGTTTGAGCAACAGCATCATTCTGTGGGAGATCTGCGATGGCAGTAGTCCCATGGAACACAACCCCCACAGTTGCTTGAGTTTCGTTGTCTTGTGGTGGATTTAAGGATCTGTATCATAAAAAAGAGAGGAAGAAGTGTCATACTATGAAATGATATGATCCTGTTTCTTGGTTAAATTGGTGGTTATGATTCCATCTCGATTGGAAGTTAGGAATGTTAAAGGTCACATGTCATGGCCATTTCCACTGATCATAATTCCATTGTTGAGGTATACTAAAATAGAAAAACACTGTGCGATTTTCCAAACTCACATTGGTTTCGCATACAGCATCTCGGTAAAGTATGTGTATTCAGCAGTATTCACTTTCTCCACTAAACGGCTCGCTGCAGCTCCCCCCCCCCCGACCCCTCCCCCCCTCCGACCCCTCCCCTCCGTGATTTCCTTGTTTAGCGATACACAGCCAAACACAGGCAAACTCAACCTGAATACACACAAAGTCACAGCCGAAATAAAAACAATAAGTGTGGCTTGATATTGAGTAAGAAAAAGGTTTATAGGTTGATAAACGCTGTGAGAATGGGTCTGCAGAGAGAATTTCGCGCGATCCCAACTGTCTGTTATCAGCCTGCAGCACGGAGCAGAAATCAGCAGGGCTGCCTGCACTGAGTGTGTGTGTGGATTGGTCAATTTGGACCAATCAGCGGGGGCTTAACGTAACGGCTCCGCGGACGTAACTTAACGGCTCCACGGATTGGCCCATTTAGTTCCGGGTACGTGCTTTCGTATGCACGTACCCGGAAGAATCAAATGGATGATGACGTCATGATGACGTTTCACCAACGAGGCGTTCTGGGGAGGAATTTTCTGTTTTAGAGTTTTACTCGCTACAGGGTGTACTTTGAGGGTTTTGACTCTGCACACCGATTACATGCAGAAAAACCTTCATAACACACAAGGGGACGGGTAATAACCGGAAAAGCATGACATGTAACCTTTAAGTTCTCAACCCTTCATATAGAATTCAATCAGAGAAGGACATTTAGATTTTTCATTTACCTGAAGTTTTTCAAAATGCAGACGGAAAACGTGTTTGGAAACTTGCTTCTGTATTTCTTGTTGCACTGTGAAAAGAAAGCAACATTCAAAGACCATAAGTACATTTCAAGCACATTTTTTAAGAATTGAAATTACACCAGGTCAACTGAATTTTTATTTTTGTTTTTTTTAAAAGTTAGTCTTTGGGCAAACACATTCTGTTCAATCATCTTTTTCACATTGCTTCTGCAATCAATAAAATATGTTTATTTTGAAAATGCTCTCACCGCATTTAGAGCTGCTGTTTCAAGTGCTTTGTATTCATCGCTGTTGGAGTCAGTGAGGGCAGGTGAAAAATCCACTTCTTTAAATTCTGCTGAGAGAATATAAGTGGGTTCTGCAGGTGTTGTTGCTGTGGATGGTGTGGTTGTAGGTGGAGCAGTTGTAATCTGATCTGGAACTGGACTTGCTGTGAAACAAATACATATTAAAAAGTATGTTAGTACTAACCAAATGTTACATTAACCGATCAGAAAGGACGATTCATTGTGATATGTTAACTTACCTAACACATTCACTGAAGCAGGATTAATGCTCAGGTTCGGACTATTGGTGGAATTATTCAGAGCTTCTACTAAGGTTTGAGCAACAACATCCTTCTGTGGGAGATCTGCGATGGCAGTAGTCCCATGGAACACAATCCCCACAGTTGCTTGAGTTTTGTTGTCTTTTGGTGGATTTAAGGCACTGTATCATAGAAAAGAGAGGAAGAAGTGTTATATTATGAGATGAGATGATCATGTTTCTTTGTTAAATAGGTTGTTATGATTCCATCATTATTGGAAGTTACCAATGTTAAGTTCTCAATCATTAATATAGAATTCAATCAAAGAAGCACACTTTGGATTTTTCATTTACCTGAAGTCTTTCAAAATGCAAAGGGAAAACGTGTTTGGAAACCTGCTTCTGTATTTCTTGTTGCACTGCAAAGAGAAAGCAACATTCAAAGACCATAAGTACATTTCGAGCACATTTTTCCCGAATTGAAATTACACCAGGTCAACTGAATTTATGTTTTTATTTAAAAAAAGTTATTCTTTGGTCAAACACATTCTGTTCAATCATCTTTTTCTCATTGCTTCTGCAATCAATAACAGATGTATGTTTTGAAAATGCTCTCACCGCATTTAGAGCTGCTGTTTCAAGTGCTTTGTATTCATGGCTGTTGAAGTCAAAGAGTGCAGGTGAAAAATCCACTTCTTTAAATTCTGCTGAGAGAATATAAGTGGGTTCTGCAGGTGTTGTTGCTGTGGATAGTGTGGTTGTAGGTGGAGCAGTTGTAATCTGATCTGGAACTTGACTCGCTGTGAAACAAATACATATTAAAAAGTATATGTTAGTACTAACCAAATGTTACATTAACCGATCAGAAAGGACGATTCATTGTGATGTGTTAACTTACCTAACACTTTCACTGAAGCGGGATTAATGCTCAGGTTCGGACTATTGGTGGAATTATTCAGAGCTTCTAGTAAGGTTTGAGCAACAACATCATTCTGTGGGAGATCTGCGATGGCAGTAGTCCCATGGAACACAATCCCCACAGTTACTTGAGTTTTGTGGTCCTTTGGTGGATTTAAGGCACTGTATCATAGAAAAGAAAGGAATAAGTGTTATATTATGATATTAGATGATCCTGTTTCTTTTTTAAATAGGTGGTTATGATTCCATCTCGATTGGAAGTTACCAATGTTAAGTTCTCAATCATTCATATAGAATTCAATCAGAAAAGCACACTTTGATTTTTCATTTACCTGAAGTCTTTCAAAATGCAGAGGGAAAACGTGTTTGGAAACATGCTTCTGTATTTCTTGTTACACTGTGAAAAGAAAGCAACATTCAAAGACCATAAGTACATTTCAAGCACATTTTTTAACAATTGAAATTACACCAGGTCAACTGAATTTGTATTTTTTTTTTAAATTATTCTTTGGGCAAACACATTCGGTTCAATCTTCTTTTTCACATTGCTTCTGCAATCAATAACAGATGTGTATTTTGAAAATGCTCTCACCGCATTTAGAGCTGCTGTTTCAAGTGTTTTGTATTCATCGCTGTTGGAGTCAGTGAGAGCAGGTGAAAAAGCCACTTCTTTAAATTCTGCTGAGAGAATATAAGTGGGTTCAGGGGCTGCAGGTGTTGTTGTTGCTGTGGATGCTGTAGTTTTAGGTGGCACCGTTGTTGGAGAAACAGTAGTAGATGCTGCTGCTGTTGCTGTTTTTGTTGTTGTTGTTTTTGTTGCAACAATAGTTGTGGGTGCTGCTGTTGTTGTTGTTGTCGAAGCAGTAGTAGTTGTAGGTGCTGCTGTCTTTGTTGCAACAGTAGTAGGGGCCGCAGTTGTTGTTGTTTTTGTTGTATTTGTCGTTGCAAAAGTTATAGGGGCTGCTGTTGTAGGTTTAGCAGTAGTTGTCGGTGGAACCGTCATCTGAGCAGCTGGTTTTTTACGTGCTGCTGTTGTTGTTTGAACAGTTATAGATGCTGCTGTCGTAGGTGCAGCAGTAGTTGTAGGTGGCACCGTTGTCGGAGTAGCAGTAGTTGTAGGTGGCACTGTTGTTGGAGCAGCAGTAGTTGTAGGTGCTGCTGTTGTCATTGCAACAGTAATAGGTGCTGCTGTTGTCATTGCAACAGTTATAGATTCTGCTGTCTTAGGTGTACCAGTATTTGTAGGTACAGCAGTAGTTGTAGGTTGCACCGTTGTAGGTGCAGCAGTAGTTGTAGGTGCAGTGGTAGTTGTAGCTGCTGCGATTGTTGTTGCAACAGTGGTAGTGGCTGCAGTTGTAGGTGAAGCAGTAGTTGTAGGTGCTGCGATTGTTGTTGCAACAGTAGTAGTGGCTGCAGTTGTAGGTGTAGCAGTAGTTGTAGGTTGCTCTGTTGTCAGAGCAGCAGTAGTTGTAGGTGCTGCTGTTGTTGTTGCAACAGTTGTAGATTCTGCTGTCTTAGGTGTACCAGGAGTTGTAGGTGCTGCAGTAGTTGTGTGTGCTGCCGTTGTTGTTGCAACAGTTGTTAGTACTGCTGTTGTTGTTGCAACAGTAGTAGGGGCTGCAGTTGTAGGTGCAGCTGTTGTTGTTGCAACGGTTGTATGTGCTGCTGTTGTAGGTGTAGCTGCAGTTGTATGTGCTGCTGTTGTTGTTGGAACAGTTGCAGGTGCTGCTGTTGTTGCAACATTAGTAGGGGCTGCTGTTGTTGCAACATTGGTAGATGCTGCTGTCATAGGTGCAGCAGTAGTTGTAGGTTGCACCGTTGTCGGAGCAGCAGTAGTTGTAGATGCTGCTGTTGTTGTTGCAACAGTAGTAGGGGCTGCAGTTGTTGTTGCAATAGTAATAGGGGCTACTGTTGTTGTTGCAACAGTGGTTGGTGCTGCTGTTGTTGTTGCAATAGTAGTAGGGGCTGCAGTTGTTGTTGTTGTTGTTGCAACAGTAGTAGGGGCTGCAGTTGTTGTTACAACAGTGGTAGGGGCTGCTGTTGTTGTTGCAACAGTTGTAGGTGCTGCTGTCGAAGGTGCAGCAGTATTTGTAGGTGCTGCTGTTGTTGTTGCAACAGTTGTAGGTGCTGCTTTTGTTGTTGCGACAGTAGTAGGGGCTGCAGTTGTAGGTGCGGCAGTAGTTGTAGGTGCTGCTGTTGTGGTTGCGACTTTAGTAGGGGCTGCAGTTGTAGGTGAAGCAGTAGTTGTAGGTGGCACCGTTGTCGGAGCAGCGGTAGTTGTAGTTGCTGCTGTTGTTGTTGCAACAGTAGTAAGGGCTGCAGTTGTTGTTGCAACAGTAGTTGTAGGTGCTGTTGTTGCAACAGTAGTTGTAGGTGCTGTTGTTGTAGCTGCAACAGTAGTAGGGGCTGCTGTTGTTGTTGCAACAGTAATAGGGGCTGCAGTTGTTGTTGCAACAGTAGTAGGGGCTGCAGTTGTAGGTGAAGCAGTAGTCGTAGGTTGCACCGTTGTTAGAGCAGCAGTAGTTGTAGGTGCTGTTGTTGTTGTTGCAACAGTTGTAGGTGCTGCTGTTGTTCTTGCAACAGTGGTAGGGGCTGCAGTTGTAGGTGAAGCAGTAGTCGTAGGTTGCACCGTGGTCGGAGCAGCAGTAGTAGTAGGTGCTGCTGTCGTGGGTGCAGCAGTAGTTGTAGGTGATGCTGTTGTTGTTGCAACAGTTGTAGGAGCTGCTGTTGTTGGTGCAGCAGCAGTTGTAGGTGAAGCAGTGGTTGTAGGTTGCATCGTTTTCGGAGCAGCAGTAGTTGTAGGTGCTGCTGTTGTGATTGCAACAGTTGTAGGTGCTGCTGTTGTTGTTGCAACAGTAGTAGGTGCTGCTGTCGTAGGTGCAGCAGTAGTTGTAGGTGCTGCTGTTGTTGTTGCAACAGTTGTAGGTGCTGCTGTTGTTGTTGCAACAGTAGTAGGGGCTGCTGTCATTGGTGCAGCAGTAGTTGTAGGTGCTGCTGTTGTTGTTGCAACAATTGTAGGTGCTGCTGTTGTTGTTTCAACAGTAGTAGGGGCTGCAGTTGTAGGTGAAGCAGTAGTCGTAGGTTGCACCGTTGTCTGAGCAGCAGTAGTTGTAGGTGCAGCAGTAGTTGTAGGTGCTGCTGTTGTTGTTTCAACAGTAGTAGCGGCAGCAGTTGTAGGTGAAGCAGTAGTTGTAGGTGCTGCTGTTGTTGTTGCAACAGTAGTTGTAGGTGCTGTTGTTGTAGTTGCAACAGTAGTAGGGGCTGCTGTTGTTGTTGCAACAGTAGTAGGGGCTGCAGTTGTAGGTGAAGCAGTAGTCGTAGGTTGCACCGTTGTCAGAGCAGCAGTAGTTATAGGTGCTGTTGTTGTTGTTGTTGCAACAGTTGTAGGTGCTGCTGTTGTTCTTGCAACAGTAGTAGGGGCTGCTGTCGTTGGTGCAGCAGTAGTTGTAGGTGCTGCTGTTGTTGTTGCAACAGTTGTAGGTGCTGCTGTTGTTGTTGCAACAGTGGTAGGGGCTGCAATTGTAGGTGAAGCAGTAGTCGTAGGTTGCACCGTTGTCGGAGCAGCAGTAGTTGTAGTTGCTGCTGTCATTGTTGCAACAGTTGTAGGAGCTGCTGTCGTTGGTGCAGCAGTAGTTGTAGGTGCTACTGTTGTTGTTGCAACAGTAGTCGTAGGTTGCACTGTTGTCAGAGCAGCAGTAATTGTTGATGCTGCTGTTGTTGATGCAATAGTAGTAGGGGCTGCAGTTGTTGTTGCAATAGTAGTAGGGGCTGCTGTTGTTGTTGCAATAGTAGTAGGGGCTGCTGTTGTTGTTGCGACAGTTGTAGGTGCTGCTTTTGTTGTTGCAATAGTAGTAGGGGCTGCTGTCGTTGGTGCAGCAGTAGTTGTAGGTGCTGCTGTTGTTGTTGCAACAGTTGTAGGAGCTGCTGTCGTTGGTGCAGCAGCAGTTGTAGGTGAAGAAGTAGTTGTAGGTGGCACCGTTGTCGGAGCAGCAGTAGTTGTAGGTGGTGCTGTTGTTGCAACATTAGTAGGGGCTGCTGTTGTTGCAACAGTTGTAGATGCTGCTGTCGTAGGTGCAGCAATAGTTGTAGGTGAAACCGTTATCTGAGCAGTTGTAGTTGTAGGTGCTGCTGTTGTTGTTGCAACAGTAATAAGTCCTGCAGCTGTTGTTGCAACAGTAGTAGTGGCTGCAGTTGTAGGTGAAGCAGTAGTTGTAGGTGAAGCAGTAGTTGTAGGTTGCACCGTTGTCGGAGCAGCAGTAGTTGTATGTGCTGCTGTTGTTGTTGCAACAGTAGTAGGGGCTGCAGATGTAGGTGCTGCTGTTGTTGTTGTTGTTGTTGTTGTTGTTGTTGTTGTTGTTGTTGCAACAGTAGTAGGGGCTGCTGTTGTAGGTGAAGCAGTAGTTGTAGGTGCTGCTGTTGTTGTTGCAACAGTTGTAGCTGCTGCTGTTGTGGTTGCAATAGTAGTCGTAGGTTGCACCGTTGTCGGAGCAGCAGTAGTTGTAGGTGCTGTTGTTGTTGTTGCAACAGTAGTAGGGGCTGCAGTTGTAGGTACAGCAGTAGTTGTAGGTGCTGCTGTTGTTGTTGCAACAGTTGTAGGAGCTGCTGTCATTGGTGCAGCAGTAGTTGTAGGTGCTGCTTTTGTTGTTTCAACAGTAGTAGGGGCTGCAGTTGTAGGTGCTGCTGTTGTTGTTGTTGCAACAGTAGTTGTAGGTGCTGTTGTTGCAGTTGTTGCAACAGTAGTAGGTGCTGCTGTCGTTGTTTCAACAGTAGTAGGGGCTGCAGTTGTAGATGCTGCTGTCTTTCTTGTTGTTGTTGTTGCAACAGTAGTTGTAGGTGCTGTTGTTGCAGTTGTTGCAACAGTAGTAGGTGCTGCTGTCGTTGTTTCAACAGTAGTAGGGGCTGCAGTTGTAGATGCTGCTGTCGTTGTTGTCGCAGCAGTAGTTCTAGGTGCTGCTGTTGTTGTTGCAACAGTAGTATGGGCTGCTGTTGTCGGTGAATCAGTAGTTGTAGGTTGCACCGTGGTCGGAGCAGCAGTAGTAGTAGGTGCTGCTGTCGTAGGTGCAGCAGTAGTTGTAGGTGCTGCTGTTGTTGTTGCAACAGTTGTAGGAGCTGCTGTCGTTGGTGCAGCAGCAGTTGTAGGTGAAGCAGTAGTTGTAGGTAATGCAGTAGTTGTAGGTTGCATCGTTTTCGGAGCAGCAGTAGTTGTAGGTGCTGCTGTTGTTGTTGCAACAGTTGTAGGTGCTACTGTTGTTGCAGCAGTAGTTGTAGGTGCTGCTGTTGTTGTTGCAACAGTTGTAGGTGCTGCTGTTGTTGTTGCAACAGTAGTAGGGGCTGCTGTCATTGGTGCAGCAGTAGTTGTAGGTGCTGCTGTTGTTGTTGCAACAATTGTAGGTGCTGCTGTTGTTGTTTCAACAGTAGTAGGGGCTGCAGTTGTAGGTGAAGCAGTAGTCGTAGGTTGCACCGTTGTCGGAGCAGCAGTAGTTGTAGGTGCAGCAGTAGTTGTAGGTGCTGCTGTTGTTGTTTCAACAGTAGTAGCGGCAGCAGTTGTAGGTGAAGCAGTAGTTGTAGGTGCTGCTGTTGTTGTTGCAACAGTAGTTGTAGGTGCTGTTGTTGTAGTTGCAACAGTAGTAGGGGCTGCTGTTGTTGTTGCAACAGTAGTAGGGGCTAAAGTTGTAGGTGAAGCAGTAGTCGTAGGTTGCACCGTTGTCAGAGCAGCAGTAGTTATAGGTGCTGTTGTTGTTGTTGCAACAGTTGTAGGTGCTGCTGTTGTTCTTGCAACAGTAGTAGGGGCTGCTGTCGTTGGTGCAGCAGTAGTTGTAGGTGCTGCTGTTGTTGTTGCAACAATTGTAGGTGCTGCTGTTGTTCTTGCAACAGTGGTAGGGGCTGCAATTGTAGGTGAAGCAGTAGTCGTAGGTTGCACCGTTGTCGGAGCAGCAGTAGTTGTAGTTGCTGCTGTCATTGTTGCAACAGTTGTAGGAGCTGCTGTCGTTGGTGCAGCAGTAGTTGTAGGTGCTACTGTTGTTGTTGCAACAGTAGTCGTAGGTTGCACTGTTGTCAGAGCAGCAGTAATTGTAGATGCTGCTGTTGTTGATGCAATAGTAGTAGGGGCTGCAGTTGTTGTTGCGACAGTTGTAGGTGCTGCTTTTGTTGTTGCAATAGTAGTAGGGGCTGCTGTTGTTGTTGCAACAGTTGTAGGAGCTGCTGTCGTTGGTACAGCAGCAGTTGTAGGTGAAGCAGTAGTTGTAGGTTGCATCGTTGTCGGAGCAGCAGTAGTTGTAGGTGCTGCTGTTGTTGTTGCAACAGTAGTAGGGGCTGCTGTCGTTGGTGCAGCAGTAGTTGTAGGTTGCACCGTTGTCGGAGCAGCAGTAGTTGTAGATGCTGCTGTTGTTGTTGCAACAGTAGTAGGGGCTGCAGATGTTGTTGCAATACTAGTAGGGGCTACTGTTGTTGTTGCAACAGTTGTTGGTGCTGCTGTTGTTGTTGCAACAGTAGTAGGGGCTGCAGTTGTTGTTACAACAGTGGTAGGGGCTGCTGTTGTTGTTGTAACAGTTGTAGGTGCTGCTGTAGTTGTAGGTGCTGCTGTTGTTGTTGCAACAGTAGTAGGTGCTGCTGTCGAAGGTGCAGCAGTAGTTTTAGGTGCTGCTGTTGTTGTTGCAATAGTAGTAGTGGCTGCTGTTGTTGTTGCAACAGTAGTAGGTGCTGCTGTTGTTGTTGCAACAGTAGTAGGGGCTGCAGTTGTAGGTGAAGCAGTAGTCGTAGGTTGCACTGTTGTCAGAGCAGCAGTAGTTGTAGGTGCTGCTGTTGTTGTTGCAACAGTAGTTGTAGGTTGCACTGTTGTCAGAGCAGCAGTAGTTGTAGGTGCTGCTGTTGTTGTTGCAACAGTTGTAGGAGCTGCTGTCGTTGGTGCAGCAGTAGTTCTAGATGCTGCTGTTGTTGTTGCAACAGTAGTAGGTGCTGCTGTCGTAGGTGCAGCAGTAGTTGTAGGTGCTGCTGTTGTTGTTGCAACAGTTGTAGGTGCTGCTGTTGTTGTTGCAACAGTAGTAGGGGCTGCTGTCATTGGTGCAGCAGTAGTTGTAGGTGCTGCTGTTGTTGTTGCAACAATTGTAGGTGCTGCTGTTGTTGTTTCAACAGTAGTAGGGGCTGCAGTTGTAGGTGAAGCAGTAGTCGTAGGTTGCACCGTTGTCGGAGCAGCAGTAGTTGTAGGTGCAGCAGTAGTTGTAGGTGCTGCTGTTGTTGTTTCAACAGTAGTTGTAGGTGCTGTTGTTGTAGTTGCAACAGTAGTAGGGGCTGCTGTTGTTGTTGCAACAGTAGTAGGGGCTGCAGTTGTAGGTGAAGCAGTAGTCGTAGGTTGCACCGTTGTCAGAGCAGCAGTAGTTATAGGTGCTGTTGTTGTTGTTGCAACAGTTGTAGGTGCTGCTGTTGTTCTTGCAACAGTAGTAGGGGCTGCTGTCGTTGGTGCAGCAGTAGTTGTAGGTGCTGCTGTTGTTGTTGCAACAGTGGTAGGGGCTGCAATTGTAGGTGAAGCAGTAGTCGTAGGTTGCACCGTTGTCGGAGCAGCAGTAGTTGTAGTTGCTGCTGTCATTGTTGCAACAGTTGTAGGAGCTGCTGTCGTTGGTGCAGCAGTAGTTGTAGGTGCTACTTTTGTTGTTGCAACAGTAGTCGTAGGTTGCACTGTTGTCAGAGCAGCAGTAATTGTAGATGCTGCTGTTGTTGATGCAATAGTAGTAGGGGCTGCAGTTGTTGTTGCAACAGTAGTAGGGGCTGCAGTTGTTGTTGCAATAGTAGTAGGGGCTGCTGTTGTTGTTGCAATAGTAGTAGGGGCTGCTGTTGTTGTTGCGACAGTTGTAGGTGCTGCTTTTGTTGTTGCAATAGTAGTAGGGGCTGCTGTCGTTGGTGCAGCAGTAGTTGTAGGTGCTGCTGTTGTTGTTGCAACAGTTGTAGGAGCTGCTGTCGTTGGTGCAGCAGCAGTTGTAGGTGAAGCAGTAGTTGTAGGTTGCATCGTTGTCGGAGCAGCAGTAGTTGTAGGTGCTGCTGTTGTTGTTGCAACAGTAGTAGGGGCTGCTGTCGTTGGTGCAGCAGTAGTTGTAGGTGCTGCTGCTGTTGTTGTTGCAACAGTTGTAGGTGCTGCTGTTGTTGTTGCAACAGTATTAGGGGCTGCTGTTGTTGGTAAAGCAGTAGTTGTAGGTTGCACCGTTGTCGGAGCAGCAGTAGTTGTAGATGTTGCTGTTGTTGTTGCAACAGTAGTAGGGGCTGCAGTTGTTGTTGCAATAGTAGTAGGGGCTACTGTTGTTGTTGCAACAGTTGTTGGTGCTGCTGTTGCTGTTGCAATAGTAGTAGGGGCTGCAGTTGTTGTTGTTGTTGCAACCGTAGTAGGGGCTGCAGTTGTTGTTACAACAGTGGTAGGGGCTGCTGTTGTTGTTGCAACAGTTGTAGGTGCTGCTGTAGTTGTAGGTGCTGCTGTTGTTGTTGCAACAGTTGTAGGTGCTGCTGTCGAAGGTGCAACAGTAGTTTTAGGTGCTGCTGTTGTTGTTGCAACAGTAGTAGTGGCTGCTGTTATTATTGCAACAGCAGTAGGTGCTGCTATTGTTGTTGCAACAGTAGTAGGGGCTGCAGTTGTAGGTGAAGCAGTAGTTGTAGGTGCTGCTGTTATTGTTGCAACAGTTGTAGGAGCTGCTGTCGTTGATGCAGCAGTATTTGTAGGTGCTACTGTTGTTGTTGCAACAGTAGTCGTAGGTTGCACTGTTGTCAGAGCAGCAGTAGTTGTAGTTGCTGTTGTTGTAGTTGTTGCAACAGTAGTAGGTGCTGCTGTCGTAGGTGCAGCAGTAGTTGTAGGTGCTGCTGTTGTTGTTGCAACATTAGTAGGGGCTTCAGTTGTAGGTGCTGCTGTTGTTGTTGTTGTTGTTGTTGCAACAGTAGTTGTAGGTGCTGTTGTTGCAGTTGTTGCTACAGTAGTAGGTGCTGCTATCGTTGTTTCAACATTAGTAGGGGCTGCAGTTGTAAGTGCTCCTGTTGTTTTTGTTGCAGCAGTAGTTGTAGGTGCTGCTGTTGTTGTTGCAACAGTTGTAGGAGCTGCTGTCGTTGGTGCAGCAGCAGTTGTAGGTGAAGCAGTAGTTGTAGGTTGCATTGTTGTCGGAGTAGCAGTAGTTGTAGGTGCTGCTGTTGTTGTTGCAACAGTAGTAGGGGCTGCTGCCGTTGGTGCAGCAGTAGTTGTAGGTGCTGGTGCTGTTGTTGTTGCAACAGTAGGAGGTACTGCTGTCGTAGGTGCAGCAGTAGTTGTAGGTGCTGCTGTTGTTGTTGCAACAGTAGTAGGGGCTGCTGTCGTTGGTGCATCAGTAGTTGTAGGTGCTGCTGTTGTTGTTGCAACAGTTGTAGGTGCTGCTGTTGTTGTTGCAACAGTAGTAGGGGCTGCAGTTGTAGGTGAAGCAGTAGTCGTAGGTTGCACCGTTGTCGGAGCAGCAGTAGTTGTAGATGCTGCTGTTGTTGTTGCAACAGTAGTAGGGGCTGCAATTGTTGTTGCAATAGTAGTAGGGGCTACTGTTGTTGTTGCAACAGTTGTTGGTGCTGCTGTTGTTGTTGCAATAGTAGTAGGGGCTGCAGTTGTTGTTGCAACAGTAGTAGGGGCTGCAGTTGTTGTTGCAACAGTGGTAGGGGCTGCTGTTGTTGTTGCAACAGTTTTAGGTGCTGCTGTAGTTGTAGGTGCTGCTGTTGTTGTTGCAACAGTAGTAGGTGCTGCTGTCGAAGGTGCATCAGTAGTTATAGGTGCTACTGTTGTTGTTGCAACAGTAGTAGTGGCTGCTGTTGTTGTTGCAACAATGGTAGGTGCTGCTGTTGTTGTTGCAACAGTAGTAGGGGCTGCAGTTGTAGGTGAAGCAGTAGTCGTAGGTTGCACTGTTGTCAGAGCAGCAGTAGTTGTAGGTGCTGCTGTTGTTGTTGCAACAGTTGTAGGAGCTGCTGTCGTTGGTGCAGCAGTAGTTGTAGGTTGCACTGTTGTCAGAGCAGCAATAGTTGTAGGTGCTGCTGTTGTTGTTGCAACAGTTGTAGGAGCTGCTGTCGTTGGTGCAGCAGTAGTTGTAGGTGATACTGTTGTTGTTGCAACAGTAGTCGTAGGTTGCACTGTTGTCAGAGCAGCAGTAGTTGTAGGTGCTGTTGTTGTAGTTGTTGCAACAGTAGTAGGTGCTGCTGTCGTAGGTGCAGCAGTAGTTGTAGGTGCTGCTGTTGTTGTTGCAACAGTAGTAGGGGCTGCAGTTGTAGGTGAAGCAGTAGTTGTAGGTGGCACCGTTGTCGGAGTAGCAGTAGTTGTAGTTGCTGCTGTTGTTGTTGCAACAGTAGTAGGGGCTGCAGTTGTAGGTACAGCAGTAGTTGTAGGTGCTGCTGTTGTTGTTGCAACAGTTGTAGGTGCTGCTGTTGTTGTTGCAACAGTAGTAGGGGCTGTAGTTGTAGGTGCGGCAGTAGTTGTAGGTGCTGCAGTTGTGGTTGCAACTGTAGTAGGAGCTGCTGTCGTTGGTGCAGCAGTAGTTGTAGGTGCTACTGTTGTTGTTGAAACAGTAGTCGTAGGTTGCACTGTTGTCAGAGCAGCAGTAGTTGTAGGTGCTGTTGTTGTAGTTGTTGCAACAGTAGTAGGTGCTGCTGTCGTAGGTGCAGCAGTAGTTGTAGGTGCTGCTGTTGTTGTTGCAACAGTAGTAAGGGCTGCAGTTGTAGGTGAAGCAGTAGTTGTAGGTTGCACCGTTGTCGGAGCAGCAGTAGTTGTAGTTGCTGCTGTTGTTGTTGCAACCGTAGTAGGGGCTGCAGTTGTAGGTACAGCAGTAGTTGTAGGTGCTGCTGTTGTTGTTGCAACAGTAGTAGGGGCTGCAGTTGTAGGTGCGGCAGTAGTTGTAGGTGCTGCTGTTGTGGTTGCAACTGTAGTAGGGGCTGCCGTTGTTGGTGAAGCAGTAGTTGTAGGTGGCACCGTTGTCGGAGCAGCAGTCGTTGTAGTTGCTGCTGTTGTTGTTGCAACAGTAGTAGGGGCTGCAGTTGTAGGTACAGCAGTAGTTGTAGGTGCTGCTGTTGTGGTTGCAACAGTAGTAGGGTCTGCTGTCGTTGGTGCAGCAGTAGTTGTAGGTGCTGCTGCTGTTGTTGTTGCAACAGTAGTAGGGGCTGCAGTTGTTGTTGCAATAGGAGTAGGGGCTACTGTTGTTGTTACAACAGTTGTTGGTGCTGCTGTTGTTGTTGCAATAGTAGTAGGGGCTGCAGTTGTTGTTGCAACAGTAGTAGGGGCTGCAGTTGTTGTTGCAACAGTAGTAGGGGCTGCTGTTGTTGTTGCAACAGTTGTAGGTGCTGCTGTAGTTGTAGGTGCTGCTGTTGTTGTTGCAACAGTAGTAGGTGCTGCTGTCGAAGGTGCAGCAGTAGTTGTAGGTGCTGCTGTTGTTGTTGCAACAGTAGTAGTGGCTGCTGTTGTTGTTGCAACAGTAGTAGGGGCTGCAGTTGTAGGTGAAGCAGTAGTCGTAGGTTGCACTGTTGTCAGAGCAACAGTAGTTGTAGGTGCTGTTGTTGTAGTTGTTGCAACAGTAGTAAGTGCTGCTGTCGTAGGTGCAACAGTTGTAGGGGCTGCTGTCGTTGGTGCAGTAGTTGTAGGGGCTGCTGTTGTTGTTGCAACAGTAGCAGGTGCTGCTGTCGTAGGTGCAACAGTTGTAGGGGCTGCTGTCGTTGGTGCAGTAGTTGTAGGGGCTGCAGTTGTAGGTGCTGTTGTAGGTGCTGCTGTTGTTGTTGCAACAGTAGTTGTAGGTTTTACTGTTGTCAGAGCAGCAGTAGTTGTAGGTGCTGCTGTTGTTGTTGCAACAGTAGTAGGGGCTGCAGTTGTAGGTGCAGCAGTAGTTGCAGATGCTGCTGTTGTTGTTGCAATAGTAGTAGGGGCTGCAGTTGTAGGTGCAGCAGTAGTTGTAGATGCTGCTGTTGGTGTTGCAATAGTAGTAGGGGCTGCAGTTGTAGGTGCTGCTGTAGTCGTAGGTTGCACCGTTGTCGGAGCAGCAGTAGTTGTAGTTGCTGCTGTCATTGTTGCAACAGTTGTAGGAGCTGCTGTCGTTGGTGCAGCAGTAGTTGTAGGTGCTACTGTTGTTGTTGCAACAGTAGTCGTAGGTTGCACTGTTGTCAGAGCAGCAGTAGTTGTAGATGCTGCTGTTGTTGTTGCAATAATAGTAGGGGCTGCAGTTGTTGTTGCAACAGTAGTAGGGGCTGCAGTTGTTTTTGCAATAGTAGTAGGGGCTGCTGTTGTTGTTGCAATAGTAGTAGGGGCTGCTGTTGTTGTTGCAACAGTTGTAGGTGCTGCTGTTGTTGTTGCAATAGTAGTAGGGGCTGCAGTTGTTGTTGCAACAGTAGTAGGGGCTGCAGTTGTTGTTGCAACAGTAGTAGGGGCTGCTGTTGTTGTTGCAACAGTTGTAGGTGCTGCTGTAGTTGTAGGTGCTGCTGTTGTTGTTGCAACAGTAGTAGGTGCTTTTGTTGTTGTTGCAACCGTTGTAGGTGCTGCTGTTGTTGTTGCAACATTAGTAGGGGCTGCAGTTGTAGGTGCAGCAGTAGTTGTAGGTGCTGCTGTTGTTGTTCCAACAGTTGTAGGTGCTGCTGTTGTTGTTGCAACAGTAGTAGGGGCTTCAGTTGTAGGTGCAGCAGTAGTTGTAGGTACTGCTGTTGTTGTTACAACCGTTGTAGGTGCTGCTGATGTTGTTGCAACCGTAGTAGGGGCTACAGTTGTAGGAGCAGCTGTTGTTGTAGGTGGCACTGTCGTCTTTGAAACTGTAGTTGTAGGTGCTGCTGTTGTTGCTACAGTAGTAGATGCTGCTGTCGTTGTTGCAACAGTAGTAGGTGCTGCTGTCGTAGGTGCAGCAGTAGTTGTAGGTGCTGCTGTCGTTGTTGCAACAGTAGTAGGGGCTGCAGTTGTAGGTGTAGCAGTAGTTGTAGGTGTTGCTTTTGTTGTTGCAACATTAGTAGGAGCTGCTGTTGTTGCAACAGTTGTAGATGCTGCTGTCGTAGGTGCAGCAGTAGTTGTAGGTGAAACCGTTGTCTGAGCAGTTGTAGTTGTAGGTGCTGCTGTTGTTGTTGAAACAGTAATAGGTGCTGCTATTGTTGTTGCAACAGTAGTTGTAGGTGCTGCTGTTGTTGTTGCAACAGTAGTAGTGGCTGCTGCCGTCGGTGCAGCAATAGTTGTAGGTGGCACCGTTGTCGGAGCAGCAGTAGTTGTAGGTGCTGCTGTTGTTGCAACATTAGTAGGGGCTGCTGTTGTTGCAACAATTGTAGATGCTGCTGTCGTAGGTGCAGCAGTAGTTGTAGGTGAAACCGTTGTCTGAGCAGTTGTAGTTGTAGGTGCTGCTGTTGTTGTTGCAACAGTAATAGGTGCTGCTATTGTTGTTGCAACAGTAGTTGTAGGTGCTGCTGTTGTTGTTGCAACAGTAGTAGTGGCTGCAGTTGTAGGTGAAGCAGTAGTTGTAGGTGAAGCAGTAGTTGTACGTTGCACCGTTGTTTGAGCAGCAGTAGTTGTAGCTGCTGCTGTTGTTGTTGCAACAGTAGTAGGGGCTGCAGTTGTAGGTGCTGCTGTTGTTGTTGTTGCAACAGTAGTAGGGGCTGTTGTTGTAGGTGAAGCAGTAGTTGTAGGTGCTGCTGTTGTGGTTGCAACAGTAGTCGTAGGTTGCACCGTTGTCGGAGCAGCAGTAGTAGTAGGTGCTGCTGTCGTAGGTGCAGCAGTAGTTGTAGGTGCTGCTGTTGTGGTTGCAACAATAGCAGGGGCTGCAGTTGTAGGTGAAGCAGTAGTCGTATGTTGCACCGTTGTCGGAGCAGCAGTAGTTGTAGGTGCTGTTGTTGTTGTTGCAACAGTTGTAGGAGCTGCTGTCGTTGGTGCATCAGCAGTTGTAGGTGAAGCAGTAGTTGTAGGTGAAGCAGTAGTTGTAGGTTGCATCGTTGTCGGAGCAGCAGTAGTTGTAGGTGCTGCTGTTGTTGTTGCAACAGTAGTAGGGGCTGCTGCCGTTGGTGCAGCAGTAGTTGTAGGTGCTGGTGCTGTTGTTGTTGCAACAGTAGGAGGTACTGCTGTGGTAGGTGCAGCATTAGTTGTAGGTGCTGCTGTTGTTGTTGCAACAGTTGTAGGTGCTGCTGTTGTTGTTGCAATAGTAGTAGGGGCTACTGTTGTTGTTGCAACAGTTGTTGGTGCTGCTGTTGTTGTTGCAATAGTAGTAGGGGCTGCAGTTGTTGTTGCAACAGTAGTGGGGGCTGCAGTTGTTGTTGCAACAGTGGTAGGGGCTGCTGTTGTTGTTGCAACAGTTGTTGGTGCTGCTGTAGTTGTAGGTGCTGCTGTTGTTGTTTCAACAGTAGTAGGTGCTGCTGTCGAAGGTGCAGCAGTAGTTATAGGTGCTACTGTTGTTGTTACAACAGTAGTAGTGGCTGCTGTTGTTGTTGCAACAATGATAGGTGCTGCTGTTGTTGTTGCAACAGTAGTAGGGGCTGCAGTTGTAGGTGAAGCAGTAGTCGTAGGTTGCACTGTTGTCAGAGCAGCAGTAGTTGTAGGTGCTGCTGTTGTTGTTGCAACAGTTGTAGGTGCAGCAGTAGTTGCAGGTGTTGCTGTTGTTGTTGCAACAGTCGTAGGGGCTGCAGTTGTAGGTGCAGCAGTAGTTGTAGTTGCTGCTGTTGTTATTGCAACAGTAGTAGGGGCTGCAGTTGTATGTGCAGTAGTAGTTGTAGGTGCTGCTGTTGTTGTTGCAACAGTTGTATGTGCTGCAGTTGTAGGTGAAGCAGTAGTCGTAGGTTGCACTGTTGTCAGAGCAGCAGTAGTTGTAGGTGCTGCTGTTGTTGTTGTAACAGTAGTAGGGGCTGCAGTTGTTGTTGCAACAGTAGTAGGGGCTGCAGTTGTATGTGCAGTAGTAGTTGTAGGTGCTGCTGTTGTTGTTGCAACAGTTGTAGATGCTGCAGTTGTAGGTGAAGCAGTAGTCGTAGGTTGCACCGTTGTCGGAGCAGCAGTAGTTGTAGGTGCTGTTGTTGCAGTTGTTGCAACAGTAGTAGGGGCTGCAGTTGTAGGTGCAGCAGTAGTTGTAGGTGCTGTTGTTGTTGTTGCAACAGTAGTTGTAGGTGCTGTTGTTGTAGTTGTTGCAACAGTAGTTGTAGGTGCTGTTGTTGTAGTTGTTGCAACAGTAGTAGGTGCTTCAGTTGTAGGTGCTGCTGTTGTTGTTGTTGTTGTTGCAACAGTAGTTGTAGGTGCTGTTGTTGTAGTTGTTGCAACAGTAGTAGGTGCTGCTGTCGTTGGTGCAGCAGTAGTTGTAGGTGCTGCTGTTGTTGTTGCAGCAGTAGTAGGTGCTGCAGTTGTTGTCGCAACAGTAGTAGGGGCTGCTGTTGTTGTTGCCACAGTTGTAGGTGCTGCTGTAGTTGTAGGTGCTGCTGTTGTTGTTGCAACAGTAGTAGCGGCAGCAGTTGTAAAAGCAGCAGTAGTTGTAGGTGCTGCTGTCGTAGAAGCAGCAGGAGTAGGAGCTGCTGTCGTTGGTGCAGCAGTAGTTGTCGGTGCTGTTGTTGTAGTTGTTGCAAAAGTAGTAGGGGCTTCAGTTGTAGGTGCAGCAGTAGTTGTAGGTGCAGCAGTAGTTGTAGGTGCTGTTGTTGTAGTTGTTGCAACAGTAGTTGTAGGTGCTGTTGTTGTAATTGTTGCAACAGTAGTAGGTGCTTCAGTTGTAGGTGCTGCTGTAGTTGTAGATGCTGCTGTTGGTGTTGCAATAGTAGTAGGGGCTGCAGTTGTAGGTGCTGCTGTAGTTGGAGGGGATGCAGTTGTAAGAGCAGCCGTAGTTGTAGATGCTGCTGTTGTTGTTGCAACAGTTGTAGGGGCTGCAGTTGTAGGTGCAACAGTAGTTGTAGGTTGCATTGTTGTCAGAGCAGCAGTAGTTGTAGGTGCTGCTGTTGTTGTTGCAACAGTGGTAGGGGCTGCAGTTATTGTTGCAACAGTAGTAGGGGCTACTGATGTTGTTGCAACAGTAGTAGGGGCTGCAGTTGTAGGTGCTGCTGTAGTTGTAGGTGCTGCTGTTGTTGTTGCAACAGTAGTAGGTGCTTCAGTTGTAGGTGCTGCTGTTGTTGTTGTTGTTGCAACAGTAGTTGTAGGTGCTGTTGTTGTAGTTGTTGCAACAGTAGTAGGTGCTGCTGTCGTTGGTGCAGCAGTAGTTGTAGGTGCTGCTGTTGTTGTTGCAACGGTAGTAGGGGCTGCAGTTGTAGGTGCAGCAGTAGTTGTAGGTGCTGCTGTTGTTGTTGCAACAGTAGTAGGTGCTGCAGTTGTTGTTGCAACAGTAGTAGGGGCTGCTGTTGTTGTTGCAACAGTAGTAGGGGCTGCTGTTGTTGTTGCAACAGTTGTAGGTGCTGCTGTAGTTGTAGGTGCTGCTGTTGTTGTTGCAATAGTGGTAGGGGCTGGAGTTGTTGTTGCAACAGTAGTAGGGGCTGCAGTTGTTGTTGCAACAGTAGTAGGGGCTGCTGTTGTTGTTGCAACAGTTGTAAGTGCTGCTGTTGTTGTTGCAATAGTAGTAGGGGCTGAGGTTGTAGGTGCTGCTGTAGTTGTAGGTGCTGCTGTTGTTGTTGCAACAGTAGTTGGGGCTGCAGTTGTTGTTGCAACAGTAGTAGGGGCTGCTGTTGTTGTTGCAACAGTAGTAGGGGCTGCTGTCGTAGGTAAAGCATTAGTCGTAGGTGCTGCTGTTGTTGTTGCAACAGTAGTAGGGGCTGCAGTTGTTGTTGCAACAGTAGTAGGGGCTGCTGTTGTTGTTGCAACAGTTGTAGATGCTGCTGTTGTTGTTGCAATAGTAGTAGGGGCTGAGATTGTAGGTGCTGCTGTAGTTGTAGGTGCTGCTGTTGTTTTTGCAACGGTAGTAGGGGCTGCTGTCGTTGGTGCAGCAGAAGTTGTCGGTGAAGCAGTAGTCGTAGGTTGCACTGTTGTCAGAGCAGCAGTAGTTGTAGGTGCTGTTGTTGTAGTTGTTGCAACAGTAGTAGGGGCTGCAGTTGTAGGTGTATCAGTAGTTGTAGGTGCTGCTGTTGTTGTTGCAACAGTAGTAGGTGCTGTTGTTGTTGTTGCAACAGTAGTGGGGGCTGCAGTTGTCGGTGTATCAGTAGTTGTAGGTGCTGCTGTCGTAGGTGCAACAGTTGTAGGTGCTGCCGTCGTAGGTGCAGAAGTAGTTGTAGGTGTTGCTGTTGTTGTTGCAACAGTAGTAGGGGCTGTAGTTGTAGGTGCTGCTGTAGTTGTAGGTGTTGCTGTTGTTGTTGTTGTTGTTGCAACAGTAGTAGGGGCTGCAGTTGTAGGTGCTGCTGTAGTTGTAGGTGTTGCTGTTGTTGTTGCAACAGTAGTAGGGGCTGTAGTTGTTGTAGCAACAGTAGTAGGGGCTGCAGTTGTAGGTGAAGCAGTAGTTGTAGGTGCTGTTGTTGTAGTTGTTGCAACAGTAGTAGGTGCTGCTGTTGTAAGAGCAGCAGTAGTTGCAGGTGCTGCTGTTGTTGTTGCAACAGTAGTAGGTGCTGTTCTTGTTGTTGCAACAGTAGTAGGGGCTGCAGTTGTAGGTGCAGCAGTAGTGCTAGGTGCTGATACTGTTGTTGCAACAGTAGTAGGGGCTGCAGTTGTAGGTGCAGCAGTAGTTGCAGGTGTTGCTGTTGTTGTTGCAACAGTCGTAGGGGCTGCAGTTGTAGGTGCAGCAGTAGTTGTAGTTGCTGCTGTTGTTGTTGCAACAGTAGCTGTAGGTGCTGCTGTTGGTGTTGCAACAGTAGTTGTAGGTGCTGATGTTGTTGTTGCAACAGTAGTAGGGGCTGCAGTTGTAGGTGCACTAGTAGTTGTAGGTGCTGCTGTTGTTGTTGCAACAGTAGTAGGTGCTGTTGTTGTTGTTGTTGTTGCAACAGTAGTAGGGGCTGCAGTTGTAGGTGAAGCAGTAATCATAGGTGCATTAGTAGTTGTATGTGCTGCTGTTGTTGTTGCAACAGTAGTAGGGGCTGCAGTTGTTGTTGCGACAGTAGTAGGGGCTGCTGTCGTAGGTGCAGCATTAGTTGTAGGTGCTGCTGTTGTTGTAGCAACAGTTGTAGATGCTGCAGTTGTAGGTGAAGCAGTAGTCGTAGGTTGCACCGTTGTCGGAGCAGCAGTAGTTGTAGGTGCTGTTGTTGCAGTTGTTGCAACAGTAGTAGGGGCTGCAGTTGTAGGTGCAGCAGTAGTTGTAGGTGCTGTTGTTGTTGTTGCAACAGTAGTTGTAGGTGCTGTTGTTGTAGTTGTTGCAACAGCAGTAGGTGCTTCAGTTGTAGGTGCTGCTGTTGTTGTTGTTGTTGTTGCAACAGTTGTTGTAGTTGTTGCAACAGTAGTAGTTGCTGCTGTCGTTGGTGCAGCAGTAGTTGTAAGTGCTGCTGTTGTTGTTGCAGCAGTAGTAGGTGCTGCAGTTGTTGTCGCAACATTAGTAGGGGCTGCTGTTGTTGTTGCCACAGTTGTAGGTGCTGCTGTAGTTGTAGGTGCTGCTGTTGTTGTTGCAACAGTAGTAGCGGCAGCAGTTGTAAAAGCAGCAGTAGTTGTAGGTGCTGCTGTCGTAGAAGCAGCAGGAGTAGGAGCTGCTGTCGTTGGTGCAGCAGTAGTTGTCGGTGCTGTTGTTGTAGTTGTTGCAACAGTAGTAGGGGCTGCAGTTGTAGGTGCAGCAGTAGTTGTAGGTGCAACAGTAGTTGTAGGTGCTGTTGTTGTAGTTGTTGCAACAGTAGTTGTAGGTGCTGTTGTTGTAATTGTTGCAACAGTAGTAGGTGCTTCAGTTGTAGGTGCTGCTGTAGTTGTAGATGCTGCTGTTGGTGTTGCAATAGTAGTAGGGGCTGCAGTTGTAGGTGCTGCTGTAGTTGGAGGGGATGCAGTTGTAAGAGCAGCCGTAGTTGTAGATGCTGCTGTTGTTGTTGCAACAGTTGTAGGGGCTGCAGTTGTAGGTGCAACAGTAGTTGTAGGTTGCACTGTTGTCAGAGCAGCAGTAGTTGTAGGTGCTGCTGTTGTTGTTGCAACAGTAGTAGGGGCTGCAGTTGTTGTTGCAACAGTAGTAGGGGCTACTGATGTTGTTGCAACAGTAGTAGGGGCTGCAGTTGTAGGTGCTGCTGTAGTTGTAGGTGCTGCTGTTGTTGTTGCAACAGTAGTAGGTGCTTCAGTTGTAGGTGCTGCTGTTGTTGTTGTTGTTGTTGTTGCAACAGTAGTTGTAGGTGCTGTTGTTGTAGTTGTTGCAACAGTAGTAGGTGCTGCTGTCGTTGGTGCAGCAGTAGTTGTAGGTGCTGCTGTTGTTGTTGCAACGGTAGTAGGGGCTGCAGTTGTAGGTGCAGCAGTAGTTGTAGGTGCTGCTGTTGTTGTTGCAACAGTAGTAGGTGCTGCAGTTGTTGTTGCAACAGTAGTAGGGGCTGCTGTTGTTGTTGCAACAGTAGTAGGGGCTGCTGTTGTTGTTGCAACAGTTGTAGGTGCTGCTGTAGTTGTAGGTGCTGCTGTTGTTGTTGCAATAGTGGTAGGGGCTGGAGTTGTTGTTGCAACAGTAGTAGGGGCTGCAGTTGTTGTTGCAACACTAGTAGGGGCTGCTGTTGTTGTTGCAACAGTTGTAAGTGCTGCTGTTGTTGTTGCAATAGTAGTAGGGGCTGAGGTTGTAGGTGCTGCTGTAGTTGTAGGTGCTGCTGTTGTTGTTGCAACAGTAGTTGGGGCTGCAGTTGTTGTTGCAACAGTAGTAGGGGCTGCAGTTGTTGTTGCAACAGTAGTAGGGGCTGCTGTCGTAGGTAAAGCATTAGTCGTAGGTGCTGCTGTTGTTGTTGCAACAGTAGTAGGGGCTGCAGTTGTTGTTGCAACAGTAGTAGGGGCTGCTGTTGTTGTTGCAACAGTTGTAGATGCTGCTGTTGTTGTTGCAATAGTAGTAGGGGCTGAGATTGTAGGTGCTACTGTTGTTTTTGCAACGGTAGTAGGGGCTGCTGTCGTTGGTGCAGCAGTAGTTGTAGGTGCTGCTGTTGTTGTTGCAACAATTGTAGGTGCTGCTGTTGTTGTTTCAACAGTAGTAGGGGCTGCAGTTGTAGGTGAAGCAGTAGTCGTAGGTTGCACCGTTGTCGGAGCAGCAGTAGTTGTAGGTGCAGCAGTAGTTGTAGGTGCTACTGATGTTGTTGCAACAGTAGTAGGTGCTGCTGTCGAAGGTGCAGCAGTAGTTTTAGGTGCTGCTGTTTTTGTTGCAACAGTAGTAGTGGCTGCTGTTATTATTGCAACAGCAGTAGGTGCTGCTATTGTTGTTGCAACAGTAGTAGGGGCTGCAGTTGTAGGTGAAGCAGTAGTTGTAGGTGCTGCTGTTATTGTTGCAACAGTTGTAGGAGCTGCTGTCGTTGATGCAGCAGTATTTGTAGGTGCTACTGTTGTTGTTGCAACAGTAGTCGTAGGTTGCACTGTTGTCAGAGCAGCAGTAGTTGTAGTTGCTGTTGTTGTAGTTGTTGCAACAGTAGTAGGTGCTGCTGTCGTAGGTGCAGCAGTAGTTGTAGGTGCTGCTGTTGTTGTTGCAACATTAGTAGGGGCTGCAGTTGTAGGTGCTGCTGTTGTTGTTGTTGTTGTTGTTGCAACAGTAGTTGTAGGTGCTGTTGTTGCAGTTGTTGCTACAGTAGTAGGTGCTGCTATCGTTGTTTCAACATTAGTAGGGGCTGCAGTTTTAAGTGCTCCTGTTGTTTTTGTTGCAGCAGTAGTTGTAGGTGCTGCTGTTGTTGTTGCAACAGTAGTAGGGGCTGCTGTCGTTGGTGCAGCAGTAGTTGTAGGTGCTGCTGTTGTTGTTGCAACAGTTGTAGGAGCTGCTGTCGTTGGTGCAGCAGCAGTTGTAGGTGAAGCAGTAGTTGTAGGTTGCATCGTTGTCGGAGTAGCAGTAGTTGTAGGTGCTGCTGTTGTTGTTGCAACAGTAGTAGGGGCTGCTGCCGTTGGTGCAGCAGTAGTTGTAGGTGCTGGTGCTGTTGTTGTTGCAACAGTAGGAGGTACTGCTGTCGTAGGTGCAGCAGTAGTTGTAGGTGCTGCTGTTGTTGTTGCAACAGTAGTAGGGGCTGCTGTCGTTGGTGCATCAGTAGTTGTAGGTGCTGCTGTTGTTGTTGCAACAGTTGTAGGTGCTGCTGTTGTTGTTGCAACAGTAGTAGGGGCTGCAGTTGTAGGTGAAGCAGTAGTCGTAGGTTGCACCGTTGTCGGAGCAGCAGTAGTTGTAGATGCTGCTGTTGTTGTTGCAACAGTAGTAGGGGCTGCAATTGTTGTTGCAATAGTAGTAGGGGCTACTGTTGTTGTTGCAACAGTTGTTGGTGCTGCTGTTGTTGTTGCAATAGTAGTAGGGGCTGCAGTTGTTGTTGCAACAGTAGTAGGGGCTGCAGTTGTTGTTGCAACAGTGGTAGGGGCTGCTGTTGTTGTTGCAACAGTTGTAGGTGCTGCTGTAGTTGTAGGTGCTGCTGTTGTTGTTGCAACAGTAGTAGGTGCTGCTGTCGAAGGTGCAGCAGTAGTTATAGGTGCTACTGTTGTTGTTGCAACAGTAGTAGTGGCTGCTGTTGTTGTTGCAACAATGGTAGGTGCTGCTGTTGTTGTTGCAACAGTAGTAGGGGCTGCAGTTGTAGGTGAAGCAGTAGTCGTAGGTTGCACTGTTGTCAGAGCAGCAGTAGTTGTAGGTGCTGCTGTTGTTGTTGCAACAGTTGTAGGAGCTGCTGTCGTTGGTGCAGCAGTAGTTGTAGGTTGCACTGTTGTCAGAGCAGCAATAGTTGTAGGTGCTGCTGTTGTTGTTGCAACAGTTGTAGGAGCTGCTGTCGTTGGTGCAGCAGTAGTTGTAGGTGATACTGTTGTTGTTGCAACAGTAGTCGTAGGTTGCACTGTTGTCAGAGCAGCAGTAGTTGTAGGTGCTGTTGTTGTAGTTGTTGCAACAGTAGTAGGTGCTGCTGTCGTAGGTGCAGCAGTAGTTGTAGGTGCTGCTGTTGTTGTTGCAACAGTAGTAGGGGCTGCTGTCGTTGGTGCAGCAGTAGTTGTAGGTGCTGCTGTTGTTGTTGCAACAGTAGTAGGGGCTGCAGTTGTAGGTGAAGCAGTAGTTGTAGGTGGCACCGTTGTCGGAGTAGCAGTAGTTGTAGTTGCTGCTGTTGTTGTTGCAACAGTAGTAGGGGCTGCAGTTGTAGGTACAGCAGTAGTTGTAGGTGCTGCTGTTGTTGTTGCAACAGTTGTAGGTGCTGCTGTTGTTGTTGCAACAGTAGTAGGGGCTGCAGTTGTAGGTGCGGCAGTAGTTGTAGGTGCTGCAGTTGTGGTTGCAACTGTAGTAGGAGCTGCTGTCGTTGGTGCAGCAGTAGTTGTAGGTGCTACTGTTGTTGTTGAAACAGTAGTCGTAGGTTGCACTGTTGTCAGAGCAGCAGTAGTTGTAGGTGCTGTTGTTGTAGTTGTTGCAACAGTAGTAGGTGCTGCTGTCGTAGGTGCAGCAGTAGTTGTAGGTGCTGCTGTTGTTGTTGCAACAGTAGTAAGGGCTGCAGTTGTAGGTGAAGCAGTAGTTGTAGGTTGCACCGTTGTCGGAGCAGCAGTAGTTGTAGTTGCTGCTGTTGTTGTTGAAACCGTAGTAGGGGCTGCAGTTGTAGGTACAGCAGTAGTTGTAGGTGCTGCTGTTGTTGTTGCAACAGTAGTAGGGGCTGCAGTTGTAGGTGCGGCAGTAGTTGTAGGTGCTGCTGTTGTGGTTGCAACTGTAGTAGGGGCTGCAGTTGTTGGTGAAGCAGTAGTTGTAGGTGGCACCGTTGTCGGAGCAGCAGTCGTTGTAGTTGCTGCTGTTGTTGTTGCAACAGTAGTAGGGGCTGCAGTTGTAGGTACAGCAGTAGTTGTAGGTGCTGCTGTTGTGGTTGCAACAGTAGTAGGGTCTGCTGTCGTTGGTGCAGCAGTAGTTGTAGGTGCTGCTGCTGTTGTTGTTGCAACAGTAGCAGGTGCTGCTGTCGTAGGTGCAGCAGTAGTTGTAGGTGCTGCTGTTGTTGTTGCAACAGTTGTAGGTGCTAATGATGTTGTTGCAACAGTAGTAGGGGCTGCTGTCGTTGGTGAAGCAGTAGTTGTAGGGGCTGCTGTTGTTGTTGCAACAGTTGTAGGTGCTGCTGTTGTTGTTGCAACAGTAGTAGGGGCTGCAGTTGTAGGTGAAGCAGTAGTCGTAGGTTGCACCGTTGTCGGAGCAGCAGTAGTTGTAGATGCTGCTGTTGTTGTTGCAACAGTAGTAGGGGCTGCAGTTGTTGTTGCAATAGGAGTAGGGGCTACTGTTGTTGTTACAACAGTTGTTGGTGCTGCTGTTGTTGTTGCAATAGTAGTAGGGGCTGCAGTTGTTGTTGCAACAGTAGTAGGGGCTGCTGTTGTTGTTGCAACAGTTGTAGGTGCTGCTGTAGTTGTAGGTGCTGCTGTTGTTGTTGCAACAGTAGTAGGTGCTGCTGTCGAAGGTGCAGCAGTAGTTGTAGGTGCTGCTGTTGTTGTTGCAACAGTAGTAGTGGCTGCTGTTGTTGTTGCAACAGTAGTAGGGGCTGCAGTTGTAGGTGAAGCAGTAGTCGTAGGTTGCACTGTTGTCAGAGCAACAGTAGTTGTAGGTGCTGTTGTTGTAGTTGTTTCAACAGTAGTAAGTGCTGCTGTCGTAGGTGCAACAGTTGTAGGGGCTGCTGTCGTTGGTGCAGTAGTTGTAGGGGCTGCTGTTGTTGTTGCAACAGTAGCAGGTGCTGCTGTCGTAGGTGCAACAGTTGTAGGGGCTGCTGTCGTTGGTGCAGTAGTTGTAGGGGCTGCAGTTGTAGGTGCTGTTGTAGGTGCTGCTGTTGTTGTTGCAACAGTAGTTGTAGGTTTTACTGTTGTCAGAGCAGCAGTAGTTGTAGGTGCTGCTGTTGTTGTTGCAACAGTAGTAGGGGCTGCAGTTGTAGGTGCAGCAGTAGTTGCAGATGCTGCTGTTGTTGTTGCAATAGTAGTAGGGGCTGCAGTTGTAGGTGCAGCAGTAGTTGTAGATGCTGCTGTTGGTGTTGCAATAGTAGTAGGGGCTGCAGTTGTAGGTGCTGCTGTAGTCGTAGGTTGCACCGTTGTCGGAGCAGCAGTAGTTGTAGTTGCTGCTGTCATTGTTGCAACAGTTGTAGGAGCTGCTGTCGTTGGTGCAGCAGTAGTTGTAGGTGCTACTGTTGTTGTTGCAACAGTAGTCGTAGGTTGCACTGTTGTCAGAGCAGCAGTAGTTGTAGATGCTGCTGTTGTTGTTGCAATAATAGTAGGGGCTGCAGTTGTTGTTGCAACAGTAGTAGGGGCTGCAGTTGTTTTTGCAATAGTAGTAGGGGCTGCTGTTGTTGTTGCAATAGTAGTAGGGGCTGCTGTTGTTGTTGCAACAGTTGTAGGTGCTGCTGTTGTTGTTGCAATAGTAGTAGGGGCTGCAGTTGTTGTTGCAACAGTAGTAGGGGCTGCAGTTGTTGTTGCAACAGTAGTAGGGGCTGCTGTTGTTGTTGCAACAGTTGTAGGTGCTGCTGTTGTTGTTGCAATAGTAGTAGGGGCTGCAGTTGTTGTTGCAACAGTAGTAGGGGCTGCAGTTGTTTTTGCAATAGTAGTAGGGGCTGCTGTTGTTGTTGCAATAGTAGTAGGGGCTGCTGTTGTTGTTGCAACAGTTGTAGGTGCTGCAGTTGTTGTTGCAACAGTAGTAGGTGCTTTTGTTGTTGTTGCAACCGTTGTAGGTGCTGCTGTTGTTGTTGCAACATTAGTAGGGGCTGCAGTTGTAGGTGCAGCAGTAGTTGTAGGTGCTGCTGTTGTTGTTCCAACAGTTGTAGGTGCTGCTGTTGTTGTTGCAACAGTAGTAGGGGCTTCAGTTGTAGGTGCAGCAGTAGTTGTAGGTACTGCTGTTGTTGTTACAACCGTTGTAGGTGCTGCTGATGTTGTTGCAACCGTAGTAGGGGCTACAGTTGTAGGAGCAGCTGTTGTTGTAGGTGGCACTGTCGTCTTTGAAACTGTAGTTGTAGGTGCTGCTGTTGTTGCTACAGTAGTAGATGCTGCTGTCGTTGTTGCAACAGTAGTAGGTGCTGCTGTCGTAGGTGCAGCAGTAGTTGTAGGTGCTGCTGTCGTTGTTGCAACAGTAGTAGGGGCTGCAGTTGTAGGTGTAGCAGTAGTTGTAGGTGTTGCTTTTGTTGTTGCAACATTAGTAGGGGCTGCTGTTGTTGCAACAGTTGTAGATGCTGCTGTCGTAGGTGCAGCAGTAGTTGTAGGTGAAACCGTTGTCTGAGCAGTTGTAGTTGTAGGTGCTGCTGTTGTTGTTGCAACAGTAATAGGTGCTGCTATTGTTGTTGCAACAGTAGTTGTAGGTGCTGCTGTTGTTGTTGCAACAGTAGTAGGTGCTGCCGTCGGTGCAGCAATAGTTGTAGGTGGCACCGTTGTCGGAGCAGCAGTAGTTGTAGGTGCTGCTGTTGTTGCAACATTAGTAGGGGCTGCTGTTGTTGCAACAATTGTAGATGCTGCTGTCGTAGTTGCAGCAGTAGTTGTAGGTGAAACCGTTGTCTGAGCAGTTGTAGTTGTAGGTGCTGCTGTTGTTGTTGCAACAGTAATAGGTGCTGCTATTGTTGTTGCAACAGTAGTTGTAGGTGCTGCTGTTGTTGTTGCAACAGTAGTAGTGGCTGCAGTTGTAGGTGAAGCAGTAGTTGTAGGTGAAGCAGTAGTTGTACGTTGCACCGTTGTTTGAGCAGCAGTAGTTGTAGCTGCTGCTGTTGTTGTTGCAACAGTAGTAGGGGCTGCAGTTGTAGGTGCTGCTGTTGTTGTTGTTGCAACAGTAGTAGGGGCTGTTGTTGTAGGTGAAGCAGTAGTTGTAGGTGCTGCTGTTGTGGTTGCAACAGTAGTCGTAGGTTGCACCGTTGTCGGAGCAGCAGTAGTAGTAGGTGCTGCTGTCGTAGGTGCAGCAGTAGTTGTAGGTGCTGCTGTTGTGGTTGCAACAATAGCAGGGGCTGCAGTTGTAGGTGAAGCAGTAGTCGTATGTTGCACCGTTGTCGGAGCAGCAGTAGTTGTAGGTGCTGTTGTTGTTGTTGCAACAGTTGTAGGAGCTGCTGTCGTTGGTGCATCAGCAGTTGTAGGTGAAGCAGTAGTTGTAGGTGAAGCAGTAGTTGTAGGTTGCATCGTTGTCGGAGCAGCAGTAGTTGTAGGTGCTGCTGTTGTTGTTGCAACAGTAGTAGGGGCTGCTGCCGTTGGTGCAGCAGTAGTTGTAGGTGCTGGTGCTGTTGTTGTTGCAACAGTAGGAGGTACTGCTGTCGTAGGTGCAGCATTAGTTGTAGGTGCTGCTGTTGTTGTTGCAACAGTTGTAGGTGCTGCTGTTGTTGTTGCAATAGTAGTAGGGGCTACTGTTGTTGTTGCAACAGTTGTTGGTGCTGCTGTTGTTGTTGC
Source organism: Notothenia rossii (assembly GCF_949606895.1). Taxonomy (NCBI): domain Eukaryota; kingdom Metazoa; phylum Chordata; class Actinopteri; order Perciformes; family Nototheniidae; genus Notothenia; species Notothenia rossii. Next base: position 30,842,319 of record NC_136901.1, on the reverse strand, counting down.
AATAGTAGTAGGGGCTGCAGTTGTTGTTGCAACAGTAGTGGGGGCTGCAGTTGTTGTTGCAACAGTGGTAGGGGCTGCTGTTGTTGTTGCAACAGTTGTTGGTGCTGCTGTAGTTGTAGGTGCTGCTGTTGTTGTTTCAACAGTAGTAGGTGCTGCTGTCGAAGGTGCAGCAGTAGTTATAGGTGCTACTGTTGTTGTTGCAACAGTAGTAGTGGCTGCTGTTGTTGTTGCAACAATGATAGGTGCTGCTGTTGTTGTTGCAACAGTAGTAGGGGCTGCAGTTGTAGGTGAAGCATTAGTCGTAGGTTGCACTGTTGTCAGAGCAGAAGTAGTTGTAGGTGCTGCTGTTGTTGTTGCAACAGTTGTAGGTGCAGCAGTAGTTGCAGGTGTTGCTGTTGTTGTTGCAACAGTCGTAGGGGCTGCAGTTGTAGGTGCAGCAGTAGTTGTAGTTGCTGCTGTTGTTATTGCAACAGTAGTAGGGGCTGCAGTTGTATGTGCAGTAGTAGTTGTAGGTGCTGCTGTTGTTGTTGCAACAGTTGTATGTGCTGCAGTTGTAGGTGAAGCAGTAGTCGTAGGTTGCACTGTTGTCAGAGCAGCAGTAGTTGTAGGTGCTGCTGTTGTTGTTGTAACAGTAGTAGGGGCTGCAGTTGTTGTTGCAACAGTAGTAGGGGCTGCAGTTGTATGTGCAGTAGTAGTTGTAGGTGCTGCTGTTGTTGTTGCAACAGTTGTAGATGCTGCAGTTGTAGGTGAAGCAGTAGTCGTAGGTTGCACCGTTGTCGGAGCAGCAGTAGTGGTAGGTGCTGTTGTTGCAGTTGTTGCAACAGTAGTAGGGGCTGCAGTTGTAGGTGCAGCAGTAGTTGTAGGTGCTGTTGTTGTTGTTGCAACAGTAGTTGTAGGTGCTGTTGTTGTAGTTGTTGCAACAGTAGTTGTAGGTGCTGTTGTTGTAGTTGTTGCAACAGTAGTAGGTGCTTCAGTTGTAGGTGCTGCTGTTGTTGTTGTTGTTGTTGCAACAGTAGTTTTAGGTGCTGTTGTTGTAGTTGTTGCAACAGTAGTAGGTGCTGCTGTCGTTGGTGCAGCAGTAGTTGTAGGTGCTGCTGTTGTTGTTGCAGCAGTAGTAGGTGCTGCAGTTGTTGTCGCAACAGTAGTAGGGGCTGCTGTTGTTGTTGCCACAGTTGTAGGTGCTGCTGTAGTTGTAGGTGCTGCTGTTGTTGTTGCAACAGTAGTAGCGGCAGCAGTTGTAAAAGCAGCAGTAGTTGTAGGTGCTGCTGTCGTAGAAGCAGCAGGAGTAGGAGCTGCTGTCGTTGGTGCAGCAGTAGTTGTCGGTGCTGTTGTTGTAGTTGTTGCAACAGTAGTAGGGGCTGCAGTTGTAGGTGCAGCAGTAGTTGTAGGTGCAGCAGTAGTTGTAGGTGCTGTTGTTGTAGTTGTTGCAACAGTAGTTGTAGGTGCTGTTGTTGTAATTGTTGCAACAGTAGTAGGTGCTTCAGTTGTAGGTGCTGCTGTAGTTGTAGATGCTGCTGTTGGTGTTGCAATAGTAGTAGGGGCTGCAGTTGTAGGTGCTGCTGTAGTTGGAGGGGATGCAGTTGTAAGAGCAGCCGTAGTTGTAGATGCTGCTGTTGTTGTTGCAACAGTTGTAGGGGCTGCAGTTGTAGGTGCAACAGTAGTTGTAGGTTGCACTGTTGTCAGAGCAGCAGTAGTTGTAGGTGCTGCTGTTGTTGTTGCAACAGTGGTAGGGGCTGCAGTTGTTGTTGCAACAGTAGTAGGGGCTACTGATGTTGTTGCAACAGTAGTAGGGGCTGCAGTTGTAGGTGCTGCTGTAGTTGTAGGTGCTGCTGTTGTTGTTGCAACAGTAGTAGGTGCTTCAGTTGTAGGTGCTGCTGTTGTTGTTGTTGTTGCAACAGTAGTTGTAGGTGCTGTTGTTGTAGTTGTTGCAACAGTAGTAGGTGCTGCTGTCGTTGGTGCAGCAGTAGTTGTAGGTGCTGCTGTTGTTGTTGCAACGGTAGTAGGGGCTGCAGTTGTAGGTGCAGCAGTAGTTGTAGGTGCTGCTGTTGTTGTTGCAACAGTAGTAGGTGCTGCAGTTGTTGTTGCAACAGTAGTAGGGGCTGCTGTTGTTGTTGCAACAGTAGTAGGGGCTGCTGTTGTTGTTGCAACAGTTGTAGGTGCTGCTGTAGTTGTAGGTGCTGCTGTTGTTGTTGCAATAGTGGTAGGGGCTGGAGTTGTTGTTGCAACAGTAGTAGGGGCTGCAGTTGTTGTTGCAACAGTAGTAGGGGCTGCTGTTGTTGTTGCAACAGTTGTAAGTGCTGCTGTTGTTGTTGCAATAGTAGTAGGGGCTGAGGTTGTAGGTGCTGCTGTAGTTGTAGGTGCTGCTGTTGTTGTTGCAACAGTAGTTGGGGCTGCAGTTGTTGTTGCAACAGTAGTAGGGGCTGCTGTTGTTGTTGCAACAGTAGTAGGGGCTGCTGTCGTAGGTAAAGCATTAGTCGTAGGTGCTGCTGTTGTTGTTGCAACAGTAGTAGGGGCTGCAGTTGTTGTTGCAACAGTAGTAGGGGCTGCTGTTGTTGTTGCAACAGTTGTAGATGCTGCTGTTGTTGTTGCAATAGTAGTAGGGGCTGAGATTGTAGGTGCTGCTGTAGTTGTAGGTGCTGCTGTTGTTTTTGCAACGGTAGTAGGGGCTGCTGTCGTTGGTGCAGCAGAAGTTGTCGGTGAAGCAGTAGTCGTAGGTTGCACTGTTGTCAGAGCAGCAGTAGTTGTAGGTGCTGTTGTTGTAGTTGTTGCAACAGTAGTAGGGGCTGCAGTTGTAGGTGTATCAGTAGTTGTAGGTGCTGCTGTTGTTGTTGCAACAGTAGTAGGTGCTGTTGTTGTTGTTGCAACAGTAGTGGGGGCTGCAGTTGTCGGTGTATCAGTAGTTGTAGGTGCTGCTGTCGTAGGTGCAACAGTTGTAGGTGCTGCCGTCGTAGGTGCAGAAGTAGTTGTAGGTGTTGCTGTTGTTGTTGCAACAGTAGTAGGGGCTGTAGTTGTAGGTGCTGCTGTAGTTGTAGGTGTTGCTGTTGTTGTTGTTGTTGCAACAGTAGTAGGGGCTGCAGTTGTAGGTGCTGCTGTAGTTGTAGGTGTTGCTGTTGTTGTTGCAACAGTAGTAGGGGCTGTAGTTGTTGTAGCAACAGTAGTAGGGGCTGCAGTTGTAGGTGAAGCAGTAGTTGTAGGTGCTGTTGTTGTAGTTGTTGCAACAGTAGTAGGTGCTGCTGTTGTAAGAGCAGCAGTAGTTGCAGGTGCTGCTGTTGTTGTTGCAACAGTAGTAGGTGCTGTTCTTGTTGTTGCAACAGTAGTAGGGGCTGCAGTTGTAGGTGCAGCAGTAGTGCTAGGTGCTGCTACTGTTGTTGCAACAGTAGTAGGGGCTGCAGTTGTAGGTGCAGCAGTAGTTGCAGGTGTTGCTGTTGTTGTTGCAACAGTCGTAGGGGCTGCAGTTGTAGGTGCAGCAGTAGTTGTAGTTGCTGCTGTTGTTGTTGCAACAGTAGCTGTAGGTGCTGCTGTTGGTGTTGCAACAGTAGTTGTAGGTGCTGATGTTGTTGTTGCAACAGTAGTAGGGGCTGCAGTTGTAGGTGCACTAGTAGTTGTAGGTGCTGCTGTTGTTGTTGCAACAGTAGTAGGTGCTGTTGTTGTTGTTGTTGTTGCAACAGTAGTAGGGGCTGCAGTTGTAGGTGAAGCAGTAATCATAGGTGCATTAGTAGTTGTATGTGCTGCTGTTGTTGTTGCAACAGTAGTAGGGGCTGCAGTTGTTGTTGCGACAGTAGTAGGGGCTGCTGTCGTAGGTGCAGCATTAGTTGTAGGTGCTGCTGTTGTTGTAGCAACAGTTGTAGATGCTGCAGTTGTAGGTGAAGCAGTAGTCGTTGGTTGCACCGTTGTCGGAGCAGCAGTAGTTGTAGGTGCTGTTTTTGCAGTTGTTGCAACAGTAGTAGGGGCTGCAGTTGTAGGTGCAGCAGTAGTTGTAGGTGCTGTTGTTGTTGTTGCAACAGTAGTTGTAGGTGCTGTTGTTGTAGTTGTTGCAACAGCAGTAGGTGCTTCAGTTGTAGGTGCTGCTGTTGTTGTTGTTGTTGTTGCAACAGTAGTTGTAGGTGCTGTTGTTGTAGTTGTTGCAACAGTAGTAGTTGCTGCTGTCGTTGGTGCAGCAGTAGTTGTAAGTGCTGCTGTTGTTGTTGCAGCAGTAGTAGGTGCTGCAGTTGTTGTCGCAACAGTAGTAGGGGCTGCTGTTGTTGTTGCCACAGTTGTAGGTGCTGCTGTAGTTGTAGGTGCTGCTGTTGTTGTTGCAACAGTAGTAGGGGCTGCAGTTGTATGTGCAGTAGTAGTTGTAGGTGCTGCTGTTGTTGTTGCAACAGTTATAGGTGCTGCAGTTGTAGTTGAAGCAGTAGTCGTAGATTGCACCGTTGTCGGAGCAGCAGTAGTTGTAGGTGCTGTTGTTGCAGTTGTTGCAACAGTAGTAGGGGCTGCAGTTGTAGGTGCAGCAGTAGTTGTAGGTGCAGCAGTAGTTGTAGGAGCTGTTGTTGTAGTTGTTGCAACAGTAGTTGTAGGTGCTGTTGTTGTAGTTGTTGCAACAGTAGTAGGTGCTGCTGTCGTTGGTGCAGCAGTAGTTGTAGGTGCTGATGTTGTTGTTGCAACGGTAGTAGGGGCTGCAGTTGTAGGTGCAGCAGTAGTTGTAGGTGCTGCTGTTGTTGTTGCAACAGTAGTAGGTGCTGCAGTTGTTGTTGCAACAGTAGTAGGGGCTGCTGCTGATGTTGTTGCAACAGTAGTAGGTGCTGCTGTTGATGTTGCAATAGTAGTAGGGGCTGCAGTTGTTGTTGCAACAGTAGTAGGGGCTGCAGTTGTTGTTGCAACAGTAGTAGGGGCTGCTGTTGTTGTTGCAACAGTTGTAGGTGCTGCTGTAGTTGTAGGTGCTGCTGTTGTTGTTGCAACAGTAGTAGCGGCAGCAGTTGTAGGTGCTGCTGTTGTAAGAGCAGCAGTAGTTGTAGGTGCTGCTGTCGTAGGTGCAGCAGGAGTAGGAGCTGCAGTTGTAGGTGAAGCAGTAGTTGTAGGTGCTGCTGTTGTTGTTGCAACAGTAGTAGGGGCTGCTGTTGTTGCAACAGTTGTAGGAGCTGCTGTCGTTGGTACAGCAGTAGTTGTAGATGAAGCAGTAGTCGTAGGTTGCATTGTTGTCAGAGCAGCAGTAATTGTAGGTGCTGTTGTTGTAGTTGTTGCAACAGTATTAGGTGCTGCTGTCGTAGGTGCAGCATTAGTTGTAGGTGCTGCTGTTGTTGTTGCAACAGTAGTAGGGGCTGCAGTTGTTGTTGCAACAGTAGTAGGGGCTGCTGTTGTTGTTGCAACAGTTGTAGATTCTGCTGTTGTTGTTGCAATAGTAGTAGGGGCTGAGATTGTAGGTGCTGCTGTAGTTGTAGGTGCTGCTGTTCTTTTTGCAACAGTAGTAGGGGCTGCTGTCGTTGGTGCAGCAGAAGTTGTAGGTGAAGCAGTAGTCGTAGGTTGCACTGTTGTCAGAGCAGCAGTAGTTGTAGGTGCTGTTGTTGTAGTTGTTGCAACAGTAGTAGGTGCTGTTGTTGTTGTTGTTGCAACAGTAGTGGGGGCTGCAGTTGTAGGTGTATCAGTAGTTGTAGGTGCTGCTGTCGTAGGTGCAACAGTTGTAGGTGCTGCTGTCGTAGGTGCAGAAGTAGTTGTAGATGCTGCTGTTATTGTTGCAACAGTAGTAGGGGCTGCAGTCGTACGTGTTGCTGTAGTTGTAGGTGTTGCTGTTGTTGTTGCAACAGTAGTAGTGGCTGCAGTTGTTGTAGCAACAGTAGTAGGGGCTGCTGTTGTAGGTGCTGCAGTTGTAGATGCTGCTGTTGTTGTAGGTTGCACTGTTGTCAGAGCAGCAGTAGATGTAGGTGCTGCTGTTGTTGTTGCAACAGTAGTTGTAGGTGCTGCTGTTGTTGTTGCAACAGTAGTAGGTGCTGCTGTCGTCGGTGCAGTAGTTGTAGGAGCTGCTGTAGTTGTAGGTGCTGCTGTTGTTATTGCAACAGTAGTAGGGGCTGCAGTTGTTGTTGCAAAAGTAGTAGGGGCTGCTGTTGTTGCAATAGTAGTAGGGGCTTCAGTTGTAGGTGCTGTTGTAGGTGCTGCTGTTGTTGTTGCAACAGTAGTTGTAGGTTGCACTGTTGTCAGAGCAGCAGTAGTTATAGGGGCTGCTGTTGTTGTTGCAACAGTAGTAGGGGCTGCAGTTGTAGGTGCAGCAGTAGTTGTAGATGCTGCTGTTGTTGTTGCAATAGTAGTAGGGGCTGCAGTTGTAGGTGCAGCAGTAGTAGGGGCTGCAGTTGTTGTTGCAACAGTAGTAGGGGCTGCAGTTGTTGTTGCAACAGTAGTAGGGGCTGCAGTTGTAGGTGCATCGGTAGTTGTAGGTGCTGCTGTTGTTGTTGCAACAGTAGTAGGGGCTGCAGTTGTAAGAGCAGCAGTAGTTGTAGATGCTGCTGTTGTTGTTGCAACAGTTGTAGATGCTGCTGTCGTTGGTGCAGCAGTAGTTGTAGGTGAAGCCGTAGTCGTAGGTTGCACTGTTGTCAGAGCAGCAGTAGTTGTAGGTGCTGCTGTTGTTGTTGCAACAATAGAAGGGGCTGCAGTTGTTGTTGCAACAGTAGTAGGGGCTGCTGTTGTTGTTGCAACAGTAGTAGGGGCTGCAGTTGTAGGTGCTGCTGTAGTTGTAGGTGCTGCTGTTGTTGTTGCAACAATAGAAGGGGCTGCAGTTGTTGTTGCAACAGTAGTAGGGGCTGCTGTTGTTGTTGCAACAGTTGTAGGGGCTGCAGTTGTAGGTGCAGCAGTAGTTGTAGGTGCTGCTGTTGTTGTTGCAACTGTTGTAGGTGCTGCAGTTCTAGGTGAAGCAGTAGTCGTAGGTTGCACCGTTGTCGGACCAGCAGTAGTTGTAGGTGCTGTTGTTGTTGTTGCAACAGTAGTAGGTGCTGTTGTTGTTGTTGCAACAGTAGTAGGGGCTGCAGTTGTAGGTTTATCAGTAGTTGTAGGTGCTGCTGTCGTTGTTGCAACAGTAGTAGGTGCTGTTGTTGTTGTTGCAACAGTAGTAGGGGCTGCAGTTGTAGGTTTATCAGTAGTTGTAGGTGCTGCTGTCGTAGGTGCAACAGTTGTAGGGGCTGCAGTTGTAGGTGCTGCTGTAGTTATAGGTGCTGCTGTTGTTGTTGCAACAGTAGTAGGGGCTGCAGTTGTTGTTGCAACAGTAGTAGGGGCTGCTGTTGTTGTTGCAACAGTAGTAGGGGCTGCAGTTGTAGGTTTATCAGTAGTTGTAGGTGCTGCTGTCGTAGGTGCAACAGTAGTAGGTGCTGCTGTTGTTGTTGCAACAGTAGTAGGTGCTGTTGTTGTTGTTGCAACAGTAGTAGGGGCTGCAGTTGTAGGTGTTCCAGTAGTTGTAGGTGCTGCTGTTGTTGTTGCAACAGTAGTAGGTGCTGTTGTTGTTGTTGCAACAGTAGTAGGGGCTGCAGTTGTAGGTTTATCAGTAGTTGTAGGTGCTGCTGTCGTAGGTGCAACAGTTGTAGGGGCTGCAGTTGTAGGTGCTGCTGTAGTTGTAGGTGCTGCTGTTGTAGTTGTTGCAACAGTAGTAGGTGCTGTTGTTGTTGTTGCAACAGTAGTAGGGGCTGCAGTTGTAGGTTTATCAGTAGTTGTAGGTGCTGCTGTCGTAGGTGCAACAGTTGTAGGGGCTGCAGTTGTAGGTGCTGCTGTAGTTGTAGGTGCTGTTGTTGTAGTTGTTGCAACAGTAGTAGGGGCTGCAGTTGTAGGTGCTGCTGTGGTTGGTGCAGCAGTAGTTGTAGGTGAAGCAGTTGTTGTAGGTTGCACTGTTGTCAGAGCCGCAGTAGATGTAGGTGCTGCTGTTGTTGTTGCAACAGTAGTAGGTGCTGTTGTTGTTGTTGTTGCAACAGTAGTAGGTGCTGTTGTCAGAGCAGCAGTAGATGTAGGTGCTGCTGTTGTTGTTGCAACAGTAGTAGGTGCTGTTGTTGTTGTTGTTGCAACAGTTATAGGTGCTGCAGTTGTAGTTGAAGCAGTAGTCGTAGATTGCACCGTTGTCGGAGCAGCAGTAGTTGTAGGTGCTGTTGTTGCAGTTGTTGCAACAGTAGTAGGGGCTGCAGTTGTAGGTGCAGCAGTAGTTGTAGGTGCAGCAGTAGTTGTAGGAGCTGTTGTTGTAGTTGTTGCAACAGTAGTTGTAGGTGCTGTTGTTGTAGTTGTTGCAACAGTAGTAGGTGCTGCTGTCGTTGGTGCAGCAGTAGTTGTAGGTGCTGATGTTGTTGTTGCAACGGTAGTAGGGGCTGCAGTTGTAGGTGCAGCAGTAGTTGTAGGTGCTGCTGTTGTTGTTGCAACAGTAGTAGGTGCTGCAGTTGTTGTTGCAACAGTAGTAGGGGCTGCTGCTGATGTTGTTGCAACAGTAGTAGGTGCTGCTGTTGATGTTGCAATAGTAGTAGGGGCTGCAGTTGTTGTTGCAACAGTAGTAGGGGCTGCAGTTGTTGTTGCAACAGTAGTAGGGGCTGCTGTTGTTGTTGCAACAGTTGTAGGTGCTGCTGTAGTTGTAGGTGCTGCTGTTGTTGTTGCAACAGTAGTAGCGGCAGCAGTTGTAGGTGCTGCTGTTGTAAGAGCAGCAGTAGTTGTAGGTGCTGCTGTCGTAGGTGCAGCAGGAGTAGGAGCTGCAGTTGTAGGTGAAGCAGTAGTTGTAGGTGCTGCTGTTGTTGTTGCAACAGTAGTAGGGGCTGCTGTTGTTGCAACAGTTGTAGGAGCTGCTGTCGTTGGTACAGCAGTAGTTGTAGATGAAGCAGTAGTCGTAGGTTGCATTGTTGTCAGAGCAGCAGTAATTGTAGGTGCTGTTGTTGTAGTTGTTGCAACAGTATTAGGTGCTGCTGTCGTAGGTGCAGCATTAGTTGTAGGTGCTGCTGTTGTTGTTGCAACAGTAGTAGGGGCTGCAGTTGTTGTTGCAACAGTAGTAGGGGCTGCTGTTGTTGTTGCAACAGTTGTAGATTCTGCTGTTGTTGTTGCAATAGTAGTAGGGGCTGAGATTGTAGGTGCTGCTGTAGTTGTAGGTGCTGCTGTTCTTTTTGCAACAGTAGTAGGGGCTGCTGTCGTTGGTGCAGCAGAAGTTGTAGGTGAAGCAGTAGTCGTAGGTTGCACTGTTGTCAGAGCAGCAGTAGTTGTAGGTGCTGTTGTTGTAGTTGTTGCAACAGTAGTAGGTGCTGTTGTTGTTGTTGTTGCAACAGTAGTGGGGGCTGCAGTTGTAGGTGTATCAGTAGTTGTAGGTGCTGCTGTCGTAGGTGCAACAGTTGTAGGTGCTGCTGTCGTAGGTGCAGAAGTAGTTGTAGATGCTGCTGTTATTGTTGCAACAGTAGTAGGGGCTGCAGTCGTACGTGTTGCTGTAGTTGTAGGTGTTGCTGTTGTTGTTGCAACAGTAGTAGTGGCTGCAGTTGTTGTAGCAACAGTAGTAGGGGCTGCTGTTGTAGGTGCTGCAGTTGTAGATGCTGCTGTTGTTGTAGGTTGCACTGTTGTCAGAGCAGCAGTAGATGTAGGTGCTGCTGTTGTTGTTGCAACAGTAGTTGTAGGTGCTGCTGTTGTTGTTGCAACAGTAGTAGGTGCTGCTGTCGTCGGTGCAGTAGTTGTAGGAGCTGCTGTAGTTGTAGGTGCTGCTGTTGTTATTGCAACAGTAGTAGGGGCTGCAGTTGTTGTTGCAAAAGTAGTAGGGGCTGCTGTTGTTGCAATAGTAGTAGGGGCTTCAGTTGTAGGTGCTGTTGTAGGTGCTGCTGTTGTTGTTGCAACAGTAGTTGTAGGTTGCAGTGTTGTCAGAGCAGCAGTAGTTATAGGGGCTGCTGTTGTTGTTGCAACAGTAGTAGGGGCTGCAGTTGTAGGTGCAGCAGTAGTTGTAGATGCTGCTGTTGTTGTTGCAATAGTAGTAGGGGCTGCAGTTGTAGGTGCAGCAGTAGTAGGGGCTGCAGTTGTTGTTGCAACAGTAGTAGGGGCTGCAGTTGTTGTTGCAACAGTAGTAGGGGCTGCAGTTGTAGGTGCATCGGTAGTTGTAGGTGCTGCTGTTGTTGTTGCAACAGTAGTAGGGGCTGCAGTTGTAAGAGCAGCAGTAGTTGTAGATGCTGCTGTTGTTGTTGCAACAGTTGTAGATGCTGCTGTCGTTGGTGCAGCAGTAGTTGTAGGTGAAGCCGTAGTCGTAGGTTGCACTGTTGTCAGAGCAGCAGTAGTTGTAGGTGCTGCTGTTGTTGTTGCAACAATAGAAGGGGCTGCAGTTGTTGTTGCAACAGTAGTAGGGGCTGCTGTTGTTGTTGCAACAGTAGTAGGGGCTGCAGTTGTAGGTGCTGCTGTAGTTGTAGGTGCTGCTGTTGTTGTTGCAACAATAGAAGGGGCTGCAGTTGTTGTTGCAACAGTAGTAGGGGCTGCTGTTGTTGTTGCAACAGTTGTAGGGGCTGCAGTTGTAGGTGCAGCAGTAGTTGTAGGTGCTGCTGTTGTTGTTGCAACTGTTGTAGGTGCTGCAGTTCTAGGTGAAGCAGTAGTCGTAGGTTGCACCGTTGTCGGACCAGCAGTAGTTGTAGGTGCTGTTGTTGTTGTTGCAACAGTAGTAGGTGCTGTTGTTGTTGTTGCAACAGTAGTAGGGGCTGCAGTTGTAGGTTTATCAGTAGTTGTAGGTGCTGCTGTCGTTGTTGCAACAGTAGTAGGTGCTGTTGTTGTTGTTGCAACAGTAGTAGGGGCTGCAGTTGTAGGTTTATCAGTAGTTGTAGGTGCTGCTGTCGTAGGTGCAACAGTTGTAGGGGCTGCAGTTGTAGGTGCTGCTGTAGTTATAGGTGCTGCTGTTGTTGTTGCAACAGTAGTAGGGGCTGCAGTTGTTGTTGCAACAGTAGTAGGGGCTGCTGTTGTTGTTGCAACAGTAGTAGGGGCTGCAGTTGTAGGTTTATCAGTAGTTGTAGGTGCTGCTGTCGTAGGTGCAACAGTAGTAGGTGCTGCTGTTGTTGTTGCAACAGTAGTAGGTGCTGTTGTTGTTGTTGCAACAGTAGTAGGGGCTGCAGTTGTAGGTGTTCCAGTAGTTGTAGGTGCTGCTGTTGTTGTTGCAACAGTAGTAGGTGCTGTTGTTGTTGTTGCAACAGTAGTAGGGGCTGCAGTTGTAGGTTTATCAGTAGTTGTAGGTGCTGCTGTCGTAGGTGCAACAGTTGTAGGGGCTGCAGTTGTAGGTGCTGCTGTAGTTGTAGGTGCTGCTGTTGTAGTTGTTGCAACAGTAGTAGGTGCTGTTGTTGTTGTTGCAACAGTAGTAGGGGCTGCAGTTGTAGGTTTATCAGTAGTTGTAGGTGCTGCTGTCGTAGGTGCAACAGTTGTAGGGGCTGCAGTTGTAGGTGCTGCTGTAGTTGTAGGTGCTGTTGTTGTAGTTGTTGCAACAGTAGTAGGGGCTGCAGTTGTAGGTGCTGCTGTGGTTGGTGCAGCAGTAGTTGTAGGTGAAGCAGTTGTTGTAGGTTGCACTGTTGTCAGAGCCGCAGTAGATGTAGGTGCTGCTGTTGTTGTTGCAACAGTAGTAGGTGCTGTTGTTGTTGTTGTTGCAACAGTAGTAGGTGCTGTTGTCAGAGCAGCAGTAGATGTAGGTGCTGCTGTTGTTGTTGCAACAGTAGTAGGTGCTGTTGTTGTTGTTGTTGCAACAGTAGTAGGGGCTGCAGTTGTAGGTGAAGCAGTAGTCGTAGGTTGCACCGTTGTCGGAGCAGCAGTAGTTGTAGATGCTGCTGTTGTTGTTGCAACAGTAGTAGGGGCTGCAATTGTTGTTGCAATAGTAGTAGGGGCTACTGTTGTTGTTGCAACAGTTGTTGGTGCTGCTGTTGTTGTTGCAATAGTAGTAGGGGCTGCAGTTGTTGTTGCAACAGTAGTAGGGGCTGCAGTTGTTGTTGCAACAGTGGTAGGGGCTGCTGTTGTTGTTGCAACAGTTGTAGGTGCTGCTGTAGTTGTAGGTGCTGCTGTTGTTGTTGCAACAGTAGTAGGTGCTGCTGTCGAAGGTGCAGCAGTAGTTATAGGTGCTACTGTTGTTGTTGCAACAGTAGTAGTGGCTGCTGTTATTGTTGCAACAATGGTAGGTGCTGCTGTTGTTGTTGCAACAGTAGTAGGGGCTGCAGTTGTAGGTGAAGCAGTAGTCGTAGGTTGCACTGTTGTCAGAGCAGCAGTAGTTGTAGGTGCTGCTGTTGTTGTTGCAACAGTTGTAGGAGCTGCTGTCGTTGGTGCAGCAGTAGTTGTAGGTTGCACTGTTGTCAGAGCAGCAATAGTTGTAGGTGCTGCTGTTGTTGTTGCAACAGTTGTAGGAGCTGCTGTCGTTGGTGCAGCAGTAGTTGTAGGTGATACTGTTGTTGTTGCAACAGTAGTCGTAGGTTGCACTGTTGTCAGAGCAGCAGTAGTTGTAGGTGCTGTTGTTGTAGTTGTTGCAACAGTAGTAGGTGCTGCTGTCGTAGGTGCAGCATTAGTTGTAGGTGCTGCTGTTGTTGTTGCAACAGTAGTAGGGGCTGCTGTCGTTGGTGCAGCAGTAGTTGTAGGTGCTGCTGTTGTTGTTGCAACAGTAGTAGGGGCTGCAGTTGTAGGTGAAGCAGTAGTTGTAGGTGGCACCGTTGTCGGAGTAGCAGTAGTTGTAGTTGCTGCTGTTGTTGTTGCAACAGTAGTAGGGGCTGCAGTTGTAGGTACAGCAGTAGTTGTAGGTGCTGCTGTTGTTGTTGCAACAGTTGTAGGTGCTGCTGTTGTTGTTGCAACAGTAGTAGGGGCTGCAGTTGTAGGTGCGGCAGTAGTTGTAGGTGCTGCAGTTGTGGTTGCAACTGTAGTAGGAGCTGCTGTCGTTGGTGCAGCAGTAGTTGTAGGTGCTACTGTTGTTGTTGAAACAGTAGTCGTAGGTTGCACTGTTGTCAGAGCAGCAGTAGTTGTAGGTGCTGTTGTTGTAGTTGTTGCAACAGTAGTAGGTGCTGCTGTCGTAGGTGCAGCAGTAGTTGTAGGTGCTGCTGTTGTTGTTGCAACAGTAGTAAGGGCTGCAGTTGTAGGTGAAGCAGTAGTTGTAGGTTGCACCGTTGTCGGAGCAGCAGTAGTTGTAGTTGCTGCTGTTGTTGTTGCAACCGTAGTAGGGGCTGCAGTTGTAGGTACAGCAGTAGTTGTAGGTGCTGCTGTTGTTGTTGCAACAGTAGTAGGGGCTGCAGTTGTAGGTGCGGCAGTAGTTGTAGGTGCTGCTGTTGTGGTTGCAACTGTAGTAGGGGCTGCAGTTGTTGGTGAAGCAGTAGTTGTAGGTGGCACCGTTGTCGGAGCAGCAGTCGTTGTAGTTGCTGCTGTTGTTGTTGCAACAGTAGTAGGGGCTGCAGTTGTAGGTACAGCAGTAGTTGTAGGTGCTGCTGTTGTGGTTGCAACAGTAGTAGGGTCTGCTGTCGTTGGTGCAGCAGTAGTTGTAGGTGCTGCTGCTGTTGTTGTTGCAACAGTAGCAGGTGCTGCTGTCGTAGGTGCAGCAGTAGTTGTAGGTGCTGCTGTTGTTGTTGCAACAGTTGTAGGTGCTAATGATGTTGTTGCAACAGTAGTAGGGGCTGCTGTCGTTGGTGAAGCAGTAGTTGTAGGTGCTGCTGTTGTTGTTGCAACAGTTGTAGGTGCTGCTGTTGTTGTTGCAACAGTAGTAGGGGCTGCAGTTGTAGGTGAAGCAGTAGTCGTAGGTTGCACCGTTGTCGGAGCAGCAGTAGTTGTAGATGCTGCTGTTGTTGTTGCAACAGTAGTAGGGGCTGCAGTTGTTGTTGCAATAGGAGTAGGGGCTACTGTTGTTGTTACAACAGTTGTTGGTGCTGCTGTTGTTGTTGCAATAGTAGTAGGGGCTGCAGTTGTTGTTGCAACAGTAGTAGGGGCTGCAGTTGTTGTTGCAACAGTAGTAGGGGCTGCTGTTGTTGTTGCAACAGTTGTAGGTGCTGCTGTAGTTGTAGGTGCTGCTGTTGTTGTTGCAACAGTAGTAGGTGCTGCTGTCGAAGGTGCAGCAGTAGTTGTAGGTGCTGCTGTTGTTGTTGCAACAGTAGTAGTGGCTGCTGTTGTTGTTGCAACAGTAGTAGGGGCTGCAGTTGTAGGTGAAGCAGTAGTCGTAGGTTGCACTGTTGTCAGAGCAACAGTAGTTGTAGATGCTGCTGTTGTTGTTGCAACAGTAGTAGGGGCTGCAGTTGTTGTTGCAATAGGAGTAGGGGCTACTGTTGTTGTTACAACAGTTGTTGGTGCTGCTGTTGTTGTTGCAATAGTAGTAGGGGCTGCAGTTGTTGTTGCAACAGTAGTAGGGGCTGCAGTTGTTGTTGCAACAGTAGTAGGGGCTGCTGTTGTTGTTGCAACAGTTGTAGGTGCTGCTGTAGTTGTAGGTGCTGCTGTTGTTGTTGCAACAGTAGTAGGTGCTGCTGTCGAAGGTGCAGCAGTAGTTGTAGGTGCTGCTGTTGTTGTTGCAACAGTAGTAGTGGCTGCTGTTGTTGTTGCAACAGTAGTAGGGGCTGCAGTTGTAGGTGAAGCAGTAGTCGTAGGTTGCACTGTTGTCAGAGCAACAGTAGTTGTAGGTGCTGTTGTTGTAGTTGTTTCAACAGTAGTAAGTGCTGCTGTCGTAGGTGCAACAGTTGTAGGGGCTGCTGTCGTTGGTGCAGTAGTTGTAGGGGCTGCTGTTGTTGTTGCAACAGTAGCAGGTGCTGCTGTCGTAGGTGCAACAGTTGTAGGGGCTGCTGTCGTTGGTGCAGTAGTTGTAGGGGCTGCAGTTGTAGGTGCTGTTGTAGGTGCTGCTGTTGTTGTTGCAACAGTAGTTGTAGGTTTTACTGTTGTCAGAGCAGCAGTAGTTGTAGGTGCTGCTGTTGTTGTTGCAACAGTAGTAGGGGCTGCAGTTGTTGTTGCAACAGTAGTAGGGGCTGCAGTTGTTGTTGCAACAGTAGTAGGGGCTGCAGTTGTTGTTGCAACAGTGGTAGGGGCTGCTGTTGTTGTTGCAACAGTTGTAGGTGCTGCTGTAGTTGTAGGTGCTGCTGTTGTTGTTGCAACAGTAGTAGGTGCTGCTGTCGAAGGTGCAGCAGTAGTTATAGGTGCTACTGTTGTTGTTGCAACAGTAGTAGTGGCTGCTGTTGTTGTTGCAACAATGGTAGGTGCTGCTGTTGTTGTTGCAACAGTAGTAGGGGCTGCAGTTGTAGGTGAAGCAGTAGTCGTAGGTTGCA
This sequence comes from Notothenia rossii, assembly GCF_949606895.1. NCBI lineage: Eukaryota > Metazoa > Chordata > Actinopteri > Perciformes > Nototheniidae > Notothenia > Notothenia rossii. The sequence goes on along the minus strand of NC_136901.1, from coordinate 30,827,134 downwards.
CTGTTGTCAGAGCAGCAGTAGTTGTAGGTGCTGCTGTTGTTGTTGCAACAGTTGTAGGAGCTGCTGTCGTTGGTGCAGCAGTAGTTGTAGGTTGCACTGTTGTCAGAGCAGCAATAGTTGTAGGTGCTGCTGTTGTTGTTGCAACAGTTGTAGGAGCTGCTGTCGTTGGTGCAGCAGTAGTTGTAGGTGATACTGTTGTTGTTGCAACAGTAGTCGTAGGTTGCACTGTTGTCAGAGCAGCAGTAGTTGTAGGTGCTGTTGTTGTAGTTGTTGCAACAGTAGTAGGTGCTGCTGTCGTAGGTGCAGCATTAGTTGTAGGTGCTGCTGTTGTTGTTGCAACAGTAGTAGGGGCTGCTGTCGTTGGTGCAGCAGTAGTTGTAGGTGCTGCTGTTGTTGTTGCAACAGTAGTAGGGGCTGCAGTTGTAGGTGAAGCAGTAGTTGTAGGTGGCACCGTTGTCAGAGTAGCAGTAGTTGTAGTTGCTGCTGTTGTTGTTGCAACAGTAGTAGGGGCTGCAGTTGTAGGTACAGCAGTAGTTGTAGGTGCTGCTGTTGTTGTTGCAACAGTTGTAGGTGCTGCTGTTGTTGTTGCAACAGTAGTAGGGGCTGCAGTTGTAGGTGCGGCAGTAGTTGTAGGTGCTGCAGTTGTGGTTGCAACTGTAGTAGGAGCTGCTGTCGTTGGTGCAGCAGTAGTTGTAGGTGCTACTGTTGTTGTTGAAACAGTAGTCGTAGGTTGCACTGTTGTCAGAGCAGCAGTAGTTGTAGGTGCTGTTGTTGTAGTTGTTGCAACAGTAGTAGGTGCTGCTGTCGTAGGTGCAGCAGTAGTTGTAGGTGCTGCTGTTGTTGTTGCAACAGTAGTAAGGGCTGCAGTTGTAGGTGAAGCAGTAGTTGTAGGTTGCACCGTTGTCGGAGCAGCAGTAGTTGTAGTTGCTGCTGTTGTTGTTGCAACCGTAGTAGGGGCTGCAGTTGTAGGTACAGCAGTAGTTGTAGGTGCTGCTGTTGTTGTTGCAACAGTAGTAGGGGCTGCAGTTGTAGGTGCGGCAGTAGTTGTAGGTGCTGCTGTTGTGGTTGCAACTGTAGTAGGGGCTGCAGTTGTTGGTGAAGCAGTAGTTGTAGGTGGCACCGTTGTCGGAGCAGCAGTCGTTGTAGTTGCTGCTGTTGTTGTTGCAACAGTAGTAGGGGCTGCAGTTGTAGGTACAGCAGTAGTTGTAGGTGCTGCTGTTGTGGTTGCAACAGTAGTAGGGTCTGCTGTCGTTGGTGCAGCAGTAGTTGTAGGTGCTGCTGCTGTTGTTGTTGCAACAGTAGCAGGTGCTGCTGTCGTAGGTGCAGCAGTAGTTGTAGGTGCTGCTGTTGTTGTTGCAACAGTTGTAGGTGCTAATGATGTTGTTGCAACAGTAGTAGGGGCTGCTGTCGTTGGTGAAGCAGTAGTTGTAGGTGCTGCTGTTGTTGTTGCAACAGTTGTAGGTGCTGCTGTTGTTGTTGCAACAGTAGTAGGGGCTGCAGTTGTAGGTGAAGCAGTAGTCGTAGGTTGCACCGTTGTCGGAGCAGCAGTAGTTGTAGATGCTGCTGTTGTTGTTGCAACAGTAGTAGGGGCTGCAGTTGTTGTTGCAATAGGAGTAGGGGCTACTGTTGTTGTTACAACAGTTGTTGGTGCTGCTGTTGTTGTTGCAATAGTAGTAGGGGCTGCAGTTGTTGTTGCAACAGTAGTAGGGGCTGCAGTTGTTGTTGCAACAGTAGTAGGGGCTGCTGTTGTTGTTGCAACAGTTGTAGGTGCTGCTGTAGTTGTAGGTGCTGCTGTTGTTGTTGCAACAGTAGTAGGTGCTGCTGTCGAAGGTGCAGCAGTAGTTGTAGGTGCTGCTGTTGTTGTTGCAACAGTAGTAGTGGCTGCTGTTGTTGTTGCAACAGTAGTAGGGGCTGCAGTTGTAGGTGAAGCAGTAGTCGTAGGTTGCACTGTTGTCAGAGCAACAGTAGTTGTAGATGCTGCTGTTGTTGTTGCAACAGTAGTAGGGGCTGCAGTTGTTGTTGCAATAGGAGTAGGGGCTACTGTTGTTGTTACAACAGTTGTTGGTGCTGCTGTTGTTGTTGCAATAGTAGTAGGGGCTGCAGTTGTTGTTGCAACAGTAGTAGGGGCTGCAGTTGTTGTTGCAACAGTAGTAGGGGCTGCTGTTGTTGTTGCAACAGTTGTAGGTGCTGCTGTAGTTGTAGGTGCTGCTGTTGTTGTTGCAACAGTAGTAGGTGCTGCTGTCGAAGGTGCAGCAGTAGTTGTAGGTGCTGCTGTTGTTGTTGCAACAGTAGTAGTGGCTGCTGTTGTTGTTGCAACAGTAGTAGGGGCTGCAGTTGTAGGTGAAGCAGTAGTCGTAGGTTGCACTGTTGTCAGAGCAACAGTAGTTGTAGGTGCTGTTGTTGTAGTTGTTTCAACAGTAGTAAGTGCTGCTGTCGTAGGTGCAACAGTTGTAGGGGCTGCTGTCGTTGGTGCAGTAGTTGTAGGGGCTGCTGTTGTTGTTGCAACAGTAGCAGGTGCTGCTGTCGTAGGTGCAACAGTTGTAGGGGCTGCTGTCGTTGGTGCAGTAGTTGTAGGGGCTGCAGTTGTAGGTGCTGTTGTAGGTGCTGCTGTTGTTGTTGCAACAGTAGTTGTAGGTTTTACTGTTGTCAGAGCAGCAGTAGTTGTAGGTGCTGTTGTTGTTGTTGCAACAGTAGTAGGGGCTGCTGTTGTTGTTGCAACAGTTGTAGGAGCTGCTGTCGTTGGTGCAGCAGTAGTTGTAGGTTGCACTGTTGTCAGAGCAGCAATAGTTGTAGGTGCTGCTGTTGTTGTTGCAACAGTTGTAGGAGCTGCTGTCGTTGGTGCAGCAGTAGTTGTAGGTGATACTGTTGTTGTTGCAACAGTAGTCGTAGGTTGCACTGTTGTCAGAGCAGCAGTAGTTGTAGGTGCTGTTGTTGTAGTTGTTGCAACAGTAGTAGGTGCTGCTGTCGTAGGTGCAGCATTAGTTGTAGGTGCTGCTGTTGTTGTTGCAACAGTAGTAGGGGCTGCTGTCGTTGGTGCAGCAGTAGTTGTAGGTGCTGCTGTTGTTGTTGCAACAGTAGTAGGGGCTGCAGTTGTAGGTGAAGCAGTAGTTGTAGGTGGCACCGTTGTCGGAGTAGCAGTAGTTGTAGTTGCTGCTGTTGTTGTTGCAACAGTAGTAGGGGCTGCAGTTGTAGGTACAGCAGTAGTTGTAGGTGCTGCTGTTGTTGTTGCAACAGTTGTAGGTGCTGCTGTTGTTGTTGCAACAGTAGTAGGGGCTGCAGTTGTAGGTGCGGCAGTAGTTGTAGGTGCTGCAGTTGTGGTTGCAACTGTAGTAGGAGCTGCTGTCGTTGGTGCAGCAGTAGTTGTAGGTGCTACTGTTGTTGTTGAAACAGTAGTCGTAGGTTGCACTGTTGTCAGAGCAGCAGTAGTTGTAGGTGCTGTTGTTGTAGTTGTTGCAACAGTAGTAGGTGCTGCTGTCGTAGGTGCAGCAGTAGTTGTAGGTGCTGCTGTTGTTGTTGCAACAGTAGTAAGGGCTGCAGTTGTAGGTGAAGCAGTAGTTGTAGGTTGCACCGTTGTCGGAGCAGCAGTAGTTGTAGTTGCTGCTGTTGTTGTTGCAACCGTAGTAGGGGCTGCAGTTGTAGGTACAGCAGTAGTTGTAGGTGCTGCTGTTGTTGTTGCAACAGTAGTAGGGGCTGCAGTTGTAGGTGCGGCAGTAGTTGTAGGTGCTGCTGTTGTGGTTGCAACTGTAGTAGGGGCTGCAGTTGTTGGTGAAGCAGTAGTTGTAGGTGGCACCGTTGTCGGAGCAGCAGTCGTTGTAGTTGCTGCTGTTGTTGTTGCAACAGTAGTAGGGGCTGCAGTTGTAGGTACAGCAGTAGTTGTAGGTGCTGCTGTTGTGGTTGCAACAGTAGTAGGGTCTGCTGTCGTTGGTGCAGCAGTAGTTGTAGGTGCTGCTGCTGTTGTTGTTGCAACAGTAGCAGGTGCTGCTGTCGTAGGTGCAGCAGTAGTTGTAGGTGCTGCTGTTGTTGTTGCAACAGTTGTAGGTGCTAATGATGTTGTTGCAACAGTAGTAGGGGCTGCTGTCGTTGGTGAAGCAGTAGTTGTAGGTGCTGCTGTTGTTGTTGCAACAGTTGTAGGTGCTGCTGTTGTTGTTGCAACAGTAGTAGGGGCTGCAGTTGTAGGTGAAGCAGTAGTCGTAGGTTGCACCGTTGTCGGAGCAGCAGTAGTTGTAGATGCTGCTGTTGTTGTTGCAACAGTAGTAGGGGCTGCAGTTGTTGTTGCAATAGGAGTAGGGGCTACTGTTGTTGTTACAACAGTTGTTGGTGCTGCTGTTGTTGTTGCAATAGTAGTAGGGGCTGCAGTTGTTGTTGCAACAGTAGTAGGGGCTGCAGTTGTTGTTGCAACAGTAGTAGGGGCTGCTGTTGTTGTTGCAACAGTTGTAGGTGCTGCTGTAGTTGTAGGTGCTGCTGTTGTTGTTGCAACAGTAGTAGGTGCTGCTGTCGAAGGTGCAGCAGTAGTTGTAGGTGCTGCTGTTGTTGTTGCAACAGTAGTAGTGGCTGCTGTTGTTGTTGCAACAGTAGTAGGGGCTGCAGTTGTAGGTGAAGCAGTAGTCGTAGGTTGCACTGTTGTCAGAGCAACAGTAGTTGTAGATGCTGCTGTTGTTGTTGCAACAGTAGTAGGGGCTGCAGTTGTTGTTGCAATAGGAGTAGGGGCTACTGTTGTTGTTACAACAGTTGTTGGTGCTGCTGTTGTTGTTGCAATAGTAGTAGGGGCTGCAGTTGTTGTTGCAACAGTAGTAGGGGCTGCAGTTGTTGTTGCAACAGTAGTAGGGGCTGCTGTTGTTGTTGCAACAGTTGTAGGTGCTGCTGTAGTTGTAGGTGCTGCTGTTGTTGTTGCAACAGTAGTAGGTGCTGCTGTCGAAGGTGCAGCAGTAGTTGTAGGTGTTGCTGTTGTTGTTGCAACAGTAGTAGTGGCTGCTGTTGTTGTTGCAACAGTAGTAGGGGCTGCAGTTGTAGGTGAAGCAGTAGTCGTAGGTTGCACTGTTGTCAGAGCAACAGTAGTTGTAGGTGCTGTTGTTGTAGTTGTTTCAACAGTAGTAAGTGCTGCTGTCGTAGGTGCAACAGTTGTAGGGGCTGCTGTCGTTGGTGCAGTAGTTGTAGGGGCTGCTGTTGTTGTTGCAACAGTAGCAGGTGCTGCTGTCGTAGGTGCAACAGTTGTAGGGGCTGCTGTCGTTGGTGCAGTAGTTGTAGGGGCTGCAGTTGTAGGTGCTGTTGTAGGTGCTGCTGTTGTTGTTGCAACAGTAGTTGTAGGTTTTACTGTTGTCAGAGCAGCAGTAGTTGTAGGTGCTGCTGTTGTTGTTGCAACAGTAGTAGGGGCTGCAGTTGTTGTTGCAACAGTAGTAGGGGCTGCAGTTGTTGTTGCAACAGTGGTAGGGGCTGCTGTTGTTGTTGCAACAGTTGTAGGTGCTGCTGTAGTTGTAGGTGCTGCTGTTGTTGTTGCAACAGTAGTAGGTGCTGCTGTCGAAGGTGCAGCAGTAGTTATAGGTGCTACTGTTGTTGTTGCAACAGTAGTAGTGGCTGCTGTTGTTGTTGCAACAATGGTAGGTGCTGCTGTTGTTGTTGCAACAGTAGTAGGGGCTGCAGTTGTAGGTGAAGCAGTAGTCGTAGGTTGCACTGTTGTCAGAGCAGCAGTAGTTGTAGGTGCTGCTGTTGTTGTTGCAACAGTTGTAGGAGCTGCTGTCGTTGGTGCAGCAGTAGTTGTAGGTTGCACTGTTGTCAGAGCAGCAATAGTTGTAGGTGCTGCTGTTGTTGTTGCAACAGTTGTAGGAGCTGCTGTCGTTGGTGCAGCAGTAGTTGTAGGTGATACTGTTGTTGTTGCAACAGTAGTCGTAGGTTGCACTGTTGTCAGAGCAGCAGTAGTTGTAGGTGCTGTTGTTGTAGTTGTTGCAACAGTAGTAGGTGCTGCTGTCGTAGGTGCAGCATTAGTTGTAGGTGCTGCTGTTGTTGTTGCAACAGTAGTAGGGGCTGCAGTTGTAGGTGAAGCAGTAGTTGTAGGTGGCACCGTTGTCGGAGTAGCAGTAGTTGTAGTTGCTGCTGTTGTTGTTGCAACAGTAGTAGGGGCTGCAGTTGTAGGTACAGCAGTAGTTGTAGGTGCTGCTGTTGTTGTTGCAACAGTTGTAGGTGCTGCTGTTGTTGTTGCAACAGTAGTAGGGGCTGCAGTTGTAGGTGCGGCAGTAGTTGTAGGTGCTGCAGTTGTGGTTGCAACTGTAGTAGGAGCTGCTGTCGTTGGTGCAGCAGTAGTTGTAGGTGCTACTGTTGTTGTTGAAACAGTAGTCGTAGGTTGCACTGTTGTCAGAGCAGCAGTAGTTGTAGGTGCTGTTGTTGTAGTTGTTGCAACAGTAGTAGGTGCTGCTGTCGTAGGTGCAGCAGTAGTTGTAGGTGCTGCTGTTGTTGTTGCAACAGTAGTAAGGGCTGCAGTTGTAGGTGAAGCAGTAGTTGTAGGTTGCACCGTTGTCGGAGCAGCAGTAGTTGTAGTTGCTGCTGTTGTTGTTGCAACCGTAGTAGGGGCTGCAGTTGTAGGTACAGCAGTAGTTGTAGGTGCTGCTGTTGTTGTTGCAACAGTAGTAGGGGCTGCAGTTGTAGGTGCGGCAGTAGTTGTAGGTGCTGCTGTTGTGGTTGCAACTGTAGTAGGGGCTGCAGTTGTTGGTGAAGCAGTAGTTGTAGGTGGCACCGTTGTCGGAGCAGCAGTCGTTGTAGTTGCTGCTGTTGTTGTTGCAACAGTAGTAGGGGCTGCAGTTGTAGGTACAGCAGTAGTTGTAGGTGCTGCTGTTGTGGTTGCAACAGTAGTAGGGTCTGCTGTCGTTGGTGCAGCAGTAGTTGTAGGTGCTGCTGCTGTTGTTGTTGCAACAGTAGCAGGTGCTGCTGTCGTAGGTGCAGCAGTAGTTGTAGGTGCTGCTGTTGTTGTTGCAACAGTTGTAGGTGCTAATGATGTTGTTGCAACAGTAGTAGGGGCTGCTGTCGTTGGTGAAGCAGTAGTTGTAGGTGCTGCTGTTGTTGTTGCAACAGTTGTAGGTGCTGCTGTTGTTGTTGCAACAGTAGTAGGGGCTGCAGTTGTAGGTGAAGCAGTAGTCGTAGGTTGCACCGTTGTCGGAGCAGCAGTAGTTGTAGATGCTGCTGTTGTTGTTGCAACAGTAGTAGGGGCTGCAGTTGTTGTTGCAATAGGAGTAGGGGCTACTGTTGTTGTTACAACAGTTGTTGGTGCTGCTGTTGTTGTTGCAATAGTAGTAGGGGCTGCAGTTGTTGTTGCAACAGTAGTAGGGGCTGCAGTTGTTGTTGCAACAGTAGTAGGGGCTGCTGTTGTTGTTGCAACAGTTGTAGGTGCTGCTGTAGTTGTAGGTGCTGCTGTTGTTGTTGCAACAGTAGTAGGTGCTGCTGTCGAAGGTGCAGCAGTAGTTGTAGGTGCTGCTGTTGTTGTTGCAACAGTAGTAGTGGCTGCTGTTGTTGTTGCAACAGTAGTAGGGGCTGCAGTTGTAGGTGAAGCAGTAGTCGTAGGTTGCACTGTTGTCAGAGCAACAGTAGTTGTAGATGCTGCTGTTGTTGTTGCAACAGTAGTAGGGGCTGCAGTTGTTGTTGCAATAGGAGTAGGGGCTACTGTTGTTGTTACAACAGTTGTTGGTGCTGCTGTTGTTGTTGCAATAGTAGTAGGGGCTGCAGTTGTTGTTGCAACAGTAGTAGGGGCTGCAGTTGTTGTTGCAACAGTAGTAGGGGCTGCTGTTGTTGTTGCAACAGTTGTAGGTGCTGCTGTAGTTGTAGGTGCTGCTGTTGTTGTTGCAACAGTAGTAGGTGCTGCTGTCGAAGGTGCAGCAGTAGTTGTAGGTGCTGCTGTTGTTGTTGCAACAGTAGTAGTGGCTGCTGTTGTTGTTGCAACAGTAGTAGGGGCTGCAGTTGTAGGTGAAGCAGTAGTCGTAGGTTGCACTGTTGTCAGAGCAACAGTAGTTGTAGGTGCTGTTGTTGTAGTTGTTTCAACAGTAGTAAGTGCTGCTGTCGTAGGTGCAACAGTTGTAGGGGCTGCTGTCGTTGGTGCAGTAGTTGTAGGGGCTGCTGTTGTTGTTGCAACAGTAGCAGGTGCTGCTGTCGTAGGTGCAACAGTTGTAGGGGCTGCTGTCGTTGGTGCAGTAGTTGTAGGGGCTGCAGTTGTAGGTGCTGTTGTAGGTGCTGCTGTTGTTGTTGCAACAGTAGTTGTAGGTTTTACTGTTGTCAGAGCAGCAGTAGTTGTAGGTGCTGCTGTTGTTGTTGCAACAGTAGTAGGGGCTGCAGTTGTAGGTGCAGCAGTAGTTGCAGATGCTGCTGTTGTTGTTGCAATAGTAGTAGGGGCTGCAGTTGTAGGTGCAGCAGTAGTTGTAGATGCTGCTGTTGGTGTTGCAATAGTAGTAGGGGCTGCAGTTGTAGGTGCTGCTGTAGTCGTAGGTTGCACCGTTGTCGGAGCAGCAGTAGTTGTAGTTGCTGCTGTCATTGTTGCAACAGTTGTAGGAGCTGCTGTCGTTGGTGCAGCAGTAGTTGTAGGTGCTACTGTTGTTGTTGCAACAGTAGTCGTAGGTTGCACTGTTGTCAGAGCAGCAGTAGTTGTAGATGCTGCTGTTGTTGTTGCAATAATAGTAGGGGCTGCAGTTGTTGTTGCAACAGTAGTAGGGGCTGCAGTTGTTTTTGCAATAGTAGTAGGGGCTGCTGTTGTTGTTGCAATAGTAGTAGGGGCTGCTGTTGTTGTTGCAACAGTTGTAGGTGCTGCTGTTGTTGTTGCAATAGTAGTAGGGGCTGCAGTTGTTGTTGCAACAGTAGTAGGGGCTGCAGTTGTTGTTGCAACAGTAGTAGGGGCTGCTGTTGTTGTTGCAACAGTTGTAGGTGCTGCTGTAGTTGTAGGTGCTGCTGTTGTTGTTGCAACAGTAGTAGGTGCTTTTGTTGTTGTTGCAACCGTTGTAGGTGCTGCTGTTGTTGTTGCAACATTAGTAGGGGCTGCAGTTGTAGGTGCAGCAGTAGTTGTAGGTGCTGCTGTTGTTGTTCCAACAGTTGTAGGTGCTGCTGTTGTTGTTGCAACAGTAGTAGGGGCTTCAGTTGTAGGTGCAGCAGTAGTTGTAGGTACTGCTGTTGTTGTTACAACCGTTGTAGGTGCTGCTGATGTTGTTGCAACCGTAGTAGGGGCTACAGTTGTAGGAGCAGCTGTTGTTGTAGGTGGCACTGTCGTCTTTGAAACTGTAGTTGTAGGTGCTGCTGTTGTTGCTACAGTAGTAGGTGCTGCCGTCGGTGCAGCAATAGTTGTAGGTGGCACCGTTGTCGGAGCAGCAGTAGTTGTAGGTGCTGCTGTTGTTGCAACATTAGTAGGTGCTGCTGTCGTAGGTGCAGCAGTAGTTGTAGGTGCTGCTGTCGTTGTTGCAACAGTAGTAGGTGCTGTTGTTGTTGTTGCAACAGTAGTAGGGGCTGCAGTTGTAGGTTTATCAGTAGTTGTAGGTGCTGCTGTCGTAGGTGCAACAGTTGTAGGGGCTGCAGTTGTAGGTGCTGCTGTAGTTGTAGGTGCTGCTGTTGTAGTTGTTGCAACAGTAGTAGGTGCTGTTGTTGTTGTTGCAACAGTAGTAGGGGCTGCAGTTGTAGGTTTATCAGTAGTTGTAGGTGCTGCTGTCGTAGGTGCAACAGTTGTAGGGGCTGCAGTTGTAGGTGCTGCTGTAGTTGTAGGTGCTGTTGTTGTAGTTGTTGCAACAGTAGTAGGGGCTGCAGTTGTAGGTGCTGCTGTGGTTGGTGCAGCAGTAGTTGTAGGTGAAGCAGTTGTTGTAGGTTGCACTGTTGTCAGAGCCGCAGTAGATGTAGGTGCTGCTGTTGTTGTTGCAACAGTAGTAGGTGCTGTTGTTGTTGTTGTTGCAACAGTAGTAGGTGCTGTTCTCAGAGCAGCAGTAGATGTAGGTGCTGCTGTTGTTGTTGCAACAGTAGTAGGTGCTGTTGTTGTTGTTGTTGCAACAGTAGTAGGGGCTGCAGTTGTAGGTGTATCAGTAGTTGTAGGTGGCACCGTTGTTGGGGCAGCAGTAGTTGTAGGTGCTGCTGTTGTTGTTGCAACAGTTGTAGGTGCTGCTGTCGTTATAGGTTTTACCGTTATCGGATCAGCAGTGGTATTTTTTGCTGCTGGTGTTGTTGCAACAGCAGTATGTTGTTCTCCTGTTGTTCTAGTAGCTTAAAGTTCCCAAAAAACATATTTAAAAAACATATTTAGCCTATCTTTTTGTGCTAATAATAATAATACATTTTATTTTAGGCGCCTTGCATGACACCCAAGGACACCATACAATTTGTTAAAAAATAAAACTCTAATAGGCAATAGAACATGATAAAAACACAAATAGGAAATCATGGAGGAGACAATCAAGTGGACACAAATGAAACGTATAATGGGGAGCACTACAGTGAGTAGGCAGATTTGAATAGGTGGGTTTTTAATTGGGATTCAAATATAGTTTTACAAAGTGAATACTTTACTTATCACGCAGCTTACCTGATAGAATCAGGAAAACTGTTATGATCCGGCCGATACCCATCCTTTCTGCCTTTGGATCTATAAAATCAAACAACACAGATACTCCACATTAATGTGTGAGGCGCATTTATTTCAATTTTTCTCAATGGAGACACGCGCACAGAGCGCTAAAATGCGAGAATGATGCAGTCTCCCAATTGTTTTGCTGTTTTTTGCGTAACCTTGCAGTCCAAAGGTAAAATTGTTTAACTTTAGGAACGCCGCAGCGCACACGGCTTCTCATGTGATGAGTAACAACCAATCATAGCAATAATTTCATTTATTTCTAAATTATTAGTATATTGAGGAGAAAGTGTTTAATCTAGAGCGGGGTTACGGTGGAATTGTCAATTTTGCTTAGGATGCCACAGTAATAGCTGTTTCAATTAGATAATAAGTAAAGGAGCTTCAGTTTTCCTTTTAGAGTTTAAAGTTACTTATTTAGTTAAAAAAAATGCATCTGCAAGTTACATTATCCATTATATTAATACTTTTATTCTGTATAACCCACATTTGTTTATTTCTGCTGAAGTATGTGAAATGTGTATCTAAGTTCCGTTCACTTTATTCAAAAGCAATCATGCGTAGACTGAGATAGTATGACCTTAGAATCATTTGTAAATCCGAATACCACTTTTCACGTTTTTTCTGAATAAATACTTAACTTTTTAAAGAAGAATAAGAAAGTAAGAATAATTACAGCGTATCATTTGGCTTTGAGAACGAAATCTAAATTGCTCCTGCTGGAACCCTTTTATTATTGTACACATTTATATTGAGTATAAATCCTAAACGTCTTGATATTGGGCGTGTTCAGTACCTACCAGCAATATATAACAATTATTCTAAATCATTTATGAAATTAACAAACATTGGAACTAAAAAGAGGCAAACATTTAAAACTTTTATTTATTAATTAATTTAAACGTATTAAAGCCTTTTTGTTCCTGTAGTTGTGCTTTCTTAAACCCCACATAAATAATTAAAATACCTCCTGAACAGAAAATCCACTGTCACAAGAATTCCAATTGTAGTTAATAATCTCCAGAATTGTATATAGACTTAAAAATGTACTTACCCCCAATGAGGTTAGAAATGCCCTCTTTCTTTTCACTTTTAATATGTTCAAATATTCCACTGTCTTTTAATCAAGTAAATTCCACAAATATGAAATTGGAAACCTTTCACTCAATGGGACACGCCACATCTATTGATGCCTTTATATTGCAATGGAATAATGGCTGATGAGGTGAATCATAGGTCTTTCAATTTTCAGAAATGTTGTCACACCTTAAAATTCAACAACACCCAATCACACGCTACAGAATATCAACTGTTAATCTTATTGTCTTGCCTTTGTGTCACGACACACTTGCATCTCTTGTGCTGTCAATCATTTAAGTTGTCACTGTGATTACACACCCGCCCTATTCTTGTTACCATGATATCCAAGGATTTGTCTCATGTGAATTTCTTATAAAGTCAACATTGACTCAAGGAGAAACTGTTTCAATTGTGTATGTCACATCTCACTGGAATCAAGGAGGAACTGATTATAATTTGCTCAGAGGTCAAGGTCACTGTGAACTAAAAAAACAAACATTTTTGGCCGTACCTGAAAAATGTATTGGGTACTTGACAAATTCAATAAAATATGTATAAGGATTTTGGACGGAAATGAATAAACTTGTCTAGTTAGCGAAGATACTGTATACAACTAGTGGCACACCTCACAATAAACAGCACCCAATATCATCCATCAATCTGTCTGCATCTTATCATAATATGATCTATTCCCTTCTCTTGATGTGCAAGAAAGTTGCTGGTGTATCCCATTTATAGAAATGGTGAATGACGCTCAGTGTTGTAGAAGGTTATAACAAACAGATGATTCAATGTTAAGTTTTAAAGAAATGCAATAAATTACAATTCTAAATATTCTTCTGAAGTATCAATATAAATTCAAAATAAATCGAATTTGTATCATTATAACAATTGTAGCATATAGAAACAAGTACATTGCAACATTACATTGTTTTCTGCAGAATTAATCACATTCATTTTAAATCCACAAACACATGCTTTAATATCTGTTTTATAATTACATTTGCGGAGGAAGAGGAAATATTATGGAAACCCAGTAAGAAGAACTTGCCATTTTTTTCATATTGTCATGAAGAGTTGAGCAGATTACCACAAATTCTCGAGACTTTAATAAACAGGAATTTTAGCGAGAAATCACTTTAATTTAAGGTTTGGTTCAGGAATGTAAAAACATAACTTCACGTTGCAAACAAACAAGGATCCAACCAAGGACTGTACAGAAACCCAGGAGGACATCCGCATTACTTTAAATTGTTTCAGCATTTCCCTCATTTGCTACTTTTTTTGCTGTTATTTATTTTTAACAGTAGTGCAAGTTTTGGTATGAAAATAAGGAACTCTAACATTTGGAATCATTAACTGTATTACACAGTTAAAAACAAACCACAAACAGTAACACACAGACTCAGACGGCCATATTATTTATAATGGCTGATGTCAAACAAAAAGGTTAAATAAGCTTTACAACTAAAAAGAATGTCTTGAAAATATTAAAATAAATAATAAGAAAGTGTTTCAATCACAATCAATAAAAGGCATAATAAGGTTATAATAACATATAACATCTCCTTCAAAAAAATATGCATTTGGGACTTTTTTTTGCTTTTTCTTGTTGTACCGAACCCATACCGAACCGTGACCCCTAAACCGAGGTATGAACCAAAACGTGACTTCTGTGAACCGTTACACCCCTATTCAACATATTATACGTAATATGCTAGGCGGCGGGACATCAGAGCAGACTGGGCTCTGTTTTCCGACAGAGGGTTAAAAGAGAAAAATAAAGGGCTTTCTGAACATCAAAGCACGGAGAGATGTCACAGTAGAGGCACAAAATACAAATATGAACCTGAAAATGTCCTATTTAACCTAAAATAAACAGTTTAAACCTTGTACAACTTGTTTTCTGAAATCAATGAATCTCTATTAATTAATTGAATTAAATATTGAACATTATTTTTTGCTCACAAAGGGGCAGACTCTCCAGCTCTTCTGAATTACCTGTATGGGAGAAATAAAAGACCCTCTTGCCGGAGGGGGCAAGAAATGCTGAATCAACAACAATCTACACATTTGGGGACGATCATTATACCTCCTGCACCACAGCCACCTGTATCACAGTCGGCCCAGCCCTCTTTTGTCTTGCTAAACAGGTTACTGCATTCCATATGTGAATATTGAAAGAAGTTTTTCCGGTGTGAGAGCAGGTTATGACAAGCAAACAAATATAGATTCATATTGACAAGAAAATTGAACGGGAAGAAATACAAGACAAGAAAGAAGATGTAAATACAAAACTTCATATTGAAACATACCACATTTGTTTACACATGATATTTGTTATTAAAGTACATGTTTAAGTAGATACCACAATACAGTAGAGGTAAAGACTATAGATGTTTATACAACATTTAATTGCACTTGGCAAGGCAAGTTTATTTATACAGCACCTTTCAACACAAGGTAATTAAAAGTGCTTTACAAAAATGAAAGACATTAAGAAAATGGCATTTAAAAAGTCACTAAAAAGAAAAAATAGTAAAATAAACATTAAAAGAAAAAATACATGAATAAAAGTTACAGTACAGTTTAAGATATGAATAGTTCAATTAAAAGCAGCGGCAAAAAGAAAAGTCTTCAGTCTGGATTTTAAGGTAGTAAGAGTTGCAGCGGACCTGCAGGTTTCTGGGAGTTTGTTTCAGATGTATGGAGCATAATAACTACAGACCCCCCTCAGCTGTCAAGGACTCCTTGTCTTCACTAGCAAATCTTTTATTGCAACTAGACTACAAGGAAATAGTGCTACTTGGAGATTTTAACTGGGACTGGTTAACTGCAGTGTCAGAGGATTTTAAAAACCTTTGTATCTCTTTAAATGTTTCTCAGATTGTTGACAGTCCTACTCGCCCTAACATTAAGTCCCCTAATAAATCCTCCCTAATTGATCTCATTCTAACTAATGTTCCCCACAAATACTCATCAGTTGGAGTATTTGCGAATGATGTGAGTGATCACTGTGTTGTAGCCACAATTAAGGACACGAAGGTTCAAAAGGTTAAACCTCATATTATTATTAAGAGTGACAAAAAACATTTTGTGGAGCAGGGTTTTGTACACGATCTGTTTGGCTTTGATTGGGGAAAAATCGATCTGTGTGCTGATGTAGAAACCGCATTGTCTTATTTTTATCTTGGTTTTATGGAGATCATTGATAGACATGCACCCCTGCGTACATTTAGAGTAAAGGGACGAGACAATCCTTGGTTTTCTGCTGAAGTGTCCAGTCTCCTTCATGAGAGAAACAAGGCCTGGGCAAAGGCTAGGCAATCAGCCTCAGAAGTAGAATGGCTGCGTTTTAGGCAGCTAAGAAATAGCTTCACTTCACATATCAAAAGTGCTAAGTCGAAGTACTATTTGTCAGTTACCACAGAAAACCTAAATAATCCTAGGAAATTTTGGAAAGGCATAAAAACGATATCCACCGGTGAGGTCCGTAATGAGCTACCTCCTTGCCTTACCACAGCATCTGGCACTATATCGGACAGGGTCACTATGCTAAATTGCTTTAATGAGCATTTTGTGTCCTGCGGTTCTATGTTTGATTCTGTCACTAACTCTGCTGCTGTGAACATCCCAATCCGTGACTCTGAACAATGTGGTCTGGAAAGCCCTTTCAGTTTTACTCCTTTTACTTTCAATGTTGTTCATGAAGCATTATCTAAGTTAGATCCTAAGAAACCGGCTGGCCCGGACAACGTAGAACCCTTCTTTTTAAAGATAGCTGCAGATTTTATTGCTCCACCTCTTACTACTCTTTTTAACCTCTCCCTCAGCACAAATGCAATTCCAAAAGTATGGAAGTCAGCTTATGTCTTGCCTTTGCTAAAAGGAGGGGAAGCAACTATTTTAAATAATTATAGGCAAATCTCTAAATTGTCAGTTCTGGCGAAGGTGCTCGAACGACTTGTGAGTGAACAAGTAAAGGAGTTTTAATGTAAAAATGATATCCTGTCTAAACATCAGTCAGGTTTCAAAAAGCAATATAGCACCATCACTGCGACAATGAAAGTGGTGAATGACATTACGAGTATTATAGATAATAAGCAGAGTTGTGCAGCTCTATTTATTGACCTGTCCAAAGCGTTTGACACCGTTGATCATCGCATTTTGAAGCAGAGGCTAGCCAGTATAGGCATGTCCAGCCATGCAGTGGGGTGGTTTGTGAGCTACCTCTCTGAAAGGTCCCAATGTGTTCATTTTGATGGGCTGTCTTCTGAGAGGTTAAACATTGCTAATGGTGTTCCCCAAGGTTCTGTTTTAGGTCCACTTTTATTCTCTATCAACAGTTTAGGTGAAAATGTGGATGAAGCTACTTTACATTTTTATCCGGATGATACCGTGATGTACTGTGCAGGTCCCTCCATTAAGGAGGCTGGTGTTAAATTACAGGCTGTTTTTAACATTATTTAGACACACCTCTCTGAGCCTTAGCTTCTTTTAAATGTTGATAAAACCAAGGTAATGCTCGTTTCTAAAGCTAAAAAGACTACAGACACTGCTTTGGATATTGTTACTATCCAAGGACAAGTACTCTAAGTGGTTACCTGTTATAAATACCTAGGTATCTGGCTTGATGATTGTCTTACTTTTAAACTCCAGGTCATTAATCTGCTTAAAAAGCTGAGGGTTAGACTAGGCTTCTTTTTTAGAAACAAGTCCTGTTTCTCATTTGAAGCCAGGAAAAGGCTAGTCACTGTGACCTTTTTACCTGTGGTAAACACCTGTGTTAAACCTGTGTTTTTACCTTTTTTACCTATGGTGATTTGATCTATATGAATGCACCTGCCCATTGCCTGGAAAAATTAGATGCCGCCTATCACAGTGCTCTGAGATTTGTTACTAACTGTAAAGCACTTACTCATCACTGTACCCTGTATGCCAAGGCAGGTCTGCCAGTTAGTGAGACATCACTAACTGTACGGAGGCTCAGTCATTGGTACATGTTCATTTACAAAGCCATGTTGGGTAAACTACCTTTTTATATCTGCTCTCTCGACGAATTGAAAGTACTTATTGCCTGAGATCTCATGACACAACGAGACTGGTTCACGTCTATAGACCTAAAGGATGCATACTTCCACGTACCCATCATCCCAGAACACAGGAAATTCCTGCGTTTCTCATTCCAGGGAATATCGTATCAGTACAACCGTCTGCTGTTCGGTTATTCCCTGGCTCCTCGCACCTTTTCAAAGTGTGTAGAGACTGCGCTGCAGCCGCTATACAGAGGAGGGATGAGAGTACAATTTTACCTGGACGACCTGCTATTACTGGCTGGCTCCAGGGAGGAAGTTGCTTTACAGACGGTACAGCTCGTATCACATCTGTCAAAGCTGGGTTTCGTAATAAACTGGAGGAAGAGCTGCCCTCTTCCCTCCCAGAGTATTATTTACCTGGGTGTGGAATTGAACTCAGCCCGCATGAGAGCACGACTCTCACAGCAGAGAGTGGAGGCACTGACAGCTCTTCTCCGACGCGTCACACCTCACAGCATGATGACAGCCCTCTCCGTGATGCAGCTGCTTGGATGTCGCAGGCAGTGGGGGGACAGTGGCCGGCTCACATGGCCCTCCACATAAACGTGCTGGAATTGCTCTCCGTACGGAGAGTAACCCAGCATTTTGCCCCGTTGCAGTAGAATCAGCATGTGTTGATTCGCACAGACAACAAAGCCGCAGACTACATCAATCGCCAGGGCCGAGTACGCTCAGCGCAGCTTCTGAACATAGCCAGGCGGCTGTTGATCTGGGCGAGCGCACACTTGCTCTCCATCAGAGCAATGTATGTTCCCGGTGAATTGAACAAATGGGCAGACCTCATGTCCAGAGAAGGTCCTTGCCAGCAGTAGCGTGGCGTGGGGAAAAAATTAGGGGAAGCCAATAATACTTCCTTTCTTTTGGGGGGGGGGGTGTGGTGGTCAATGTAATAACGTAACCAGATGAGTGATTACAGCGCCCGGTATCATTTTACACACATTTGTATCATACAGATATAGGACTTACACACGCCTGTTATCTGACCGACAGGTCCGCACGCACTCTCCAGCCGAAACTCTAATAAGCATTCATTCACAAACTAAATCAGGAGACCTTTAACGTTTTACGTCCGGTGTTACAGTATAAGTTGAGTCATGACAACTGGCGACATTCTATTATTTTCGTCATAGGAATCCGGGGCGTGTACATTGAGGACCCATTGTTGACTTACCAGGAAAGAAACATCGTTTGTCGTTTACGTTCATCTTTTGCTATATCTGCCTTCCTAAGATCACTTTGCTGCACATTCAGTACTCGTATGTGAGGTTGTGGGTGAGAGTCCGATATCGTGACGCTTACAGGGAGGTATCGAACATTACAAAGTAGGTGACTGTGTGGATGCCTGTTCAAAACATTGCAAACTTCAATAAATCATTTAAATTATATATTTGTGTCCGACTTTCATTTGTTCATCGTTCTTAATGTGATGTATAGTAGCTTTGATAGCTGTCCATACCTTCAGACAGCCTAAAAGTAAAACACAAGTTGTTTATTCACAGCCCGAACGCTCATCGAGATGACTGGATCAGTCATGACAACTTGTGATCAGCTCCGATTAAATTGTGATATCAATTCTGTAGCTAACCTCCAGGGAGCACGTTTATTTTATGAAATAAACGTTAAACGTCAGGCTTAAAGGCATAATAGAACTACCGTATTATATGTATTCAACTTGTGCCCCGCTGGACTTACTTTTCTGTGGTTTACCGTTACTGTGACATATCAGTATAGCCACGGAAGATAGTTTGTGTGTTTAATTCCCATGCATCAAGGTTATTTTCATGTATGTAATTGTTTTTCCTGCACAGTGTAGAGTCTTGTTGTGATGAGAGGGATACAGGTATTTCATAAAATAAACGTGCTCCCTGGAGGTTAGCTACAGAATTGATATCACAATTTAATCGGAGCTGATCACAAGTTTCATGACTGATCCAGTCATCTCGATGAGCGTTCGGGCTGTGAATAAACAACTGGTGTTTTACTTTTAGGCTGTCTGAAGGTATGGACAGCTATCAAAGCTACTATACATCACATTAAGAATGATGAACAAATGAAAGTCGGACACAAATATATAATTTAAATGATTTATTGAAGTTTGCAATGTTTTGAACAGGCATCCACACAGTCACCTACTTTGTAATGTTCGATACCTCCCTGTAAGCGTCACGATATCAGACTCTCAACCACAACCTCACATACGAGTACTGAATGTGCAGCAAAGTGATCTTAGGAAGGCAGATATAGCAAAAGATGAACGTAAACGACAAACGATGTTTCTTTCCTGGTAAGTCAACAATGGGTCCTCAATGTACACGCCCCGGATTCCTATGACGAAAATAATAGAATGTCGCCAGTTGTCATGACTCAACTTATACTGTAACACAGGTTCGCTCCGTTGTTCCTCGCTGTACACAGCTCCAGTTTGGGCATTGGCCTGTCATCAGATTGTATTTGTTGTTGCTGCTGCAGCGGAAGTTTAGTACAATTATTGTTGATTAAATACTCCGAATCTCCACCCTCCATAATTGCACTTGCTTCAGTTGCTTGCTACTTTCTAACGGCGGTGAGAGTGGTGCATTGACGCTATCTATCTTCTATCGATTAGATTTATGATTCAAAAATTATAAAAGTAGGGTAGACATGTGGATATTATCCGACTGAACAAAACGTGCATTTATCTAACAGGTTCGTTTTCCACTGACCTTTTTTCGAGCTATTTTCCAAAATCCTATGGAGAAATCCCATTGCTATTTTGTCGAGGGAAACCGAGCGCAGCTTACTTCCGCTTTTTGGGACGCGTCACTGCACCACTAAATTGATGCGATTTGATTGGATTGTGAGGCAAGGGAAGCCAGCCGCCTCTGGCTTCCCTTGGCATGGCCCTGACCAATCGCAGGTTGGCAGGGGAATGAAGTGAGCCTCATCTGATTGGTCAATCCCTCCATTTTTTTTCACCAAGGGCAGAAATTTCGGCTGGCCTCCTCTCGCAACAGAGAGTGCAATCTACTGTTTCCGAAACTAAACGAAGTGTTTTTATTTATTTATTAAAATTATAACTACAATCCGAAAAAACAGGGGAAGCCTGGCTTCCCTTGGCCGCCAGGAGAAAACGCCACTGCTTGCCAGGGGGACTGGAGCCTCCATCCCGAGCTGGTCTCACAGGTATGGAGCCGGTTCGGGAGAGCAGAGGTGGATCTGTTTGCCGCACGCGGGAACGTGCAATGCGCCCTCTGGTTCTCCCTGTCAGCGCGGGACCACCCACCCCCCCCCCCCCCCCCCCCCCTTGGGGTGGACGCGTTCGCACATCGACCATGGCCCAGGGGACTGTTGTATGCTTTCCCACCAGTCCCGCTGACCCCTCGGTTCCTGGACCGAGTGCAGGAGGAGCGGCTGTCAGTGATCCTAATTGCCCCGGAGCGCACGGGCGCTTCCTTGTTTCCATGCCTACAGCGTACGCTGTCAGGCAGGCCGTGGGAAATTCCGTGGCGCGGGGACGCTCTCTCGCAGGTGGAGGGAGCGATCAGCAGTCACCCAGTGATAGGCCAGCACTTATGGGCATGGCCCCTGAACGGGAACACTTAGATGGGCTGGGCCTCTCTCAAGATGTTGTACGTACCATTCAGGGAGCCAGGGCCGCATCTACCAGAGCGTCCTACACAGCCAAATGGACAGCGTTCCAGCGTTGGTGTGTAGGAAAAAGCCTGGACCCCATTACGTGCCCCCTGCCTCACGTGCTCTCATTCCTCCAGCTGTTGTTGGACAGGAATTTGGCCTTCAACACAATCAAGGTATATGGGAGGCTGTGGCGCAGTGGACTAGTGCGTTGGTGTTTGGATCAGGGGAGCACAGGTTCAAACCCCACTGCAGTCAGCATGTCGTTGTCTTCCTGGACAAGACACTTCACCCCAAATTGCTCCTGTGGGGATTGTCCACAGTATTGAGTATGTAAGACGCTTTGGATAAAGGCGTCTAACAAGTAACATGTAATGTAATGTAATATGCTGCTGCCATATCATCTTGTCACGTGGGTTTCGGGGTTGGGATGGTGTTTCGTCACCCCCTGACGAAACGTTTTCTGCGAGGAGTACGGCGACTCAGACCTGTATCACGCGCACTGGCGCCTCAGTGGGATTTGGGTTTGGTGTTACGTGCACTAAGCAAAGCCCCATTTGAACCTTTAGATCAGGTTCCCCTTAAACTGTTATCAGCCAAAGTAATATTAATTTTGGCTCTAACATCAACGAAAAGGGTGAGGGATTTGTTCTCCCTGTGGCTCCGTCATGTCTCCGGATCCAAGGAGATGGCAGTTCAGCTGTTTTACGCCCTAACCCGGCTTTTATGCCAAAGGTCATCACAAGCTCTTTTAGAGTCGAGAGTGATCACCCTGGATGGCTTCTTTCCCCCTCCTCACAGGTCGGAGGAAGAAGCCACGTCTCATCTCCTCTGTCCTGTGCGCGCGCTGTCCTGCTACGTGGCGCGCACGGCTGCCTTGCGCCATTCTCAGCGCCTGTTTGTGCATTATAGAGAGCGCTCGATCGGGCAACCTCTGTCTGCACAACGGCTGTCACACTGGCTGTGTGAGGCTGTGTCACAGGCATATGTCTCCTCTGGGGTGGATCCCCCGGAGAATATCAATACGCACTCCACCAGAGGAATTTCCTCCTCCACGGCTTTGCACGGAGGAATGTCACTGGAAGACATTTGCACTGCTGCATCTTGGTCTTCCCCCTGTTCATTTATTCAATTTTATTTGAGGGATGTCTCTCATTCCTTTCTGACGCACCCTGTACTGAGTGTCCTGTCCAGTGTTGAAAGTGTGCCGGTCCTACCCGGTCCTTAGTACCGTTAAGAGATTTCCAGGCGGTCCGGAGGACCAGCAAGAATTGACAGCTCCACCCGTGGAATTTATACTACGAAGGGCAGATATTTTGGTTTGGATTACTGGTCTGGGGGAAGCTCGCGAGTGTGTGTGTGTGTGTGTGTGTGTGTGTGTGTGTGTGTGTGTGTGTGTGTGTGTGTGTGTGTGTGTGTGTGTGTGTATACGTGTGTGTGTTTGTGTATTTTTGCATTTGTGCGTATTGTGTTTGTGTCCCGGGGAAAACACTAACGAGAAACACCGGCTGCTGTTATGCCTGCTGTGACCTCAAGTTACTCCGTTCTCCGCTTGTAATTATGCCGTTACAAGCTTCTAAGTTGTATTTATCATCTGAATTTGCCGAAACAAGTTTCATATTCTGAAAGCCAAGACTTTGTTTATTTAAAATCAAACAAAACACCCGAACCCCGAAAAACTATTTTTTTACGCAAATCCACGTTTATTTTGAAATGAGCCGTTGCGACTTCCGACTGATTTCGATAGAGCGAGTTTTAATTTCATTCTCCCGCGCGCGGGGCGACGTCCACGCGCAGCTGCGACGACCAGGGAGGAAGGGACTTTTCGCGGCGCGCGCGGCGTGTGGACAGTGGGGGATAACATAAATAGAAATTGTATCGTTGTATTTTAGACTTTAAGGCTTTTTAAGATCAGCGTGGGAACCCTGGCTCATTTATACCAATATTGGACGGGCCACATTAAACACATCAACGGGCCGCATGTGGCCCGCGGGCCGTAGTTTGGCCACCTCCAAGCCCGGTTCTATGGGGGTGCATAAGGGTCCCAGTTGAATGTTATGCACCCTCACTTAAAAAAGAGAAGGGATTTAAAAATATTACATATACAATAACAATAATAATAATAATAATAATAATAGTAGTAGTAGTAGTAGTAATATGAAGAAGAAGAAGAAGAAGAATATAGTTGAACATAAAATAAACTGTAATTGTGTTCAAATATTGTGGTCAAATAACTATAGTTAATAACCCCCCCCCCCCCCCCGTTTGCCGCCGTCTTGGTTCAAAAAAGGTTGGGCACCCCTGCTCTATATATTCAACGGCTATCTTACTCAGAACACAACATGTACACAGCATACTATTTTAACATTAAATATTTTGCTTTGATATCTTCTATTTTAATCTGCACATTGTGGCATACATTTTATTGTATTAGTATTTTAATTTATGTAACCAATATTCTGAAAATTCAAAGAAAGATAGAGACTTGTACATTTTTGACTGTCTGCTGAATTTAGTTATACATCTTTATTCTAATTTATAACAGTTGAGGCCCAGAGGGAGGAAGAGGAGACTCAGCCAGAAGAAGTGGCAGCAGGTCCCTCAGAAGCCACCACAGGTGATGCTAGCCCTACTGCATACCCTTCTATATGGAAAGAAGAACAATATGAACAGTTCAAACATGAATGGATGAATTCTGCTGTATGCTCACAATGGAAGGCTAGGCTGTACCCCATGCCATGATGTGAAGGATCTGGGTGTCATGGCCTCCCGTGGTGTTAATATTACTATTCAGTGGGCTGATGGAAAGATAATCCCAGCTGGTCAATCAAGGGATGTCCAGCTTTCATCACTGCGCAAAAAAATCAGCGAACACGAGAACTCTGCAGCACATAATGAAGCAGTCAAGATTATTCAGACAGCAAATAAAGATATTCTTCTGAACATGAACGCGAGTAGTCAGGAGCCTGTGTTTGAGTCTACTGCCAAGGTATTCATGACAGCCTATTATGTGGCCAAGAACAACAAGCCTTTCACAGACTTTGAGATTCTGATTGACCTGCAGCATGCAAATTCTGCTGATTTGGGGCGTGTTTTGCATAACAAAACTGTCTGTGTTGACATAATTGAGCATGTGTCATCACAGATGAAAAAGGAACTTCTAAAAAAGATAATAGAGACCAAGAGCAAAATCACAGTATTGGCTGATGAGTCAACCAGTGTTGGGCACAAATCAACACTAATTGTGTTCCTGAAGGCTAGTGTTGATGGAGACATGGAGCCCATTGCCTTTCCGTTGGACCTGGTTGAGCTGGATAGTATGTCTGCTGCTCATATCAAGGAACAGATTATGGGTTGCTTGCTTAAAAATGGCTTCACTTTTGAGTTGCTGAGAGAAATCCTCATTGGATTTTGCAGTGATGGAGCCAGTGTCATGCTGGGAGTGAAGTCAGGTGTTGGGAAGTTGCTCCAGGATGACTTCCCAGGCATCATACTATGGCACTGCCTTAATCACAGACTGGAGCTTGCTGTTGACCAGGCACTGGATGTGACAGGGGGAACAAAGGACTTCCAGGCATTCATGGACAGCCTATATTCATTATATAGCCAGTCACCAAAAAACATGCGGCAGCTGAGTGAATTTGCTCACAACCTGGACATCGCCCTCAGGATGATTGGAAAAGTGTTCAGTGTTCGCTGGGTAGCTTCTTCATGGAGGGCAGTCTCTGCAGTTTGGCAGTCTTATCCAGCCTTGGCACAAAATTTCCGTGAGGCATCAGAGGATGATACAAGGGACAGCAGAGGGAGGGCCAAATTCAAAGGTCTGCTTTCTAAGTTGTGCTCCATCAACTTCCTGAAAAGTCTTGCACTGATGGCAGATGTTCTGACTGAACTTAAGAACTTGTCAGAAATTCTTCAGAACAGGAAGACCACACTCCCAAAGGCCCATGACATCATGACGACTTATGTCAAACGCATAGAAAGTTTCAATCGCTACCCAGGACAACATGCAGTTGATGCCAGTCAGGCAGAGGAAGTGATGGAATTCAAGGGAGAGGATTTAAGAGTTGGCAGGTCTCCCATCATTGACTCTGCTCAGTTCATCCAAGCAGTGGCAGACAATATGAAAGAAAGACTCTTCACAACCACAGCAAACAGAGCACAGGCCAGTGTTGCAGCCAACCGAAAAGAGGCTTATAACAGCCTTATCAATCAAATGGCAGTCCTCAACCCTGACAACTGGGACCATGACAATCCTCGATTTGGAGATAATGAGGTGAGGGCTTTGTGTGATGTCCTACATGTGAACCAACATTAGGCCCATCTTGGATTCACAGAATACAAGGCCAGTGGAGGAAGAAACATTCCCAACAAAATGAAGAAGTTGCTCATGGCAGTGGCACTGTCTCCAAGCAATGCTGACTGTGAACGGGGGTTCAGCACAATGAATAACATCATAACTGAGTATAGGAGCAAACTTACAACAAAAAATGCAGCAAATCTCCTCTTCATCAGCTCTGTGGGACCACCATGCAGACAGTGGGATCCACTGCCTTATGTGAAGACCTGGCTGGGCAAAGGAAGAAGAGCAGCCCACTCAATAAGCTGCATGGCTCGCCGGTACACAGAAGAGGAGAGCTACTTCAGCCCTCTGTGGAAAATGTGGAAAAGTGTGTAGTTTACCTCCCTCAACATGCCTTGCTAATGGTCTGTTAAGTTTTGACACAAGTTGTATGCACAATTGAAAATAAATAATTGACTATACATATTGTCAAGTGTTTCTAATTTCTACCCCATAAAGACATTAAAAATGTGAAGTTTGTGTTCAGTGATGCATGAAGCTGGGGGCGGGAGGAGAACAATATGAACCAATGAAGGTCGGGGTAGCATTATAGTACCTGCAAGAAATTCAAACCACTTTCACCCCTGGTCCTGTCAGAGTGAGTGACGTCAGGGATCCCGCTGTGCGCCTCTCTCCTGCCTCTCGGCACACGGAGAGCGGCCCTTTTTCCCTCTTATGAGAGGGATGCTTCCTTTTTTCCTCTGACAAAATTTGTACGGAGTGTCTTGTCAGAGTGAGAGATGTCAGGGATCCAGCTGTGTGCTCTCCTACCTGTCTGAACGCAGAGAGCTGCTGTTCCCCCTCTTTTTGTCACTGGGCAAAGTGTGACCTTCGTCTCTACTTTTTCACAGCGGCGGGTATGTATTGTTCCCACCCTTCGTCCCCTCATGGAAAATATTCATGTTATGCTATATGCCAGGGACGGGGATGCGCCATTATGCATGGCGCAATAGGCATGGGTTATTATCTGAGCGGGTGTGTCTGTGCTTCTAGTACCGGGCGGACCCAGTGGGGCGCAGACTACATCTTGCTTCGCCCTTAACCCAATAGCGATAGCCTTAGAGGGCGAAGCCATATACGAAATAGAACTGAAGTTATCTACTGTAACTCCAACTTCTATGAGTATTGGCGCAGCCCTCTAAGTGCTGGGCCCCACTGGCTCCACGAATAGCTGAAGAAAAGTTATTTTTGTATGGGAAATGATTGTCGGGCCTCCTTCCTATTTATACCGGAAGGGAGCCCGAGGGTGGGGCCCACCTTGCGGGTGTGTTGCAGTGCTGCGCGGGTGCACAGGGGGATTACCCAATAGCGATAGCCTTAGAGGGCTACGCCAATACTCATAGAAGCTGGAGTTACAGTAGATGACTTCAGTTATTATCGTTACAGCAGGATTTGTTGTTGTTACATCAGTTGTTGTTGTTGCTGCAGCAGACTTAGAATACAAGGTTACGAAACACAGCTGAACTTTTATTAACTTATCTTGATATAAATTTGATACTAAAGTCCCTTAAGTATATTATATATTTGATGGATTACAGAATATTGTAAATATATATATATAACTTATCTTACTTCATCCTAGAATCAAAGAAATGTACATGATTTTTAACTATCTTCTACATTCAGGTCCATATATATTTTGACATTGACACAATTGTCATCATTTTGGCTCTGTACACCACCACAATGGACTTGAACTGAAACAATCAATATGTATTACAACCTTAATATTTAATATTAGGGTATTTACATCCAAATCAGGTTAATGATTTGGAAATTACAACACATTTTATACGTGGTATTCCCTTTTCAAGGGACCAAAAGTAATTGGCTGCTCAGCTGTTCTATGGCAGGTGTGTTTTATTAGTTAATTTACAAGGAGCAGATCTTGAGTTGATTTCAAGTGTGGTATTTCCATTTGGCATGTGTTGCTGTCAACCCGTTAATATGAAGTCCAAAGGGCTGTCACTATCAGTGAAGCAAGCCATCTTTAGTCTGAACCATCAAAACAAATCCATCAGAGAAATAGCAAGAACATTGGGTGTGGTCAGATAAACTCATTGGTACATTCTTAAAAAGAAAACACGCACTGGTGAGCACTGCAACACCAAAAGACCTGGAAGACCACGAAAGAAAACTGTGGTGATTGACAGAATAATTATTCTCCTGTTGAAGAGAAAGCCCTTCACAACAGTTGGCCCGATCAAAAACACTCTCCAGGAGCTGTGTCAACAATCAGGAGCAGACCTCATCTGAGTAAATACAGAGAGTTCAACAAGATGCAAACCATTGTTGAGCCTCAACAACAGGAAGGCCAGATTAGAGTTGGCTAAAACACAAAGCCTCTAGAGTTCTGGAACAGCATCCTACCTGTATATGCACAGATGAGACAAAGATCAACCAAGACCGGTATGACGGCAAGTGACTAGGGCACGGATGGCTGCCAATGGAACTGGTTCCCTTGTAATGATTGAGTACGTGACTTCTGACAAAAGCAGCAGGATGAACTCTGGAGTTTTTTGGGCAATATTATTTGCTCATATTCATTCAAATGTTTCAGTGTTTTTAGGCAAAGAAGTGGAGTGTTCTGCAATGTCCAGGTCGTTCACCTGACATAAATCCAATTGAGCATGCATTTTAATCTCTGAAGGGAAAACTGAAGGGAAAACAACCAGGAACTCAAGACAGCTGCAGTAGAGGCCTGGCAGAGCATCACCAGGGATGAAACCCAGCGTTGGGTGATGTCTATGGGTGCCAGGGTTCAGTCTGTCATTGACTGAAAAAGATTTGCAACCAAATATTAAAAGTGACAATTCGATTTATGATTCTGTAACTTCTTTCTTATGTACAAGATTACTTTTGGTCCCTTAAAAAGGCGATACCACGTTAAAATGTGTTTGACATCCAGATCTCTCAGGTCTTCTGGGACTGGTCAGCTTTCTGTCCCCAGAGTCAGAACTAAACATGGAGAAGCAGCGTTCAGTTATTATGCTCCAAATATCTGGAACTAACTACAAGAAACCTGCAGGTCCGCTACAACTCTTACTACTTTTAAATCCAGGCTGAAGACCTTTCTTTTTGCCGCTGCTTTTAATTGAACTATTCATATCTTAAACTGCACTGTAACTTTTATTCATGTATTTTTTTCTTTTAATGTTTATTTTTATTATCTTTGATTTTTAATGATTGTTTTTAAATGCCATTTTCTATACTTTGAATTGCCTTGTGTTGAAAGGTGCAATATAAATAAACTTGCCTTGCCTTGTAATTCCTACACCATTCATCCGATTCGGATGTAAATACCCTCAAATTAAAGTTGAAAGTCTGCACTTAAAGCACACATTGATGGTTTAATTCCAAGTCCATTGTGGTCGTGTAGAGAGCCAACATTATGAAAATGTCCAAATATTTATCTGTCTTTTATGAATTGCCTTCTTTTCAATTTGTTGTATTTTGACCATTGAATTGAAGGTTGACCAGTTAATTAAGTATTATGTGAAACGCCCTTCTTTTCTATAGCAGAACAGGTTGCTGGTGCATTCCACCTATATGAATGTTGAATGAAGTTTGACTAATGACACAGTAGGCATGACAAGCAAATAATTATAGATTTGCAGTGCCGTGCTAAGGGAGCAGTGAAAACTGCAAGAACACAATGATCGCACGCTCACTGTTGCAATAATTTAACTCATTTAGAAATACAGTATTCTGTAAGTCCAGTATTTACACTTTTTACAATTTATATTACATCAATTTTACATTGGCTCCCCACTCGTTTAAGAATTGATTTTAAGGTTCTGGTTATTACATATAGAGCCCTGCATGGAAATGCACCGGAATATATATTTGACCTTCTCCATCCTTACTCCGCCAGTAGGTCACTTAGGTCTTCAGACCAGATTCCCACGGTCTCGTCTAAAAACTAAAGGTGACCGTGCCTTTCAGGTGGAGCTCCAACACTGTGGAACTCTCTCCCTAGAGTCATTACATTACATGTTACTTGTTAGGCGTACATACTCAATACTGTGGACAATCCCCAGAGGAGCTATTTGGGGTGAAGTGCCTTTCCCGGGGACACAACGACATGCTGACTGAACCTGTGACCCCCTGATCCCGACACCAAGGCTCTATCCAATGCGCCACGCGCCTCCCCAGTCATCCGCTCTGCAGTGTATGTAGAAGCTTTTACAACTTTTAAACTACTGAAGACCTATCTTTTTACATTGGCTTTTTTTTCTATTTGAAATGCATGTGATGTGTTCTGTTAATATGTTGGTTCCTTTCAGGACTCTACGTGGCCTGTGTTTTGTTTTTATGTTGACCTTACATTTCTGCCTCATGTGGTTATTGAATAATGTACATTTTTTCCAGCAGAAAAAGAGTGTCCTTGAGCAACGCATGCTGAGGTGTCCTTGAGCAACGCACTGAACGCCAAACTGTTCCTAGGCACTGAAAGACTGGAAGCCCTTTCACTCTGCCCCCTCTCCATTAGTGCATGTCTATAGGTCCTGTTTGTCCATGTGTGGTTGTATTTTGGGATTACTAAAAAGTGAGTCTTAATCAACTCCATCCGTTCTATTGATTCCTTTTCTTGAACATTTCATTTAATTTATTCAGTTTGTCGTGTTTTTGCTGCTCCTGTTAAAGCTATTAGATGGAAAGGAATACAAAGAGATCACCGCAAAAACAACACTGTCCACACCTATACAAACCTTTATATTGAAATTGAATTATCACTAACTACCTGACTCATTTTTAGAAATGTAGTTACACCTTGGCAAGGAATACATCGGAATCAAAGATTTCAAAATGTAAACTGTTAATCTTCCAGTTGCTTGTCTCAGTATACAGGGATACTCCCTTATTTTGTCTTGTAAAACAGGTTCCTACTGCATTACCCCATTGTGATTATTGAAATTAGTTTAACCATTGTGCCAAGTTAGTAACACGCACAAATAGATCTCTACTAATGTGGTATTTGAGCCAGAACAATTGCAAGGAAAGTAAAAAAAAAGATTTTGTGAATATGCAAATGATCGCTCTCATAACTCAAAACAATAACGTTCATAGGGAAACATACAAAGAGAAGCATTTCTCTTAATGCTCTTATGAGAGAATGTCAATTTTGTGTTTCTATAAGCGTTGCATAATAGCTGATCATAAAAGCATTTTGTCACTCCCTGCTTTGAAACGTGTTGCCACATGATTATCTGGGGACAAGTGTTGCAGGTGTCTTGGCATGAGCCAGAGTAAAGAGAATATATCAAGAGTGATAAATAGCGTGGCTCTATTATTACTTTGGAGATGTTGTTCGTTAAATACTGAATGTACACTTATAATATCAGAGAAGCACATGATAACAATGTCCCTATGTAGCTGTGTACGTAACCGGATGTATGATTACCTAGAAGAGCATCAGAGGCCTGTACTACGAAGCTGGATTTTCCTAACCTGGATATGTTTGAGTTAGCCGGTTGGCCTAATCCAAAACATACGCGCTGCCGCTAAACTGTACTACGACGCTGGTTATCAAGTGGATCGCTCAAGCCAGTCGTGTCCTATCTAGTTAGGTGCACGTTCCTGACAGCGCAGCGTCATACTTCCTGAATGAAAAGTCAACTATAATATTAGTCAAATATGAAGAAGTTAAACTTGAAACATCCATGACTTAAACACTTTATCCAGGATAAAAGCCACATAGCTGCACCTGCAAGGTGAATACAGCTGGTAAAAGAAAAAGTGTTGAATGCGTACATTAACAGGTTTATGATATCACTGCCCCGTCTAAGACACGAGTGGATCTGACTTTAATTACATTTGTCTCGAGTGTTTCGTCAACTTAATGTGTTGCTTAAAATAATACTTCTGCATACAGTATGTGACACTGTGAGTGTTGCACGGCCAGATACGGCTCAGCTGACTCAGATAAGGAGATATATGATACATTATGATGTGATATGCCGCGGACTGTAGCCTACTTAATGTTACTTTGATCCGGTTACTTATGTTGTGGCAGATATTTAAGTAAGCTTTCTTTACGCTAATGTTATAATAGTCAGATTGCTCTGAAGATTGGAGGTGATATTCTATTAATGTTCACGTTCACACAGTCTGTGATTTTTGCCGGCCGTCTTTCCTGCAACGGCAGCTTTTCTATATTTCCTTTCTCCTGTAATATGACTTGATCGCTTTACTCCGCACACTGAGCTCTAATTGGTCAGCAGGCAGTGCTTTCACTGATTTGAGCTCTTAGCCTGCAACCTAACCTGCTCCGGGGCAGGTTAGCCGCACAGCATAAGTTACCATGGAGATCTAGCCTGCTAAAAAGAGAACGAGCTTCGTAGGACCGGAAAGCCCGAGCTTTCCCTGAAGTTAGCCGGCTAAGCGAAAATCCAGCTTCGTAGTAGGAGGCCTCAGGACTGTTTTAGGCATATGATAGCTATGTGATTAACATGATGATGATTCAGCCTCTATGGAGATAGACATATGACTGTCATGTTTATTGCTTACGCATACCTTAGCTAATCTGAATGAAACATTGAATACTGCTTTCAATCAATCAATCAATGTGTATTTATATAGCCCATTATCACAAATGTTACATTGGACTTCATAGTGTTTACAGAATATCAATATGACAATACGAACCAGTATTCTGCATCTTGTGACTGTAACACTCTCTCTTGCATCTCAAGGACACTGTTCTGGGAACTCTTGTGTGTGATGACTCCTAATCTTGCGACGATAATAAATACATGTATCCTGATATGGAAATTCAAGCCGGTGACGAGTGATATTTTTCCAACAGATGTCAATAGAAAGTAATTGTGATCATACTTTAATTAAAACGCATAATACGTACTTTGTATGAAGACAGAGCAACACTAGGAATAATATGCACTCCACTTTATAGAAAATGACCAAAATAATATAAGAAACCATTCATCCAAATTATGCCGTTATCAGAAACTGCTTACATTGCCAAAACAACATTTACAATGCATATCCGATCCATATGATGCTACAGTTAGATTTTATACTGCCCTACAACCAACTGATGTGAAGTTAACTTCATTATAATTGTCCTTATTTGGTAACAATTAAAACATCAGATTATACAGTATGTGTGTGTGTGTGTGTGTGTGTGTGTGTGTGCGTGTGTGTGTGTGTATGGATTAACTCAAGGACTTCAAAACGTGGATGACCTGAAGTTATTGTACTCGGCCCAAATAATCTACGAAACAAATTATCTAAAGAAATACTAACGATGGATGGCATTCATTTAGCCTCCAGTGAGACTGTAAGGAATCTTGGTGTTATATTTGATCAGGATTTATCTTTTAACGGCCACATAAAATTAATCTGACGGACCGCCTTCTTTCATCTCATAACATTGCAAAAATCTGGCATATCTTGCCTCAAAACGATGCAGAGAAACTAGTCCATGCATTTGT
Source organism: Notothenia rossii (assembly GCF_949606895.1). Lineage (NCBI taxonomy): Eukaryota > Metazoa > Chordata > Actinopteri > Perciformes > Nototheniidae > Notothenia > Notothenia rossii. The sequence goes on along the minus strand of NC_136901.1, from coordinate 30,794,980 downwards.
TACATCAAGGCTGGATTATTGTAACTCTTTATTTTCAGGGTGTACAAAGAAGTCAGTCAAGTCGCTTCAACTGATTCAAAATGCTGCAGCACGTGTACTAACTAGAGTTAGGAAAAGGGACCGCATTACTGCTGTTCTGGCTGCCTTACACTGGCCCCCTATAGAACACAGGATAGAATTTAAAATTCTTCTTCTCACCTACAAAGCCCTTAATGGGCAGGCGCCATCTTACCTTAAAGAACTCATTATACCCTACTGTCCTACTAGGGCATTGCGTTCCAAGAATGCAGGGTTGTTGGTTGTTCCTAGAGTCTCTAAAAGTACAATGGGAGCCAGAGCCTTTTCTTATCAAGCTCCACTTTTGTGGAATCAGCTTCCAGTTTGTGTTCGGGCAGCAGACAGCCTATCCGTTTTTAAGAGTACGCTTAAGACCTTCCTTTTTGATAAAGCTTATAGTTAGGGCTGATTAGATTCAGCCCCTAGTTTTGCTGCTATAGGCTTAGACTGTCGGGGGACACATTACATGTTACTTGTTAGACGCTTTTATCCAAAGCGACTTACATACACAATACTGTGGACAATCCCCACAGGAGCCATTTGGGGTGAAGTGTCTTGCCCAGGGACACAACGACATGCTGACTGCAGTGGGGTTTGAACCTTTGCTCCCCTGATCCGAACACCAACGCACTAGTCCACTGCACCACACACCTTACTTCTTCCTTCTCTCTGTCTGTACCTGTGTACTCTCATGTTCAGAATAACCCAGCTTCCCCGACATTTCATTTTGGTGTCTGTCTACGCCAGGACCCTGAGTCGTGGCTGATCCTGTTGCTGTGGTCCTGGATCCTGAGTCATGGCTGATCCTGTTGCTGTGGTCCTGGATCCTGAGTCATGGCTGATCCTGTTGCTGTGGTCCTGGATCCTGAGTCATGGCTGATCCTGTTGCTGTGGTCTTGGATCCTGAGTCATGGCTGATCCTGTTGCTGTGGTCCTGGATCCTGAGTCATGGCTGATCCAGTTGCTGTGGTCCTGGATCCTGAGTCATGGCTGATCCTGTTGCTGTGGTCCTGGAATCTGAGTCATGGCTGATCCTGTTGCTGTGATCCTGGATCCTGAGTCATGGCTGATCCTGTTGCTGTGGTCCTGGATCCTGAGTCATGGCTGATCCTGTTGCTGTGGTCCTGGATCCTGAGTCATGGCTGATCCAGTTGCTGTGGTCCTGGATCCTGAGTCATGGCTGATCCTGTTGCTGTGGTCCTGGAATCTGATTCATGGCTGATCCTGTTGCTGTGGTCCTGGATCCTGAGTCATGGCTGATCCTGTTGCTGTGGTCCTGGATCCTGAGTCATGGCTGATCCTGTCGCTATGGTCCTGGATCCTGAGTCATGGCTGATCCTGTCGCTGCGGCCCTGAGTCCTGCATCCTGAGTTCTGGATTTCGAGTCGTGGCTTAACTTGTCTCTGTGGTCCTGCCTGACTCTCATCATACTACTTCCCTGATGGCTCCCACAGGACTACTTATGTTGTAAAATGTATTATCTTTTCAATTTACACACGGCATATATTGCACGTCTGTCCTTCCTGGGATCCTTCCTCTGTTGCTCTCCCTGAGGTTTCTCAATTTTCCCCTTTAAACTGTGGGGTTTCTTTGGAAGTCTTTCCTTGTACGATGTGAGGGTCTAAGGACAGAGGGTGTCGTATTGTCATACTGATATTCTGAACAAACTGTGAAGTCCACTGTGACGACCCCTCCACACCACGTGCGATGCTGTCTGTTCGTGTGTGTGATTGCAGGTTCCAGCTGCATCTGCCTGATGAGCTACATCTGCCGGAAGCATTCAAGAGGAGTCAAGCCGGATATGTCGCTCTCTCACTCCGTTGGGGCACTCTCTCCGTGCCAGCCTCGGGGACCTGTTGCTGGTTCCATTACTTCCTTGTTTATTATGAATAAACTATTCTTATATTCATACCCCTCATCTCACCTCCCAGTTTTCTGTTGCAGCCCAGGAGCCGGGTTGTAACATATGGGGGCTCCTGGTTGAACCTGGTCAGTCAGAGTTAGTTTTCGCAAATGGAGTCTTTTGTTGTGAACGGAGCACACAGCTGTTTGTTTGGGAGTGGCTTTGACGAGGGTAAGTGTTTGTAGCAGAGGCGTCAATTGGGTATGGCAAGGTATGGCAGCTGCCACACCTTGGCTCCAGGGGAAAATGTAAATGTTCGTTTTAAAAAAATAAATTTATGGAATTACTCTGTGTCAATTTGTATTGATTATTCTATTATTTAATACATATAAATTAAATACAAATGAAAATCAGAACAACACAATCGATTTCTCTAGTCTAGATATTATCTTTCCCAATACTTATCGTAACGTATCCCCCCTCCCTATCTTGAAATGTGGTATCTCCTGACGAGAAGCCGCCGGAGGTCAGAGCGGGTCATGTTATCGCGGTTTTTTTTATTTTTCGGCTAAGCTAATTAACTAAAATGAAAAGAAAGCAAAGAACTTTAGAATCTTTTTTTATCAAAAAAAAGGCAGGTGAAGGTGATGGCTCCAATGTTGCCCCAGCAGCAGAGGGAGAAGGACCAGGTAGTGAAGGTGGGATTCAAGCTGTTAACGAGGCTGTTAGCCACTCCAGCACCTGCGCCGGGGATGCAGATGCTAACAGGGAGACGGAGACTACATGCATGGAGGCTGAGAACTCGTCCACACCGACTTCTCGAATTGAATCCGAGTCTGAGTCCCCACCAATTTCTCAGATTGAAAGAGCTGGATCAGACGTGGACAGCGATAAGGAAGGTCAAGGCCCGGGTGCAGCAGCAGTAGCAGCCTCTGGGTCAACTGGAGCAGAGAAGAAGGATATTAGTGGATGTAAAACAGACGGACTCAGGCGTCCTCGTTTGACCCACTTCCCAACTAGAAATGGAAGACGCTTTAATGTCAGTGTGTATCAGGAATATGACTGGGTTGAATATTCTGCGCAAGAAGATGCAGTTTATTGCTTTGCATGCCGTCATTTTGGAGGAGCCTCAACTTTAACAGGTGACAGGCATGGACTGCGTGTGTTCATAGACACTGGATACACATGTTGGAAGAACATGAAAAAAAATCTCCGGGATCATCAAGGGAGCAGTAGACACAATTGTGCTGCATTAGCGTGGTCTAACTTTAAGGCTGTGATCAGCGGACATAAGGAATCCATCGCAAGTCGGATTGACGCAAACAGGACAGATGAGGTGCAGGAGAACCGGGCTCACGTCAAATCCTTGTTCAAAATCACGTCATTTCTGGGAAGACAGGCCCTCCCTCTCCGTGGCCACAACGAGAGAGATGAGGATGAAAATAAAGGAAATTTCCTTGAACTTTTGGACGTTATTGCAACAGATGACAGGAACGTGAAAAGCAAACAGGAACGCAGGTATGCGCACTATTCTTCCCCAGAAGCCCAGAATGATATGGTGAGAGTTATTGGGGAAAATATCAGAAGTATAATCATAAATGAAGTAGGAGAAGCACGGTACTTTTCAGTGTTAGTGGATGAAACGAAAGACCTGTCTAAGAAGGAGTAGCTGGCCATTTTGATCCGTTATGTACATGACGGGATTATAAAGGAAAGAGCCATTGGAACCTATCACATGAAGGACCTGACAGCTGAATCCCTGGCCCAGAAAATAATAAAGGAATTATCAAGTTTAGATATTCAGCTGTGTGTTGCACAATGCTACGATGGTGCAAGTGTTATGCGGGGTAATGTGCGTGGAGTGCAGGCTTTAATACGTGAAAAAGTGCCGCATGCAGCGTATATACACTGTCATGCACATAAACTAAATCTTGTGCTTGTGAGCTCGATAACTGAAATACCAGAGATGGCAGAGTTTTTTGGTGTTGTTCAAACACTATATACTTGTATTGCAAATAGCAATACCAGACACATGCTTTTCATTGAGGCTCAAAAGAAGTTGGGACACAACAAAATACTGCACTTGGAGCGCACCTGTCCCACTCGGTGGCTGTATTGGTATAGGGCTCTACAGAAGATAAAACTGCGCTGCGAGGCTATACTAGCTGTGTTAGATGCCACTATTGACGCTCATGCAGAGGGTTCAACTGAAGCTGCTGGACTTCGGACAAATATGCTGACAGTCACTTTTGTTGTGCGTCTTCATGTCCTAGAAAAAATCTTAAATCTCACTTATGGACTGTCTGAACAGCTTCAGACAAAAGACATTGCAATCACGATGGCTTCCAACCTCATACGGAGTACTAAGGCCCAGCTGGAAAAGATGAGGTCAGATAAAGAGTACCAGGACACACTGAGCAGAGCCAAGGCATTTTCCACAGAGCTCGGCCTCCCAAGCAGCGACACTGCCCCTCTGCGACCAGCAAGAGCACGGAGTGTGTCCAAAGCCTTGGCAGGGTTTATTGTCGGATCATCCAGTGGCCAGAGACAAACAGGAGATGACCAAGAAAAAAGACTATACTTTGAAACACTGGACCGCTTCATCTCTGAGTTAGATCGCCGATTTACAGATAATGATGAGCTACTTAATGCTATCCAGGCATTTGATTGTTCATCTCCCCATTTCATGGATGTAGTTAAAATGGAACAGTTTGCACAACTCTATGATGAACTGATCGACACCACCCTTCTCAGTTCCCAGTGTCACACAGCAAAAGCTTTCCTTGAACTTGAGATGAAGGAGGACGTGGAGGAGGAGAAAAACATAATGCTGGCTTTGACACGACTGAAGACCATGTCTGTCGCTTTTTCAGAGGTCATCAAGCTATTCAAGATCGCAGCAACAATTCCTGTCTCCACTGCATCCAACGAAAGATTCTTTTCCGTTTTAAAAAGAGTCAAGACTTACCTGCGGACCACCATGAGCGATGACAGGCTCACAAACCTCATGTTGATGGCTGTTGAGCCTGCTGTCGTAAAATCCCTGGACGCAGATGAACTCGTCAATAACTTTGCTGCTTTGAGGACCCGCCGTTATCCACTTGTGGAATAATTAATAAAGTTCATCTCAAAGTAAGATACCCAAACATCTTATTAATATGATTTCTCTTTCTCTTTTCTTCTCCCTCCCTCCCTCTCCTCTCTCCCTCCCTCCCTCCCTCCCTCTCCTCTTTATATTTGGACTTTAACAGTTTACAGCAGTTTACCTGGTATGTTCACGTGATATTGTTGCAATTACATAGTGAATGAAGTGAACAGAAAGAGTGAAATTGTGTCAGAAAGGCTATTACTGCTGTCTAACCCTGCCGCTTGCTATCCATGGTGCTGAAAACGGATGCGTAACGGCGCATTTGACTGAATTGATTGATTGACGTGCGTAGTTAAGTGTTTGTGTCCATAGTTACTTGCGCTAGCGGGATGTGAGTGAGGCTGCATTTGAAAAAGTTCAAATTTTCCTAACCACACAGAAAAGCTACATAGCAGACTTGTCACTTTTGTTATGATTATTTGCTGGGCATGTATATTGATTGATACTGTAGTTAAGTCATGTGACTAGTAACCTTGCCATACCTTAGCTTTGGCTGAATTGACGCCACTGGTTTGTAGTAAGGCAGCTGGTCATTTGGAATACGAGTTAGGTGTGGTGCACTGAGTATTTGTTCACGGCAGTCACGTACCGTTGGTCTTGTCCCTGTTAGGCTTCAGTACGGTCTCCCTTGGAGGTTTAGGTCGTAATGGGGGCTGTTAGTGTGGTGTGAAAGTGGTTAGAGCTATTAGCTCAGGAGCACGCCAAGGCTGCAGGTGGAGTTGCCGGTTTGCTGGTCGCTTCGCTCAGTTTACGGTATTAAGTGCGTAAGTACCCGTCGTAACTAGCACCTGAAGACTAGTTGGGGAGTTTAGCTAGTTTCTGTGAGGCAGTTAGAGGGACGGGCCGCAGTAGCGTGTAGGCTGTGTAAGTAGCGTGAGCGTGTCACACAGCGTTGTCATCATGGGGAGTGTAGAGGATTTTTTTAGGGCACCTTCAGAGGAGCTGGTGGAGGGTTTCTCTCATGAGCAGCTGATCTATGTTTCTGAACATTTCCGCTTGGATGTTGGGGATAAAAGGATGAAGGAGAATATAAGAGGGATTGTTAAAGCAAATCTGTTTGAGTTGGGGGCTTTCAAAGGGAAAATGTATACTGTGGATCCAAGAAGGGACGGAGTTGATGTGTCTGGCTGCAGTGATGCAGGCCTGACTTTTGGGCAGAGAAAGGAGTTGTTGCAGACAGAAATGGAGAAACTGGCAGTGGAAAAGATGAGGGGAGAGGTAGAAATTAAAAGGCTTGAGGTAGAGGAACGGAGGTTGAATGTAACTGCTGGGGCTGCAGGCCAGGCCTCTAATTACTCTGGTAGAGCGAATACTCCGTTTGACGTTGCCAGTAATCTGTGGGTTATTCCTCAGTTTAGTGAGCAAGATCCCTATTTGAGAGTGTGGCTGAGAGCAGAGAGTGGTCTGATGTAGATAGTACCTTATTGTTGCAGTGTGTGCTAACGGGTAAGGCCCAGGAAGCTTATTCTGCTCTAACGGTGGGAGAGAGCAAGGTATATTTGACTGTTAAAACCGCTGTGCTGAAGGCCTACGAGTTGGTTCCTGAGGCATATCACCAGAGGTTCAGGTCCTAGGAGAAGTCTAGCAGACAGACCCATGTGGAGTTTGCCAGAGATCTGGTACTTTTTTTTAGCAGATGGTGCAATGCCCTAAATGTGAGTTTGTATGCTGCATTATGCGATATGATTGTTCTGGAACAATTAAAAAATTCTGTACCCAGTCACATTGCAGTGTACATCAGTGAGCGCAAGGTGAAGACTGGTGCAGAGGCCGCTGTACTGGCTGATGACTACGTGCTGATACACAGGGGCGGTCGGGACTTCAGGGTCCGGGAGGAAGATCATGCACACTTGGGTAATGCTGAACGTGCGATGCGAGGTCAGCCACGGGTTGACCCATCGTAAATCTGTAATTTCTGCAGGGAGAGAGGGCATTGGAAAGCTGACTGCGCAAAAGCCAGAAGGGGGAATAATGGGGGCCAGTTTAACTCTGCTGCTTGTGCTGTGTCTGTGGTACCTCCTTACCTGTCATCTCTCCCCGTCAGCAGGTTAGCGAGCCAAGCGGGTTGAAGGAACCACTGTTTTCTGCATTTTTGTCAACCGGATACATGTCATTGGTGGGAAGTGACATCAGCGTGCCGGTAACAATTTTGAAAGACACAGCATCATTTGATTCATACATTCTGAGCTCTGTGCTACCGTTTTCTGAAAAATCTAGAACTGGGGACTTTGTCCTGATGCGAGGTATGGGAATGAGTGTTGTGCCTGTTCCTCTGCATTCTGTTGTGCTTTTTTCTGGTTTGGTGCAGGGTGAGGTCGCCATGGGGGTCCGTCCTGTAATGCCGATTGAAGGTGTGGAAGTTATCCTGGGTAACGGCCTGGCCCGTCTTTTGGCCTTGTTTAAACAGAGATGTGTCTCGGCATATTAAATCATGTCACACGTGTGTCAAATTAAAGGTAAGCCAATTCGGCAGTCCTGGGGGTCAGTTCCTGGTTTTGTTACCAAGGGCTAGTTTGCCGTTTCTAGAAAAACATTCCGGGCTTTTCCATGTGCTGGCTCAAGGGACTGACCATAATTGTCTCCTGTCCACACCGAAGCATAGAAGAAGAGTTCCTAGTTTGTTTGGGTTTGCCTGAAGGTACTATGCTGTTTGCTCTGGTCTTTTAGGTCTACTCTGTCCCTATTCAATTGCTTCTTCAGGCACTGGAGTTGCTGAGTGGGCAGGGGAAGGTTTGTTGGCTGGTACAACAAGGAGTATAGATGTCAGTCTGGAGTTTTGAAGGCTAATGTAGCCGTATTGTTTTGGTGAGAAGAGGGTCCTGTTGGGTAGTTGACGGTGTTCTTAGTGGAACTCCTTTCTTTATGGGGGGGAAGTGTGACGACCCCTCCACACCACGTGGGGTGCCGTCTGTTCGTGTCTGTTTTGTGTGTGATTGCAGGTTCCAGCTGCATCTGCCTGATGAGCTACACTTGCCGGAAGCATTCAAGAAGAGCCCAGCCGGATACGTCTCACTCCGTTGGGGCACTCTCTCCGTGTTGCTGGTTCCATTACTTTCTTATTATGAATAAACTATTCTATATTCATACCCCTCGTCTCTCCTCGCCTCCCAGTTTTCTCTTGCAGCCCAGGAGCCGGGTTGTAGCACCACTCAGACAAATGTAAAATGTGTGATATTGGGCTATATAAATAAACATTGATTGATTGACTGATCAGTGATTGGTTTGTTGTTAATTAGAAAGGGCAGCTCTTAAAAAATGGAGAGAATATTTGACAAGTTTATTCACGCACTGCAAAACTATGATTGCCAATCCTTAGCCTGACTCATAAGACAGCAGTGACGAACACCACCCTCAGGAGAGAGGGTGACAACCAAAGCATGTAGCACGATGAGGCACGTTGGTGTCTCACTGGTGCCAATGCTCAGTAATGGAGCGTGCAACACATTACCATAAAGACAAAGTCCCTTGTCTTTCTGTACTGCTTTAACCTGTTGATATGTCTTGCTATGTTATACAGTACATATATTTTGTTTTACAGATCACCATTTCCAGTTCCTCATTGTTGCATATTTTTAGTGATTGTATTAACTTTGTGTTTTAACTTGTTACCAAAGTGTAGAGTGCCTGACTGTGCTACTTCCCTTAAGTAATAAGGTACCAGGCCGGGTACTATCAACACTCAACCAAAAACTGTAAAAATAATTAGGATGTGTTCATAACTTAAACGTATACACACCAATATGATAATGCAAACCGACATACAAGTTATGGGAGTGATTTATTTCAGGATGCAGGTTCAGTGCATTAGGCTTCCTGATTAGGACACACAATTGTTTTAATAGCCAAAATTAAAAGATCAAACAAGCCCATCAGAAAGAGAAAAATAACATAAGAAAACCAGTGTGGTCAAAATTGCATGGTCGTGCCATCAGGTGTGAAACTTTCACTAATATATTGGAATATCATAATTCCTAATTACCCCTTTGTTAAGGTTAAGGGCACTGATACATGACGACACATCACTAGAGAACTAAGAACAAGTTGAACATGAGCAGAATATGTACAAAAGATGAATTAAGGTGTAAATGAGAACAAGTGAACGTTAACTGCTGTTTGTATCAAAGACAAGGCGAACCAAAGGGTGGTCTTGGTGGTAATGGTAGCACTGTAAGTCTGTCGGGGCCTTTCACTTGAGTCTGTAGACAGATGCTGTGCAGTACATTTTGGCAGCACTTCTTACATCATTAGTGCAAACAAACAAACAAAAAACTTCAGCAAAAGGCAACAGAAAAAATAACCAGTGTGTACACATATTGAGAAAAACTTAGTGTATCAAAAATATCCATGTACATAGTTGTGACTGTGTAGTTGTGAGTATCTTTATAAGATGAGGACTTTTTCTCCAGTTAACGATGAAGATCATCGAATTATCTTGCTCATGAGATTATACTGAACGAGTTGAAAATGGATACATGTGAAGCAGGCAATGGCGTTGAGGAAATTGGATACGGTGAGCATTTTTCAAATTTAGTAAACTCAGTGAGGATTTGCTGCAAAAATTGTGTATTTTGGTAGTAGTGTAAAACACTCGCACACATGTCAAAGGGAATATGTACAAAGTGGAGATTCTTCATATTTACATATTTACATTTACAACAAACCAAACCTTTAAGGAGACATAATTGAACATCGGGCTATGCCTAATATAGGCTGATACAGTAAAATACATCAACTACACCTTCCTTCCATGGTGGCGTTTGACTCCAGGGTGAAAAGTCCGCTTTAACATACCCAGAAAGAGTGTGTGGGGGAAATAAATAAAACTTGACAACGGGTAGTGTCACTGAGCAGATAAATATCTGCCATTTTAGGCACCATGGGACAGACGTTGAGCTCCTAAAAAGGTAGTGCTGATTTAAAACACCACACACAACTTAATATCTGAGTTACAAATGGGAAAACATTTATTTGGATGAAGTGGGATCTGGGAAAACTGTTAATGCTCTGTCTCCTGTGAGTAGGAATTTAAAAAAGTGCAACACTGCCCTCTTGTGTTTGCATACTTACACTCCTCATATGCAAACGTACAAGGGCTTATCATATCCTACATTCCGTCGGGAGACCATTATTGCCTGTGAAGAGAGAGTTTCTATCATGTGTGGTAAAGAAAGAGGGAGAACAACGAGGTGGGAAGAGTCTTTTTTTTTAACGTTTTTTATGATAGATTTTACTATCCTAATGCTTGGGAAATCATTTTATAAAATCTGTCTTTGGCCACTTTACCTACAGTGGCTCTTGGTAATGGAAACCAGTGCAGTGAGTCATGTGGCTTGATTTGAGTGTCTACCAAGTGAGAGATAACATACACACAGATTCTCATAAACACAACTGAGCAAGTGTCCTTTGCGGTGACCACCACCGTCCCACCACCACCACTCCCAAACAAAAATAAAACACAAGGAACCCAACAGAATTACATCCAAAGCAGGAGTTGTGCAGAGATGCAGTGTCCCAAGAAGAAGCGGAGGGAAAGGAGGAAGGCTGAGTGGAGTCCCTGTGTTCGTTAGCCAGCTAAGCTATGCTTGCTCATTAGCATTTTACCATGGCAGCTATCAGCTGGTCAGGTAACTATGTAGTTCTCTGGAGTTGATGCTCAGGACCACACCGGAATGGTTACCTAGCAACACAAGAGGAGAAGAAACACGACACAGACAAACAGATGAGCAATGCTGAAGAATACAAAGTGCAAACCATTTCCACTATGACAGACTGAGGGCCTTTGACATCAACAGTAAAAAGTTGTTTTCACTTGCCTCCATCAGTAAAAATGCCATATAGAGAAATATTGAATATCAATACGAATAAACGTTTTTGCATACTTGAAAACATTTAGTTGCATATATACTTGCATATGAAATTAGAAATGTTCATAATTGAATAATTTATACAGTTATGAGTTCGTTATGAAATACATTTCAATTTGACCAAGCTGCCATCAGTTTCAAAGCGTTCTGAATGAAAGGAATGACAAATATATTCAGCCCATTTAGTGACAGGATCTCCTGTTTTGGGTATTACGCATGGATATGAAACAATCACATGATATCACATATTGTTACAATACCTATGAATGTTCTTCAAAATGCAGATGATGACCATATAGTGCCTTGGGAGTAACATTTGCAAAAGTTTGAAATATTTAAATATGAGTTTAAAACCCAAAAGGCTTTTAGCTGTACCAATAAAAGGATACAAAAGGGGAGAGTCCTGTACCTTGTTGTGTGTTAGCTGCTGGTGTTAGTGGCTTGGGTTTTAGTAGCAGTGGTTAGTGGTAGTCCTTATAAGCGAACGGAAGGCGGGGCTACCTCCTGCGTTACCTAGAGTCTGCGAGTCTAGGTCGTCGTCGATGAACTCCTCCCCCTGGATGATGTGCTGGGTGTCCTCGCTGTGATTGACAGGGCTGGTCATCTCCTGCTCCTTCTCATTGCGCATCTGCGCGTAGACATTGCGGTTGCCCGGGAGCTTCCTGAAAAAAAGTGGGGGATAAGCATCCTCAGTCCTAAGCCAAGGACTTTGGAAAATTGTTGTTTTCATAAGATGGGGCTGTAGTTTCGCACTGCATGTTCTAATTCAAGTGACTTTTTGGGGGACGTTTGTGTTTGGGAAGGTGATGAGACGTTGTCATGCTGATAGGAGGAGCTATAACTGCTAACAATATGATTAAGTGTGAGCGAAATGACATGAAATAAAGTGTTATTGCGAAAAATGCAATGATGAAACAAAACAGGCTTTTGAAAGGGGCCTTTAGTGATCATCCGCTGGTCCTCTGAGACATGTTGCTCCTTATCCACAATAATCTCCATGATCTCAATCACATTAGCCTGAACTTCATTTAAATCCTACTGTTTTGGAGAAGTGTAATCGGATCAGGGAGAAACGAGCCTGCGATGGAAGCCCAACAATGTTTCTCCCTCTGCCTCAGTACGTCCTCCAGCCTAGCAGAAGACATCCTCTTCCTCAAATCCAATGACATTGGTAGGTGGTCACGTTTGTTTAACAGTACTGTTTCACGAACCATCTTTTACAAGTAATTGAACTCACATACGGTATATCCTACATGTTCAAGAAGCTCAGTTTACATAGTGTGCACAGTGGATCTCAAAAGCTGCTCTCAAAGTGACTCCTGTGGTGACCTAGAAATGCATGCTCATGCTATGTGGTACGTAGTGGGCTGGAAAAAGAAAGACACACACCCACAAAAGTTACGCAGCCATGCACAATTACATACTTTATTTTGCTTTCCTTCGTTTAGTTTGATTCATATTATTTGTTTGCCTTTAATAAGTCTTAAATAAATGCTTTTCGTATAAACATGTGTTTACTGTTATGGTTAGGGTGTCTTCCATGCAAATAACTCCAAATCCCTCAATATTTTCGTTGTATTAAGTAATTTAATTATTAATCAGAGTTCAGAGTTGATCATTTCCAATTTTAGACAGTTTTTGAATATCACTTACATTAATTAGTAATAAGATTTCATGGTGCTATCCCTTGAGGTAATTCAGTGTCAATTAAATTATATTATTCTTCATAATCAATCATGTATTGGCACTTACTTTTAAGGATACTGCAACTACCTCATTTTGATGCCCCATCATTATCAATACCTATGAATGATTGTACCGATATACAGTAGATATTAATAATATATATATATAGCTTATAACCAGAACTGCTCCTACCAGTTCCCAACACAAAACATGGCTCACCTTTTGAACTTGTAGAGGATGAAGGAGCCGGTGGCGATCATGCCGATTAGGAAGATGGCTGCTAGAGCCCAAACACCCGGACCTCCAGCGGCTCCACGGTAGCCTGCGGTGATGTTTACACAGATAAATAGTTAAATACTGTGTTGCAGTAAGAAATAATTCTGGTTAATATTTGCTATAGAAATCCCAAAAGAAATGGAAGAAGCTCTTTAGGCAATAACTGCAGGAGCAAAGGGACAGAATTGGTAGGAAGAAAACATCCAAATGAAATAGCGTTTCTTATGTTTTTTTGTAGAGCGCACCGTTAGACCATTCTCAACTCAGCTCAAAGGATGATCAGGGGCCTCATTTATAAAGCCTTGCATAGGATTCCCGTGGGAAGGTTGCTTACGTAGGACAAAGCAAATAAATACGCACAGACATTTTCCAATTCATAAAACACTGCGTACCGGCGTAGGACTTGCGTGCGGCACGTCCTACGCCGGTTTCCCTTTATAAATCACAATCAACTTGAAATGCGATGCAGCTTTTGCGGGCTTCACGTAACGCCCATATTTGTCTATAAATAGTAAAAGAAACGCCCCGTAGGAATATTCATTTTGACTGACTGCATGAAGAAGATCGCAGGAAATGACGACAGAACAGCTAAAAAAGACATCTCACACCGTGTCAGATTTTGGTTCTTTTGGGGAGTCGGAGACAAATCATATTGTTTGGTGGATCCAGTTTGAACCAGAGTAGCAGCATGGAGGTCGGATCGTCACCAAAATAAATAAATAAGTGGTCTGAAAAAAGTTAATGACAAAATATACATATCCTTCCTCAGGCAGTGTGTTAGCGTGTTTGTACCGGGGACGGGACGGGACAGGATCATTTATGTCATAACGTTAAGACAACATATTCGAGGTGGTTTTCAACAACATATCCGTATATATTTATTTCTCCAAGTTAGGTTTTTGTGTGTACTGAGGCGTTTGTTTAATCATTTTAAGATTGGCTTTAATCAATCAATGCAAATGAATTATTCATATATGATACATGAGGTAACATTTTATTTATTGTATTATTTTCACATATTTCTCTTCCTTCTGCCAACGGTGTCGCAGTTTCTCGTCCTTCCCGTTTTTGTGCTTAGTTTGTACGCGTAGTTCAGAGTTTGCGTGGAGGATCACACATTTTCCCGTCAACTTTGTTTTTTATAAATCGCAAAGATTGCTTAGAAACTGGCGTACGCCATCTTTTGAGCGTACGCACCGTTTATAAATGAGGCCCCGGGTGACTGAAAAAGCACAGTACAGTACAGACAGACTCAAACTGGATTTGGAATTTTTAGGAAACCAGGAAAGGAAAAGGCACATGAATTAGAGCGCTTTGAGGTAAAGCCGCAGGTGTAGAGTTCATGAACGCACCAGTCTTTGCTTCTGTAGTTGTTGAGTCATTAGCATTTAGCCCTAGCCCTTGGACAAAATCAATAACATGTAATTATCAATAAAAACCTCATGAACGGTAGTCATATAGAGCAGACGATATAGAAGGTGATGCAAATAGCATTTAAATATACAATACCTGCGTTTGGGTCAGCTAGCATCACCAGCACTTTAAGACCTCCTCGCACCACGAAGCTGACATTGTTGCTGTTGAAGGCCTGTATGATTGCGGGAATACGCTGAACACAAGACAATATGAAATCAAACAAAGGCTATATTTTGGACTGAAGTGAACAACCAAATCAAAGCAGATTAATACAAGTCGAGCAACAAATCAATATTCACACCATAAGGACTGTACTTATATTAAAATCATATGCCTCATATTGAAATGTTTTGTTAAAGCTGATATGCTTTTCTATGCATGAAATGGGATATTACCTTATCTACAAAAATGCTCCTCTTGGTAGGTGTGCTGTCCAGTGGGAGGACGTACAGGTCAGCAGTGGTGGGGAGGCCTGGGTTCACCACGGTAACCAGGGAGTCCAGAGGGACACCTGTGTTCTGAGGTCAGATAGCTAAAGGTCAGTCATTCCATATTCTGTTTATATTTATATATACGGCTCATTAGTATTGAACAGAATCCATAACTCTGCAAATCCTTGGCTCTACATAGTTCTACAGCTTATTTAAGCTCATCGTTTTGGTTTTGTGGCCAGGAAACTGCTTTCATGAACTCAGTCTTGCCTGTTCAAGTGAAAAAGCTTTTGATATACCTACTGCACACTACACAGCACTACAAAACAGATCATGTTAGAGCCTCACTGGCTAAGTTAGAGAAGCATTTAGCAGCTAAAGATCATGGATCATGCCTGTATTAGGGAATGTGGTCAGACTGGCGCTACAGTGACTCACTATTAGTATTGCCTATAGAGGAACAAGCTGAATTACAAAACAGGACTTACCAGGTTAGTCAGTTAGCATACCAATTTCTAAGGAATAACAAAAGCATCAATGTTAATTTACCTTTGTGATTATTTTGGTGACAACCTGGCCAATGTCCTCTCTCCACTCCGGGATGTTTGGGTTGAAGCGGTCCAGGTTTGTGCTGAAACTCAGAGGGATGACCTGGAAATGATCTGGGATCGGGTAGAACAGCAGGAGTAGTTAGCAACCACCACAGTCATCATTCCAAACTCATCAGCAGCTTAAAATGAGCCACATACATTACATGTTGACTACTGAAGATGAAACAGCAAATACAACAGAAAGTACAGATGTGGAAAGGCACTGTATTTGATCTGTTTTATTTACTATCACATCCAATGAGTGGATGAAATGTGGAGAGAATAATTTACCTTGACAAAAATATCTGTTTTTTCCTATATTCAGTTGATATTTGCTTCTGCATTTAAAAAACTGAGGTGATTTGAAATGTCATTTTTACCGTAGACTCGCACAGTTCTGGTATCCTGCACCATCGAGCGGCCATTAGACGCCTGGACGGTGACTGAAAACTCTCCTGTCTCTGGGAAGTGAGTCAGGAGGCTGTTCTGCAGAGTCAGCTTGGGCTACGGGAGAAAGTCAACAGTTTGGCTGTCAGATTGGTCAACTGTGTAAACACTGAGTGTCTGAGAAGTCTGGGATCAAATAATGGCTTCTTTGACATGATAGAAGTTGCCGTGAAAATGTACTTAGGAATGTAGCATTAAAGGAAACTAATTTGTAAGAAAAATAAAAAATTTTATGGTAATGGATGGTATAAGATGGAGTTTGTAGTGTGTCCTTTACCTGCAGGTTTTCTCCGATCCACCAGTTGAAGACGGACAGGTTGGCTTCAATTGGAAGAACTATGGCTGTCAGATTCACCTCGTGGTTTCTCCCAGTGATGGGAACCACTTCCAGGTGCACTTTCTGCAGAGGGGCTGGAAGAGAAGAAAACATCATTTATAAGAATACAAAGCTGAACATATAATTCAAGCTCTCACATCAATTCTGTTACACAAGGCACGAAAAAAGTTGAGACTGGAATTTTGCCGTCTAACCCCTTCAGACTTTACTAGGACTTCCCATTAAGACCGGCTTAGACTTGCCCTTTAAAGACTACCTTCTAAAATAGAAATCTGCAGAGTGGTCCATTAATATCATTCAATGTCTGGAAGGCTTACCTGCAACCTGGATGTACATGGTAGCCTCATCGTGCCCTGCCATATTCTCGGCCTTCACTGTGACCTTGTAAACGCCAGGGTTTTCATAGCGATGCTGGATGGGCTCATCTGTCACCGTCAGGTTTTGGTAGATGGCTCGGACCCCATCACCGAGGTCCACCTGGTACTTGGTACGGCTGGTGTCACCCTGGTTGGAGGAAACAAGGATCTTCAGTGAATTCTAATTGAAAGACAGTAACGGCCTTCCACACAGCAGCTTTGAAAAAATCTTCCAACGCTTCTGCCCATTCACTTTGAATGGGGTGACGTCACTTTCCCTCACTTTTCGCCGAACTGCATTGTGGGAAGCAAAGCAGAGATTTCCAGGCATCTCAGGCTTCAAAAGTTGAGCAATGTTCAACTTTTGAATCTTCTGAAGCTTTCGGTGGAAGCGTCAGCCAATCAAATCATCTGCCAGTACAAGCTCTAGCCAATCAAACAGCTGCTTGTGTGTCAGGGGCGGGAGATTCATATGATTGGTTGGTGGTCGAGCTTCAGACATGCCTGCCGGCAAGCTTTTTCAAAAAATACAACAAGAAAACCACTTTCATCCTACCTGTTCCTGGTGGACAATGAATGTGATGTCATCCCCAGGCGCCACGGCCAACATCTGCCCTTTGATACTGACTTGTAGTCCTTTAGGGGGCAGCAGAGGGCAGTTGTGCTGTTTGGCGCTCTGCTGCTTGTTCAGCCCTCCTTCACAAATGTTGGAAATGACCTTCCTGTAGCTGAAACACAGCAGAGAAAAGTAAAAATGTAAGAGAAAGGAGGTGTATGCAGTGTACGCCTATAAGTGAATGTTTTTTTTTAGGTTTAGATAAGATCTGTAACGATTTTTGTGACCAACAGGCTATCTGTATCCCCCTGTTTCCTGCAAAGCTAAACTAATTAGAGAACAAACAACATTAAAGACCCTAAATATAAAAACATTACAATATAAATGTATGAAAATATTAGACTTTATCGATCCATGTTGTGTTAAATTGCCTCTTCTGTACACTGGTACAACATATTAATGTAAATCGCAGTTTTCCATGTGTATATGCATGTATACTTAAGCAATAGCTCACGACAGGCCGTGGTATATGCTCATTATATCACAGCTAAGGGGCGTGGTTCGGCCCGACGCGAAGCGGAGGGTCGACAACCCCCTTAGCTGTGATATAATGAGCATATATCACGGGCTGAAGTGAGCTATTGCTTTTATAAAACGGTTACCAAGTGTGGCAATATGAAAGAAAAATACACACTCTAATTTAAATAGTTTTTATTACTAAATAATGATGTTCAAAATAAAATAGTCCCTCCGTTGCCTTCTGCACAAAACATAGTGCAAGGTGGTTGCTATGCAACAACACTAACAGCAAGCGAACATATTAGACAGAGAGCGTTGATCCATTATTTGGCTGTTTATTTACATGAATGTGTATGTTGCTGTTTATTGTGCAGCCACTGAAATACTGTCCAGCATCAGTAGCATGGCTTACGTGGTTACTTGTATAGGTTGAGGTTGTTCGAGGCTGTTGCTTGGCGTGGCGAGAATATTGCTCCACTTTCTCCGGTCCCCGAGATTGGGCTTCCAGTAGCTCTGGAGAGAGCTTTCGCACCTGTGGCCACTAACGGTCATAATTTCTCTGCTTTGTTTCAAGACCCGCATCAGAAAGCTTTTGAATGGTGGTACTTTTCCAGTTGGTCTACCTGCTCTTCACGTAGCTCTGCATGTCGTAGTTTAAGTGCTTTTTTTTCTGGAGATATCACTGCTCAATCCACTCCTACATACTATAGTAAGACCCCCCCCCGGAGGTCGAAGTTAATCTTAAATGTTTCCATTTTATGCTTTGTAAGTTTGTTTCGTAACGGAAGAAATTTAAATATATTTATAAAACTGACAAGTCAAATCAAGCAATCTGATTGGTCGAAAGCGTTTTTGCGGACCTCTTTGATTACAGATTTGAAAACATCGTTGCTTGCTTTAAAAGTAGCACAATTCATTATGTTAAACCTTCAAAAGTATCTAGATATCCCTGCCCTAATGCCAAAGGAACTGCACACTGAATATGTTTTGCCATTTGATGTCTATGTCTGGACCGCTGCGTCAAAAAGGAGGGCTTCTGCCCAGCTTCTGCCCCGTTACTTCTCCGCTGCTTTCTTGTTCCAGTAGGCAGTTTGCTTTTCAGCCCAACGGTATACTGTTTTTCTCAGACGCGGAGGGATACTGACTTGTTGTGAAAAGTAACTTACAATTCTACCCGTGGTATACGCTCAGTATATCACGGCTAATAACCAATCAGATTGCTTGATTTGACTTGTCCGTTTTATAAATGTATATATATACGTATTTATGTTCATTTAAACCCAAATATACGTGGGTGTGTGAATGTGTTTGTGCAGTTGTACAGACCCAGTGCTTGACTCGTAGGTTTGTCCTAAATGGCAGTCCTCTGGTGGTGAATCTGGATTGTGCCAGAAGTCAGCGAAGCAGCGACTGCCTTCCGTTTGGGAGCGTTCAAAACCGTAGTCACTACAAACACACACCAAAGTTACAGTTATGAAACATAGCAAGTATGAGTAAACACATTGTCCTGCAATATTACCACAGAAGCACTCTTTGCCTGTTTGTAATATTTTCAGAGATGTCATGTAGCATAGCCTGGCTTTGGCTTTGTGCTGTATTCGAGAACACATAATACAAATGTGCTAAAATCAGTTTTCTTTCTACATCCTGAAGCACTCACCAGCTGAAGTCTTTCTCGTTGCATTGACAGGGTTTAGTGTTGAGAGCTGAGGTGTAGCTTTTTCCTTTGATACAGAACGATGTGTCCTTCCTTTTCCTGAAACTCCGCTCCTGGCCCATAATGCACTTCTCTCCCTGAATAAGACCATGGAGAAATATAAATGTGGTTCCAAATAAAAGAAACACATGTAACACTCTGTATGCCGGTACTGTATTTGTGTGTGTGCATTACCTGCATGTCTGTTAGTTGCCAGGACTCGTAGTCAGACTCAGTGCACTGAAGGGGGAACGACTGCCTGAAGTCCACTTTGACCAACTCCCAGTCCGACCTGTAGCTGATGTGGCCGAACACACTGCAAACACACACCAGAGGAACAATGTGACCCCTGAGCACTTAGGCTTTGGGATGCAAAACACATAATATACAGAGATAAGGGCCAAATCACAGCTTTAGTTGTTATTAGCCAAAATGGGTACACAGCTGGATACCTAGAGTTCTTCTGACACATAATGGTAAGAAGATAAGTCCTTCTCTTTGAGAGCAGGGCAATTCACAACAAAATAATCAAACTGTTGGAGCATGATTGGTTTTAGAAGTCTCTTTTTGTTGCCTGGATGTTATTTACTTAACAGCTAACTTTCAGCCATTCTAACTTATCTTACAATATCTAACAGCAAATGCATTTCCCAGAAAGACCCGTCGAAGATTTCCTGTGCACACTTAGCCGACTAAACCTCAACTGACAAACGCACTTCCTCTTCATACACTTCAGACTTTCAAATGTATAAATCTTAGTCTTGTCATCTGAAGGAATCTGAACCTCCAAATCCTTGCATTTGAGTTATGAAATGTTCAGAAGACTAGGCGAGAAAAAACAGCTGGTTTGTATGATGTAGTGAAAATAAGCTCCAGCGAAGATGTTTCTAACCTAAAGGTGCTTTCAGCATTATATGTGGATTATAAATACACTCATGAATAGAACTTTGTTACTATAAAGTCTGACAGAAGCAAACCTACAGCCACTCATCGTCTCCACTAGATGGAGGTGTTTTATAGTATAAAATAGGTAATGTCGATGTGTCGGTGAAGCAGACTGACCTAACTGACATATTTGTTGTGCTTCTACACTTTGCTACTCGCCATAGTCATTACTCGACTAAGGACTCTCTAAGGCTTGTCATTGTAATCCCTTAACTTATTGTTGTTTCTTCTGTTTATCAGGGGAACAGTTTTCCCCTGATCATAAAAAATAACCCACTAAATAACATAAACACCACATTTTGACCACTTTCTAGATCAGCATTTGTAGAAGTCTCTTTTCGAATGAGTACTGACACGGCTAAATTGGTTATGTTTTGGCTGCTGATTGTACGACCAAAGTTTAAAGTTCTTCCTTTTACTATTTGGTAAGAATGTTGGTGAATGAAACTTGACAACAAAAAGAGGGAAACATGAAGCCTTTCACAAATGTTTTGTGAAATAATAAAAGGTTGTCAATAATGCTAATGTTTCTGGTTGAAAAGGGCAATCACTGTTAGTTTCACAGTGTTGAAATCATCTCTATTACTGAGTGTGTTAGCACTTTTTTCCAGTTTGGAGTAGCCACTACAGAGACAAAGAAGCCCTATTAATGAACAAATAACACTCCAATCAGTCGGAGAAGTTTTCCTTTTGTCCCTCCACTGAGCTAAGAGTGAGAAAACATAACCATGTGTTTGCAAGACATTTCAAAGAGAGCACTTGTCTATTAGAGTAAATGCAGGGAAGACATCATGTTTGTAACCGTGTGTTGAGGGAATTACTATAGTGAACATTATTTGTCAGCATCAGAATAGGATGGCATGACGCTTTACTATAACGGCATGTGACTATCAGCCCATCTTTGATATTTGACCAGCTGTCATTAGTATGAGTGCTTGACATTCTCTGCTCCCCCACCTGTCCTTGGTGCTAAGTCACTGTTCAAAGACATCATTATGGGATGGCAGGCGGTGCAGTCAAAAATCGAAACTCACTGGCAAGGAAATAGACCCTGGCTAATCTGTCAGACATGAGCTGCCCTCAACACCCCTCTTTGGCCGCCAAACCTATCTCGACGGAGCCAGGTGTAGGTGTGAGTGTGTCGGTCTGTGTGTCTATATTGGTGTGTGTGTGGCCATCTCTTTGCCCTTCTCAGCAGATTACAGTTGGAAGCCCCTCTTATCTCTCCGCCAAGGTCTGGAGCCTGAGATGATGTGACAAGTCTCACTCCAGCTAACTTACTGATGGAGAGATTGGGGGGGGGAAAGGGAGTGAAACAGAGGGGAGAAACTACATTTCCAACGAGATGGATCTTTTGAAGCCAATACACAAACTCTTTCAGAAGCTGCTGAAAGCGAATTCGGACTTTTGTGCTTCACCTGAGTTATGAAAAGATTCAGGAAAATCTCTCGATTCAAATGTTACAGCATTGTCAGGAGGCCTGTTTGGTTCCTGATTTCACAACAGACGTGAAATATACTTTAGCTGTCCTTAGATCTGACCCCAATTTTAAAGTGTCATCTCAGAGGTTTTCAATGTGTGAGGCAGGCTTGAACAGGGTGCTCCAAAAGTTTAACTGAGTAGGCTCCTTTTTATACGCTTTTTCTGAGGGCTAGAGGGGAGAAATGAGACAGGGAGGGAGGGCAGAGGCATACAGGCTCCTCTCTTCCATCAAACTCTGCAGTAACAGAAATCAACCCTCCTGGAAGAGAGAGAAAACTGCAGGAAATGTACGAGTGAGGCCAGCTTCTGCTTGCTCTTTCTGACCCTCTATACAACTCATTAGAAGCAAACAAAGAGCAGGAAGTGCTGAAAGGAGGAAGAAAAAGGCTTTTATAATGTGAGTAATTTGCGATTCCACAGATAATTCTCCATTGAGTATATTATAATTTGTCCTCATATTGAAATGGGAACTCAGATTACTGAAGTCCTGAAACAAAAGTAATTTTTTGATTTTGAGACTCACGTCATAACCAGGGTTTCGTCTCCTGGCTCGCTCAGGAGTCCATCGACGAACACAGAGGTGCTGGTGAAGTTGTGAACAGTCCACGTCCGCCCTTCATCGATGCTAAATCTGTGGAGAAACAAGCAATGTTCACCATCACCACATTGATTAAAGTCCCTGCAAATAAAGACATCATCGTTTCTCAAAGCCTTGCACTTAAGTTATTAATGACTATAAAAACAATACACACCCAGGATATGAATCATCTGCCACAGACCATAAAACACTTTTTGCGAGTTTTTAGAACATTGTGTCACAAATAAAAGGAACAAATTAAACAATATGATTTTCTGATGCACTATAAGCTGCAACGTTAGCATGTCTTGGCAAATTAGCTTCCAGTATTAACCTAGCGTTAATCCTATAGAGCTATCATTAGCACATTTAGCAAGCTAGCTAGCTAAAGTGGGTTTAATCTAATAGCAATAGTAGTTAGCAAATGTGCATTAGAAGTGGAGCTTGTTAGTTACAAATGAACTAAATTATATACTTTAAATAGAGTGTACCATTTGATAATAGAAAAAAAAACCTTTGTTACAGTATGTGGAATTTGATCTTACACAAATAAAAACTCAAAATGACGAGTTTGAGACACATAAAGCCATCTGCCCTGTTTTATTCACTGACTCCTGCAGTCAACAGTGGCAGCAGTGCTGAGTAAATGTTACTGCATGATGGGAATCAATGAGGGATCAATTCAAAATCAAGCAGTGTGTGGCTCGCACTGAAGGTTGTGTGAGGATGATGATGATGATGTGCTAACAAGGAGTACAATGTGATTATCAGCTGGTAAACATGCAGTCAGAAAGAAGGATTACAAGCAAAGCTGCTAAATACTTTGTTGCTATGGTAAAGGCTTTGCAGATCGTATTTGTTATCCTGCTGTCAAATTATTTGCACACACATTTCAGATTTGTCAACTGCTCATTCAAAATAATAAGTGAGCTGTTGTGCACATGAACATAAATATTACTTTTTTTCCGACATGGGGCGTGAGAGTGTGTGGAACGTGTAAATGCTTGAGTTGCACAAGAGTTGGCAGCCCTATCAAAAATTGGGCATGACATGCTAATATGATTAAACCTCTAAAAAGGTCTGATGGAGTCCAAGTGGAATAGCATATCCCCTTATACAAAAGTCTTATAGCACAACCGTATACAAATGGAGCTGCAGTAGAACAATGGAGAACAGTTAGACAGCTAATTAAAGCAGCCATCTAACAGAATAATGTGCTAAAAATAGAGCAAATCATTGCTAAAAATTCAGGAAAAACAATGCTGTTCCATATTTTCTTGCTTGAGAATAATGATTAATTTAGTCTTGTATTTGTATTATGAGCAGTTAAGAAGAAAATAACAATTGGGGGTCATGAAAGTCCAATACGACTAGGAATTATGTCAAAATGGAGGACAGAAATCTCCAGATGTGGTGAAACCTTCAAAGTCCTTTTGTGAAATGGTAGAAATTGCGCTTAATTCCCTTTTAAGACTTATTTTACAAAACATTTTCTCAGACTTCCACATCTCTGTGCAATATTTTTCCCGCCACATTGCTAAAGGCTTTGGGCTTATTGATTTAGCCGCGGCGGGAGCGAGGGAAAAATGTGAAGGACAACACTCGGCGGTCTTTCGCCCAGAGACAGATGAAGGCCAGTCTAAAAGGTCCTTTGATGTAGGGCTGTGATAAATGCTTTTTTCTGGCTACTCTTATCTATGGATTCTCATTATTTCATCCTTATTTATTAAGGTCGAGGAGATAGCATCTTGCTGAGCATGACATTGTCTGTGGAAGGGATTTGAAATATTTTGAAGGGTAAAGGACTGGACTAGGGAAGTGACTGATCTTTCTCTGTTCAGTAACAATGGAGTGGAGTTTGTATCCTAGCAATGATTCATGGACTTTTGATGGGTCAGTTTTTTCAAATTAAGAGATAATGTTACTTACTTGAGTATTTTGAGGGGAATGGAGGTGTCCTTGATGGCAACAATGACCCCACCATGGTCCAGGTACAGGATGTGGTGCTCCTCTTCGAAAACCTTAAAAGTAGTAACATAAAATGTTTGGAACCGAAAACATTTTCTTTCATTTTCTGTCATACTTTGCTGTACAGTTTAAGAGTAAAAACAATTTGTTTTAACATTTGTATCCTCTCAGTGTGTCTTATGATAGCAGAGGGAACATGCAGAGTTGGTCATTAACAAATACCCACAGTACAGGGAAAGAAGAAGAGGCAGGAAATGGCAGAATGTACCTGTCTCCATGTCTTCCCGCAGTCTGAGGTGATGTACATCTCTTCCTTATACTCTACTAGCTTGGAGCCAAGGTTACCTGAAAGAAAGTTTACAAAAGGACATCTGGCGGTGAGTCTTGTATGAGTCATGACACAGATACAAAATGAGAGAAAATACTCTAAAGAGCTTGATACCTTTCCTAATTTTATGAGAATTGCTTATTCATCTGTTTTTGAAATGACATATTTCAGGAGTCAGACATTGAAAACGACACATAACCTATTTTTTCCAAAAAAGCTAACAGGCTATCAGGCTTCCTGAAAAGTGACCCAAAACAAGCCATGTCACAATGTTAGACAACATATTAACATGCTTTTTTTGCCACGCCAACTACATTTTTTCATGTATAGCTCATGTACGGAGCCCTGTAGGGTTCATAAAGAGAAACATAAATAAAACGAGGCCACGTTTTATTAATTTGTGCGCACAAGATGTAATTCGTGGCCTCAATTTAAATAAAACGAAGCCACGTTTTATAAATATGTGCCCACGATATACTTTCTCGTTCGCACAAGATACTTAAAAAGTTACCGGTACGCCAAGTAGGAAGTGGAGCGCACAGGAGACAACCGTTTCAGTGCAGACTGTTATGTTTATGTGGGGAAATGGCAGTGCATACATCATTTGAGATATATTTCAAACTCGGACTTAATTTTAGGGACATTTTGGCCAGAGGTGTAGAGCTATTTGTTTAAGCACCGGATTCGCAAAACAGCAGAGTCTGTGAACCAGTCTGCCTTGATCTATGAATTCATGTCCGTGACCCTCACAGTATCTGCTATCAGCGCACAGAGAGAGAGCTGTGTCTTTTACGCAGCACCTTCACTGTGTTTACCTTCAGAACAGCTGAATAGAGATTGAGGCTGCTACGTTTTAGCCACACACACACACACACACACACACACACACACACACACACACACACACACACACACACACACACACACACACACACACACACACACACACACACACACACACACACACACACACACACACACACACACACACACACACACACACACACACACACACACACACACACACACACACACACACACACACACACAGTCTGGTCACCCGTGTGCATGATGTGTAGATAACCCAATTTGTGTTCTGTGAAACTGAAAAGGATATGACATTGTTTTTGTTACTTTCGTTGCAGTTGTATGCGTGTTAAATGTTATTTAGGTTAACTTCCTGTTTTATTTAGATGCTTTTATTTTGAAGGTGAGTTTACGCTGTTGACACAAAGTTGTTGTTGCTATGGAAACGTGAAATGCTACATGATGTGTGTGTGTGTCAAATTAATAAAGCGTGGCCTCGTTTTATTTAAATTGAGGCCACGAATTACATCTTGTGCGCACTGATTAATAAAACGTGGCCTTGTTTTATTTATTTTATTTTAGGGCTCCGTACTCATGAAATACAATACTTCAAATATTTCCTTACTTGGTGTTTTTATAATACTTTATGTTGGTTGGCTCCAGTAGCAGGCGGCAAGATACGAAGAATGACCTGGAACACTTATTTCCCCTATCTCATAAACGCACACACAGGTAGCTTTTTTATCCTTATTCAATTTTTACGACATGCTATTTTTCGCTTTCTGTCAGGAATGCTTGCAAACAAACACAACAAGGTATTAAATAAGTAAAATTGCTTTTGGTTCAGCGAAGCCCTCTGAGTGCTCAGGCATGACGCAATGTAGTTTAATAGCCCACCACTGCACAGACTGAAGGGAATACTTGTGCCATGGCTTCTCCCAGGGTAAATGGAGCTTTTTCTGGAGAAGTGGCACTTTCTATAGCTCAGCACAGTGACTGCATGCTTATAATGGAGTGTTACTGTAGAGGCTGCAGACTAAAAACAAACAACACAGCCTAACAAACACGTACACAGGAATATAATGCATTGCGCTATACATGAGATACACAAAACATAAATAGAGTACATATGATATTAACAACTTATCTGTTTTTTTGTACCATCTACATAAATTATTAGTATATAAATAATTGACATTGTTTATACGTGTTTGTGTCAGTTATCTATAAAGAGTTATGTATAGAGGGAATGCATTAGAATTTCACTATGACTCACTCACTTGACTTTAATGCACAGGGTTTGAAAAGTGTTTTATTGCTGCATGATATTTAAGATCACTTCACAGTGTGAGAAGCGTCATACATGGTCTTAGCTGTGTTTAAAGTAACGCATAGCATAATAAATAACTATATTCCAGGGATAAAAAGGGAATCTAAGACGGATCAAAGAGTTCGCAACTGCTTTTGTGAAACAAATTACACTTTGTCTCTGTTTGAAGTCTGATATTTCCCTCAAGTGATTTGAGTCAGCGTCCGTTGTACAAAAAGAAGAAGCTAGGGGTGTGGAGTTTGAAAGAAGTGAGTTAATCAAACATCTACAGCTCCTAATCTCTGCTGCAGGCAAACAGGGTAGTGTGGTGACAAAGAGCCATGTATGTGGTCTCCTTTGGAATTAGTGTTTGTAGTAAAATGGTTCACTAGGCCGAAGGGTGAGTTTGTGAAATGTGCTTCAGTTTGCATTATGCATATGTGGATTTAGTTGGCTAATGCATGTTGGTGCGCTTCCTGAAGTTCATTACAGTTCAATACAGCTTTAGCCTCTACACTGCAGTAACTCCTGTATTTCATGTGTCCACGTTCATTGGTTTTGCTGACCATTGAAGTTATACAATGCATGATAATACTGGTGAAACTCCACATTCAGCCCTTTTGAAAAGTGACTTGCTAGCAGTGTATTTTACTTTATTCTGGCATGTTGCTTTAAGCAGGGCACCAGACATTAACAGGACAGTTACTTTAAGGTAATTAATCCTGGTAATAGTTGTAGAAGTATAGTCAATGTTTCCCTGATGACGAAGTAAACAGAACACCACCATATATCTCTAACCCTTTGTTTATTCGTGTCTCACAAGCACAGCTGTGTGCCTCTCTCTTTCTACTTTCTCCTCCGGGTCCATTATTTTCACAAAGGCAGTTCTGTGCTGGACCCTTGGCTGTCCCTCGATCCCTGTCTCTTCCGGCGGTCAGTGCCTCATTCTAGATGTTTTGGATCTGTATCTTGGTCCTTGAGGAGGTTCAGCCTCTCATCTTGTCTTCCCTTGTGTGGATGAAGTTCTTGTCTCTCTCTCTCTTTCTCTCACTCTTTTGTAATACTATATGTTTGAATGGTGTGTGATCTTGTATGTTTGTGTAACCTCTATCCAGGTCTCCCTGATAGAGATGAAGTGGTGTGAAGTGCTTTTAGTGACACCTAAAGTTGCCTGCGTCATCCTGGATCCGTTGTAAAAATACACATGTAACCGATCTAGCTATAATTGATTCATACTGAGTTTAAAGACATATGGTGTCATATGCTGCACAGATTGCTAATCCCCTTGAGGCCAAAAATATGGTTTATGATCGGTAGATTTCGGCTATATGATTCTAATTGACTTGAATCACATCTATAAATGCAAGGTTGAAAGAAGGTCACATCAAAAAGTCGGGAGACTCACCGGCACCCATGATGAGACCTGGAGCAGAGTCTTTGGTGTGGACAGTCCCCGACACGTAGGGGTTGTCCGCCCAGCGTAGGTGGAGGTGGAGGTGACAGTCCGGCTGGTGGAGAGAGAACATGTGAAGACAATTTAATGAGAGGAAAGACGTATTATTCAACCACAAATACACTATCCGACCATCTGATTGATTGTTTCAAAGTGTATTTGTAGCAATGAATCCTAAAGAAAATAGAATCACTTCAGTGAAATTGTGGGTGAACTGCTCTCGCCGAGTCATGTTTAAAGAGTCTTACCTGATAATCCCGCTGCAAATACAGCTCAGTAAGGGGATTTCATTGCTCTAAATCCCATTTTACTTGGGAAAATGAATAAACTCGTTTTAAAAGAGAGAAAAACACTAGACTTTCAGCAATGCAAATATTTGCCAGAGCTCCTCTGAATCTCGTCGCTTTAGTCTTAATAGGCAGAGCTTTAGGCATTCCCTTCTAAGAGAGCTACTGTTTATACACTAATAATACTCAAATGTGCAATATCGTTTTTATTTATAAGTGGGTACTTCCTTGATGACAAGTTATCAGGTAGCCACAGTTACAATGAAGGACGGTCACTCACAATGTTAGGTTGGAATTGTTAAACCTGACCAACTGTTTGCAACAACATAATTAAAAGCATATTTTGGATTTACAAATACACAAACCAGCTAAGGCGTATTGCTGAAGCTTTGGGCTTTGTTTATCCCTGGTTCACAGTACTTTGAATGGAGTAGTTGTAACTACAATAATATCTTCGGCGCAACAGTTATATTTGTATTTGTAGCTGAATAGTTTGTAAGCCCTGATTTTCAGTTGGGAGATGTGAGTATATTCCTTCCCTAGGTCCCTTTCATACAGACCCACATGACACGTCTTGTTAATGGAAAATTAGAAACTATTTATTTTATGTTTTGATTGCATGTGCTCTACTCTCCTTATTGAAATGCATTACCGTGCTATTTTAAGGAAAACACTAAATAATAGTTTTTGTGGTTTTACAATGGTTGGTGTACTGAGAGAGTGAAAGGATACTTTTGCCAATCACAGCTACTTTTTCAAAGCAGGCAGTGGTGTTTTTAGATGTTCAATGCTGCCACTGCAGCCTAAGCCATTTAGAAATGTCACTTTGGCTTTTCTTAAGACATTTTAAAGGAAAAGAAAGATATTGAAAACGATGTTACACTTAAATGGTCAAGATCAGCATTTTGTAAAATAGTTGTATATGCTTATTTTGCAGAGAGATGAGTAGATAAATACCACTTGTGTTTTTTAGTATGCCCCATGCCAGCAGAAGAGAAAATCAATATGAAAAGTGTATACGAAAAACAAATCAATGCTAAGTAAAAATAAACAAACAAGACAGAAGATTAATACCTGATGCAAACCTCGCTCCTTCACACAACACAACAAAACATGGTATCAAGGGGTCGCTTTAAGGAACAGTTTCACATTTTGGGAAATACACATTTCCTTTTGGATGTGTACAGGCGTAAGGGGTTGTTGTGTTGTTTCTTTTCCTCCGTTTGTTTTATTGGAAACTGACTTGCTACTAGTATATGGTGTCACAGTAATTGCAAACACATTCACTTTGAAGCTGTAAAGTAATAGCAGTTGTGTATCAAACTGTAGGTCTATTGAAGATAGTATGTTTTTTAATAATTCAACTCTGGTAAAAGACAAACTCAATGAAGAAAGTGAAAGGGACCTTTAGCCGAGTCAGTACTTACTGCTTTGCAGGTTATCGTCTTGCCATTCATGTCAGTCATAGGCGGGGCCAAGAGATCCCAACTTTGCCCTTTGTTATAGGTGATGAGAGTTGTCACTTTTCCATCGATCTTCTGATTGGCTAGGAAGACTCCTTTGATCCCACGTACCTGTAAAAACATGGCTGATTTATAATAGCTAGGGGTTAACAATACAAAATGACTATTTTAATATTAGCCTTACAGCCGTTTGTTATGGTAAACGTTAAAACATGTAGGCATGAGAGAGAGGTAAGGCCCCAGCCACACAAGGACGATAACCGCCATATCCGCTACAGTTCTCTATCATATAGACGGTTCGGCCACACGAGGCCGACATGGAAACGCATAAAACGATAACGGGTCCCTAGGTGGGTAGATCTGCGGACGAAACGCTCTGGGGGGGCAAACGGCTCCATGTTTATGCCAATACGATCATTTCCTGATAACATTGAAGCAATAGCGCCGCCTCTCCCGCCTCTCCCGCCTCTCCCACCTCTCCCGCTCAGAGATCAGCTGCTGGGCTGTCAGAAGAGGGCGAGGAAAAGAGAGGCTCCGTTTTTTATTCTCATATTATTATATAGAGTCGTTTAGGTCCCCTCGTCCCTTGGAAGAGGCGGAGAGGTGGGTGTTTTTCATCTGCTGGTGGACTACCGGAGAGATTTACAGCAGGAGCAAACGCTTGCCTCGGGTAGAGAGAAAAAGATCCAGAGCGTCCACAGCGGAGAATAAACAGAAGGGCAACCATGGCAACCATGCGCGAGAAGTCTTCTTCGCTGCTTTTGTGGCAGGAGTACAGCGCCACTTACAGGCCCGGCATATGTACTACAGTGTCTCCAGCACTTTCGAGCGGTCTCGTGTGAACGGACACGTTTCTGGTGCCTATTGCGTGTGGACGGAATACTTTTTTTAAATATCAATTTCGGTCCGTTTGCACTATCGTCCTCGTGTGGCTCCAGCTTAAGACATTAAATCAGCAAACTGACACCCTTATGCGAGTAAAAATATGTACCTTTTGAGTTTTTAACATTTGACAATAGCACACATTAGCCACCATACAAGTATTCAGCAGCTTGAGCAGTCACAACCCTGTATCTATTAAAGACACATGAGGTGAGGATAGTAAGTGGTTAAACTATGTAGAATCTTCTAAAGATTCCAAATATAAAACAGCAGCAACTGGATTGTAATGCTATTTTGAACAATACAACTGCATTGAGAAAATGAACCAGAACATCAGATAATGCACCCTTTAACTTCCAGCAGGGGTTTGAAAATGTAAAACAGCAATGCATGTCACTTGGGTGCTGAAAGGAAACCACTGACACTTTTACTGCAGGCCAGTAAAAGTTACATTTTCTGTAATTGATACATAGATGTCTTTTTGCAGCTGCGTGGTTGCTCACTCCATGCTTTGAAGTTAAAACATTACACAGTGAACCGATAAAGGCCATTTAAACAGAGTCGCATGTTAGACATGTCTCAATTCCCCAGCTTCGGTCTCTATCTATAATTTAGGAGTGCTGCATATAAAGCAAATTGTTTGAGTGAAAGTACATGAGCCTGCTTTCATTGCCTCTGGAGTTTAATAATAATAGAGAACAGAATCAGTTTTTTTCTGTTTAGCATGATTAATTGGTTCTTTTTCATGACGTGGTTATATCCACTTGAAAGCACTTTCACACCAATTGGCTTTTCATTTTCTGGGAGAACACTCTTGATAAAGCTCCCCAAAAGGGACAGAACTTACATTTATAGCAAGCTTGGGTTTGGACCCAACTGTGTAGCTTTTATAGAATGTTAAGGTATTCTGAGACTGAAGTACGCTATGGCTATCAACAGTGCATCCAGTCCTCTACCCCAGGGGTTCCCAAACTTGTCAGCCCGCGACCTCCAAAATAACAGTGCCAGAGGCTGGTGGCCCCTGTCAACGGGGGGGAGGAGGGGGTGAATTAATTTAAGTTTTCCGCACTCTCGCGGGAATATGTCCGCAATGGAGCGAGCTTAACTTTAACTTTCGATTGCATGATATAGCCCAGCGCAAAACCTTCGTCAAACATGTTGCCACTTGTTTGTACCATTTTCAGGCGATTTGTAATCTGTTCTAGAAAGACGATGTGTTATTTTGGATTTCAAGAAGCCTATAGAACAAACAATGGATGTATTTTATGAACATGTATCCATGCTGAAAGTAGATTTAGATGTGTTAGGAGTGAGATAGAGATTATTATCAAATATTTGCATCTGATGAAGCATTGCATGAAGTCTGTTGATGATCAGAGGTTGTTGGAGCTGCATAAACGTTTTTTGATTTTTGTTTTGTCGGCAGACCATGCAGGCCTTAGAGAGTTAAACTTGGGCCTGCGACCATAGTTTTACAGTATTTTGTTTTGAAAATCCACAGTGGAGGTTTGTGTCGTACTATGCGGTGTATTTTGCATATCTCTCAGTAGCCAACGATCTGTGAGTCTTTTGGCTCGGACATAAACTCCGTAATAAATGTAGTCTACATTTCATAAGAGGTGTAAAACCTGAGAGCATTTTAAATGGCATTTGAACTAAATGCTTATATAATCTGTATTTGTATTGTTGATTTAATGTGTGAACGAGGCGATATAGAGAAGGTTAAGCAAGTGGTCCTTGGTATGAAAAAGTTTGAGAAACACTGCGCTAGTGGATTGTCAAAGGGGGAGCCTCGCTTCGGGGAAATTATACAGATGGCTAGTACGCCCCTGAAACATTTCTATGCACACGTTATTATTAATTTTTTTAATTTTCAATTTTTATTTTGTAATGATCTTGCGACCCCCACTCGGGGTCTCGCGGCCCCCACTTTGGGAACCCCTGCTCTACCGCATCTTACCTCAAGTATGTCGACGAGGACATTCTCCTCTGGCTGCTTGGTGCTGCGAACATTTTCTAGGACAATGGAGTAGTAGACGCCTTGGGGGTCAGACTGGTACAAGTTATATGTGTCTGTCTGGTACCACTCCTGGAGGGCGAGGAATACCTGGTCCTCGTCAGTACTCACTATCTGAACATCCTGGGGGAAAAGATTGAGAAAAAAAGGAGACGTGTGAGTTAAGAAGGGAGAATATTTTCTGAACCACTGCTGGGAACAAAAAAATACAGGCCAGAGAACAGCAAATTAATTACATTGAAGACACAAAAATAAAATGAATTGTGCAAACAGGACAAATTAAAAACAGGAAAATTAAATATGCCGATTTTACATAAAGGTGAGCAAGAAAGACAAGTAAAGGGTGAAGTAGAGAAGAAAATAAAGCAACAAGCGGTTACAGGTGGGGGTAAATAATGGAAAAGGGATATTAAAAAAAAGGAAAAGAGATAATAGGTACAGCAGTAAAATAGCACATTTCGATTCATAGAAAAGTTGACAGTAACTCACTTCGAGCCAGAGAACATAATCTGATTAATGCAGAGCTACAGTTATACAAACAAATTGGAGGAGATAGCGATTTACCCACTGCAAAACTGTCTTTGGCAGCTTAGAAAACTTGTTAGGTGTTCTTGTCAAAACTTGTGAGCGTCCAATGCAAATGGCTCCATCACTCATGAGAGACTGTAACTGCGGCGCAAGGAGCGAGTCAGCACTTTCGCTAAGTTAGTGATTACATTAACATAACATTTTGAAGCCATAAATAAAATAAAGCCATCAGAGCGCAAGGGGAAAGTGCCCAAGAAAGAGTGTCTATGATCATTGACACTGCCGTTTTGCCCAGAAAGAACCCTAGTGCTTAAACCTATTTTGATTTATGGTTACCTCTCACTTTAAGAGTTGAACATTGTGAGATGATTTTCATACATACTGTTTTCTAATTCACCCAGGAATCTGTGTTACCAGAAAGACAATTCTGCAACAACTTAAAAAAAAGGAAGGTAGCTTTTCAGTTTACTTCTGAAGAGCTACAGAACGTGGCCAAACCAAGTATTAGAGCTAACAGATTTATTATTGTGGCATGGGGCAAAAACATTCTCAGAACTATTCTTAACTTTGCATGGAACACAAAACTAAAAACATCATAATAGGCGTAAACCTTTCCTCTTTGTATAATGTAAGGCCAAAAAGTTCAAGAGAAGGCTGAAAAGAAAATTCTCCCATGATGCTACAGGCTGCCACTATGGCCTACCAGTTTCCGCCCTTACATCTTATTCTTCTGTCTAATGAAGGTAAAAAAAAAAAAATCTATCAAAGTTGAATAGGAAATTATGCTACAACAAAACCCAACCACTTACAGTTCCCATCTGCCTATGTATTTTTTTTTTTTTTAAATGCTTACTGCTAGGCTTACAGTTTGCACCTTAAAAGTACATGTTGAACAGATTTGAATGTTATACTAGTCTCTTTGAAATATATAAGCCCAATACTCAGGATTATAATGAATGGCAGATGAAAGAAGCTTTGCGACGCACTCAGTAAGACGACATTTCCAAAAAATCTACTTCACTGGATGGATTTGTTTGGGATGGGAAAAGACGGAATTTATTCAA
This sequence comes from Notothenia rossii, assembly GCF_949606895.1. Lineage (NCBI taxonomy): Eukaryota > Metazoa > Chordata > Actinopteri > Perciformes > Nototheniidae > Notothenia > Notothenia rossii. The sequence continues at coordinate 30,760,648 of NC_136901.1, read as the reverse complement.
AGAAGTTGTAAAGAGATTTGTAAACTATGGCATATCCAATAGTTATGTTACACTGTTTGAATGATTTTATATGAGTCTAAAGCAGTTTATCAAACTTGTACCATGAGGAATCTTCAAAAGGAGTATTCGTTTTTATTTCACTCTGTCAAGGGCTCATTGCATTGGTACAATATGGTCTCAAAAAGATATACAATGCAGGTCGGCTTCCAAAAATTATCCAAGGAACAGATATCTTTATTTTTCAAGGCAATATGTATTTAAATGACCGATCATCAGGTTCTATGAACAGATACTCAATTTCACCCCCTCTGTTCGGTGAAAGTGTACAAATTGTAGGAGTAGTTCAAAGAGGACAAAGCAGTACAAGGGTTGGAAAAGTCTGCAATCCAATAATTGGACGAAATGTCGTATGAAAATTAAAGAGAACACTTTGTTTTTGAACGGGTGCCAGAGTTTAAAATAGGAAAATGTAGGACGATGCCGGCAACAAGGAAAAACTGCTGAGCAGAACAAATTGAAAATGTAGTTTGCACTCTTGGACACCAGTATTCTCTGGTCCATTTCTGGAGTCAGTGGCATTTATCCAGGGCTTTTACATTAAACAATAGCTAAAGGAGCTACACTTTGCATGATAAGGGCAAGAGAAAGACAAATGGTCATGGGAAATCTCCGCATCTGACATGCCTAGCTATGTGTTCTGAAAATGCCACCCAACCGAAAATGCCACCTGTCTTTTACCCCCCAGCTGAAATCATGACTTGAAATCTCTACCAGCATTCCTCTTATTGGTGCTGCATCACTGAATGCCCTCTAAAACAAACATCTTCCATCCATCTCTGTCAGGAGCAGCAGGGCCAGAGACACCCCAGAGACAGCTACTGCTGGGAGTGAAATATCAGAGATCTTGAGATCTATAGGCTGCACAAGCCAAGGGAATCTATGTCAAACCTCCCTTGACCTAAACTCAGCATGGTGTTCACAACTCTACATTAGAAAGGCAAAGACAGAAATAAACAATGAGAGGGTGAAGGGGGAAAGGGAAACTGAATGCATATGCTCTTAGGGCACATCCTAAAAACTGTCAGTAACTTATAAAAGGTATAAACGAAACAGAATAAATAACCAATTTGATTTGTCAGCTGTAAAGTATACACACGGTAGCATGTCTAGTAGGGGTGTTGAAATTAATCGTTTCTATGATGCATCGTGATGCGGACGTGGACGATTCTGCATCGATGCAGGGACAGAACATAATCGATTATAGCGTAGTAACGTTGCTTCCTGATCTTCCGGCCGCAGCAGGACAATAACAGTTTTTTTTTCTGTCACACGAATATCAAATCGGTCGGTGACGCAGAGATCAGGGAACAGAACTGACAGCGGCACAGCGACACCAAACACGGAGCAGTCCGCTTTATCCACAAACACAAGCACCAGTCCAGAACCAACAGCAGAATGACCCGCTCTGAATCAGTCCGTGTCGCTGCGGCTCAGAGACACACATCGATTTATGATTTTGAAAAACACTTGTTGTCGTCATGTCAGGTTTTTGGTGGATTTAATTAAGTCTTGGATTGCAGAGTATGAATGTCCTCTTGCTATTTTCAGACGATAAATACGTGTGTAAAGTTTGTGAAGGCAGGAGGAAAGCTTCCGCGATCACCGTCTCCTCTCTGCTGCTCCAAACCCCGCCCCCCCCTGAAAAAAATGAGTGACAGGCTGAGAGTGACCTGATAGAAACTTTATTATTCACTTAATTATTGAAATATGATGAAGCCAACTTAATCTCCTACAATCATGGATTTATGTAACTGTACGACAGAGAATGTAAATGTGCACCCACATGCAGTATTGTTGTTTTTATACCGTTGTAAATACTCCAGTTGTCTGCTGTGTTCAGACTCAAGTCTTGTTTGTGATGCCACATTCAGGACATTCAGGACTGTTGCTAGAAGCTGCAGCTAGACTGCAGAAGTATTAGTTTTTAGTTTTTGAGGACGGAACAACTTCACACACAGATATAGGGAGGCTAGACCTATACAATTAATTTATTTTGGTTTATAATTCAATGTCAAGACATTTATGTTATTGATTTCTGACGCACTTTCAAAATAATAAAAAGGGAGTTCATATTTATCTTACTCCATGTAATCATTGATGAAAAATAAGCCATGTGCAGTAGTATAGAAAATGGAGGATGCAACGTATTGTTATGCATCGGGATATCGAATCAAAGACAGGATAATCGTAATCGAATCGAATCTTGAGACCAGTGAAAATGCACAGCCCTAATGTCTAGTAGGTGTACCTTCGAGAATGAAAGGAGACACTGGAGCTGTTACAGCAGAGCGTGAAGGTCAATCAAAGAAAGCATCAAGTGAAAGGTTTGAACCGATGTTGCAGCACAGTACTGCAGGTTTAAAACATCCTGTGTTTCTTTTTAACAAATTGTGTTGTGTTAACCTGTTAAAGTCCTTATCTTGCGTAATTTACTGTAGCTGAAAGATCATAGAACTGTTTCAAAATGCATTAAGTTGTTGGGTCTTATTCCAGTAACACGTGATATAGATCGAATATCGTTTCCTATTTGCTGTAAATCACTTGTTAATATCGGGAAAATGGGTCAAATTCAGAGGTATCCAGAAAAGTCTGGATTCAAACTTGCCGCTGCTTGGTGCTGTGTCGTGACGTCACGTGTGGTTCCGCGAATCCTGGTGAGTTCAGCCCGTCCCAGCATCACACAGTGTAGCATTGCTGGTATAGCCGCATGTCAACTTTGTGTATCAGTGTTTATCTCCGAGTTTGTCTTGTTTTTTCCGGATCATGGTGAAGAGGTGTGTCGTTGGCGGGTGTAGCAACACCAATCGGGATGGTTTTACCGTTCATTTGTTCCCGAAAGAGAAGGTTTTACGGGAGAAATGGGAGCGATTTGTGCGGAACACAAGAAAAAATTGGCAGTGCGCCAGTGAAACCAGCGTTATTTGTGGGGCACATTTTGTTGTCCCTGATGATTTTGAAGGCTACCAACAATGGAAGATGGGTTTCAAAAAACAGTTGGACATAAGAAAGGGTGCAATTCCATCAATTAGGACAGGTGATTCAACCCCAATGACTTCCTCGCGTTCCGAGGCTGAGCCCCAGGCATCGTCGATATTTCGCGGCCAACGGGAGACAACGCTGTCCGATAGTAAACAGGGTGAAACACAAGTGATGTCAGACTCCTTGGCGGAACCCCTACAAAAGAAACACAGGTCCGATAAAGCTGTGAAAAAACTAACACTGTCCAGGGTGAGTGAACCATCAATTTGAAATTTGTTTATCATTTATATATATATATATATATATATACTTCCATGTTTTCAGCTGAGGCCGGTGGTGCACATTCGCGTTTTGCTGGCTCGAACCTATACGGTTCTAGGCCTCTTATTTCTGGTGTAAAAGGCGGCAGAGATCGTTCAGATTCATCGTCACTGCTCGCATCGTCCACACCAAATAATTGTTCTGTCAAATTGTGCCAAATACCCGCGCTATTAGCTTTTTCTGATGCGTAAACATCAACAATATTTGACGCCATTTTTCGTTGTGAACTCTCGCTGGCTGCGCGCATTGGCTGTCGATCCGGACGGCAGCAGGGAGCCAGACAGCGGCAGCCGGGAACCACACGTGACGTCACGAAATGGCCTGCTTCCAGAAGCAAAGTTTTTTTATTGGACCTAATATTTTTCCTTTTTTTACATATTATTCAGTATGAAATAAAGAAACATACATTGACTATCTGTTGCATACACCCCCCAGAAATCAACTGCCAAAAAAAGTTTTTAATGTAAGATAAGGACTTTAAGCCCTGAGCCTGTTTTCTTATAGTGAAAACCACCCTTGAATGATGGGTTAGTAGACAAAAAGCTTTAGGAATCCAAACTATAACATATAATAAGTACCCTGTATCAAGATGTATGCAAAACAAGTGACATTTTACCTTTTGAGAGAGGTTTAACAAAAAAAGAAAAAACACTTCTGGGGTCATTTGGGTGGATTTGCCACATCTCTGTCCCCGCTCGGTCGATTTTGATGATTGACATCTCTTTTGAACCCTTAGAGCCAATAGAATCGAGGGGGAGTTCCTAAAATCCATCTAAACATTACCATTGAGGAGTGAGAGTGATGCGCACGCAGTTTGCCCAAAACCGGAAGCTGGGTTGTAGCTCTCATAGCAGCTAATATGAAATCTCCGTTTTTGACAAAAATGGAATGATGGATTATCAGTAATCATTTCAAAGTGACAGACACATTGGATCAACCTTCAGCAGCGTTTTTTTTTATCGTTTTAATGCCATTGAACACAACTTTTGATCAGCAAAACAGCAAAGGTAAGACATATTTGCCGTTTTGGCTCAGTAAAGCTACAGTACGTTTTATGTTGTCTGGGTTTGTCTTTGCTGCCCTGAGTTTTGGTCGCACAGTGATGATACGTATACCTCTAGAATCTGTGGAATCTCACCTTTCATCCGATATCTTGTTTGTGCAGATCCGATAAGTAATACAATATTTCTACAGTGAGTTCTGTGCTAAGTCACTTAGTGCTAATTCATAGGCTTTGTATTACTCTTGTGTTTCATTTAGCTAAAAATGGTTAATATCGTCAGTTAGATGAGTTTCTTCCCATTAAGTGGGTATGACACAGTTTAGTGAAAAAAAGGTTAATGAAGTAAGTAAATGTGCTGTTTACTTTGTCTGTTTGTTTCTGTCTGACATATGACCACTGTATTTATACACATACATGTATGATTTTGGAGACAGGATATCAGGGGAAAGTTGATTGAAACCAAAACAGAATAATAGCAATCTTTGATATTCATTTGGATTTATTGTCTTGTCATTTGCTTTGTTGTTAGAACTACTTCCCTTTGAACTTACTTGATTACATCAATTTACGATATCCCAAAACTCAGATGTTTTTAAACTATTCAACATGTAATTGCAGTTATTGCAACTTGATTAAGTTAGCGTGATATTCATTTCTTTATTGGTAATGTGGACAATATTGCAGCGCACTATTTACAGCGATAATTCCCAATGGTGGGCACATATCACCACCAGGAAGAAAAAAAGTCACTATATTGATTATGTGTTAAGAGACAGGCCAAATATGTACCCATAAAAATGTACCCAACACTATCAAGTGTTTTAGTTTCCTAACTTCAATCAAATTGTATTAATCACCCAAAATGTCATTATCCTGATTTCAAATCCACGTATTGGCATATTGATTGGAAGGATAGTGCATGAATGTATAATAAGAACTGGATACAGCGTTGGAGGCGGGGTCTCCTTCTCTCCTATGAGAGCTGCTCATTGGCGCATGAGGACAAAATGGCCCAACTTTTGAGAGAGCGAAACGTCACAGATTACCCATCATGCTTAGCTGTCACAGCAGAAGAACCCATATGTGCGCTCACAGAGCATGGGCCCCTTAAGCCCCGCCCCCCCGAGCTCCCACTCTCGGCTCAGAAAATAAATCTAGATTTGGGTTTTAGTGCATTTTACAACTTTAAGGACCAAATGATTCTAGTAAGGGCTATGAAATAGTTCATACTGGGTAGTTTATTTAGTTTAAAAAAAAAGTATCTGCTGATTTACAGACGTCTCTTTCCCAATGTTAGTCAATGGGGAAAAGTCTTTCTGGGCCCATACGGAAATTGAGATCCATACGGTGATACGGAAATTGTAGTACCGCCGTTTGGACACAACGAATATTTTCATCAGAGTTCGGTGCACTTCCTCTGGGCTTGGGATAGTGGGGGCAGCAAAGAGGGGAGCTAAGCTAACACAAATACAACCAAAGGACACTACAACTTCCTGTCTGCTGCTGGTCGCTCTCTATTTTTGCAGGAAAATCCCAGCGACACGACTGTGCGGCACAAACGTGAGGAGTTTCTTGCTGATTTCATAAAAAAAAGGCGAGATTACCAAGAGCAGTCAGCTGTGACATAATAGCCTCTTCACTGTGCTCAAACTCTCTCAGCAGCATTGAGCTCATTTCCTTTCACAGTCTAACACATCCCATTAATCATGAAAATCCTCATCATGCCCGTTGGACATTACTCACACAGAATTGTATATATGGCATAAGATAGAGTCGGTTCAAACATGATAACTTTCAGAAAGGCTTCACTGGCTTCTTGGCTCCGACAAGGTTTGTTTGAAGAAAAGATCAATCACACCAGTTAGTGTTTAGAAGTTTTAAATGTGCCTTCTTGGTAAAGCTGACAAATCTGAAATTTAACAATGATCAGAAATACTGCTGGGAAAAAGTGATTAAATACATCTTTTGTATCAGTTATTTTTGGAGTTTGATACGTAATAATTTTGCACTGGCACTTGTACAGAGCACAGCCTTGCTTATCATTTTGAAACTGACATTTGACATTTAATCTTCTATCTCTAGTCCGCTTGGCAATGTTAGTGGAGTAAAGGCAATGCGCTCAATACTACAGTATACTCTTTCTCATTCTGTAGTTGCCATGCCTGACAGCAGTGAGTTTGTGTCTAGACTCTCTACAACTGTTTGGTAAACTTAATATTTCATCATCACTGTCTCATGTCATTCCCTACCTCCCTGAGCGCAGGGGGCAGGGCCAGCCTGTGTGCTGAAATCCTAAATAAATAAATGACGCTACTTATTAAACTTCCATTTCCAAATAATATCCCAGCGGGGATATTACTGACACTTGTAATGCATAGCTGTGAAGTTGCACCGGCACTTTGAGGACTTTGTAAATGGAAGAAAAAGGAGAGAAAGAGTGTTAACCATCTCACCCATAAACACATTAGGTGATGTGAGTTTAATTCCTTTTTTTGCTCTAATAAAAAGGAGGAATTTTAACATTTCCAAGTTGATTTGCGATTAGTAAAAATGTGCACTGGCAGGCGTACACAAGGTTTTACAAATCTGAATATTTATTTGATGCATGTACATTTCTTATATTGAATATTTAAAAACATTTAGTGTGGATTATATGCAGTGTTCTATAAATAAAGCCCTGGGTGTACACGGAGTGAACTGAGGATTTGGAACAGCCTGAAATTATTTTTATTTTAATCACATCACTTCAGTTGGACATTTTTGCTGGCTCACTGAAACCCCCACACTTGTTTGAAAACAAAGGTGATTGCATCCTGGGTGAAAGACAACAGAAGAGGATGGCAATAGAACAACAAGGGAAAATAGTGGCTGTGATTTTGCAGCCATGCCAGCTGTATGCATGTGTCCCTGCATGCTTGTGGGTTTAATCCATAACTCAGGTCAAGTCTCACAGGACAGAGGCAAACTGCTTTCTCTGATGGCCTCTGCATTTTTCATCCTCAAGCCTTTCAATTATTCACAGTGGAAAAACATGGTGCATGGTGAAACACACACACACCCACCCACCCACCCACACACACACACACACACACACACACACACACACACACACACACACACACACACACACACACACACACACACACACACACACACACACACACACACACACACACACACACACACACACACACACACACACACACACACACACACACACACACACACACACACACACACACACACACACACACACACACACACACACACACACACACACACACACACACACACTTTCCCTTCCTCTCCTCTATGAGTCTTTCACTCCATCCCTCTTTTCCTTCTCTATTTCTTTCCCCTGTCCCCCGTCTGTGTTGCTCAACCTAAAAGCTTTGCAACGTGTGACCTATCTGCTCACCCAAGTAAGAGGACACATGTAAGGAGAGGGAGACAAGACACACACACACACACACTCACAAGTTCATGCAGAAGCTGGTTTCTTCCACGGACTAGCTTCCACATCTGATAAAATTGATCTGTATTGTCTCCAGTTGTTGGACAGAGAACTAAAGTGTGTGTGGTGTGTGTGTGTGTGTGTGTGTGTGTGTGTGTGTGTGTGTGTGTGTGTGTGTGTGTGTGTGTGTGTGTGTGTGTGTGTGTGTGTGTGTGTGTGATTCAATCCCACTCACCTTCCTCGAGGATCACTGAGTACTGTAGCCGAAGTAGTCAACAATTATGTATAAGATCTCTGTAAGTGGTTGGATTGAGCTAAAGTAATTCTATACATTTCCTGGAGAGTGCATGTGTAGAAAACACCATCCACACAGTCCTCTCAGACAGGGTGTCAATAGCACTGATTGTATTTTCTTAGTTTAAGGCTGAAAAATACATTCAATCAGCGCAGCTCAATAGCACTCGGGCAGGTGCCACGCGAAAATGGCCCCCCGAGCCTCCGACGCTGACAGCGAAGGTTCCTTGAATTGTATCGGAGTGGAGCTCATTTATCGTCTTTGTCTATGTCAGGGAGACGGAACGCGACTGGATCGATGCTCAGTGGTGAATATTTAATGCGAGCTATCGTGTATCAGGCCAGCAACCAGGATTCACTTGGGTACTTACATCTGACACCGACAGCCAAGTGGAACATAATTGGTTATAGAGTTGGTTTCAGTGACGGGAAAATAATTTCACGTTCAACTGCATGTATTGGCAGATTGGGGAACGTGTTAAAGTTAAGTGAAGATGTTAAGGTCAAACAGAAGACTCTTTATGGGCAACTAGTCAAACTCATCACTTGGTCCTCTTTCAGTATGAGTATATGAAGCTTTATAAAATCAAAGTTGGAACTAAACGGTGAAACTTTAGAGAGGGTAACTGTTTCGAGAGAGCATATTCTTTACTATGCAAGTCAAGATATTTTTTCGGTCCGCCGCTATTAGACAGGAAACCGGAGCAAGAGGGAGGGTTATGACATGCAACACAGGTCTACGACTCTCATCGAAAAAGGGACAGTGCGGGTTTGTGGTATGCACTGTGAGATGCTAGTTAATTTTGACTTGCAAGTGAATATATAACCAGTGTTGTTTTGTTCAGTGTAGACACTGTCGTCACAACACAGACGTGTGAGCGCCCTCACAGAGGTATCTATTGTTAGAAACAGCTCTAACTAAACGTGAAGATTTCTAATTTCATTCTCTCGAATAAACAGATTGACATAATTTGTAAACTACAAATGGATATATCATTTCAGACTAGGGAATCAGGTACAAGTGGATAACACCATATACTGTATGATAAACCTATTCAATCCACATTGACATCGACCTCCACAACAGTCCAATACATTGTGAGTCATACTTTCTTTGGCAGAAATTCAATAACACATACTGTAAATGTTTATGAGAAGTATCAAGTGCTTATTGATGCAGTGAGTACGTTGTTCCCATACAATAAGAGCTCCATAATTCCATAGTAAAACTAGAAACCTAGTTTAGTTAAGCAGTGACAGAAGATTAACTTTGTTGTGCTTTACCTTTGGCAAGGCGTACTTGGGGAACCTCATCTGGACAAACTCGTTGCGCCGATAGGAAACATAGTGCTTGGTGCGATTCCCTGTGGTGACCTGGAAAAAAAGACATAGAGAAAGAGAATTAAAAAACTAATATTTTAATTGAAGCAGATATTAATCATACAGTATTTGCGTTTAAATAAGTGACTGAGTCCAAGGCTTTGGAACATGCAATTTCAAGTAAAACTTTAAGGCACTGTTTTCAGGAAAGAGAGAGAACAAATACATCTAAACAAAACGAAACATTCAACATCCAGCAATGTGCAGCCGGTGGAGTCAAGGTGCACAGTTTACCATATGCTGTGGGTGACTCACACCGTGCTGAAAAGTAAAACTCCCCCACTCGGCACAGACCTTGGCATTCACTACACAAACTGGGATCTGTGGGTAAAAGGCTGAGTCATGCGATCCCTTTCCTCTCCCCCGACTACCACCAAACACTTCCCTTCCTGAGCCGGCTGATCAGAAAAAAGCTCACCAGGCACCGAGCCTGAATACCCAAACAGCCGAGGCTACGTTACGTTAGTTTGGTGAAAGAGACGGTGACTCAAACAGGAGTTGAACGCATCATATCCCAAATGATGGGCTCAGACTCATGCATTACACTTTCTGAAACACACTTCCTGTCTCTTTTCGGCTCTGTGGAAAGTGAGCTAAAACTTTTACATTTCAAAATCTGATGGAGAACCTTGTATTCAAAGCTTTTTCTTTTACTCTCCCGCTTTCAGAATATCATTTTTTCGATCGTGTATGTTCAGATTTGAGATGTTATTACAGCCATCATTTCTATTTTAAAGAACCGGACCGGCCGCGCTTTTGTTAAATGCTGAACACTGATGAAAGACTGATGAAACAATGATTTAATGTTCTTTTTAACATGAGCCCCTTAAGGAAACGCCATTAAGAAATGACCTTCTACAATATCTATGAATTAGCCAAGGCTGACACTGCACTTTTAGCCTGGACTGCTTTTTTTCAGTACTGCTTTAACATCTGATAATCACCTTAAGGCCCTGGCAAATGTGTATACATATAAATATATGTGCATTTCTGTCAAGGGTGCACGTTTGGTTGCATACATTGGTGTGGAAACAAGAACTCAAAAGAATTTCAATTCAAAAGGGCTATCTATTTCCTGCATAAATACATCCATATTCATGTCATCAAGTAATAGCACATTATACTGTAAATGGTTATTATAAGAGGAGACTAGAGGCTCAAGGCTACATTAGCAAAACAAACACAAATCATTTGACAAGATAATATAATCCATCCAATAAAATGGATCATATCTGTTGTTCTGTTGAATCCATTTCTATGCTTTTTAAAAACTCTCCATCGTACAACCATGTTAAAGAAGTGCAATTCTAAATTGGTAAGAAGTTTAGAATCAATATTGCAGAACTCTTTTCAAAGCAGGGTGTTTTGATGGACCTGTAGCGCATCCAAGAGGTTATGTAATATTAACTCTGATTTATTTGTATAATATCCTGTGAGTTTTATAGGGGTGAATACTAATCCACTGGAGATTGCTCTCTACCGTCAAACTATATTGTCCTAAAAAAGCCAGATTTTAAGGGAATACTGGTTATAAATACTAATTCACATTAAATGAGCAGAGATGTTTAATCCCAGAGAAGTGCCTGCATTTCTTCCTCTCAGACAATTGGAATTGTAAAGTGATAAGGTCATACTTAGTGGAAATGATGTCATGTTTCACTGTCCATAAATGTGTCCCTACATTTTATATCAGTTGGTTCGTAACACAGGAAGTACTAAAAGGATAATCCCTGGAGGATAGATGACCAATCAATCTTGTCCTAATGAGGGTTGTATTCCTCATGAATACACATTTACACACATTCATTTACATACATGCACAAATACAAAAACATTCATCCCAATATAAGTTTCATCGCATTTCATCGTCTGCTCTATACCAGCTCATATTTATTCTGCTGATATCAAATGCAAATGGTATTCAGCTTTCAGCCTCTGGTAGAGTACTGCATGGCGAGTCAATTATTGACAAGGGAAGATTCATTCTGCGCACACTCCCAAATGACAAGTATTAGCTATTTTAAGCCAACTCTACGGCACGCCGACAGACAGCTGCAGCCTAAGTTGTGCATGCAAACATTGAACATAGGCATTGCTAAATTATTATAAATAACAGCGGAGAAGCAGGTTTCAGGCAGACAGTTTTAAAAGGTACCAAACTATACTATTAATCAAGTAATGGCTATATTTTGAAACATAAGGGTAACTGTCTCGCCTACACTATGAATTATGATCATATGCAGTGCTCAAATGCTTTAAGGCACAAAACAGTAGGAGGGCTAAGTTCCTTTAATGCATATTTAACTTTTTCCATCTGTTATGATGGCAAAAAGTGGAAAGTTAGAGAAGAAAAATAAAAAGGGAAATCTTGCTAACACTAAAATGACTTATGGTTCAGTTTTACACTAGAGGCTACTGTGGAAATACTGTGAGAATTTCCTCAATCAGAAGCGAAGTCACAAAGGAGATCAGTTCTCCTATTTAAAACAAATGGTTGTCCCTCTGTTTTGGTTGTACTGTCTGCATCCTGTATTAACATTGTTGTTTTTGTCTCAGTAAACTCATCAACTTTTTTTCTCCAGCAACTGCAGCTGTTTGAATAATACATAGTACATAAAGGCACAGTTTAAGCCTAGCTGGTGAACATAAAATCATAACCAGGGACAAAGACTGCAAATTAGCTTCAGCTAAAAGCCCTGTGTACATTTCATCAGTCACATTCTATATAACCTTGATCCTACCTAAATGTTTGACATACAGGGAATGTACCGAATGGGAACAGAGAGAAGGAAAATACTGCATGAAACAACTGTCATAGAAAGACTGTTAACTCTCTAAGCATTAGAAGATATATAAATATTTTCTGTAAATGGGAAAAAGCTATATTGATTCAGAAAATAATTAAATAGTTATACTATAGAATAGAATACTTATCAAACACAAAATAAATGTATTTTTTCATTGATTGGTAAAGAACGCAAAATTGGAATGATAAAATAAATCCCCTGTGTCTTCAAATGAATAAACCCTCAGGTACTGTAAAGTGGATAGAAAATGTTGTGCCGATTTTGGGAGCCAGTTAGAGTCTACGAATATGCTGTTTCTATTATGTATCTGCTCTGTGTCTTATTACATTTAAAGAAAGTTGAATACTTATTATTTTAAACATTTTCAATATGATTTTCCTGAAACTTTTCGACAGGTTTACCCCAGGAGCTGCTGCATGAACACATCTCTAAACTCAGTATAAAACAAATATTTGGGACATAAAAAGTGCACGAATACCATTTCCGTATCAATAATAGAGTTATTTAGCACACCACTTGCTCCGTCCCCTCCCCCGATGTGGAGGTGCTTACCTTGACAAAGATGTAGTCGTCCTGCACCAGAAGAGAGTTGTGGTCGATTTTGCCGAGAAACTGCGCCGTCACCATTTTGTCTGAGCAGTTCTGGATGAGACAGGTAACATAAAGGTAACCTGCAGAAACAGACAGGACAAACAGACTTAGTTACTGTTAGTAAGATGTGAAACAAAGGTGTTTACAAAGATGGATCATTCTTAGCATTTGACAACAAAACACAACAACATCAACAATAAAAACACACACTTTCCTAAATGTTGCCATAACATTTTGATAAGAGTAATGATTAAGGGAAAACTAAGTACTTTTAAGGTACATTTTGAACAAATAAAAACATGATTAATTAGTGATTAAATGTGCAATCATTCAACTATTGAATAGAAAAATATTTGTATCTATTCACAGCTCTAATATACGGGCGGCTGTGGCTCAGGAGACCGACTGTTGTTGTCAAATCACAAGGTCGGTGGTTCAATCCCGAGCCCCTTAAGCCAACATGTTGATGTGTCCTTGGGCAAAATACTTAATCCCAAGTTGCTCCCGATGGCATGGCCTAAGGTGTATGAATGTGTGTGTGAATGGGTGAACGCTGACTTGTATGTAAAAGCGCTCTGAGGGGTCACAAAGACTGGGATGGAGCTTTATAAATGCAGTCCATCATATTTTAATGTATACACCTAAAGCCATAAAACATGCCCACAGACCAACACACAGGGAGGGAGAGAAGACTATGTGAATAGAAAAAGTAAGATGTCATTTTTCAGACTATTTAAGATATGACAGCTTCCCAATATACACATCGCCGTTGTAGCAACCAAATGGCCAGGAGGGATTATCCTCGCAGACACACAGCGAGGTTAGCCCAGGCTGCAAAGTTCACCCGCCATAGAATTTCGACTAGCAGCTGCATCAGCAACACTGCCTCCTGAAATTCAGCTATTACTCTCCTCCCAGAGGTGGCGAGCTGGCAAAATGTACACACACACACACACACACACACACACACACACACACACACACACACACACACACACACACACACACACACACACACACACACACACACACACACACACACACACACACACACACACACACACACACACACACACACACACACACACACACACACACACACACACACACACACACACACACACACACACACACACACACACACACACACACACACACACACCGTAATCTTCTCTGGTCCCCTCCCCAATCTGATCAATGATGACATGTATAGCCGCATGTCATCATTTCAGCGCTGGTTGTCTTGGTGGTGCCCAGCAAACAATGTGGGCTTCGTGAATAATTGGACAGCCTTCTGGGGAAAACCTGGTCTGATTAAGAGAGACGGCATTCATCCTACTTTGGAAGGTGCAAATCTCATTTCGGCAAACATTTCAGGGCTCTGTGGACTTAATCCATGACAAACTGGAGTTGAGACCAGGAGGCAGAGTCGCAGTCTTACACGCTTCTCTGCGCTCTCTCCTAGGCAGTCATCCATAGGAATCCCGACCCCAATAAAATACCCAATATTAACGGTGTGTGTGTCTGCCCAAGGACAATTTAAGGTAAAACCTAATAGAGGTGTCATACATAATAACCTAATAAAAGTAAATGTAACAACTACTACAGTGCAACAAAACAGGAAGATTAAATGTGGTCTCTTAAACATAAGATCTCTAGCATCTAAAGCAATACTGGTAAATGATTTAATATCAGATTATAATATTGATATATGCTGTCTCACTGAAACTTGGTTGAGACATGAAGAATATGTCAGCATAAATGAGGCCACTCCACCCAGCCATATCAATACTCATATTGCCCGAGGCACGGGCCGAGGAGGTGGAGTTGCAGCAATCTTTGACTCAAGTTTACTTATCAATACTAAACAAAAATTAAATTATACCTCCTTTGAAAGCCTCATTTTCAGTCTTACGCATCCGACCTGGAAAACTTTGCAGCCAATCTTATTTGTTACAGTGTACCGTGCACCAGGTCCTTATTCAGAATTATTATCAGAATTCTCTGAGTTTTTATCAGCTTTGGTACTTAAAACAGATAAAGTAATTATCGTAGGTGACTTTAATATTCTTGTTGACGATGATAAAAATAGCCTTACTGTTGCATTTAACTCTATATTAGATTCTGTTGGTTTCTGTCAGAGTGTAAATAAACCAACCCACTGCTATAATCACACTCTTGACCTTGTTCTGACTTATGGTATTGAAATTGAGCAACTATTAGTCGAACCGCATAATCCTGCTTTATCCGACCATTTCTTAGTAACTTTTGAAGTACTGTTACTAGACTACAAAGCATTAGCCAAAAGCTCCTGCAGCAGAAACCTATCTGTTAGTGCTATAGCCAAATTTAAGGAAGAGATTCCACCAATACTTAACTCGATAGCATGTCTGCATGTAGGGGAGGAAACTTATACAAAATGTACACCACCCCAAATTGATCATGTTGTTGATAGTGCTACAGATGCGCTGCGAATAAAATTAGACTCTGTTGCTCCTTTGAAAAAGAAGAAAATAAAACAACATAGATTAGCTCCATGGCATAATGCCGAAACCCGCAAAATAAAGCAAAAGTCGAGACAACTTGAAAGGATATGGCGTTCCACTAAACTTGAAGAATCTCGTTTAATTTGGCATATTACTCTCAATGAATATAAGAAAGCACTGCCTAAAGCGAGAGCAGCATACTACTCCTCATTAATAGATGAGAATAAGAATAATGCAAGATTTCTTTTCAGCACTGTAGCCAGGCTGACAGAGAGCCACAGCTCGACTGAGCGTTCTATTCCCATAGCACTCAGTAGTAATGATTTTATGTGCTTTTTTAACGATAAAATTGTTACTCTTAGAAACAAAATCAATGACCTCTTGCCTTTGACCAGTATAGTGTTATCAACAGCTCCCGGAAACGTAAGTTCTAATATTACACTAGATAGTAAACTAGAATGCTTTTCAGCCATAAACCTTGAACCATTAAATTCAATGATTCTCTCTTCTAAACCATCAACGTGTATCTTAGACCCGATTCCAACTAAGCTGTTAAAAGAAGTTTTTCCATTAATTAGCACTTCTTTATTAAATATTATGAATATGTCTTTATTATCAGGCTATGTTCCACAATCATTCAAAGTAGCAGTGATAAAACCGCTTCTTAAAAAGCACAACCTCGATCCAGAGGTTTTAGCCAACTATAGACCTATTTCTAATCTTCCGTTCCTCTCAAAAATTCTTGAGAAAGCAGTCGCAAAACAGCTGTGTGATTACTGAAAAAACTATGATTTATTTGAAGATTTTCAGTCTGGCTTTAGAACACAACATAGCACAGAGACAGCTCTGGTTAAAGTCACAAATGACATTCTAATAGCGTCTGACAAGGGACTTGTCTCTATTCTTGTCTTGCTCGATCTTAGTGCTGCATTTGATACTATCGACCATGATATCCTATTGCAAAGACTAGAGCACTTAGTTGGCATACAGGGAACTGCTTTAGGCTGGTTTAGGTCCTATCTATCTGAACGCTCTCAGTTTGTACGTGTCAACGATGAATCTTCCATGCAAACCAAAGTTAGCCATGGAGTGCCACAGGGCTCAGTGCTTGGACCTATTTTGTTCACCCTATATATGCTTCCGTTAGGCAATATTATAAGGAATCATTCTGTAAACTTTCATTGTTATGCGGATGATACTCAACTATATTTATCAATCAAGCCTGATGAAATTAATCATCTAAATAAAATTCAAGACTGCCTCAAGGACTTAAAAACGTGGATGACCTTACATTTTTTGATGTTAAACACGACCAAAACTGAAGTTATTGTACTTGGCCCGAAGAATCTACGAAACAAATTATCTAAAGATATATTAACTATGGATGGCATTAATTTGGCCTCCAGTGAGACTGTAAGGAATCTTGGTGTTATATTTGATCAGGATTTATCCTTTAACACCCACATAAAATCAATTTCAAGGACAGCCTACTTCCATCTACGTAACATTGCAAAAATCAGGCATATCTTGCCTCAAAACGATGCAGAGAAACTAGTCCATGCATTTGTTACTTCTAGGCTGGATTATTGTAACTCCTTATTATCAGGGTGTACCAAGAAGTCAGTCAAGTCGCTTCAGCTGATTCAAAATGCTGCAGCTCGTGTACTAACCAGAGTTAGGAAAAGGGACCACATTACTCCTGTTCTGGCTGCCTTACACTGGCTCCCTATAGAACACAGGATAGAATTTAAAATTCTTCTTCTCGCCTACAAAGCCCTTAATGGGCAGGCGCCATCTTACCTTAAAGAACTCATTATACCCTATTGTCCTACTAGGGCATTGCGTTCCAAGAATGCAGGGTTGTTGGTTGTTTCTAGAGTCTCTAAAAGTACAATGGGAGCCAGAGCCTTTTCTTATCGAGCTCCACTTTTGTGGAATCAGCTTCCAGTTTGTGTTCGGACGGCAGACACCCTATCTGTTTTTAAGAGTGCGCTTAAGACCTTCCTTTTTGATAAAGCTTATAGTTAGGGCTGATTAGATTCAGCCCCTAGTTTTGCTGATATAGGCTTAGTTTGTCGGGGGACATCTTACTTCTTCCTTCTCTCTGTCTATACCTGTGTACTCTCATGTTCCGATTAACCCAGCTTCCCCAAATTTCTTTCTTTTTGGTGTCTATATACGCCGGGATCCGGAGTCATGGATGATCCTGCGGTCCTGTGTCATGGATTGCGAGTCCTGGATCTTGAGTCGTGGCTGTGGTCCTGGATCATAAGTCCTGGATGGATATCCTCGTGGATTCATCTTCTTATTATACACACATGCATTTCCAAACATTTGGACTACCTATGTTGCAAATGTATTATCTTTTCAATTTATACACGGCATCTATTGCACGTCTGTCCGTCCTGGGAGAGGGATCCCTCCTCTGTTGCTCTCCCTGAGGTTTCTCCCATTTTTCCCTTTAAACTTTGGGTTTTCTCTGGAAGTTTTTCCTTGTACGATGTGAGGGTCTAAGGACAGAGGGTGTCGTATTGTCATACTGATATTCTGTACAAACTGTGAAGTCCACTGAGACAAATGTAACATTTGTGATATTGGGCTATATAAATAAACATTGATTGATTGACACACACACACACACACACACACACACACACACACACACACACACACACACACACACACACACACACACACACACACACACACACACACACACACACACACACACACACACACACACACACACACACACACACACACACACACACACACACACACACACACACACACACACACACACACACACACACACACACACACACACACACACACACAATTGACCTTGAATTGATTGGATTTAGTCTCCATTCCATAGCATCTAAAATAAAAACTGGACTATTGTTGTAATGATGAAACAATTGCTGAGGAACAATCTAAAGAATTCCTTGAGACGACTGGTACGTATGAAAATATTTTGTTTGCATTCAATTGGAAACAGGTAATAAAGAGTACAACTATGTTGAGTACAACTTCATTGTTTTGTAAAGAGTTTTGTAACTAACGTGTTTTAAAATCTGTATGACAAGAATAGTTTCCATCAATATTCGACCCTTGTCGCTTATTTCAGTGAGGTAATTATTAGTAATTGCTGGTAAACATTTGCTTGTTTTATTTACTATTTGTCAATAAATACATTAAGTGTAGAAAGACGTTAGAAAAAGTGCCAAACTATTTAATATCCTAACTTTTTTGTATTGATTTTTGTGTTTTGGAATCGTTGATCAATACATCTTTTTATCATTGCTTATGAAAGGCACTTTTTGTCACCTCAAACAGCTGTTTGTTGTTATTTGAGCTGCTAAAGAAAGAGACCCACCTCACTTCTGGGGGCCTACGCTCCTACCATTAGCTTCTTTATTCTATATATCTATGTGACAGCATAAGTACCAGAGAATACAAACAGACTTCCAAGAACTACATTTTAGAAAGTCTATTTGTTCTTTTTTTGCTGTACTATTCTCTCTTTGTTAAAGAGGTGTTTGTTCCAACAAATGGACTTGCTAATTTATTGAACTGCCAGGACGTTTACTCAAAGAAGTATACAGCAGAGGACTCATTAGAAAACCATTATTTTGGGCTGAGTGTTCAATTCCAGCTTGCGGAACATACGCTTCTTTATACTAGTTGCTGTCTTCGCACACCTTGGAACGCATAAACTAAGCACACACACATATATTTACACATGTAAGTCACTGTCTGTCTTTGCAAAGCCTACATGCTTGTGTTTACCAGCGCATGAACAAAGTCCACTCACGCTTTCCTACACATCACGCCCTCTTGATAACTGACACTTACACACACCCTGTCACACACCCTATACTCAAAGCTCATTCATCAATCGACCACTGCCATTTCTCTTGATTCCCTTTCCTCTCATCCACCGGTCCTCGCTTCCTCTTGTGACTCTGTGTCCTTCTTTGATGCTTGACAACATTTAACCTTGGAGATGCCACATGTGACGGGGGGGGGGGGGGGGGGGGGGGGGCACAGGGTGACTGGAGTGGTTCAGCATGCCTGATCACTCTAGTCCCTCTTGAGTAGCTATGTACATTGGTATGGAAGCAAGGCCAGGGAAAAGGAAGGATAATTTCGAGGAAGAGGAGGAGGAGGGGGGACCATGTGATGCTCCCTTGCCCCAGAAAGAGCCCTTGTTCCTGGGCAGCTGGCCCACACAGACAGCCTCTCCAGTTCACCATCCACAGACACAGCGTTGTTCGGCTGACAGCTCTCATTGCTGGCAGCTTTCTGTGAGCTGGTCAAAATCGGTTTCTGTCCTCGAAGGATTTAGGAAATGTTTTGCATGCTTCTAGCGAGGTTTATGGAGGTATATATATCCTTTATTTATGTTGTATTCAAGCACTAACCTGCGTGTCTGTCACTTTACTGATACCATAATCCAGATTAGCTTTTTCTTCCCCAGCGACCTATGAAACCCCTCCTTAATTTACCCATCAGCCCCCCATTGACCAACTGTCCACAAACACCACACCCACAGCAAGGTCAAGCGTTCCACTCTTCTATTCCCTGCATTCACACGGCAGGCTATAGTAAGATTTGTACTACCTTGATGCAGAGAGAGTAAATATGTGACAAAGCAAATCAAAATAACCTCCAAAATATCCAAACAAGTAGGTATGGGTTGCAAAATATATTTTCATAATGGAGATATAATACCTAGTCCTTATTACACTAGGTGTCAGTACAATGCCACCTAATGTAGCGATGAGTCAACTCAGGCAAATAAGATTTTTTTTGGAAAGGAAGTTAATGGATCCAATTTAAAAATAGGTATATTTTATATTGGGAGGAAAACAGCCAATTAGTTTGTTTTTTTCACAGAAACGCCGTGGAGTGAAACTTGATGACTACTTGTTAGCTTCTCGTGATTCATATGTAATTGCAATTGGTCAGTTATGACGTTCTGTGACAAAGTTAACCACATTTAATATAGCTTTGTGAAAGTACCATACATTTCCTCGATCACCAAATACATAAATTGTTGGAATTCCATTAATTTTGTTTTAGATATCACTGTGATAGTGTGGCCAGGCCCTAAAAGTGTCATGAATAAATAAACCACCACTATATGTGCATATGCATAATCAAGGTACCTCCACTCGTATCTTGCATTTCCATGTGTACCAGATCGGGGTCCACATCCACACCTGATACTGACCTGGAATACACAACAGAATAACATGAGTTAATGACGTTTGTGCTAGAAAACAGTACATAAAGTCAGACTATTAGAACGTAAACCACATAACACCTTCATTTAAGATTGCATTTAAGGAAGCACAGGGAGAACTTTTTTTTCTTCTTTTTTTCCCCATTATAATTATATAATATAATTCTGTACCTACTGTATGGACTCACATCCAATGCAAGGGTGCATTGCCAAAACAGTTGCAAAGCAAAAGCTGGTTGAAGGTGGGGATGGCAAATGTCATGTTTTCTTTATCGTACAAAGATAGATTTATTCACTGGCATTGACCAAATATTAAAAGGTCACAACCTAAAATTTGGGGGTTTTGCATCATCATCCAATATCAACTATCATGTCTGAGCATACAGTTTTAATATTTAGTCTTGAGGTAACGCAATTCTGCTCCACTGTCACTTTGTCTGCTGTTTCTTGTCTTAACAGATGGTAGAACTACACAGAGCTATCCGACTCAAGATAAATACATATCTAAGCTAAAGGCAGATCTTTAGCTGATAAATAATATATTTAAAAACAAAAATGAACAGGGTTTAAAGGCTAGATCACAGCACACGTACCCTTTGGTCCCTTTTGATGTACTCAGCCTTGCCTGATATGCTTTAAAACCTCCCAAATTGTTTACCCCCTTTGCCTTCTCCGAAGCACACCATCATAATGTATACTATAGTACACTGTGTGCCCTTCAGTGAGCAGTAAACTAAGCAGTTCATCTGATTAGAACTCTGTGGAGCAGTCTCTGAAATTTCCCCAGCCTAGTAAAGATTGAGCCGAAATTTAAAACCTCGTTACTTTGCCTATAAAGACTTTTTACGAGCAATTAGCAGGCCATGGAGGGATGCGAGAGGATGAATCACAGGAAGTGCGACAGGACGACGGTTCAGTCTTAAGCTCACTGGTTTATTTAAATCAAAAAGTTCAAGCGACGCATTTGACTTTAGTGAGTGACCAACAGAAAGTCAGGATTTCTTAAAAGCTTCGCAGGTGACATTACCAATAAAAAGGTAGCAGATGTACTTTATATAACACTTTAAATCTTTCATTTTTATAGCAGATCATTATTACAAGGCTTATCCCAAAGACTTTCTTTTTATAGATCTAGTTTGAATGGCACATGATCATGACCATCACAAATAAATAATGGCCACACAAAATCCCATTCACTGGTTTTGTTTCCAAACTTCTAGAAATAATTCATTTATTTAGTCATCAGTTTAAAAAATACCTTCCTCTACTAGAGTTAAAGCAGTTATACCACAAACTATACAGGCTAATTATAAATTATAAAAGGCACAAACAGTGTTTAACAGTTCGTTGTAAACACAGTATGTGCATTTCACAAAGCTGGCCATGCTTCTGCAACAATGTACAGTAGCATCTCAACGATATGAGAAGAATATTGAGAGTACAATGATCAAGGTCAACGTTTCTTTGAAAGCCTTATTTGATTCCACGCATAGGGCCAAAGCTTCAAGGACTCTAATTATTTTATTTGACCACAGCCTTTATTAACTGTGTTTGACGCAAATCGCAAACTCCTTTTAAGGAAAAACTTGGTTCTTAGAATGTGGGAGTAACTCCAAGCTCGCTAAGAGAGAAAGTTTCAGAGAGAGAGAGAGTGTGTTTGTGCATTTGAATGACTGTATGTATTTCTAGCTGGCAACTGCATATTAATGTGAAGGAGGTTAGCTCCTAAGGTAGTGACAACAACTGCTTAGGCTCACTTATATGGAATGCCATTTAAGCCAAAATTAAATGAATAAATAAATACATAAATAAATAAATATGCCTATGAAATAAATTCTGAAATAAATAAATGAGGCAATAAATATGTATACGCAGAATCGCGTTTTTCTGGAGGGTCTAATTACATGTCATTTGTTAGACACTTTTACCCAAAGCGACTTACATACAATCAGTACTGTGGACAATCCCAACAGGAGCAATTTGGGGTGAAGTGTCCTCCATTTGACCATGCTCATAGAAACAAAGCTTGCATTCCTGAGGCAATTCCTAATTTTTCATGGCTCCACTTAAAATAAAAACAACAATAAGACATACAGTACGCGCTACTCTTGGCCCACAGAGGGCCATGTCTTTCCAGCTCGTCCCTATCTGTCTCTCTGTCTGTATCTGTGCGCTCATGGAGCCTCCATCTTTCCCCCCCTTCTTCTTGACCCTCTTCTATCCCAGGTGTGAAATTCTCATCTCTCTCATCATCTGAGAGCTCACAATCTGAATCTCCCTGAACTATCTGGTACAGAGAATGTCTGCTTGAGTTCCGTCTCCTGCAACAATATTGAGTCATTAAATCCATGAAGATGGTCCTGACGTCCACTAGAATGGACATTTATAAAAGGGCAGTTATTTGAAAACTTGAATATTTAATTGCTTTCAGAACTAATTATATAGTTCCTTACATTTTAATAAACAAGAACATATATGATGGTAAAAATTACAATTATTCAACAATATTTGACTTCTCCTCCTGCTTCTATAACATTTTGTTTTGGGTATACCAGCCATTTTGGATGAAAATAAAGAGAAACTTCCCAGCATGCAATTTTAACCAATGACATATCACTGGAAAGACCAGGATGTCCTCTGTTCAGTACATCAGGGATTGATAGAGTAGCTCAAAAGAGTAAAAGGTGATGCATGTTAACGAAATGTCCACTACAGTGGACATTTTCAATGGGCTGGGTCCCAGGAGCAGAGAACATGCATTATTCTACTCAGGAGGGGAGTTTGACAGGGGATTACTCAAACACTTGATTGTACTTGTGGGAGTAGTCCAAGCAGTACTGACTCCAACAGTATCAATTTCATGTAGAACTTGTTGCAAAAAATCTTTTTATCCCTCATCAAATATAGCAGAATAGATTTGATCAATATCGGGGAATTGGGGATATTTATCAGCTGCTTGTGTGACAGTCAGACAGTGAATACTTTAAAGCGGCCGCTGCTGTGAATTAAGGGGAGAATAAACTCCAGTGGACGAGTAGCACTGCAGCGGTCGGTAAATGCCACTGTAACAAATTAATAAACAATGAACCACGGCACTCTGGAGAAAAGCACAAGGTTGGAGAAGTAGTTATTTAATTTAATCTGGCTTCGTATGATTAAAAGCAACAGGATCATCGACCCAACGCAGTCCCCCATTGTTGTTGTTGTGAGCGAAGCACGGAGCTAGAACGAGAGCTGCGTTGGTTTGAAAGGGGCTGCGTCGTTCAGATAGCTCCGCCCCTTTGCTCCAACCCCCAAAAGTCAAGGCCGTAGATTCGTCGATTTATACTGCCACAGAGCAGATTCGTGAAGTTGTAATGACTGATTTGAGAGGTTGTAATAACCCAGTAGCAGTTGTAATGGAAAATATATTTACAAAATATATATTTTTCTGCAAGTGAACATTTCATCACTAAGTTCATTTTTTTCCTACAAGCTACAACACTTTTTTTTCTTCTTCTGTGACTTCAAATTTTGTTCACAGATACGTGGATATTTTATACAAGTGTAAATGTATGCACACAAACTCAGATTTTTTTTATGCAAGTGCTCACATCAGGTTTTACACGCTCTCGCATTTTGCACCATATCTACCTTCATAGTTTGCAAACCAATTAAGAGTATTGGAGTGTGAAACAAGAGCTATTGAGTCAGTGTTGTGGTTCTGTTGCTTTGGTCTGGATCTGTGAGCTAACCACGCCCCGTTCATTTGCATATAAGGAATGAAAATGTCCCCTGAAATAAATAAATGTGTAATAATGAAATAAAAGTCCCATGAAATAAATAAATGTGTATTTAAATGTACATGTATACATATTTATTGCCTCATTTATTTATTTCAGAATATATTTCATAGGCATATTTATATGTATTTATTTAATTATTTATTTATTTAATTTTGGCTTAAATGGCCTTCCATACACTTAAGGCCGGCTGACCTTGAAGGTGGACCAGCTTGTCAATTTGAAACCACTCCTCTAAAATATTGCTGGATGTTTTTCACATATATTTGCAATATAAATAATGAAAAATACGAAAGCTGAAGGCGAGGTCTTCCAATGTAGTGGGATGAAGCAGCCTTAACAATTAAGAGGCTGGAACCACAGATTATAAATATAAAATACATACACACTTAATGTTTTACCTAGCATTTATATTTAATTGCCTATACTATTCAAACTTTACAGCCCAGAATCACTAAAGCAAGGTCCAAAGGAAAACATTGGGTCAGGCGTCCCCACCAGCAGAGTGGTTTTAATGGAAGATTTATTTGTATTTGAGCTGGCTGACAGAGTTTTATCCTTTTGTTTTATGAGCGTTAGGTCGTGGAAAGGTCGCGGTTTGGGCCACCCTGTCTGCACAACTTTAAAGCACATTTATCTACAGGCATGTCTGCATCTCTTCCCTTTTACAGATGGAGCAGGTCACAACCTTACCGAATGTTGTGAAGGCCTGAATACATGTGTGTATCCTGAGCAGAATAAAATACAGCTATATGTGGGTCAAATTCAGAGTAGCAAGGATTAAATGTAATCATTTGATCTTCTGGTTCGGACACGTTTTGAACCAGACCATATAAAAAATGTGTTTTATTAAGGCTGTAAAGTCGTGTGCCTATGACACAAAAACAGGGTGAAAGCCTTGTAAAAATGGAGGTAGAGTCTCAGTAAATCAATACATTTGTGTAACTAACATTCCTTCATTTTAGTGTCATATTTGAATTTCACACTTTCTTGTGATCTGCAAATCAAACTTCACCAATATTGTGTTCTTTTAGCTTATTCAAAATAGCTAAAATCCTTTTCAATTCAGGCCGGATTTTTGTAATGTGTTTTTGGGAGGCCTGCCATGTGCTAAACATCTGCAAATAAATCAGAATGCTACATATATGCTAACACAAACGGGAACATTCAATCTTGTTTGACACGTTTTGGCAAACCTTCAGACTTAGAGCTTCAGATTTCTTACACATTTTTTAAAAACGGACTTGCACCCGTTTGATTAACCTCATATTCCAAGGAGGACTCTTAGCTATCAGGGCAGATTATACAAGACTCCTGTTCCCAGAGTTGTAAATTGTCCGATTACCCTGGAATAATCGCCAAACAGATTTTGGACAGTCGGATTCTATTGAAGTCTTTAAAAGCGATCTTAAAATCCTTTACATGAACTTTAAATGAATTGCTTGTTCTTTCATTGTCTAGCTGGGGGGTAAATCTCAGCCTTGATGTATCATTTAAAGTCTAGTTGGTATAGACCTTGTTTATCCTGCCAGACAGGATAATATTTACTTTCTGATACTTACTGAATAATAATCCTGTTGTTTGTTTGTGTCGCACAAGCACAGCTGTGTACCCTCGTCTCCCTGGGTTTGTTTCATTCTCCTGTGTGTAAAATGTTTTCCTTTTGCTTCTTCTTGTAATGTGTGTAGGCAGTCTGTCTCTTTCAATGGTACATGGTGGAGAGGACATTGTGTGGGTTACGATATAGCTATTTCATAAAACTTTATTTTTTCTTACATTATATGTATAGGTTTTTATCATTGGTTTGTCTTCACTTTAGTTTAAATATATAGATAATTATGTTTAAAAAAAAAGAATTGCCTCCTCAGTTCTCTCTGTGGGCGTTTAACTTTTCGCTTTATTGGTTTTTTTGTTAATGAGTTTTCCTTATCCTAAGTGAGGGTATTATGATAAAAGCGAGTCATAAGCTCTACAAGCCTCTGAAGGCACATTTCTGATATGTGACATTGGGATATACGAATAAAATGTACTGAAATGAGTAAGACATGCAAAAAAGTGAAGGAGAAATCAGAGGATGAAGGACAGGAGTTATAGCGCAGAACCTGATAGAAAATAAGATGAAGGCGAGAATGAGGAGGGGGAGCATTAGAAGAGGAAGCTGAAGAATTTACACGTGCAGGAAAATAATATACAATGTGGGTCCTTTCACTGCCAGAGGAACCACAAAACTACAAGAGATGAATCTATAAAGAGGTTCTGCTGCATAAACTCCTGCACTTACGCCCAAAATCCAATTCAAATTTCTACTACTATAAAACTGATTTATTATTACCTGGGATAAAGCTGCTCGAGACACAATCATATTCTTTGAGCAGTTATATTGTAACAAAAAAGGATCAGGATATTGTCTAAAAATGAACCCAATTACTCAGCAGGGGACCAAATGTTTTGACAAAGCGGGGAACTAAAGAAAAGTTTCAAACACTTGGAAATATGTGCGAGGACAGGTTCGATACCACTGAGTTAAAGACCTGGTACAGAGATTGTGTCTAGCTTAGCATAAAGACTGAAAGGAGGGGGGGAGCTTTGTCGAAAGATTAAAACTGCCCATCAACAATAATAAAGTTGCCTTACTTACTTTTTATCCCCCATTCAGGACCTTAGTGTAAAATAAGAGCTCTATTTGTGCTGTGTTTTCACATTGTGTCAATAATCCAGAGAGCGACATGATTTAGGAGGAACAGCTGTTCCAAGGGATTTCACCAAGTGAGACCTACGTGTTGCCTGATTAAAATAAAAGTATCAGCATACTGATACGCTTACGGCCCGTCCACACAGCGGCTTTGGAAAAAGCTTGCCGGCGGGCGTGTCTGAAGCTCTGAAGAAGCTTCCAACGCCGCTGTGTGGACGGGCCGTTACAATGACATAGCCTCACTATCTTTGGGTTGTTTGGAAAGAATTTGCTAATTGACAATAATACAAAAATAAACACTGGAATGTCTGAAGGTGATTGGTGTTCAACTATAGTAGTTGTGGAGAACAATACAAAAGTGAAGGGATTACCAAGGTGATTGCAATTCATCCTGAGAAGGACATGGTAGTCTTAAGCAGATTCCATGGAAATCAATCAAATAATTGTCGGATTCACTCAAAAACACATATGCAAACCTCTTGTTGGTGATGAAGACAGGTGAGCATCACAGTTATTAGGATTCTGCATGTACAACATCTATTTGTGCAATTCTTCTGTGAAGCAACATCTGCAGTCCTGTTTACCAGACACTTTCTTCTTGGTCTCAGTAAAGGCACATTAGTTTCCAACCCGGCAAACCTCATTATTTTTGAAAAGACAGTCGACACAGTGGTCCGCTGTCATTTGCCAAGAATTTGTGAGCATGTAATTCCCCATGAAATTACAGATGTCATTTTAACATTCAGTGAGTTTTAAAGTTAGGTTTTTGACTCCAGCTTAACACTCAAGCATTAGATTGATATTGATCTTCTCATCGTTTTTTTTAAATGCTGAACTATCGACTTTAAGACCTCAACTTTATCTTATGTACTGTATCAAAGATATTTTTAAAGACAGATTCACTAGACCTGAGGGAGTTTTACCTTGCCTTTTTTAATAAGCAAGAATCCTTGTTACTTTACTTTTACTATACCTCTCATGTCTTATCATATTCTAACAAAACCAAGACTTGTAAAATAACTCACCTGCTAACAGTAAGTGCTTTCTACTGAACCATGTGTTGCTGCTTTGAACATGTATGTGTCAATGAAGAAGACAGCTCATTCATCAATAATGAGAGAATACAGTTGGACTGACCAGAAGACTTTGTCCTTGGTCACCCGCTCCTGAAGCAAAGTCCACTTGCGACCCAGGTCTGTAGAAGCAAAGAGCTGGACAAGAAAAACAGAGAAAAAGCCACAATTAGACATTAAAAAATAACTCATAGCATGTAGCATTAAATTATAAAGCCTTACCACCAGCCTTTTACCAGCTTTAAATTGGAGCATAAATCAGGTCTATTTGGAACAACCAAGTTCATCCAATCAAGCCACCAAATTTCATGGTTCACAAAATAAAGACTGAGCTCAATTAATTATTAAATCATAGCAGGTCTGTGTATGGGGCTAATATTTTGTAGCAATGTGTCAGTAGTGCTTGAATGTGTTGCCTGAGCTCGTGCACCATTGATCGCACCATTCGCACTCATAATAAAAGTCTATATATCTCTACACACAGGGTATCCTTGATGCCTCAAAAGCCCATTGGAGCTAGGAAAAGTATTTCACCACACAAAATGAATCTACCATTCAAAAACACAAACACTTTCTCAACGATGAACATTGACAGAGGCTTGGTTAAGGCGCTAAATCCTGTCTGCATATTGCTCATACCAACCTTTCTCACTCAGGCACAGGATATCCGAGTCATCAATTCATTATTAAAGACATTTGAACTGTGAATATCAAGATTTGAAGTTATAGCTGATAGAAATAAGTTGCTGCTTTCGCAAAACTTCTTAATTTACACATGCTGCAGTGCGTCCTATCATTCTCTTGCTAAATTAATATTTTGTTCTGTTTGAATGGATTCCCCACTTCCATCTACAGTCGGCCCATATGGAACAGATTAAAAACCAATTTAATTGCTTTTTAATTAGGTGTAAATTATTAAACTTGAGGAGTTGAAATGGCTCAAACTTATTACACTTTGGATCTTATGTCCCACCAACAATTTCCATTTTAGAGTAAAATTTCCCATAAGGAGGCGTGTGAATGTGTTTTAATAGCAGACGTGTCAAAGATGTAAACTGTGGATTGTTTTTGTATTCTTCACCATAACTGCGGTCATCTTGCAGCTCTTTTTCTACAGTGCTGTAGGCAATGAATGTGTCACGGACTGACTTATTTCAATAGCTCCCGGCAACAACACATAAGTAATAGAGTAGGACCGCAGTGTGAGGTTTCAGTCGTCATGTTTGCTCGGGACGTACTGCCATGTTAGAACTAAGAAAGCAATTAACTCCACCGAGTAGCAGAGAGGGATCGGGGAAAACAGCATTGTAGGACACAGAGATCCATGTAGCAGAATTATGATCTAATATACAATTGTGCATTAACCATGGCTCATTAACCAGCAACTGAGTATCCACCATCACGGAATGATTATCTGTATTAATTAGCCAAACATTACAATTACACTTACAGTTTAGCTTTAATTTCAAAGTCAAAACACCGCAGTGAGGCATTTAAATGCAGTCTGGTGATGCGAATAATTACTATCGTAGTCTTAGTTGGTGTTGGTACTTATTTATTATTATTTTTATTGGCAAAAAATAAGGGGAATATGGCGGCTGTGCTAAAAATACGTTTGACAGGAACTTTATTTAACATTTGATTTGTTTTAAATATTTAAACGTCTATTTATATATATTGTTTTGCGTATCTTAATGCCTTTTTAATTACTTTATTTATCTGTACATTGCTTTGAACAAATCCCCAGTTTAGTTTACAGTGAATTACCCATGCATGTCAGAAATTGAACAAAAGTGATATTGGTGAAAATAAAGCTAGAAAGGAGTATACACACATGGACATATGTGTGTTTGTTGCATCTAAATCTAGACTTTCTTTTCAAAATGTTTAAGATCTTACTACTGAAAGTCAAGTATGATGGCAACATGCTGTTGTTGAAATGAAATATCAAAGTGTGTGTACTTGGAATAAAACTGTTTGGTTTACTTCATGTGCCCCACAGCTGTATTTCTATATGGCAAATCAAACATCGAGTTTCCTCTGATGTTCGTGTTCTGCTGGTGCGTGTGGAAATTGGAATTTAATACATTGCTTCTCTGACAGCTTGTGTATCATCGCTGCCGTTGTTGTTCATTCCTTCAGCCTCAGAAGCAGCTATTTTATTCATAGTGCTGCAGCGCTTTGATACCCACCCTGCCGTCCTTGCAGTAGGCCAGGAGCTTGTCTTCTTCCTTAGGGTGGAAGACAAGCGTGTCAGGGGTGAACGAGATGGACTGTCGCTGGAAGGAGGAACCTTCGTCTGTGCTGATGAACATCATTTGATCCCTTTCATTTATGGATGAACCCACCAGCACCACCTAAAACATTCACAGAGGAGAAAGGAAAGAAAAACAAGGTCAAAGGGTGTTTTCCTCAGAGGAAACAGTTGAATATAAATGCATATGTTGAAGCCCATTCACTGCGCAATAAGAACTTTCCATCAGGCTTACACACTGCTTAAACCGAGGTGACACTGTATTGATTATCAATTTAGTTTTATAGCTCATAAAGTGAAGGTATTAAACATGGGGCACACTAGGACTCTCCAACCCACCCATCATAATTATGTCAAGGGCACCCAGAAGTAAGGACACTGATAAGCGTGATCAATAGCCACTAATGAAGCGGTCACATTTATTAGGAGTTCATGAATGGCGTGAAACTGTCCAATGAGGTGTCTCTGTTTATCCTCCTCACATCTTATATTATAGAAATTGTTTTGAATTGCTTCATTCAACAAAATAATTAAAATAACTTGTTGGAGGCTGGGTTCTTTATAAACATGTGTCATCTTGTAGCCAAGGTTGAGATAACTTGAAACATTAAAGAGACTATGAAAGGAGCTTTCAAATGGAACTTTAAATGATTATATAAGATCACCAATAAAGCATGCATAGAAATGATCACTTCATTATTTATGGGCGGCTGTTGCTCAGGAGGCAAAGCAGGTCGGCACATTTTGTCTTTATCTGGTAAGGTTGGAAAAGCACTTTTTAATTACAGTCCATTTATCCTTCATGCTAAGGCATTATCTTTTTGCAACAGTGCATGCAATCGGGGTTAACGCTTCCCTCGGATTTATATTTCTTATTGCAATGGGGTGGTACGAGAACATAAATTGTTCTTAAATAATTCAAGTAGTTGTTAGTGATTAAACATGAGAGATTTGGCATGTTTTTTCATCTCTACTGTATGACTCTACTCCACTATATTTAGTTAGTCTTGAATTGTAGGTCAGTTGTACCATAACATGTCAAATTCCTACTCGCCACTGGAACCCTATTGTATCTACTATATTATATAAACAAAATGAATGTATGCATTCAGACACAAAGCTGGTAAGTAAGCACACACACACAAACCCTTTTCAGTATTCTAATCATGACTGCAGTGAGGCGGCGAGCATAGCATGGACCACATCTTGCTGGCTGCACTACTTGAAAGCTGTGTGTGTGTGTGTGTGTGTGTGTGTGTGTGTGTGTGTGTGTGTGTGTGTGTGTGTGTGTGTGTGTGTGTGTGTGTGTGTGTGTGTGTGTGTGTGTGTGTGTGGGTCTTCTCTTTCTTCTTCTGAACACACTTCCCTGAGCAACATGGTCAATTAAAGGCCTGGCGTTGTTTGGCTGACAGAGGGGGACCTACAAGGACAAGCAGTGGGGGGGTAAAGAAAGACGAGCAGGAAATAAGAGGCAGAGAGGAATGTATTATTTCTCTTCACATAAGATGTGTTATCATGGTTTAACCCTAACCCATAACCTGGAAATGAATTAGCATTATATCACCTCTGGTTTGTAAAAAGACAACGTTTTTTTATATGATATTATGTCTGACTTACAGGCTGTTGTTCACACAAAATGTACGATTTTTTTTCCCCCACGAAATAAAATACGTCGCTAATGTCTCGAGCTTCTATAGCTCTTACAAATGGTGGTTGCTAACAACGGACTGAATAAGACCTAGCCTCGCCGTGGTGCAGAGCAGCCATGCAACCCTGATGTTGTTCATTTATAGCCTCACGCTAGCTTTTTGCCTCTGGAGCTTGCACTTAGGTTTCCGAAATCACAAAAGTTCTGTTGATATCTGGAGGCATCCTGCTGATAGAAAGGCACAAGTATCAGAAACACGTGTTTGTTAAAGATCATATTTTCTGCAATATTCTAATAGTGGGTTTGTTTGTCGAGGGAAACCTTTTGATGCCGACTTCCGGATCGGCCTAAACAAATATGTCATCACTGCAACACTGTATAGAGAGGTTATTTGTTCTTGTTGCACATGTCTAACTGTGGCTTCTCTCCATGTCCCTGTGGGGCAGCAGCATCAATCCGGTCAGCCTGTCTCAATATGTCTCTGTTTAAAGGACATCACTCAGTTTAACCTAGTCGAGCTCTGAAAGCTTGACAACACACACACACACACACACACACACACACACACACACACACACACACACACACACACACACACACACACACACACACACACACACACACACACACACACACACACACACACACACACACACACACACACACACACACACACACACACACACACACACACACACACACACACACACACACACACACACACACACACACACACACACACACACACACACACACACACACACACACCCACCCACACCCACACCCACACCCACACCCACACACACACATTATATCACCACTGACACAACATGTACACACTAAAAACACCTGGAATATGTCATGTGTATGTGGCATGACTGTCTGTATAATTAGGCCTGTCGCGATAATCGATAAATTGACTTATCGTACGATAAATAAAAATGGACTCGATAACTTTTCTGAGCTCGATAAATTGCCGTTTACATAAAGATGTGACCAGCATTTTAGCCTGGAGCGCTGTGGCTGCCAGGCGCCCTGTGAGGGGCGGGGCTGACACACAGCCAGGTCAGGACACTCCGTGTGCACGTGCAGCAGCGTAGCAGCCAAATTAATAATATAGCGACAAGCGGGAGACAACGTGTGACTTACTCGCGGGGAATTTAAAGTGAAATGGAATTTGTTACAAAACCTAACTACACATCTCGATTCTCCGATGTGGCAGTATTTTGGATTCAAACCAAATCAACGAGGCGAACCTACGGACTTGAATGAGCCGGGCGGTGTATCGCATTGGTTTAAAAAAGGTAGCGACAAAAGCAGGCAATACCACGCATTTTAAACCACCTAAAACACAACCACCCCATTCCGTTTTTCCAGCTGGGAGCAAACACGGCAGCTGGAGATGGAGAGCCCCCGCCCGACAATGCAAACATGTTGGTGTTCCTTGCTCGAAAACTTAGAAAAACAGATTTGGATATGGCCTGTTGAGGCATCTGGGTCTTTGACAGTGGACTGTACACTTGACTGTTGTTTTAAGGAGGTTTTTTTTGCTTGTGAGATAATGTGTGCTCATATTTATTTATTTATATATATATATATATATATATATATATATATATATATATATATATATATATATATATATATATATATATATATATGAGAGAGAGAGAGCTCTGTTTTTCAGCCTGACTCTATTTAATTTATTGTTTTGGTTGTGTGATTTAATTAATTTATTATAATTTAATTAATTTGTTTTATTTATTAATTTATATATTTTAATATTATTTCACATTTCATTTGCAATGTTGAATGTTGAATAAAAAGTTATGTTTGAAAGGATATACTTGAATTATTATTATATATTATCATTATGTCTAAAATGGTCTTAAAACGGTGCCGACAATATTATCGTTTATCGCAATAATTTCCAGAAAAATGTATCGTCCAACACAATTAATTATCGTGACAGGCCTATGTATAATGTACGTGTGAATCCAAGTTCAACTATTTGGATATCAGGATTTTATTTAAAGAAGTATAGCCATGTATGTCACTCTATGCATAATTAAATCAGACCCACTGGCCCGTAAGAGCCTGAAATAGCTGTACTATATCCACACAGTGCACAGGACATCTTTCCACAGTGGATGAGTCGGTCCCTAATGCGCCACAGACATTTTACAAACGTGAAGATCTATGAAATTCACAGCGGAAAGGCATTTCTATAAGACGATTACATTTGATTACTTTTGGCTATGGAAATAGTAAAAAGTAAAGTGTGCCTGGGAATGTTGAGAAGGCATTTTGACTGTTGCTTATTAGTTAAATAAGTGGTTTTCCAGTTAATAACCAAACCTAAGACAAACTGAATGACACGGTTTTAAATTGTACCATCTACACCAATAAGAGATGTTTGCATGCATGTATGTAAAACACTGTAAAACAAGCAATGTTTTTAACAGTTAAACAAAAGTGTGTTGCTCGATTCTCAGAGGCTTAAAGATTCTGGAGTTTGAAGTTAGCTTTTATGTCTGTCAGCTGGCAGGTTGCCAGTATTATAGGTTACATCTGGATCAGTCCTGTCTGACGCCTACATTATTATATTTTCCTTCAACTGGAAGATATATGGCATCTTCCTGAAAGGTCTGTTTTTTTTTAATGTACACACGACATCGAGTGCACGTCTCTCCGTTTTGGTCGATCTCCCCTAGGTTTCTTCCATTTGTTCCCCTTTAATATTGGGTTTCGTTGGGGAGAACTCCCATGTGTGCTGTGAGGGTCCAAGGAAAGAGATTGATATATCCTGTATACATTGAGACTAATGTGTAATTTGTGATATTTTTCTTTATGAATAAATAATTTGATTTACATGTACATGAGCAAAGCATTGAGAAGAGTCAATAGATGAGTGGCACAATTGTTTTCTTACTCCCTTTTTGTGTCACATCTTAAGATCCAATAATGTAAAAAACACATATGGTTTATTCTTCCATTGGAGAGTCAAAATTCAGAAGATCATTAAACACTGAAATAAATGAAACATGCTGAAAGAATGAAAGCTTTGAATACGTTGCAAAAATGCTTTGACTCACAGTTTCCAGACGCAGTAACGTGACTTTCCAACAAGGGGCACTCTTGTCAAACTGTGAGAAAGTGAGCCTGCCTATGAATATTCCTAATAGAAGTGGAGCTGGATTGAACAATTTACAGATAAAAGTGTGACTTTTTTTGCGGAAGTTCCAACAGGATCGGAGGAGGGCAACCAGAAACTATAATTCCTCTCCTGCAGCACAAGTCGTGATCCTCAGCAATCAGAAGACTCTAAAACACTCTTCCTCTGTAACGATTTCCTCTGAGTAATAACTCAATCTTTGCGAAGCAGTGATGCTATTGTGCGAGGCAGATAAAAGCAGCCCCTTAACTTCCTGCGTCTGCTCTGGGGACTGTGGGGGTGTGACACATTACGGGGATTTAAAGAACCAAATATCAGCTCTTTTTAATCTGTGAAGGGATTAAACACCAGAGCGCACGTCGAATCCGTGCCCGTTTGACAATCTTTCCGATTCGAGTCAATCTGACATAGGGGCAGATCGCTGAAGACACACAAGTCATGCTGTGTTGACACACACACTTAGCAGCTTAAAAATAGTTTACGGCGGATTGCCTGCGTGCAGTTGTAGTACGAACGGCATGAAGGTCTGCGGGCCAGAGGAGGATAAGAATGTACATTATCTCCGCATGGCATGTGACAACTTCCAGCAGAATTGATCATGAGAAGGGTAACATGATACACACACGCACAGATGTAGCAGTATATCAGATACACCTGGAGAGTATAAAATATGTACATTCATGAGCACACGGAGATTATATAAATTGGACTGATGAGGCCTCCTGGTATCATACGTCAGATTTTGAAAAGCTCTAAAAAGGGCTTTTCTATTTATTTGTTCAACACCAACAAAAAGCAGATTAGTCCACCATTCTGTGAAGCCACTAACTGATTTAAAAGATGGAAAAAAACAACAAAAATAATTCAGTATGATCCTCATTGTCATTGCCATCTGAGTCCAAGCACGTAAACACACTCACATGCAAATGCATAACAGTAGCTACATGCAGCGAGCGGCTGCAAGCACAATCGCTTTCCACTCAATTACATATGTAAATTGCTCTGGTTTTTGGTTTCCGCTGTGAGAGAGGGTCTTGTGTGATCGCAGCGTATCGAGCTGTGGTCTGTGGGGAATTAAAATGTGGAAGCGCGGAGCAGCATGGGAGCCCAGAGGACACCAGCAGGCAGCGTTTGGAAGTTGTTTGATGTTGGAATGTCTGGCCATTTCTATGGAAACGTAATATTTTCTGGTACCAACATGTGGGTGGAAAGGGGTTATTGAATAGAAACTCTGCATCTGTTATTGTTTCAATCAGTATTCTCTGATTCAAGCCACAATTTCCAGGTTTGTCTGATTTCAGAAGTTCACAATTGAGCAATGATTGACAAATGATCTGACAAACTGACCTCTACAAAGAACACCCTAGATAGATATGTTTAAGAAATACTTGAATGGTGTCTCAAGATACTTTTCCAATCTGTCAAGGATGTTTTTATTCCATTAAGGATCTTCCTCAGGTAGTGGGGTCCAACATGGGAACCGCTAACGTTGAATCAAACATTTGTGTATTCATGAGAAAAATGGCCTGTCATCAAGTTGGTCTTATATCGCCATACGGCAATGGTTTGCATAACTGCCACAGGACACTACAATAAAATGGATGAAAGAAAATATTTGTGGGGAATTTGGACTTCTTAAAGTTTGGCCTCTCATTTAATTTGCAGCTTTAGAAGTTTAACGTTTTTCATGTTGCCTTAAAAAACATTCTTTGATTTTATTAATGAAACATACTTGCTAGGAAAGAAGTTATCAAATGACCCAGAGTTGAGATGGTTTTTACAAACTTGGTTTAATCGTTCAAGCATTTGGTGGGTCTTAAAATGCTTCAATAACAAGTTGTAAGGTAGAGATGGATTTTAGAGAGTGTTTGGTCTCAATTTAACGTGAAAGACTTTCTTAATTGATTCCACTCCCATTTATCGATATCTTCAATCGAGTCAGTCTAATCCTAGCATCAACAAAAGACAACTGGATTAAGTGGATCCTTCAAACAAGTGGATTCACAAAGGGAACCACAGACATGATCTCTACTCTCCTCTGAAGCCTGAACTTGTACACTTCACACTCACACCCACTGAAGGCTAGGCGAAAAATGACACATTTGGTTGGAACGGAGAATCGGGGAAGCAAAACATGGGCGACACATTGTCCTGCGGGGTGTCGGGTAGAGGGAGAGGAGATCTGAGAGGGTTATTGTCCACCTTGGCTACAGCGCAAATGCATTAGCTGAAGGTGTCCTTGTGCATTATACATATAGCTCCTTCCCGGGCTGCTGCACTTGTACTACAGTGGAGGTGACTGGTGAACACGCTCGGATTTGGCAAAACTCACACCTTGTCTCAGAGGAAACCACTGACACTCACACACAAACACACCTATCTAAGATTATGACGGGAAAAATGGGGAACTACAGAAATGAAAGGACATTTTTTACATAATTCTATGAAAAAGTTGGCTTTTCTTGAAGTAATTACACCATTTGTGTTTCTTATTTTATTTATTAACGTTTATATATTCAGGGAGAGTTTCATTGAGATGCTTAAGGTCTTCTTATAAATGTAACTGTTATAATAAATATTGTGTTTTGTTGGGTGTCGCATAAAAATGTGTTTTCTGTGATTGATTCATGTAACTCTTAATGAATGATTTTTTTTCTGAACTTTTTAAAATGGAAAAAAATAGCAGAGTAAATCACTGCTATGTACATAACTTTTGGAGTTTTGGTGAGTGGTTGTAATTGGGTGGTTATTTCATGCTAATATAAATAATTTGATCATTTAAATTAAAGGAAACACAGAAAAAGACACTAAGGGTAATTTTTATTCTGACTGATGGATTAAACCATTGTGTGAGTTATTTTGTGCGTGTGTGTGTGTGTGTGTGTGTGTGTGTGTGTGTGTGTGTGTGTGTGTGTGTGTGTGTGTGTGTGTGTGTGTGTGTGTGTGTGTGTGTGTGTGTGTGTGTGTGTGTGATGGTGACGAACAAGGATTCGCTCTCCTCTTTCTTCATGTCTTATTTTTTCCTCCAATGCTCTAAAGCCTTCTGTGGAAAGTTGTGTGGTGATTTCCCCCTAAATCATTATCTTTCTTTGTTCTTTCTACACAAACTGTAGAATGATCCTAGAGTGTATTCTCCATATAATTGAAAAAATCAGCTTCACTACATAAATCGCTATTAGAGATAATATCCTTTGTAATTTAAACTTAGTGGAACCGTTAAAAATAAATGGTGTAAATGGTGCCTTGATTGAAAAGTAAACAATTAGACTTAAAATACGTCTTTTCCATAGCCAATTGTGACAAAAGGACATTTTGTATTTGAATCCAGTTACTTCCTCCCTCACTTTCCCCCCTCCTTGATGCCCCCCCTAACATCTTTACATATTCTCTGCTTGCCTTTCTGTTTGCCTCAGCTGTCTCCTGCCTTTCTGTCACTCTCCATCTCATTGACGGATCTCTGTATCTCCATCGATCTTCTGATATCTCTTCATGCTCCAAGTCTGTATCCCCCTCTAACTGTCCATGATAGACGGCGGGTCTAAGCTCTCCATTATAGGCTGGAGACAATGATCAAACCTCGCTAAAGCTCTCTCTCCCCTTTTTTTAATTACATTCCTCTGTCAAGTAAAGACGAACAAAATAGAGTAAGGACAGGAAGAGAGGAACCTCCTAGCAATTATTCTAGACTTAATTACATAAAGTAAAAAAAGTGTCCCTTCTCGCCTGAAGCTGGGTGTGCGAGTTAGTGTGTGTGAGTGTGAGTGAAATAGCCTCATTATATAAGAATACACCTGAAAGACTTTCCTCTGTTACTGGTGGCTGCCATCAAGTGTCAATCACGCACACACCACACCACACCATCTCCATGACAACTCTATTCTGGCATGAGCAAACTTATATTCACAGATAGAATATCTGGCTGTTAAAGAGGCCCTATTCTTCTTTTTGTGGTGTTCCATTTCCTGTAGTGTGTTCTATAGTTCTTTGTGCATGTAAATGGTCTGCAGAGTTTAAAATCCCAAAGTTCCCTCCAGAGGGAGTTTCTGTTCCACACACTGCCCCCCCTTAATTTTCGCTAATTTGATTTATTAACTTGTAATACTTTGTAAGACACAGCGGACACCGTGTATTTGTAAATGTATTTCTCAAGACACACGCTGACATCGGTCTGACAATCACGTAGATGGGTTTTTAGTCAATAATGGGATGGTGCGTGTGAGGGAGGCTGACCAACATGGCAGAAATACCATACTTACTGGAGGGGGAGTCAGAAAAGAAAACACTCCCATCCAACATCTCATAATGGATACTTCATGCAACTTTTTCTTTTCTCATTGAGCAGAATGATCATCAGTTTAGAGCTTTCGTGATTGTTTCAGCAATACTGTAGTTAAGTCTTACTATTGACAGCTGAATGTGTTTTATGTTGTACTGCTAAACTGAAACAGTGGAGCTGGCCAAGGCATAATACTTTTGTTCTTTAAAGAATCAAACTGCTTTTCTAACTACATGATAATGTGAGCAATACAAGCAGCAATCCTTGTCTGAGGTCTTGATTGGCGACTATGTCAATGAAGAGTCCACTCGCCAAGCCTGATTGGTTTGAGGGTGCCATCCTTTTTACATAAATCGACTTGCATGAGTGTGAGGCAGTAACAGAAGGGGGAGTGTTGGATTGATGCGCATTGCACTGCTGAGAAGGCTCTCATTAGGAACAAAAATATCAAATGTATTAGTTTTTCTGCAGCTCCTTTCATACTGAATAACTCCAATTGAAGGAATATCAACATGCTCACAAAGTAATATCTAATCAAATATTAAATTATGCATTAAGCTTGCTGACTGTGAATTTAAACTCTGTGGCTGGTGGGGGCCAGCTTGTGAGCGCTCTATTGACCGGCCAGAATGTTCTGTCTTTTGCACAGCTGCCTTTTGCTGTCGTGTTCTAAGCAATTATTAAATCTAAAGTGAGAACGTATGTTTCTTTGGCAGATGCATTGGCCCAAGGAAATATCTTTTGCATGCTTCAACAGACTCAAAAACCAATGCAAGATGGCTTGCTCTTTTGGAGATGGTGTTCAGTGTCTTGTGCAGGCTCATATTGTTGAAACTAATGCAGCAGTTATATTAGTTTGCACTTGAAAATATATATATTATAGATATTGCAGTCAATGTAAAAGCAAAAGTTTGCCATCTCGGCCCAACTCACTGCCTTTGCTTTA
The DNA here is from genome assembly GCF_949606895.1 of Notothenia rossii. Taxonomy (NCBI): domain Eukaryota; kingdom Metazoa; phylum Chordata; class Actinopteri; order Perciformes; family Nototheniidae; genus Notothenia; species Notothenia rossii. The sequence goes on along the minus strand of NC_136901.1, from coordinate 30,720,176 downwards.
GGTTTTTGTACAACACCCACAGGTTGCACCCAAGTGAGGTTATATAGGTGAGGGGCTATGAAAGGAATGATACCAAAGTCTTTATAAAGAAGTAAAGGGTAACTTGCATGGGTTCCCTTTTGAAGCGATGCCTGAAATACGCAATTGCAGGTGGTGGCGACCTATGCTGGCGAGGCTTAGATTTGATTGACAGTTGGTGAAGCCGGTGGAAGTTGCACAAGAAACCATGTTCAGGTTCATCTCTTTGTCTGAGGACGAAATCAATTCCATGTGATGGACCTTAATCCTTTATGAAGTGGAAATGAAGATAGTGTACAGTACATTGATTTGAGCTTTTTAGCTGAGAAACAAAAACTGCATTTAGCTCAGGGAAGAGTTGATCATTCTGTCTGGGTATTTGATTACAGATGCCACATTTTACTTTGACATTTCATCAAATCTATTTCCGAGTATTGAAGCCTGAAATGTTTGTATGCTGCTTTGGAGACACTGTATTTGATTAATGCCAGCGATAGAGACAAAGAATGAGAATAAGAGGCAGAAAGACTGAGAGACGGCAGAGACAAAGAGGGAAACGGCCCTTTACAGTTGATGGACCTTCATGCCGCCCCTGACTGACACAATTAAAAGCATTATGCTGCCAAGACCCTCTCATTCAACACACGCTCGTCTGCCAGTCCTGCCTTGTCAGCTTCGCCTGGCAAATTCAATTACCACTTATCATCAGTGACAGGGAGCATTGCTCTGACTGGCATACATATCTCTGCTGCCGGACATGGACACACACACAGCCACACACACACAGCCACACACACACAGCCACACACACACACACACACACACACACACACACACACACACACACACACACACACACACACACACACACACACACACACACACACACACACACACACACACACACACACACACACACACACACACACACACACACACACACACACACACACACACACACACACACACACACACACACACACACACACACACACACACACACACACACACACACACACACACACACACACACGAAAAGCTGGCTAGATAAAAGCAGGGCCAGACACAGATGCAGTAAATCCCAACTAGGGCTTTCACAATATCAGATTTTCACTACACAATTTTGGGGTCAAGAAAAGTACACATTGACAATATACATAGTACATTTGAAAGGAATAATAATTATAAGTGATCAGTGATATAAATATTTTACTTTGTTCGTTTCCTTTTCTGCTAATTAATTAAACTAATTTGTGTGTGTCGTTTGGGGAAGGAGACAAAGAAAGAGTGTAAAGAAATTCAGAAAGTATGTATTATTAACAAGATATCTATATTTGTTTTTTAAATAAAAGACGCTCTTTTCAAATTCCTATCACAACAGTTTAATTTACTGTTGGCATATACTCATAACTATATTGTACATAAAGGTCTAACATTACAACAGTATGAGGCTCATCAATTCATTCTAAATAATGTAAACTACATCTTAGACACTTCAGGAACTAATTTATACCACAAGGTCAGCTCTCTGTGTAATGGAGAGCTCTCAGGATGAAATGACCACAGCTCTCAGGAACTCAAGAGCATTGGAAGGTTGAAAGTGCACATCATGCTCCGAGCTTCAGATTCAATCACAGTTGAACCTGAAAGATAGCAAAATGGACCTGAAATGGTCGTAAAACAAAAACATGAGGGTGGATAATAATCTGAATTGGTGCAGAGAGGTTTGATACTGTCTGCGTGGGAACAAAACCCCATTAGCTCAATCATTTCACAACAGCGTTACAGGGCACTTCCATGGTGGAGATAATTGATTTGAACAGATATGGAGTATTTAATTGGCTGGCTGACAATGTTTTGGGAACGCTGTGATGTGAATATGTGCTTGTTGCATGCCTGTAGGCACTTAAAATACAATTGGAAATGTGGATACTGAAGTGTAGAAAGTCATGTGTTCGATCAGCATTTCCTTTCCAGGGAAATCACTCTTTTTACTATATGTTAGATATTTTGTTTCTGACCACAAATTACTTAATTTAACTATGGATCGGTAAAAAGAGAATGGGTTGGAAGAAATCATTTAAAAAAAAATTATGATGGCTGTAGATTTCAGATCGCAGAAGGGGATAAAGTAAAGTCCTCAGGAATGTAACCAACCAAGCGTTTAGGAAACCATCATTTAAATAGAAAGATTATGAGGCGTTTCCCACTGACAAGCTGGCACCTGTAAAGAGATATAATGTGACCTGTGAGTGTGAAGACGTAATGAGACGATAGTCCACCCTTCATTTGTTATGATGTGTCTTAAAATAGAACTCCGTTCGACTGTACGGCACAAGAGCAGGATGACTAATATGGCTTTTATTTCTGCTGCACTCTTCTCCCGTTTTCTCGATTCCAGCAGTCTGTCTGTGACTCAAAGAAATGCCCTGCAGCTCCCAAACTGAGCGATGATGAAATACCTGCTACATGAGCCATAGAGGAACATATGTCAAACAAACCTGTTTCAATCAAAATATGAGCTTCTATGCTGGAAGCCACAAAACACTCCTTTTCAATAAGCAGGGGATCTGTTGCGTCAGTGTTTTTATCTGAATTCTTAGGTCGAATATTGTACGTTTTCTGGGAACTAAAAGAAAATGTACCCATTTTTATAGCACAATCATTCTTTTCCAAGTTTGGCATGGAGCGGTAAAGATGACAATGTTAGATGATGGTTTGACAAATCCTGTGTGTCGGGCGTGTGGCCAGTCATTACCAATAGCACCTTTAACCCCCTCTGCTGGAGTATTAACTGCTACACAAAAGAAGCATGGTGGGAGGCCTTTACAGTATCATAGTGTTTAAGGGGCTCGACTCTCTCTAAATGGGAGAACAACGAGACAGCCAGCGCAAAGCCGATTTAATGCTAATCATGTAGCATACATCCATTGTACTCTGTGTGCAATGACAATAAAGGTATTCTATTCCATTCTATTCTATGAGACAGGAGGAGAGAAGAGCAAAAGCAGTAACTGAAGTGGTGTTTAGTCCAATCTCTGTCTGTCTGTCTGTCTTTCTATCATTCCGATGAAGATGCGGTTTAGCCATTGGATGTCCAGTCATAAGCTTACTTTTTTGACATTGTATTAAAATTAATTGAGCAACTAGAGAAGCAAGGAAAGAGTCCGAAGGCAACGAATAAGATGGGATTGTTTACAGTACAAAATCCCGCTCAAACATGATTGGTCAGTTCCATTGGGACTACAAACACACTACAAGAGTAAACAAGACAAACCTTTGCTGGTTTAAGATTATGTATTCATATGCAGATTTTTGTTGATAGATAATATAATAAGACTTATTGTTTTCTGATGGCTCTGAATGAATCCTAAAGATGAATTATCGGAACCCTGCAGCATGATGAGGTTATTAAAAAGAAGATGGAGGGACAAGGGAAGGAGAAACTCGATAATGAGGCTGTCAGACCTAATGGGAATATCTACACTGACCTATGTTGAACCGACAGGCATCACGACCACATTTACCGCATACAAAAGCAGTTAAGATTGAAAACTACGGTGCATATATATATATTTCTGTGTATATATCGCTCAAATAGATGTACTGACATATACGAGCACATTTTAATGAGTCCACATTCCCACTAAAAGCTCTGTGAGGCTGTACAGTGTTCAGCAGGTCTCACATGCTTACAATGCTTAGTTAGTATGCTATATTGCTAACAATTGCTCATTAGCGCTTAAGCGAAAGTACGATACAGCTGAGGCTGATAGGCATGTCATTCTTTATGCAGTCGTTTGCAAATATATTCACTAGGAAACATGAATGGCTGAACCGCATTTATTGGAAATCCACTTATACAAAAAGGTAAAACTTCCTGGAAACCATCAATGTTCACACCATTTTTAATGGAAATGATTTCAACACAATCAGAGATATTTCAATTTGGAGCAAAGTTGTGGATCAACTGACCAACCAATGACCTAACAGATTATCAACCAAGTGAAGGGGTTATGTATATAGGTGTACGAGCAGAAAGTGTCCAATAGCAGGTGCTGACTGTGACTTGAAGACTCTCAAGCCATGAAAGCATGTGTTATAACAACTTTATTTACAATATGTTCACATTTCTACTGTGTTCAGTTCCTGTAATATATTGCAGAGTGTACACGTTTTATATTGCATTGCGCTTCACTGTACTGTAACTACAAAGAGTTGCAAAACACATGACACATTACTGTATGTTGCGCATATTCATGTCATTTTGCTACTTTTCTGTTCCATTAGTAGTATTACTTGCAGTAGCTCTGCTGCTCAGCTTCAAACAACACTGTTGGTGTGTGCGTGCGTGCGTGCCTGCGTGCGTGGGCTTCCTGGCATCGCCGCTGTTGGCAAGAGAACTGCATTGATATTAATTATTGTTGGAACAGTGTCTTAGATTAGTTAGCATGCTGAAACTGATAACCTAAAATATAGTGCTTTACTACAAAACTATAGCTCAGGTAAATAAAGTGAAAAGGCTTAAGAATTCAAACACAAAGTTGTATCTTTTTTCTTTTTTTTCGTTTAGTCATTTTTCTGTGGTTGTGGGTTCACTTTGTACTGCAGATAGAGGAGAGTCTACAACGTCCAGCCTTGTTAAATCTTCATGCCTGGCTAAACAAACAGCCATTATTGCAATGTTTACCACACAAAACAAAAATTGGACTTTATCATTTAATCAATCTGATTTGCAGGCAAACGATTGCTATGATTTGTCATGAATCAGCTTTGTCGACATCAGTCAGAAGGTGAGTGTTTTTCTGAGTGGATAGGAATGAAAGACACACATGCGGGGGAAGACAGCGACAGGGAGGGAATGGGAGCTCAAACTGACCTTTCTGCTCTCTGAAATGGAATCTTGAATTGTTTGCCCAGAGCATCCGAGCAGGCTTTTCAGCACCATCTGTTTTTATTGACCCTTTCTCCTTGGGTTTTTATAACTCCTGTATTCCTCTTTTAATCTTCCTGTATTTCTCCTCCTCTAACAGAGGGAATAATGAGGAAGCGGCAGCAGTGTGCAGAACCAGAACCACCAGTGACCGTTTATCTTGAAAAATGTAAACCAAGCAAAGTTAAAATATATTTGAAAGCTTATTCTGTGGCCGATGGCAATTAGAGTTATATGTCCTTAGAGGGATAAGGAATGGGACCAAGTTGTCATGTTCTGACATTGGCCGTACACATATGTAATCACCCACTCACAAAACCAATCTTCACATCCAAAAGCCTGCGAGCCTCCCAATATAAAACCATACTAGACTGTGTACAATGTTTCCTGGGTTCAGCTTTTCAATGGTCTGTATATATATAAAAAAAGTGCTGCTCTTGCTGACTCTCTGTGTTGTAGGGAAGATAGATGGTTCTGAGTGCAGCGCAGCACACGCAGGCGTGGGCTGACACAATGTGAAGCCTCCGGCGCTCCGCTACAGTAAACAGTTGTTAGTAGATTACTTGGAATCAATTGCGACCTGAGGGCTCCGGCTCATGTACGGGAGAGAAACCTGCAGCTTTGTATCCATCTGCATGCATTATCACCACTTTGGTTCTCATGAGCAGGCCATTTGTTTAGATTAAACCAGGATGTCAGAGGTGGGCGTCATTGGTGTTTCCTACAGACTGTTTAGAACATAGCTCGTGTTCTGTAGGAAGAATTTTAAGGGAACAGTTCCATTTTGTAATTTGAAATGCATTCCGAAACGCATTTGCAAGATGGCAAATATTTTTAAATATTCTTTAAAATTTGAAGTTAATTATTATGGATACACATTAGTTTTACAATACAATGGACGATTTTATTGACATTTTGGAAAGCAGACCACTTGTTTAAACTGACAGACTACTTTAACAGTAGTTGATCGAAATAAAGCGCTAAAGAAACATTCTCTATCTCCTGCACCTTGTCATCCATCTGTAATTGTTGCACTCTGTAAACTTCAACTTCAATAATTTAGCTAATTGTAATGTTTATTTGGAAAGTATGCACCTTATTGATATACTAAAAAGGTAAAGGGATGTATTGAATATGAGTTTGTCTACTCCAAATAGAGATCATACAGTAATGCTGCAATCATTAATGGATTACTATGCTATGTACTTGCTCAGCAATTGTTGAAAGTTTGTGCTGTCCTTGTGAGACGTTATTCATGTGGTGTTTGCTGCGCAGGTAAAGCATGACGATGACAGAAAAAGACTGCAGCAGCTTGTCGTCGGAAATGTTTACGACAGGCTGCCAGCTCTCGACCTCATGGCAAGCTTTTCCTTCTGTCTCCTTGCTGCATCTGTTCACATGGGTTTGCCTTGGAGTGTGTCTTGGAGAGCTCGTTTTGATGATACTGTTCCAGTTACCTCAAGTCACAAGAAGCAATCCTATTTTCTTGAATTTATTTCAAAGTCAACGTGCAGCTCACGGCAGGCAGTTCATAGGAGTGATTGCTCTCGACAGTGTTGGACGTGTTTCTTTGGCGATGCAGGCTCTGATGGTTTTTATGTCGAATCGAATAAAGACCTAAGTAGATTGCGAGAACCTTTCCTAAAACACAATCCTTGTTTGTGTCACTACTCTGGTCTAAGACAACATAACTGCCCATAAACATAAAAGAATACCATGTTTCTCTTCGTTTTCCTCTTTAAACAGAGGAGTTTCTTTACTCACACAATCCAACAGGAGAGAAAACTAACTTTTTCTAGGATCTGATCTTGTTTTTTAATATATTTATTAATAAGATACTTTGATGGGAGCTGTGTTCATTTATTTTTAATATCACAGCTGTGATTACATCAATTCAATACAAGAAAACGTCTCTTCTCTCTTTCTTTCCTCTCCTCCTCACCTTTCCTTTTTTCCTTCCAGCTCTCCTTCCTAACTCCTCACAGCACTTCCTGGGAAATCCTGTTTTATTACCCCAGTGGGAACCATAAGGTAACAGGAATGTGTGATCAGGCGAATGATAATTAAAAGACTAACTACTAAGTCATCATTAAACATTCATTATGTCAGATTGGCCTTCCTGCCCTCACTCAAAATGGCTGCTAATAACCTGAAACCAACCGTCTGTCTTTGACTGAACAGGGCAAAGGCAGTGTGGGAAGCTTACTCTATTCTGGATCTACAATCTATTTAGCAAGTCATTAATACATTTGGGATCATAAGAGTGGACATATTATGCTCACTGTTAGGGATGCTCCGATCGATCTGCCGCCGATCGCTATCAGCCGATATTCACTCTCGGCCGATCGATCGGTGCTTTCGTTATAGGCATGCCCGGCGCCGTGGGAGGGCCAGGGAGGGCCAGGCCCTCCCATTTGACATTCCTGCCCTCCCCTAATAAACACGTTTTTTATTATTTATAAAAAATAAATAAATAAATATATTTAATTTTTTTAATTATAAATAAACTGTGAACTTTTATGCTACGATGTATGTGATGTCAGATAGTAACTTTAAAAAAAATCGCAGGCTATGTCAAATAAATGAATGTGTCTGTTGTGATTTGTGATTCGTCCACATTTAGACCAATCACAGCGTCACACTCTGCTGCTTATTCTGGTTTTGTTTATTGTGCATTCTGTAGACATTTCTGTTTGAATTACAAAATGGACATCAGAAATTGGCTTAAAAGGTCTAAGGATTTATTAAAACGAAATAGCGATGAAATAACTGCAGCCGATGCAGCTGCTGGCACCTGCCGTTGCAGCAGCACGCCTTAAAGTCACAAGCTTGACCTCGGCAAACCCCGGGGCTGAGTTAGCGAGCCCAAGCCTTGACTCATCAAGGCGGCCGCCACCAACGCTGTCCTCCGAAGCATAGCTCCTTGTGCCCCTACCATCACCACCTGCGTTGCCACACCCTGCACCACACCCGCCAGCATCCGTCCTCCTCCTCCGAGCCGGTGCCTCCACTACAGACGCTACCTTGCAGCACATCAACAGGTACTATTGGGCCAGCAACCGCTCAAAGACCAACCTCCCCAGATGATCTTGGGGTTAATAAACCAAACCAGGTGAAACTGATTGTTTTCAGGAAAGAAGCGCACTTTTGCCATGGTACAACAACAGGCCATGGCTTGAATATTCGTTAAAAGCAGACGCAGCCTTTTGTTTCCCCTGTAGACAGTTTAAAGTAGGCTAAATACGTCTTCATCTGATGCGGCTTTTACTGTCAAAGGTTTTTGCGACTGGAAACACACATTACAGACTGATAAAGGACTGCTAAGACATGCCGCATCAAAAGAACACGTTTCATGTGAGAGTTTGTGGAGAGAGAGACAGATACGCAAGGAAACAAATAAGGAAATTAGTACTTTGGTGCAAATCAGCTGGCACGGAACCGTTATTACGTGTCAGCTGTCGTTGATATTATAGCTTTTTTAGCTGTCAACCAACTCCCTCTCAGAGGGGACCACGATTCACTCCACAGCATGTCCGAGTGCAGTGCATAGGAAAATAAACCATGCCCAAGGCGGGCTAAACAGTTAATTGTCTCCGTCTCTATATTTCTTTCCTGAGGAAGCTACCATCCTTAACCAGTGTGCCTTGCTTGTGAATGATTTACCAGTGTTTGTGCTGCCACGCACACAATGTTTCAAAAGTGGTTTCGATGTTGCCCTTTATTTGTGTATGTATTTGCGATATGTGTGCGTCTTTACGCAATGCTGTTGGCCTTGCTGTTTGATATATATTGTGCCGCTGGCCCACAGCACATGACGGTTTTGTGTGCCCTCCCATGAAAATCATATGCCCTCCCTTTAGATTTGTTCTGGCGCCGGGTCTGGATATAGGCCGATCGGGGGGCGATCACATGACGTAAAATACATGACACTTTTCTCTGTGCGAGGCAAAACAAGCTCGCCAAAATGGCTTCACCGGTCTGGCAGTATTTTAAGGTGTCAATGACAATAAAATAGCGGTATGCAACGTGTGTGAAGCAGAAATCCTGCAGCTCCGCCCGCTGTGACGGACCGGTGAGCGGAGAGGAACACACACTAAGAGTTAGACCTAACACACTTAGCTATGTTATCTACCTCTGGAACAAGCTAAACTAGTTATAAATGTTTATTCTTCACTGTCGGGTCACTCATTACTGTTTCAGTGAGCTGCATGAGATACTGACAGGCTGTCAGGAGAGAGAGAGAGAGAGAGAGAGAGAGAGAGAGAGAGAGAGAGAGAGAGAGAGAGAGAGAGAGAGAGAGAGAGAGGGGGAGAGAGAGAGAGAGCGCTTCCTCTCATTTATCCTGTGTTATTATCCAAAGTTATAGTAACTTGAATAATGTACTCAATTTGAATGTAATAATTATGTTGGTTGTTGTTCTTTTTGATCCGTTACGATTATAAACTGAAGCAATATAAAAATGACCCCCATTAACTGAGTTTGTATCACTTTAAATCAGTGCTTCTCAAAGTGTGGTCCGCGGACCACTGGTGGTCCGTGAGCGCCCCGCCCCCCTAGTGGTCCGTGAGTATATTGATAAATTTCACATTTGAAATAAATAAATACATTTAAGTTTTCCGCACTCTTGCGGGAATATTTCCGCAATGGAGCGGGGGTTAAGTTTCACTTTCGATTGCATGATATAGCCCAGCGCAACACCTTCATCACACATGTTGCCATTTTCAGGTGATTTGTTATCTGTTCTAGAAAAACAATGTGTTTTTTGATATTTATGGAGTGAGGTGGTCCGCGAGTGTTTTTTTATTGGTTAAGTGGTCCTTGGTATGAAAAAGTTTGAGAAACACTGCTTTAAATGGAAGATCCCCATAGTACCCAGCCACCCGATCGGATGGGCGATCGGTATCGGCCGATACTGATTCCGGTAATCGGCCGCAAAATTCCCGATCGGAGCATCCCTACTCACTGTCACGTTCATATTCTTATTTTGTGCCTCTACTGTAGATGCTTTAATGTTCAAAAAGTTATTTATTTGTTTCATACTGCCTGTGCTGCAGCACCTCTTTTAACCCTCTGTCTGAAAGCAGAACACAGTCTGCTCTGATTGGTTAGCTGGCTGGCTGTGTTGTGATTGTGTTTATGATTTAAAAAATATGTGGTTAGTCCCTTTAAAAATTAATCATCTTGGTCATTTTAGTTGCTGGATAGGAAAATCTGACTCGATTAAAACAAAACTAAATATAAAATGTTATGAAAGGGCTTTTGAGTCCAGTAAAATAAATCACTTGAAAAAAAGTGTTGATACACATTCTTCATAAAGTGTGTGACACCTCTCCAATTAGGAAACCTCTTTTCACAGTGATGTCATTACCTGAGTTATTTAACAAAATTAAATCTTATATTGTGAGAAATATCAAGCTAATAAAAAAGTAAATTCAATTAGCTAAAATAAACACCCTGTTGGATGCCACGCAGGCAGGTAAATTGAGCATTTTTATTACAGTGTGGGCAAAGCAGGGGCAATTAATTTGAAGATGAATTATACAATTGTGCACACAAAGTAAGAAAAATGAAGGTAAGAAAAATGTAAACGAGAAAAAAATCTTCGTGTGTAGGTGAATGATTTAAAGTGATTGTGTTCATGTTGGTATAATAGCATCCTATTAGCTAGTGCAGTAAACTGTGACCTTATAGTTTTTCTCTCTATTTATATGTCTCTCATTTCCATCTTAACTTTTTTACGTTAGGCGTTCTCTGTTCTTTTCAACATTACCCCCGCCTCCTCTATAATAATATTTCTAGCTCTCGCCATGCCCTCTTCTCCTGCTGCTCTCTCTCGGTATGATTTGGACTGCAGATTAATAGACCCCCATGTTTTAATAAAGTCAGATGTGACCTCCCGTCACCCCCCTCCTGCCAGAACTGGCTTTTTTCAGAGAGCCATGGTGGGAAGATGAGAGAAGGTGAGATGAGTTTTGAGATGCGGCAGGTGGGGGGGAATGCATTGTCGTGCAGAAGAAATATGACGGCTATATAATCCTTGTTGCTACATTTATGAAAGAGTGGGGGGTGTTCGGAAGACGGGAGTGAGGGGAGGAGGGTGAGCAGGCTGTGGCCTACAATATGTGGCTATGTCAGAGTATCTGTGCAAGGGTCAGTTCTCATTACAAGCTGTGTGTGTGTGAATTTGTGTGTGTGTGGTGTGTCAGAGAATCAAATTAAATAACTAGAAGAAAGCCACAACAATGGAATCAGAGGAGAATCAAATAAATGGTAGGGAATTATGAGAAAGGAGTACAATGCATTATGGGTTGTATAAACAATCCTTTGTGAGCGGACTCACAGCCCACATGAACCCACAATATCAGACTTTGAAAGCCTCCATTCTTTACTGTAATTAGCAAACAAACGATTTCCAATGAGGTGATTGGATCACACTCTTTTCATTTCCTCCTTTTTTCGCTACTTCTCCCACCACTTTCTCATAAAATGAAAGACCATTATAAGTCGGGTCACACAAAAAAAGTGCATCCACACAGAGGCGAGACAAAGGATTATAAAATCAGTCCAACGTGTTCTTCTGAACAAGACAACAGTGTCTTAATCTTTCAAAGCAACACATAAGAAATAATTAAAATGCTACTGCTGCCTCTACAAAGAGACACACAAAGAAAAAATACAAGCATCCCTGTTGCGGCCCAAATATATACAGTGCCTATGGAAAATCATCATACCCCTTTGAAACAGTAACTTTATTTGTTGTACAGCCTGAAATCAAAACCCATAAAAAAATTGACTTTTTCCATCTTTATTTACATATTTTGCCTTAAAACATCAAACTAATGAAAAATGAAGGCAACCGTTCTGAACATTTATAAAAAATGGAAAACTAGAATAACAGTGTTGGAAAAGTCATCAGTCCCCTAATTTAATACTTGGTAGAGCCACCTTTTGCTGTGATTACAGCCATCAATCTTTTTGAATATGTCTCTATTAGCTTTGCACACCTAGATTGGGGAATGTTTGCCCATTTTTCCTTGCAGAATTGTTCGAGTTCAGTCAAATTCCGTGGGGAGCGACGATGGACTGCTCTCTTCAAGTCCATCCACAGATCGGATTTAAGTCAGGGCTCTGATTTGGCCACTCTAGGACATCCACCTTCCTATCCTTAAGCCACTGAGTTGTTCTTTTGGCGGTATGTTTAGGATCGTTGTCATGTTGGAAGGTGAATGACCTGCCCATCTTCAGCAGTCTAGCAGAAGGACTTAGGTTTTCCTCAATAATGTGGGTGTATTTGGCAATGTCCATTTTGCCTTCGATCCTGACCAAGTGCGCAGTCCCTGCTGAAGAGCAACATCCCCACAACATAATGTTGCCACCACCATGCTTCACAGTAGGTTTGGTGTGTTTTGGATGGTGTGCTGTGTTTGGTTTTCGCCAAACTTAGCGCTTGGAGTTCAGTCCTAAAAGTTCAATCTTAGTCTCATCTGACCATAGAACCTTTTTCCACATGGCAACAGAATCTTCTGGTGTGTTTTTGCATAGCACGAACAAGACTGAGTGTGGCACCTTTTCAGAAAAGGCTTCTTTCTTGCCACCCTGCCATAGAGGCCAGCTTTGTGTTAAGCTTGTGAGATTGTTGTCACATGCACAGACCGGCCTGTCCCAGCCAGAAAGTATTGTAAGTCCTTCAAAGTTGCAATTGGCCTCTTGGTAGCTTCTCTGATCAATGTCCTCCTGGCTCGCTTATCCAGTTTGGACGGACGGCCTGATCTATGCAAAGTGTTGGTGGTGCCATACTCTTTCCACTTCATAATGATGCTCTGAACAGTACTCAGAGGGCTATCTATAGCCTTTGAAATCTTTGTGTAGCCTTCACCTAACTTGTGCCTTCCTACAACTTTATCCCGGAGGTCTTTTGAAAGTGGAATCCTCTAGAAGCTGGTTTCATTCTGGAGTAATCAAAATCACTTCAGTTGATGTCCGGTAGGGGACAATTAGCCTGGTGTTTGATCTGGAAGTTGATTGGTGGCGCCTGAGTAAGTTTATAATGGTATACTGCAAGGGGCTGATCACTTAACCAAACCGGTTATTTCACTTATACATTTTTAATAATTGTCCCGAATTATTTTTAATGTTAATTTTGCTTTGATTACGAGGGTCATAATTTGTACATAAAGCTAAAAAAAGTAAGATTTATGCACTGCATATCTTTTCCCTTCTGTCAAATCTTGCATTTTTAAACCAATTCGTTTTTTAAACCTCCAAAAATGTTTGCGATGAAACAATATCAATAAAAATCCAGAAAAAAGTGAGCCATGTATTTCAAATATCCAAAGAAAATGAACATGGGACGCTTAGCAGGATTACTCAGATTATCCCTCTTATGTCAGGACCTTGCAAAAATGTCCTAACTGCATTACAGTTATATAATGTAAAATTAGAAGATAATGTATTGCAATGCAGGAGAACATCATCTCTACTGGTAAAGTTATTAATCTAGTATGTGTTATTTGTCCATGAACAAGACTTTGACCTTACTAGGCTAAATCTCTGCTTACTGTGAATTGATGGTTATTTTCAGGCGTTGAGCTGTTCTCAGGGGCCAGGGCAGTAGGTCAAAGATCAAACCAACAGCAGCTTAAATCTGTCTTTTTAATATCAGGATCTTATAAGAATTTACCATCTGATTGTCTCTTGTAAATCGGCTCGTAATCCTCTTGTGCGTCTGCGGCCTCAGCACCAATTACAAGAGAACCATCCATGTTTTCTTCAGCATGTTTTCAAGCGACAGTTTGAAAAGAACTTCAATGCCAATGAAGCACATTTCAAGTTATTCTGATATACATCTGCTAAAGATTATGGGCAGCCAATGGTCACTCCCAAGTTGTCAAATACAGAAAAAAACAATCTTCTTAAAGATAATTATGTAAAATCTTGCAACTTTCCTGTTTACAAGACCCCTGGGTCAAGAAACCAGGTGTTTAAAATCCCATATATGCAATTTAAGGCCAGTCTGAGTTTCAGTGAGCATTCACAGCAGTGATCTGATAAAGGATGCATTCACACAAGTTAGTTCTCATCAGGCAAAAAATGTGCGGTAAGGAACTCATCAATGCTAAATGTAATGTATAGCATTTTATTATATATTAAACAAACTAGGTTTAACGTTTTGATTCAACACTGTAGATCTCTTTGATGCGGGAACTCATCTGGAAAAGATTCCAATAGTAAGTAATAGTGCTTTAATTGTTTTCGAGAGGTCACACCATGAGACATCCGGATGCTTAATGATGTATTGTGTAGCAATGAGAGGAAGAGCTTTGATAATACCAGGTTCCTCACATTGCAATTATTTGTTTCTCGTTGGTCTCAGATTCGAACACATTTCTTAATTATTTCCTTCAAGAAAAGTGTAAAAACCTCAGGCCTTTAGAGTCATCTTTATCTATCCCCCTTATCTCTTTTATTGCCCACCGCTTCTGCCTGCTCTCCTTCAACCCCGAGATTACAGTCTGTAAATAGGAATTTAAATACACATCTGCAATGATCCCAAAGGCAAGAGAATGCAGGCTTATCATTAAGCCAGACCCATTGCTGACATGATAGTCGCCCCGGACCCCCCACCCATACACCCACACTCGGCTCATAACCTGCTGTTACTGATGCTGCCTGGTTATAAATAAATTGCAAGCAGCAGGGGGTGTGGGGGGGGGTCTGTGTGGGCTCAAACAAACCCTTGCTCATGTCTGGAAGCCGAAACACAAGTAAACACCTTGACAGTTACTTCAAAACTCAGAGGACAGAAGTACATTTGCATAAACACAAACATTGACTCAACACTGCCTGCCAGCGTGGAGCAAAGCTGCACATGCATTCTCATACAGCACACACACACACACTAGGGAAATGATAGTGATCAAAGCCCGTGTCCCGCAGAGATTTTCCCAAAATGTGCATCAAGATGGCAGAGAGCTCCTCCCTCGTCTAATTAGCATGAGCTCCCCAATAACAGCCCTTCTCTTTATCACTCCCTCCAATGTTTTGAGTTCCAGTCACCCCCTCCCCCCTTCTCTCATTACCCTTTCATTGGAAAAACTTACATAGTGGGAGTATTAAAGATTTAAGCTGAGTTCAAAAAGGCAGTAGCCCCGGATTGGAGGGTGCTGGGTGAAGGGCTTGAGGGGGCATCAGCGAGGCAAATCCCCCTGGTTGTATTTGAAGGGGTTTCTGCTTGAATAATGTACACGTTGTGGGGGAGATAGGGAGGAACGCATCTTCAGCTGATGAAAAATCCAAAGGCATGCAGACGGCGGGGGAGGACATGCAGGCACTTATGTGAGGGCTCGGAGGAAGGCTGAGGGAGAGGAGAGATGAAGGGGCCGTGTTGGAGAAGCTCTTTATTTATGCCGAAAGAGGCTTCATGAATTGAGGAATATATTATGAGTTTAGGGAGCAAACAAAGAGAGGGAAGTCAGGGCCTCAATCCTGGGAACTCTAGAGGTCCAGGGACCGACAATATCAGAATGATATCCTTTTATTTTCACATTAATCAAATTGAAATGTTATTTGCATATATCACAGAAACAAATTAGGATTTTGATATATTTATTGTATTTTACTATAACTCAAAAAACAAAAGTGATAAAGCCAAAAGAATTAGGGATAAAAAGCTAAATTGTAAAACCGTTACAGTAACATTTTAATACCTTCGATGAATCACAATATGGGCAACACTGTCTCAAAATGAGCTAGAAAGCAGCCCAGTTTGTATATTTGTTCAAATCATCCTAAACTCTGATCATGGGTTCATCCAGTAGTCGCTCTTTAACTTCTCTCTCCTCTTTCACTTGAGCCAGAATTTGAATTTGAGATCGGATATCAATCATCTGGTTGCATTTGTTCTCCTTCTGTAGAAGAAATTGAAGTACAGTATCCCATGCCAAGTTTCGTCTGAACAAATGTACATGTTATACTTGGAAACACATATACAGGGCCAACAATAATAAATTAGAATGGATTTATGAATTCAAATAGATATGTACGATCTGCATTGTACATGATCTAAGGCAGGGATGGGCAAATGGCGGCCCCCACCTCCTCTTTTTGCGGCCCTAAGATTAATTTATAAACAACATAATACATTTTTAAAAATTAAAAAATAGACTCCTAGTTACGTCGCGAGCTGCGTACATGATTTCAAATACCGCGAAATAATCTGTGACGCATTTGTGTGTATTGTGTTTGTTTCCCGGGGAAACCCTCACAAGAAACACCGGCTGTTGTTATGCCTGCTGTGACGTTAAGTTGCCTCTTGTAATTATGCCTTTACATTACATTACATTGCATTTAGCTGACGCTTTTATCCAAAGCGACTTACAATAAGTACATTCGACCGGGAAGATACAACCTTGAAGAAAACAGAATCATATAAGTACATCAGGTTTCATAGAGCCAAACATTTCAAGTGCTACTCAACTGGCTTTAGATAAGCCAGTCCTTTATTAGTATATAAGTGCTTTGTTAGTAATTCTATCGCTCGAAGTGGAGTCGAAAGAGATGAGTTTTTAGTCTGCGCCGGAAGATGTGCAAGCTATCTGCTGTCCTGATTTCAACGGGGAGCTCATTCCACCATTTTGGAGCCAGGATAGCAAACCCACGTCATTTTGCTGATGGGAACTTGGGTCCCCATCGCAGTGCGGGTGCAGCGAGCTGTTTGGCCGATGCAGAGCGGAGTGCACGTACTGGGGTGTACGGTTTAACCAAGTCCTGGATTTAGAAAGGGCCAGATCCATTCGCAGCATGGTATGCAAGTACCAGTGTCTTGAAGTGGATTCTAGCAGTTACCGGAAGCCAGTGAAGGGAGCGGAGGAGCGGCGTGGTGTGGGAGAATTTAGGAAGGTTGAAGACCAGACGAGCCGCTGCATTCTGGATGAGCTGCAGAGGTCGGATGGCACATGCAGGTAGACCAGCCAGCAGGGAGTTGCAGTAGTCTAGGCGTGAGATGACGAGAGCCTGGACCAGAACCTGCGCCTTTACAAGCTTAAAAGTTGTATTTATCATCTGAATTTGGCGAAACAAGTTTAATATTCTTAAAACCAAGACTTTGTTTATTTGAAATCAGATGAAAACAAACTGTCACGGACCCTGCCGTGTTAACTTTGATTACTACGCTTTTCCTTCATAATTTCAGCGGGAGGGAGGGGGAGTGGTGCTGAGGAACAGCAGAGTGCGGGCGTGTTGACGTTCCCTTTATTGTGGAATAAGGGGAATGCAGAGACTGGCTACAAGTGTTTTAGGTTCAAGTTAGACAACTAATGTCTGGGTTAGTGTTCATGACTTCATGTGTATGTCATCTTAATGGTTAATCTCAATACACACACATTTTCCGTGCTTTCCAATAATAATATTTAATAACCTGTTCAATACAAACATGCCACTTGTAAAAATGAAATAATATTTCTGTGAACTGATATTTCTTTAGTGAGCTTATTAGAGGATGTTCCCATTTTTTGGGGATGTTCCCTTTGATTGTAAAATGTCAATGAAGATGTCAGACTTAGTATATTTGTTAATAATTACATACAACACATGGAATTTGTGTGTGTGTGTGTGTTCCAAGTGAATCTGCGGCCCCCTGGTGGCCAGTACATCAATGATGTGGCCCCCACCACCATCAAAGTTGCCCATCCCTGATCTAATTGATTTATGTAAGAGCTAAGCCCAGTGACAGGTGGTAAACAATCAATGAAACTTCAATTAAAAAAGGTGGTGTTCGAGGATATCCCATTTTATAAGGGAGGACTTCTCTGTCCTCGCATCTCATCATTGCATTTCTTGTTTAGCTCAGCCCTGGTTTCCGCCAGACCAGGGCTGAGAGGGCATCCACCCCGAGAGCGGGGGGGTGCTTGAATTTTGGCTTGAGCCGTCCCTTATAGATACTGTCTGTTTACGTTAGTGAGCCGGATCATTTGGCTCGGCTCTCTTAAAGCGCCGGCTGTTTCGGCTCCCAAACGGCTCTTCATGTTGCCTCAGTTTCGGCTCTGGTGCTCGCAGCTCACGCGCGTGCTCCACTAGCACCGCTAATCGCATCCAAATCGCGCACGTTCCGTGTTGTCCTGTGGCAGGCACCGCCCATGTCGGGGAAACGATCTTCAATACTCCGAAAAGAATCCCACCAGACTCCTTTGCCCTTCCAACAGCGGGATGTCCTTGTCCTTTTTCCTTTTCGTTATTTCAAGCGATAAAAACTCTCGATCTTCTCTCGAATTATTAATATTTGGACGCCCTCGGCTCGAGTTCAGGGCGTTGAGAGCTGAATAAGGGCGTCAAATGACGGCAAGACGCCCCCCTGGCGGAAACGCTGAGGTCAAATAAGGTTTTGAGATGAACCGTATATCCTAAGGGAGCTACTGAAGATGGTTTGGGTGGTGTTCAGTGGCAGAGGAGCATATGACGGTGCTGCCCTTCTGGCGGTGATAACAAAATGGCAAAAAGTTGGTGGAATTAGATTTACTTTTACAATCGGTATAATTATGTTGTGATATAACAAAACAGCAGCAGCAATTATATGCAAACAGAGACAGGTGATGTTGTTTAATCTAATGTGTGCGGTAAAAATGTCTGTGTGAGTGCAGCTGGGCAGGTGTGTGTTATTTGTTACAACCCAGCAGGGAGATTGAGCATAATTGAAATTTGCATATCGTCACACAAACAATCTCATTCACTTCACATCTGCCTCTAAAATATATAATCATGCTCATCCTATTATGCGATGATGTATAGCTTGATCTCAGTAAATCCCATGAATGCAGTGATGCATAATGGTTCAACATGCAGAATGGAAACACAAATTCCAACTCAGACTGATAGATATGCACTGACTTCCGAATATAGCTCCTTTAAACCAGTGGTTCTCAACTGGTCAGGCCTCAGGACCAACTTTTTTCCTTTGTCAATGAACCACGACCCAACGTTTTTAACCACTCAAATGTATTTCGCAAGAAATAGTGCAGTAATAGATATGCTCCTCAGCATACACTTTGAAGTAAAGTGAAGTCAAGTGCATACATTTTCAGTAAAAGTAGTCAAAATGGAACTGTATGAAATAAAAGGGCACATTTGTCTTGCATTTAACCCTCTGAGACCCACAGGGCCGTATACGATCCCAAATATCGTGTTGTGTTCAAAGCATCATAACTTCTCAGCTGTTTCAGCCAGAGACATGCCGTGTTTTTCCTCTCAAACTACAAAAACGGCAGTAAACAACTCCATTAAGTTTTTCATTGAGAGGCGTTTACTTATTTCGGTGAAACGAATGTGCGTAAAGTTTTAAAAGATGCGGATAGTCTCACCTTGATCCTGACGCATTGCTTATCGTTTTCTGTTTTATAGATTTATTCTCATCCACCATCTTTGTTTGTGATGTAAAGAGTGTAAGAGTCACGTTTCTGAATCGGACACTCTGAGTGGATGCAGTCACAGCCAATCGGAGTCTGATTCAGAGGGCTGCCTGTCAGTTCTGTTGTTATGTGTATACTGAAACGAGGGCCGTTATAATTCCACGCGCGAAAACAAAATAAAAGTTGGAATACGTTCTTTTAGGGTTTTGAAAGTAAACTGAGATATGGCAAATACGTTTACTACAGCTGAGGCTTTGGAGCTGATTTTTCAAGGGGGCGATGTTGATGAAAATTCAGACTAATCTGCTCAGCATGCCATGTGTGATTGTGGACATGATATGTACTCTTCAAAATTGGCAGGACAAAAAATGACAATTCCTCGCAGAAAAATGCCCATGGACAAAGAATGGGCATAACTAATGAACAGAATAAGTTAGAATCTTCTAATCAGTTCTGATACAATGATAATAAAAGTGTGCAGTGTATGTTGAATGTTTCTTCCAATGTTATGGTTAGCAGTTCTTTTTAATGAAACAAGTAAAAACTTCAAGCTCCGTTTTTTATTTATTTATTATTTATGGACAAATATCCCCTATTATAGTGTATATAAGTCTAATGAGTGACATATATCATTAGCTGAGGTTGTGCTGATTTCTGGGATGTGTAAAACTTGATTATACTGCAAAGAAATTACAATTTATAAGGCAAAACACAACAATATATGAAAACGGAAATGTCCTATGTGGGTCTCAGAGGTTAATAGAATTCACCACACGTGAAAAAGGTGACGTGTTTAATTTTGATCTAATAATCCCCATTATATTAAAAATACAGGTAATCTGATTACATCTATTTGTGAAAATACACTCCTTTTGCATCCTAATGAAGTGTCATCTTTGCATTGATTCTAGTACTCCTCATGCCTAAGCATAACAATCATTATGTAAAGTTTGACGCTACCATTGTTATATATGCAAGACCACACTCTGCTGGTGTCTTTTCACACTTCCGCTTGCAATGACACACATTACATTAATTCATTTACTAGCTTTGACACACGTCATCTTATCACAAAAGAAAATGTTTTGCAGATGTTCCCATCCAGCCCACTGTGTTGTGACTACTCCTTTTGTTTTTATAAAACAATAAAAGATGCAACATGGCCAATGTGTGCTGCATGTCACAATCCCTTTTTCTAAATTTTTATTATGAGCTACACTGGATCCTACACTTTCTGCAATACACATTAGCGTCTTTTGTTCCTGCATGGTTATTGCCCATGACTCCAGTTTGTCACGCATTCTTAAAAGTTACAAAATGTGTAATTTTAGAAAACCTAAACTGTGACAACCCATTGAATGCAATGTGGAAAGCTCCTAAAAAGCTAGTGTTATACAAATATCAAGTTAGAAATCTCAAATTGAATGTAAAATGTATTCTTCACAGTGTTAAAACCAACTACTCATGTAGCAGACTTCTCATTTTCATCTGATAAAAGCCGCCACTAGCAGTTCACAAAGCGTTGTGGTTGCTTTTTGTTTGTTGTCTATGGCAGGAGATTATCATAGCTGTTCAAATTCAGTAATTAGAACGTCGGCCAAAGTGTAACTGTTGCCCAGTGCTCTCTGCATATCAGTTTCTGCACTCAACAGGAAATAAAATGATTTGTGGGAACTGTTCCAGTGGTGGGAAAAAAAAGTCCAGATCCCCAGAGTAGGACTCAATTGGCGGAGGTCTGCTTTTTATTAAGGCCCTTTTTCTAGTTTCAAATGTTTTTGAATTGGCTCAAAGGGCATCTTTTGAAAGACTCCATCTGCTATTTCTTTGTGACAGTGTTTGAGGAAGCAACAACTGTTGAACTACTAAAGCCAACACACTCAGAACAATCTTATTTTTAAGCTCTATGAAGAAGCTTTTCTAGGCTTTCTAGACCACTGGCCGGGACAAGAATTTGATACCAACAATCCTCCCTTTCTCTCATCTCTTTTGGAGTGTAGCGTGAGTGTTCAAAGACGATGATGATTCACCTTCTTGTTCTGCTCTAGTTGGGATGTGGTAAGCACAGAGAGGCGTCAGATTAAGGACAGACGAAAGACAGACAGGAGTGGTCGTGCAGGCTTTCTCCTTGACTGACCCGATCCATCTGTGTTTAAGTAAGAACACATGCTGAATAACTAACTGGCCCCCTTGGAAGCAAAGCCAAGCACTGCTAAGTTTGAATGCTGCAGGGGACTCCTGCTGCAGCCCCCCCAACATCACAGAACAACACAGAGCAAGAAGGTAAGGAACACTGAGAGAAACCTCAGAGTATACATTCAAAATGGATAAATGCACAACGTTTTAGTATAAAGGTTATTATCAACCTGCCCTTTTGTTTTATTTAATGAATTCAGCCTGAGATTGTGTTCAACTTAGCAGCCATCCTGTTTGGAAATGGCTATTATTTTGTTTTGTTTAGACATAAGCAACAGTTGCAATTCACATCTGTCACACCCACGGCGTTTTTGGTCAACGTGCTTGACGTAGTAGAAGTAGAAGTAGATGTAAGAGTACAGTAGCTCGCATCCAATTCAAAGTCTTCATCATTCACATGATAAAGCACGTTTATCGAAAATGTTCTTAACAATATATCGTAATGTGAAAACAGCTGTGCCAATGTGAAAGGCTTTGCTAGTTTTGCTATAAGCCTATAGCGATTATGCTCGGCTTTAAGAAACCTTTTTTTTTTTTTGGTTTATTCTCACCACTCTAATAGTGTTGTTTTCAGCTGCAGCAGGTAGTTGTTTCTAAAGAGCCACTGAACACTATCTGCAAATCTCCAAACAGTTAGACACCCATGTGTTTACCTTGGAGAGGATAGAAAGCACATTCAGAACTGGAGAGGGAATATTGTCAAAATATAGCTTTTGGATTTATGGTAGGTGTTTGTCTCACATTTGGAAGTCAGGTCCATGTGGTTCTGTATTTAGGAGATTTGAGTACAAGCTGGGTTCGAGTCGGTTTCAGGCATAAGCAATTGCTCTGAATAAGACTGAACGTTTCTAATTGCAGTCATCAACAAATAATACTTTGTCTAAGTCAACACATTAACATATTATCAATACTGAGACTTTTGAGAATCCTTTTAACTGTACATCTTTGAGAAAACACATATGTGACCTGCTCTATCATTTTCAGTCACATTGACCCTGAAACACATTTTGAGTTTGATACACTGTTGGAAAGATGAGATTCTTAGCTTTCTAATGATATCAATATTGTTTTTGTCCTCCAAATATTAAGCAAAATACGTCACTTTACATAATGAATGTCATCGAACCATGATTTTGAGAAAAAGGCCTTCAAAGTTTGCAGTACTTTCTTAGGTATTTATTCAAATGAACCATACCATAAAACGAATTCATCTAGAGCTGTTTGCACAAAAACACACACACACACACACACACACACACACACACACACAATATACTGTTCTCTTGTTGTCACTTTCATACATCAATACATGGAACAAAGGCACTCACATACACATGCACGCCGTACCAACGTGCACTCCCGTACACTCCCGAACTCACGTGCACGTTCATCAATTTATGTATGTATTTTGGTCATGTTTGAGCACATGCTTATGCGCACACATCTATTCCCATGTACATGGCCATGTGCACACCCAGACCACATGCACACCCGTACTCACGTGCACGCCCGTACTCACGTGCACACCCATACCCACGTGCAGAATCATCAATATACAATTTTTATGAAAAACACTATGAATAAATACTTAAATGAACTGATTGCATGTTAACCTCTAACAACATTAGAATCATTTGGCACAAAAGCTAATTTAGAGAAAGAAGCAAGCAACAGAACAGATAAATATACTACACAATATAAAAATAGCAAACAATCAACAGAGTAGCTAACAGTACTTAAAACCAATTTGAAATATATATTTACAGCATTTATAGAAGAATTACATAGTGTTGATGTATTATGCACTCTCACTCATTAAGGATGAGGTGTTAAGGGTTTGGGGCAGGTGATGTCTTTGGTTTCCTCAGTGCAGAACTCTCTGATCTTCTCAAAAAGATACCACTGCCGTTTTTCATCAAGCCCAGGGGGAGTCAGTTCAGTGGGACGTGCCTCCTGGTCAGTAAAGCACCCTGTGCGTAGCAGCTTGAAGGATTCTTCTTCTTTACGTTCAAACTCCTTGGCGTAGACCACTCCAGGCTCGGCACTGGTGAAGCGTAGGTGATGGTACCTCTTGATACCTGGAAGCGGTCTGAAGCTGGGGGCAAGGAAGTTGTGCCAGTCGTCTGTTTTGACGAAGGTCTCCCCTGACTCATTGCCAACCAGCTGGGGGATGTTGACTCCAGTGACGGTACTGGACCTGACAGCCTGGCTGATGTCCTTCAGGCAGGACACTGGTGTGCGGCGGAACTGCTGCTTAAACAGGCCAAAGCACCAGTCAGGTGCAAATTTGGTGTGGCCAGCAATAAGAAAGTTGAGGGAGATATCTTCATGGAGTCCCACCATGCACCGCCAAGCAAGGTACCAGAGGAGGTATCTGTTTTTGTTCTGACCAGAGCAGTTGTCACAGTGCAGGTGAACATGTTTCTCCCCAAGCCCATACTGAGAGAAGAAGTGGTGGAGGTAGGCAATGACAGCATTGGAACCCTTGCTGCTGCAATGAGCCTCATCTATGAGGTAGTTTACCTGCTGAGGAACACCTTCACAGCAGACACCAAACAGTCCACACTTCCTGGGAACCATAAAGTAAATGGGCCCGGGCTGGAGAGGGTCACTGGGGTAGTGAACCTGTAACACCAGACCAACAGATGAATTAACTAATGATTGATCTATACTCTAATTCTAAAAATGTGTGAATATTCATATTGTTACATTCCAAACATTCTGGATTATCACAGCATTCATCACATTCACACACCTCACCTGCTGTGCATAGTCAAAGCTGTAGTGGATGGTGATGTCTCTGCTACAGGGTTGGTTGGGTCCTAATTTGACACCCAGCTCTCTAGCTGTTTCTTTACAGCTGGCGACCATCTCCTGGTAAGCCTGACGCTCCACCCCCACGGTGCGGAGGTGTTCTTCCTGCTTCCTGAGCTTCGCTGACTTGACACAGTCGGGAAAGTTGGAGCTGCGGTAGATGGCAATGTTGTTTTTCTGACAGAACCAACATAGGTCTGTCATCGGCCTCCCAATAATGACACTGGGAGTCAGCTCCTTCCACAGCTTCCTAAATGTGCTGTTGCCAGCAGCACGGTGACCTAGAAAGGTGATTAAAGACAAAGATAGCATTGTTAGATTACTCATCATTAGTTTTCCATTGAGGTTTCCTCGTGTAAAAAAAACCCAAAAAAACAAGATTAAAATATAAGAAAATACCCACCCTTCTCCTGCATCTGAACCTTGTATTTCCGCCACACAGAGGACTTGGTCTCAGTTGTTGGTAGAACACTGATGTCCGTCCTCTTAAACCCTGGAATCCGTCCAGGAAGTGGCATGGCAAAGACATCTGCAAAGTTGGTAATGAACCGTACAATTCGCTGGATGTCTTCAAAGGACAACACCCTTTTGGTCACCACACGACCACCACGTCTTATCCTTGAGGCCAAGCCATGTTCCTTGAAGAACTTGATGATACCTGTCAGCTTGTCTTGAGAAATTCTGGAATGGTTTAAAACATCAGTCTTTGATTGTTTTTTATGGCTTTCTTTAATGTATGCATTGTAGTATATACATTGTCGTTGTATTTTTTCATTATGTAAAAGCATGTATATATATATATATTTATTTATTTATGTATTACTATTGCTGTAAATTCTGCTTCTATTCAGTTATTGTCAAACTCAGTTCAACTCATGCATGGCTTATTACCACTTCATTTGAAAATAGTAACACTACCAAAAGTGAAGTAGCCTTTTCAAAATCAAACTCACCCATGTAGAAACTTGAAAGTCTCCCGGCAGATTTTGTGCCCATCTAAGAAATAGGACGTTCTCTGCTGTTTCCGCTCCTTTTGGTGTCCTCTCTTTGCACAAGCGGTCTCTTTGGAGAGGTTTATGTTGGAGCTTATCTTTCCAAGTAGCACCAAATGCTTTTCACCTGGAAAATCATATAACATTACATAATGTGTTGTGTCAATCACTCATCACACACAACTTAAATCTTTAACGTGTAACAGAACACACAGGCCCACCCCCCACACATTGCCTATAGTATTATGTTAAACACACTCCCATACACACATATTCTATCTATTATAAAGGGTAATAATAAGTACAGGCTAGTCTGGCAGTGACTCCAGAGTAAACTGCTCTCACATGAGATAATACATTTGTAGCTGCCTATCTCTGCACATCTTTAGATAATTAGGCTGGGGCCACATGTGATTTAAGGGGTAGCCAAAAAAATATGTCTCCCCATGTGGATAAAATGTAGGGTTGAAACATTTATGAAAATGTTCACCACAATAATTTTTCAATGAGTATTAGCCAACTTTAAGTTGTAGGTGGTTATGTGAGCATTATTTTAATTGTTGTTATGTTTTTAACACTAACCCATACTCACACACACATCGTTACCACAGTCAAAGGTATTTAAATAATATAACGTTATAACGTTACTTACCATTAGTCATTTCATTCATTTGGTCTCGTCTCTTGACCATCTCCTCAGGGGTGTAACGGGTTTAACAGGGAACTCCATCATTAAATGTACAGCTACACCTGTAGTCATGGGCCCTCTCAATCTCTTGAGCGCTGTCCTCGCTCACATAATGCCGTACGGACTGAAGTGTCTCAGCCACCGGGTCGTTCAGCAGTGGTTGTTCCTCTGTGGTGTCCTCATCCTCTTCAGCATCCGTGGTCTGAGGGCTGCTGTCAGTGTCAGGGCTGTCTGACTCTAAATCGGAGCCGGATAACGGGGAAACTTCAACCGGTGCCGTCAAAAAGTAATCAGTGATCAGCTGAACCCATTGCTCATCAGAGGCTGTCCCTCTCACAATGTTGGAGTTCAACAGTCTTGCGATTTGATCTTCTCTGGAATCCATCGATCTGATTAGCGGCTAATAAATTGTCAAAGTACGGAGGAAAAATATTTTCGTTTTACTGGGTGAAGGTCGCGAGGAATAATGTTGGTTTATATAGTGTGTGTGTGTGTGTGTTTGTGTATTTTGCATTTGTGTGTATTGTGTTGGTTTCCCGGGGAAAACCCTCACAAGAAACACCGGCTGTTGTTATGCCAGCTGTGACGTTACGTTACTCCGTTCTCCGCTCGTAATGATGCCTTTACAAGCTTCAAAGTTGTATTTATCATCTGAATTTGGCAAAACAAGTTTAATATTCTGAAAGCCAAGACTTTGTTTATTTGAAACCAGATGAAAATAAACTATCACGGACTCTGCCGTGTTATTTATGATTACTATACGCTTTTCATTCATAATGTCAGCCGGAGGGAGGGGGGGCAGCGCTGCGGAAGAGCAGCGTGAGAGCTGTCATCTTCCCATTACAAGCTTCAAACATGTATTTATCGTTTGATTTTGGAAATAAAAGTTTCAGATTCTGAAAGCCAAGACGTTGTTTATTTGAAATCAAACAAAACACCAAAACCCCGAAAAACTAGTTTTTTACTCAAATCCACGTTTATTTTGAAATGAGCCGTTGCGACTTCCGACTGATTTCGATAGAGCGGGTCACATATTGTTGCTCACATTACAGAGCAAAAGTCATTAAAAAAGAATGTATGCATGCACACATTTAAACATGCGCATTCTTTAAGCAAACTGATTATTATTTAAATATGTGGTGAGCATTAGTATTCTCCCAAGCACACACCAAGCAAGACATGTCAACCGACAAATCCCTCCGCACATCCTCGTCTCAGGGGGGGCTGGAGTCTAAATAAACATTACAACAGTCTCCATGGGGATTAGCTTAATGTGCAGCGGTGTAGCGCCAGTGATATGTCGTTTTAATTGTCCCCTAAATTAAACACGCAGAGGTTCATTTTCAAATCTCATAAATCTCATAATCCTTTCTCACTCTCCGTTGCGTTTTATCAATCAATGATGAAACCCCCCCTTTAGATAAATCTTCCTGCTCATGGACTTCCGAAAAAACAATTTTCTCCTCCTTGTACACACACACTTGACTCGAGCTACTTTGTGTGACAAAGTATATCTGATCACATGTTTCAACTCTCTTGCCATTTTTCATCAGGGGAGGTAATTTATTAGCCAATTAGGAATAATGAAAGCACACAGCTCTGGATTCAGTGATTACTGCCTCGGTGCAATGATGAAATGTATCATTCTCACCGGGAAGCTGAGAGGATGTGTGTCCTTGCATAAGCAATAGAGAAAATGCTGGAGGCTGGTGAGGGCGAATTGAAACGACAACTATAGCCATTCATTCCTTTCCCTCTACCTTTTAGATGTTATAAATAGTCAGTCTACATCACCACAAGGGCTTATTACTTCTATTGTGTCCGTGTGGCAAGACGCAGGAGAAGTGATTTAATTGACAGGTTCAGAATTAGATTCGGAAATTAAACTTTTGTAATTAAGGACTTTAGCTTTAATTCTATTGTAGGACTGGTAGTTCTGGTTTAAATATGCCCACTGCACACTTAACAATGACACCTGAAGCGCTCAAGGTGCAGATAAAGATAAAGGCCAGACTGAACCTGCTTTGCCTCTACAGATGCCATGATGAAGTCCAACATTTTAAATATATATGTCACCAAGAAACTGCTAACAAGTTGACACTTACCTGCGATAAACCTAGAATAAATAGTTGACGTATGAAGGACACTTTATAACGTTGTTTTCTATACATTTATTTTGTATACAGCTGGATTGCAACAACAAATATGCTTTTTAGAAAAATAATATTGACTATAGGGCTCCTCGATTATGGCAAAAATCATAATCTCGATTATTCGGGTCAATAATTCATATCACGATTATTAAAAACGATTATCCATTTACTTTGAAAACATCAATTTATTGAAAAGAAAATGTGAACAGTATGTTTTTAAAATTTGATTACCTTAACTTTAAGTATAATTCAACTGAAAAACAAATAAAAAAATACAATTAAAATAAATAAATAATTGTTTTATTTCGAATTTGTTTTCATAATTGTTGCAAGCCAAAATTGTAATTGCAATTAAAATACGATTAATTGAGCAGCTCTACCTGACTAGGTATTAATTACCACTAAAATATATATTTTTTGGACTACAGCATGATACAAATGTTTGATGTTGAAGTTCAGACACTTGCAGCAGATGGTTAAGGTTATAAAAATATATTGGTTTGGTTTCATACCATCAGTATGCAGCACTTTATTTGCATCAGCAGCTGAAAACATAAAGTTCTTACCTGATGAATGTTGAAGAGGGACAGGGAAAGGGCAGACATGTAAAAAAAACAGAGAGAAGAGAGACAAAATGATTAGTCAAAGGTCAAATTGCGTATATTAAATTAGCCATACGGTTAAACACAGCACCTGTCCTTTAGTATAAATGAAGAGCATTTAGTAGGCGGAAACACAGATGCTGAAAGGCCTCGCTTGAGCGCAATGAGCCTTGCCTCTGTCATTAGCCATTACTCCCATTTGTGAGAGGTCGATGAAGCAGCTATACCTGTCCATCACTCTCGCTGTATTACACCACATGTCCTCCAGGAGCAGCCATACCTGACAGAGCCCGTGATTTCATTGTGTATTTAGGCTAATAGCTTAACTGATGGGGAGTGCAGAGGTCCAAGGCACGAGCGAGGATTTTCTGTTCAGTTTTTGAGATCTTTCATTTGCACTCAAGAAGCCAAACAAAGAGGAAATCACTTCTAATCATCACTGAAAGTGCAGCACACTCATGAGATGAGATGCCAAGTCAATACAAAACGGAAACGTCTCTCAGTGAATCACTCACTTTCTCCCTGCAGTCGAGCTATTTTGCGCTTTAGATTCTTCCGTTTTGTGGTGACAGCTTCTTTGCCACAGAGATGATATGACAAGACACGACTGGGGGGGATACATTCCTAAAAATGTGTTTCAAACAAAGGCAAGTGGGAGAGATAGATTTGCAAAAAAGAAAGGAAGGGGGTGGATTTCTTGGGATAAAATGGTAATATTACATTGTTCTCATTAAACACCTACCCACTATACTTCACAGAGATAAACGAAGGAGTCCAATCAAGGCGTTTCAGCCAGGGGGGAGGGGGTGTGGGAGAAAAACTTTAGATTGAAGTCTTTGCAGACCATTTACATGCACACAAACCTAGAGAACACATTAAAAGAAAAGGAAATACCAAAGAGCATAATAGGACCCCTTTTATAGATGTTTAAAGTGAATGCATACAAAATGACAAAAAAAGCATTAATCAGATGAAAAAGAATGTTGTTAACATTGAGTTTTTGAAGTGAAAATAAAACTTGTTTGTTAGAATTTTCAATGATACTTGGAATTGAACACAAACTCTATTTGTATTACATTTTGGAAAGCAAACACTACATTTTTTACCTATGAAATGGTTGTTGTAGATGTGGCTTGTGAAAGCTTTTCCCTACTATGGGACTAAGTTCAGCTAAAGTTCACCGTCATCTTGCAGTCACCTTCCTCCCGATGGCATAGCCAATGCTGTGTGAGTGCGTGTGAATGTGTTACTCGGCTGTGCCACCAGAGTGTGACTGTGTGAGTGAATGCTGAATCGTGAGAGCACTTAAAGTGGTAGCAAAGAATAGAAAAGCACAATATTAATGCATTCCATTTGCCGTATACCATCTACCTTCCAATAACTCAATTCCTCCTGGTCACATACCCTCTCTAAAACAGCCTTATCTGCTCTGAAATATTTAACAGAACACAGCCACCACTTGACCTCAATTGCTAAAAAAAGTGTAACACTTCTTGACGGAAGTTGTTTTCCAAGATGGCAAAGGACAGAAATAATTAATGTTTTATCTAGGACCTCAAAATGTCATCTTACAGATATTGTTTTGCTGCAAAAATGTAATACAAAATGTCACAAATTGATCTTCCAATGGGATGAGTTGACTCAAGAAATGTTACATGTACAGTAACTCCAACATAAGAATAACCAAGCTTTGACTTTCCATTGATTTTTTACTTTTCACGCAACCAAAGATTGTTTGTTGAAGACGCTTTCTCACTTATTGGAAGATCTCCATTTGGTTGGCGAGGTAAGGCGAGTGGTGGAAACTGGGTAGAGCTTGTAGAACGCATGACATGAATTACAACGTGGTCACGTAAAGCTTTAAATGTGTTCATAAACAACCTGGTCTATGGCCTTACCTTGAACTTGCTGTTTTCTGTCGTCTCTCACACATAATGTTTGGTGTCTTTCTGTGTGGTGCCGGCCGCTATAGAACCGTCATCAACACTCCAACTCTGTTTATGGTCTGGGCTACAAGCAGCCTTTTAACACTGAAATGTGTACCCATTATGACCTACAGTGTAGAAGGCATAGTAACAGCTACAGTATTAGCATATTACCATCAAGTAAAAGCTCAAATATCTCGCCTGAATTTTCTTCAGAAATGCTTTTGACTTTTGTACTAACTGGAAAGCAGTAGTAAACAGAGGGGGTACTGAGGCATGTATAATATGTGTACCCAACATCAGCTCATTAATCTCTCGCCTGTCAGGCATGAGGGCCAATACATTTCCCTAATACGAGGTATGCTTAACTGTTGCAAGGAGTTTCCTGTCAACACATGACATGCTTGTCCAAGGACATTCATCAAACACACATGAGGCTAATGTGGTGTATTTGCATCTGTGTTATGTGTTTAGAGGAGTTACAGCAAGAAGGGGAAGAGAGGAGGCTTTACTTTCACTACGGTTCTTCCAGTAATGTGTAAATAGACCAAATTGGTAGCTGCAAGGGCTATTTTGCACATAGATGAGAACACACTGCTCATGCATTTAACACCTGGTAATAAAACACATGTGTCATATTGACAGGATAAAGATGAAACCATGATCAGAATGTATATGTTTAGCTGACTGCCGAAAGTGTGATTTCACTTACTTACAATTACATAATCAGCGTATTGGAAACCCTCCCTGCATACACTGGAGGAATACGTTCATAGAGATAGTCTCGTTTTATGTTTGTTCCTGCATTTTTTCCAAACATGGCCTAACTCCAAAACTTGTAAGTAATGCTGCTTTCATCATATACTCATCAGCCAAAAAGTCTCCTTTAAGTTTCTAACTATGTGCAACAGAAGAAACGTTTAGAAGAAGTTTGAGGGATGGTTTGGTTCCATCTTTGCTTGGGTAAGACTCTCAGGAATGCAACATTGTCTGACAGGTAACTGTCCAAGTTATCCATGATTTGATAGTCACTTTTGATTAAATAGAACTAGAAACAAATACTTCAAATGTATTCTCAAAGCAACATCAAAAGACTATTCAGATGATCACCTCTCTCCAAACCAGGACAATGGCTATAAGTTGAATAAATCACAGCTTTTATTCTTTCAGCGTGCCCTATGAAACCGCAGCTGATGAAGACATGTTGATTTAACGAGCCGTGCCCCTGTCTTGCATAGAGCCAAGATGAATTTCTCAGATTAATGGTCACCTCGGATAGTGCTAATGGCTAATAATTCAGCACACAGCAGTTGCCTCCTTTCTCTTATTTGTATCTAATTGCTATTGTTGCTGCATCTGGCTTTGCTTTGACTATCAGGACATCTATCACAGCACAGCTTGTGCAATTACAACAAGCTTTCAGATTAGCAGTTAGACCAAAGTTATGTTCTGGAGTTTTTTCATGATCAAAAAGCTATTTCTTTTGATCGTCCTATAAGTGGGAGAATTTCATGTCAAAGGCTCGGGCAAAGCATAAGACCCCGTTTTAATGTTGTACGAAACTCGCTGCATTGCAAATGTGTTAGTTAACTAATACCGCTTAAGAACGATATTAAGTGAAATCGGGCCTTCATTACTATCAAGTTTCTGGCCCTTTCTTGGGGCATCATGTCCCCTGACATTTAGGGTAACATTGCTTTGATAATGAATAAAAGGGTATATTTTAATAGAATGTCCATAAAGTTCCTCTCACACATCACTCACCATGAACTCCATACCTCCATCTGCCTTCCTGCACCATAAAATGTAAGACATATTATTTTCTGATTGGCTCTGAGCCCTGGTGTTAGGACTGAAAGGAGAGGTGCAGAATCATCTATTAAGATAATGGCCTGCAGTACTTGTTGGTTGATGGGTGTCGGGGCTAATAACAAAGCTGTGTATTCTGCTGTGTGCACTAAAAATGAAGGGAACAGGAATGGGACGGGTACTAAGGTTGGAGGTAGCGGTCCCAAAACAGATTGATGTTGCCTTTTCCAAGCCTCATTTAACCCATGGTTTATTTTCATAGCAAGCTGCAATTGTACTTCATCCTGCAAATGGAGCTTGGCTATCACCACAGTAAGTAGTAGACCCTCGTTTCTCAATAACAGTGCAAAATGGTCTGCCTTGTGTTGCAGTTTGCATTTAGGGGAAATGTATTTCTTTCACTGCTGAAAGATAGTTACAAACAACAAGAGTCAGCCCAGGGGGAGAGAAATGTGAAATTGATCAAACACACACTTTTATCAACTGCCTAAACTCGGCTTTTCATTTTCCTCTTTAGCGTCGACTTGCACCCACAGAGAAACAAGGTGCTTTGCAGGTTTACAAACAATTAACAAAAAGGAAAATTGCCTTCAACAAATTGCTGTTGCGTCTTGTTGATTTACATGACAATGAGACAAGCTGATAAAGCGTCTGTAGCCTTTGTTTGAAAAAGAGAAAAGCAAAGAAAATCACAATAATAGAGCTATGTTCACATTTATTCGAGCTCAGGCTTCTTTCAAATGAAAATGGGTTAGAGTGTACTCTAAATGAGTGAGAGTAAGTTCAAATAGAATTGGAAGAAAGTTACCTTCCATGACCTAGCCTTTCTAAGTAGTACTATGTTATTAACAAATTAGAAATGTTAAAGTCATATCCCTTCACAACTCTTTGAGTCTGCTTATTAAGTCCTGGTTGGTTTCAAACAACTTGCATACAGGGAAAGGCTTCACAGGTTTATATATGAGGAGAATGGTAGAGAATAAATGAGACGGGGAAACAACTGCTGAAACACTTCAGCAGTTGATGAGGTCATATTTTCTTGGGCGGTAATGAAACACATTGAAAAGAGTGTTTCATTACATGAGTCAGAATGTGCAAATGAGGCAGAGGGTGTTATGATGACTGTAATCAGCATTACACAGCAATAAAGACTGATGCTGGATGAGATAAATGACTTTCATGTACATTCTCCAAATGTGGTCTCAACCAAGGATAAAGGAGAATCTGTTGTGTTGCTTGTTTATGACTCAATTTATAGATAACTTCAACCATGTTTCACTTGAAAAGGCATCAAGGCTTTTCTATGAAGTGAATGTTCACAGAAAATGATGCTGAATTGGAAAGCACTTTCTTATCAGTTATTCAGCTATGTCAAATGATCTCATGAGAGCATTACAAGAGGAGTGTGGCAGTAAGTAAACCTTAAATGCAAGTGAAATGTATGTGACATGAACCTTTACTTCATGTGTGAATTTGATGTCTTCATATCTTTTTAACACAAGGTAAGCTATACATGAAAAGATTCGTACTCACAATGATACAAATAGAGATTGCTTTGTTTTTAAGCTCAGGCCAAATATCTAAAAACTAAACATCCCAGAGATACTGACGACTTGAATGGCAGAAATAACATACTGGGTAAGCATATTTCAAGCATTTTGCCCATGTGGCCTCAATCCACTGTAGATGTCACAGCAGGTCTTTTGCCTTAACCTCGTTTGGTTAGGATCCATTTTGCAGGTTGTACGGTTAAAGGTAGCTGTCAAACAAACCCTGGTGTGAAACAACCTAAGGATTTTATTCTAACATCATTTCAAAAGCCAAACCACTAATCGTAAATTCTGTTCAGGATATACTTTTTATTTGATCAGTAAATGGCCATGTAAAAAACACGTTTTTTGCCCATAACACCTCATCCCCTCATTTGATTACTTTGTATTTAAATCCAATGCCGTGGCTCAAACTGTGTTCTGTAGTCAGTGGGAAGTCAAATTGCCGTGAGTAGCATGTTAAACCATTTGATTCCCTGTGAGCTGGTGCAATTTGATAAGAGCATGTCACCAGTAGCAACACCTCTGCCAATCACTAATAGCATTTAGCAAATTAGCTTGTCCAAAGGGTGTCCACCAGTCAATCAGTCCCAGCAGTGAAGGCTAACTGGGGAGCATCTGCCCATCAATTTACACAAGCAACTAATCAATCAATCAATCAGTCACTTCGGGATGCATTCACCAACTGGGCACTGGAATTAGAGAACTAATACTTTACTAGACTAAACCTTTATACCTTTACTCAAAATATAATTGAGGGAAAAAGAGACTCAAATTAAATGAAATAACAAAAAAAATGGTTGTATATAAAAAAGGATAGTTAATATCATTTGGTGATCACTCCATCAGAGGGGGGACTATATTCAACTGCATCTTGATTCCCAGAGTGAATGTTTCTAAAGATGATCAATTATCAATATTCATCTGATTATATATCTGTTAAATTAAAATCCAAATTTCCTGGATATTGAAGTTATTCCCCAAAACGTTGTAGAGTTGTACAAGGAACCGTCTAGTTTGGGTTAATAATAAAAACAAATTGGGTAACCCTTAGGGTTAGGGTTCACTTCCATATAACACTTCCATATATTCTTAATTTACATGAATAAGTTATCTAAAATGCATACTATGAAATGGTATCCTATGTTTATATTTTCATATTTGAGTTGTAGAAGTTTGGCATGTATTTGTTTTTATCTGCAATTTTATAGGCATTATGAATGTTGTTGATAATTGTTGTACCAATACTTTTTAATTCAATAAAAAGATGTGAACAAGTCTTGACCGTCGGTATACCCTTATTCTAAATCACAGTGCTGACATCTCTTCTCATTGCTTTTTGTTAGCACAATTTCTGTTAAGATTATTAAGAAGTGACATGCATTCTTAAGAACAAAGAGAAATATCACATTGACACAGTTTCCCACTGCTCAAAAGGGGGAGGTGTTATATTTTGGTTCGGATGTTGCTTCAAGCCTTGAGGCGGCGGCTGCGTGCCTGGAGATTGGGTTTAATTGGGAAGTGGTGACCTTTTCCACGAGAGAAAACACACACAAGCTGTAAAACGCACATTAAGAGTCAGAGCGGGGCGAGCACAGTAACTGACTCATAGTGTTGTGATTCAAAAGAGAAATTCATTAAGAAGACAGATACTGCTGTGTGAATAATTTATGTCTCATGTTAATACACATAAAGGGCAAATCCCTCCTATATCTTATTTCTACTGCACCATTCTTTTATGACTTCATATCTCTGCATTAAGCCCCACTTTCTCTATGCGTCAGTTTGCATTATGAATCATCCCCTTCATTTTAGATTAATTTCAAATATTTTGGAAGGCATACTGAAAGATTTAACCATTAACATTTGAATGAAATAAAGTAATTTATCAAATGTACATTTCAATCAATGTCTCTGTGCTCTTTGTTTTTAACATAATATGAACATCATGGTTTATATTGAGTCACCAGTAAATGGCATAGAAAACATAACAAATGTGACATTGAGGACTGATGTGTTGGCCGGGGTAGTATGGTGTGTGCTGTAAAGCAATGTAATGGATTGCTA
Organism: Notothenia rossii; assembly: GCF_949606895.1. Lineage (NCBI taxonomy): Eukaryota > Metazoa > Chordata > Actinopteri > Perciformes > Nototheniidae > Notothenia > Notothenia rossii. Next base: position 30,684,033 of record NC_136901.1, on the reverse strand, counting down.
TAGAGAAGTTGGGCTGTAATGATCGGCCCCATTCCAACATATCTCATGGGCTATACCATCGTGCAAACCAGGGGTTCCACCAAATAGTTGAGTAGCAAACTAGTCATCTATAAAAACGTAACTTACACTGTACATTGTTGAAGACTTAATCTGTACGGCACTAATATAAAAGTGGCATCTCTGAAAGAAAGCATTCACATTTCTACACCTTTAGTCCAATCAGATTCCGGCCCATTTGTTAAACAGCCTGGTTGTATTACATGTACCGGTATATAGATATGGCAGAGAGAAAAACAGCATTGAAAACCAGCTTGCACAATTTTAAAATGTTGGTGATTATTGACAGTGGCAAATTACAGCACAATACATTACAGCTTTTTCACACATCTAATACTGATAAATAAAGTTGAAAATGTGTGTTTTAATCAAATACACAATTGTTAAATTAAGTGAAGATGTCCTTACGGTCCGCTAGCTGTCTTTGGCACCAGTTATGCCCCCCTACAGCATTACACACTGATACAAACACAATGTTTACATATAGCCCAACTGTAACGCTCCCGCTATTATAGACTACTTTGGAGGAGTAGTCGATTACTTCTAAAATTCAGCAGTCGTAATGCACAGGTGCAGAGACACACCCTGTGTAAGGGACAGCAGGGAATGTATAGGTCAGGCTTTCAAAGCCCCATCTCCAATGCACAGGGAAATCATAGATATACATATTTTAAAAAGGTTTTATTTCCCCATGCAGGGAAGACCTAAACAAATTTGTTTATAGGAAGAATGTGCAGTTGCCTTATTTGCCTGACATTTAAATGATGCACTTTATATATTCTGCACAATTAAAATGTAACTAGTCTAGCTCTCATTTGTCTTCCAGTTGATGTCACATGTCACATTCATTACCAACACTTAGGACTCAAACTTATTTATACAAACGCACACACTCAGACCATTTCCATATTCATAATTGGAAAGCAAAGCTTTGTAATCATGCATTGTTTGCAAATGATGTTTACAGGAGAGCAGTGAGTCAGACATCATTACGGTCTGAATACTGTGAATTGAATTAAGCAAATGTGGGCGCTCAACAAAATTGATTTTCAAAAGAACGCGAGCGAGCAATGAAATATATTTATGTACGTTGGTGGAGTACTGAGCTCGAACCATCAGGTTTAGATTATTTCAAAGATACCAATCATGCACAGGTTTCATGTTATTAAAGCCATACTACCCAACTTGTTTCTAAACAATGGCTATTGTGACTGCAAGTAGCAAAAACAGAAGAATAAACCTAGTGTTACAGTAGCAAAACTAGGGAAGATTAATACTATCAGTAAAATGTAATAAGATGTGACAAACACACAGCAATATTCAGGTTTAAACAGGCATACCAGACCAAGTATGGAAGAAGCAGTAAGTGGTTTCAAATTAAACAAGGTCTTGTTTAATGCTAATTAATTAAACATTGAATTGTTAAGGCAAGGCAAGGCAAGGCAAGTTTATTTATATAGCAACTTTCAACACAGGTCTACTGAAGATAAAAGCATGGACAAGTTTTTCCAAATCCTGCTGTGACATCAGTCTTTTAATCCTAGATATATTCTTTAGGTGATAGTAGGCTGATTTAGTAACTGTTTTAATGTGACTGTTGAAACTCAGGTCAGAGTCCATGACTAAACCTAGATTTCTGGCTTTATCTGTTGTTTTGAACATTGCAGACTGAAGCTCAGCGCTAACTTTTATACGTTCTACGTTGGCTCCAAAAACCATTACCTCAGTTTTATCTTTGTTTAATTGGAGAAAGTTCTGACACATCCAGTCATTGATTTGTTCAATGCACTTACTTAGTGTTTGAATTTGAGCATAGTCTCCTGGTGAAATTGTTACGTAAATTTGTGTCATCCGCATAGCTATGGTAACTTATTTTGTTGTTTTTCATTATCTGAGCCAGTGGTAGCATGTAGATGTTAAAGAGAAGAGGCCACAAGATGGAGCCTTGAGGTACCCCACATGTCATGTTTGTCAACTCAGATGTGTATTTACCTATAGAAACAACGTTTTTTCTGTCCTTTAAGTAGGATTCAAACCAATGTAAAACTCTTGCAGAAAGTCCCCCCCAGTTTTCTAGTCGGTCGAGTAATATGTTGTGGTCAACAGTGTCAAACGCAGCACTGAGATCTAATAATACTAACACTGAAGTTCAGCCACTGTCTTTGTTTTAAGTGGATGTCATTGAAGACCTTTACAAGAGCAGTCTCAGTGCTGTGGTTTGGACGAAAGCCTGACTGGAACACATCGAAACAGTTATTTAAATGCAAGAAATTACTCAACTGTTGAAAAACAACTTTTTCAATGATTTTACCTAGAAATGGCAGGTTTGATATGGGCCTGAAATTGTTCATTACTGAAGCGTCTGGATTATTCTTTTTTAAGAGCGGTTTAATGACTGAAGTTTTCAGGGCCTGTGGAAAAACACCTGAGTGAAGAGATTTGTTTACTATATGAAGTAGATCTGAGGCCATGCAACGAAAAACATCTTTGAAAATTCCTGTTGGAATAATATCAAGGCAGCAGGAGGAGGATTTCAGAAGTTGAATAGTGTCCTCTAGGTTTTTATCATTAATCTGATGGAATTGTGTCATGGTGTTTGAATTGATATTAGGTGGACATAGGGACAACACATTTGCTGTACCTGATGCAGAGACACTGACTGCTTGTTTGATTTTCTGAATTTTCAGCTTTTCGACATTCTCTTTTTTCTGCTCTCACGGTCATGGCCTTTCTCCATGGAGATATTTTCTTCCCAGTCACTTCCTTTACCTTAGTTGGAGCAATGGCATCTATAACATTTTTAATTTTTGAATTAAAATGATCTACTAGCTCATTTACTGAGATGTTAGCAGGGGCAAGTGTGGAAGAAAAATTCTGAGTAAACATTTCCCTAGTATTTTCAGTTAAATATCGCTTTGTGGTTACCTCTTTTTGAACATTTTTGTGAACAGAAATAGAGCTCTCAAAGAAAACACAGGAATGGTCAGAGAGTGCAACATCAGTCACCACAACCTTAGAGATATTCAGACCCTTTGAGATAATTAAGTCCAGAGTGTGCCCCTTATTGTGCGTGGGCTCCGTCACATGCTGAGTCAGTCCATAGTTATCAAGAACACATAACAGTTCTTTAGCCCCTCTGTCCTGGGGGTTGTCAACATGGATGTTAAAATCACCAACAATGATTAGACGGTCAAAGTCAATACAGACTATAGACAGCAGTTCAGTAAAATCATCAAAAAAGCTTGCACAGTATTTGGGTGGTCTATAGATATTTAGGAACAGAGCTCGAGAGGAGCATTTCAGTTGAAGGGCCACATATTCAAAAGAAGCAAAGTTCCCATAAGATGTCTTCCTGCATTGAATGGAATCATTGAACAAAATAGCAACTCCACCTCCCTTCTTATGCATTCTTTCCTGACTCATAAAACTAAAGTTGGGAAGTGTTGATTCGATAAGAACAGCTGCACTGTTATTTTGTTCATTCCAAGTTTCCGTTAAAAACATAAAATCGAGATTGTGCTCAGTGATAAAATCATTGATTTAAAATGTTTTACCTGCCAAAGACCTGACATTTAATAAAGCTAGTTTAAGTTTGTTGGATACACTATCAGTAAGATTTTTTGTGACAAGCTGTGGCTGACATGGAATCACTGCTAAATTTGATAAACTCACACAAACTTTTTAGCACTTCCTCTTTCTAAGCTGATTCACCGCTCTTAATTTATTACCTATCAACACAGATATCGGCAAAGCTACAGGCAGGCAGGGCCCCGGCATGTCCTGGAAAGAGTTGAGTGCCATACGCCCTTGAGCCTGGACCCAGCACATATCAGTAAGAGATTGTTGCGTTTTGTACACACACATCCTTATCAGGCTTCGGAGACTGCAGATGCTTTCTTGAAGGGAGGGGAGGTGGTTGACGTAGGCACGGTGATGGAGACGGGGGTGATGGTGCGCGTCTCTGCTGTGATTTTGGTGGGCGTCGTTGAGGAGCGAGGGTAAAGGACATGCTGCCAACCCTGCGTATATTTTTAGTTTGGTCTTTGAACTCCAGGAAGGAATCGGTGCCAACCCTCTGTATCTCCTTCGTGTGTTCAGCGATCTCCAGGAGGGTGGGCAAGGGTGAAAGGGTGAACGGAGAGTAGAGAGAGCTGTGGGGTGAAGGAAGAGTATCCTCAGAGGTGATAGGGGGGGGTGAAGGGCGGTGGAGACTTCTCCATTTGTCTCTCATAATCAAGACATTCCCCAAGCGGGTGCATTGATAGATTTTCAAGGTTTTCTGAGCAATGTGTTGTGTCTTTCTCTTGTTTTGATTCCTCTTGTTGCTTGTCCTTGGCAGAGGGAACAGATTGATGACGTAGGCAGTTGAATACGTTAGAGATAAACAATTTCACTCCTGACTTGTTCAGGCAAACTCCATTTGCCTTAAAAAGATGTCTGCGGTGCCAGAAAAAGTTAAAATTGTCAATAAAATGGACAGAATGGTCAATACAGGCAGTTGAAAGCCAGGTGTTCAGCACAAACAATCTGCTGAATCTCTCCACTCCTCTTCTGACTGGCGGTAGAGGGCCACTGATGAACACCTCTGCATTTAGAGAGTTAAGGAATGCTTGACCTGTTTCTTGAATCAATGTTGCATGGATTCACTGTATTGTTTTGTAGCAAAAGCGTATCCACAAAACTTGTAAATGTACATCGTTTTGCATGGACTATACCATCCTTTGTTTACCGGTGGCACTGAGTGGAGGGGAATAACAAAAGGGACTTAGTAAAAAAGCCTTTCATCCTTGATATTGCTCTGCCTTGGCAGCTCTTTTATTGGTCTCCTAAACCATCTATCAAACTATTCAGCTGTGCTGATTGGCCCACCGTTCAGCAAAAGAGACCAAAAATCAATTTCCAGGATATTCAATCGCATTTGATTAAGTGTTCGCCTGGGAGAAAAAGGCTTGCTGTCATTATGATGCAAACTCAGCCTCACTCATCTTCACCCAATACATCCTCCCACCTGCATCCCTTCTCCCTCTCCTTGCCTTCTTTCACCTCGCTCTTTTTCTATCTTACAGCATTTTTCCTCCAGCTCATCTGTGCTCACCTTCCCCAAGTTATGACATTGACTTGGTGAAATTAATTTGGTTTGACTGGCGCCTGTCAAACCGGCGGAGGATATACCGTTTTTTTAATGCTTCTGCTGTGCCCTGATTCCCATGAGTGTGCCTGCTGGCAAAGAGAAGCATCATGACAGCCGCAGCCAGAGGTTAAAGTACCAATTAGCTTCAGTTAATGAAGCCTCATTAGCCTCTGCTAACTTTCTCCTCCTCTTTAACACTTTGCTTCTATTACCGCTCCGATATCCACCCTGGGTGACGAGTTGAAGGAAAAGACATAGAGGTGATTGACAGTGCCTGACAATAAGCAGGTCAGTAATATATATCAGTAATATATACGGAATAAAAATAGATGAGACCAGTTTTCCAAGCCCTGATAAAGCAATGCAAGTTATTCAAACACTGTATTTGCTTTAGTGTGGCTTACCAGGAGCCTAACAACTGGAAAAACGTAACCAAGGTAATCACCCCTCTTGTCACCCAACACCCACTAGTTTCTAAGTAGTGCATTATGGACAGAAAATAAGTAGTCTGGCAAGACAACATTTTCAAACATTCCTTGAGTTTCTTTCTGATTTTGGCAACCACACACATAACAATGCCTCAAGAAAACTTCATGTGATTCATATTTCATCATTTTGTGTTCTTTTGTTTTGCAAGCCTTAACAAAAGTGACTAACTAATTAACTTTCATTGATCTAGACACTCATTAATAACACAATTCATTCAGGCATTTCTACCATTGGCAATTATGGTGCCAAATGATAAGAGCAACCACTGAAGAACGCAGAACTATAAGACAGAGAAGTTAAACGTGACACTAGATTATTATAAAGATGGCCATAGGTCGAGCTCATTGGAAAGTCAAGTACATGTTCTGTAATGTGAGCTTGTTAGTGACAAAGTGAGGTTAACTCCAGGGCGCAGAGTCCTCCCCACCACCCTGTAGAGAAGCTCTGCAGGGACACCATCAAGATGACGAGAATTACAGGGGTAAAAAGATGATAGAATAAACTATTCTGTCCAGGGTTTTCTTTCTGCAAAGTACTGACACACACACACAAACACAGCCCTGCACACACAAACACCAGCATCATTAAATTGACCCCCTACTAGTTTTTTCCAAACCATGCAATTCCAAGAGCAGTGGTGAAGAAGCTTGCATCAATTAACATAAAGACCGGCATGTAGGATGAAATCAGGAACAGAACGACATAACTGAAATCAAAGGGCAGAAAATGCATGACCTGTGCCGTGTGTGTGATTCAAAGCAGCCCTGCTAGAAAACATATTCTCTTTGTGTGTGCTAGATCACAGCAGAGTCTAATGATAAATGCTTTGCATGGTTTAAAGTTGGCTCAACAGTAAATCACTGCTTGTTTATGAGGTTATATATCATATAGGAACACTGATATAAAGTGCTGCAAGGTGCCTCATTTGCTAAGTGGAATAGAGTTAGTAGCTAAAAAGGCTAGAGGATAATCAGGCTGAGGTGCCATTGGATATCATTGTATCTCTGTAGACCCTTTGGACTATGCAACAAAACCATTTGGTTGCATGGCACACTGGTTGCATTAGGTTGTGGTGGAGTGTGTTTTATGTGTCATTTCATAGAGTATTGTGTTGACATGGGCCTTGGCAGCATTTGAGACAATTTGGTATTCAATTTCTGAATCAGAATTGTGTCGTTGCTTGTCTTTGGTGGCCAAAACTCAAAAACATCCATTGGTTAAACACTATTTGGAATTGTCAAACAAAGCTTTTACCATGTCTCTCTCACAACTGTCAACTCTGATTATGCAGAGGGGTTTTTAGTCTGACTCAAAACCAAAATGCCTGCATTGTGATCTACAGCACAAAGAGAGTAGCTGATGCTCTGTCAAACACAGCTGACATCAACACTGGTAACGGTGTTCTGACACATGTAGACGTTTGATGAGTGTTCGCTGGTGTCCTAATTGAAAAGGCCATCTGGGACCTGTTGTATTTGTCCATGTGTTGTTAAACTCCGATTACATGCTGCACTGTTAGGTTTCACCACTTTACTGCCTTTAGTGAACAGACAACAAAAGCAGTAATTAAGTAACTGCAAACATGAATACTGTCTGTTGTTTGCAAAGGCTTACCGACCATGAAATGAGCCTCCAGCTTGAAAAGCACCCTAAGCAGCATTTGGTGTTACTGATAAAATGCTGATTGATTTGATTCTGCTTTGATGGGTATGAAGAGTCTTTACGGTTTATTAATGATATTATGAAGAAGGATAATGTTGTATCAGGTGTACAAATCCTCCACCATTTGCGTAAGTAAGCTTTATATGGTGCCATGAAAGGGAAATAAACACAAAAATGCATAGTGCACGAGCCGGTCCTTCTGCATGAGAAAATCTATTTTCCAGCAAACCAAACCAATTCCTGGAAGGATATCAAAAGGGAACTTGGGGAAAGTGGGAGTTGTTGCGGCATTTTATATGGAATCAGGCTGCAACCCAGCAAGAAATGAAATCTGCACAGAGAATGCACCAAATTATTTTCACGGTAGCAGTACTAAACTCCCTCTTTTTTATACTTCCTGTTCTCCACAAATTCAGTTTATCATGAAGGAGACACTAGAAACCACAAAACACAAACAAAACTAAACCAGAAAGCATCCAGAGAAATCCAATGTGGAACAATCATTGAAATGTTTGTAACTTTGTAATCTTTATCTGGATCCAGATCACAAACACATTGCAAAAGGAGGAATATATGTGAGGCAGGGACGGCAGGAGTCTCACTGCTGCTCAAGAGTTCCTACATAGTATAAGGGGCAGGATATCCCTAAACTGTTGACCAATCACAACAGAGGCGGCCGTCTAACCAATCAGAGCACACTGAGCTCTGGTTCCAGACAGAGGGTGAAAAGAGGACTTTTTTGAACATTAATTCATGTAAACAGGAGAGGCACAAAATATTAATATGATCCTGGAAAATAATAACGACATTGTTAAACTTGAGAGTTCTTGAAAAGGCACTAATGCCATATCAAAGCAGTACAATAAACCTAATCAGCTCTTGACTAAACAAGCTTTCTTGGATAATTTGTCCGTCACAATTAGGGAATTGTTTAATCTATTCATCAGCTTTTTAAGTGCATTTAAAATCTATAAGGTGAGGCAGACAAGAAGAATATGAAATATGTGAGCGCTGATTGCTGTGAATTATTGATTTGTGTGGCTGAGCGGGCTCCTGAGCTGTGAGGTGGAGAGGATCAGAGGGCTGTCTTGCTTTGCTCCTTTGTTAGCTCTGCCAGTCATCCTCACAGCGCACATTCATCTCCATTCAATATGCTGTCACTGTTCTATCCTTGTTCACACAGCATATCCCTGAGCTCATTACCCTGCAAGCATACACACAAGGACCAGAAGCTCTGGTGCAGCAAAAAAAGCATACTTTTGTTTCATTATTGATTTGCTTATTTATTCATTGCATCAATAAAATATGGCGATGGGTCTGGAGACTGATGGAGCAATACGCAATCAAATGAGGATCAACAAATTTGAACACACTTCACACAAATTGCCTGGTGTTTTGTTCACATCACCTGGGTTTGAATAGCAGGAGATTATGATGCACAAAGCGAATATTTTTCACATGTTGATTTTACCTGTTGGTAGCAGAGTCTCATGCTGACTGGCAAAGCCATGGATTGCTATAATTCAGCCTTTCACAGTATAAGCTAGACTGGTATAGTAAGTGACATGCATGACGATAATTTCACTGAAATATGTTTGGTTTACCGCAAAAAAGGATCGAAGGAGAAATCCATGTCAGAGCCAATGAAAAGCAAGCATAATGTGGCAGTGTGAGAGATTGATTTATTTTTGAATGTATTAAATCAGACTCTATGAACTCTTCTCTAAAGCAGGGCAGACCAAGAGAGGCCCACGGGCCACATTTTTCCAGGGACGACCTTTGAATTTACACTTTGAACGATGGTTATAAAAGAGACATGTACATTATCTAAACTTAGTCGTAATAATGTCGGCTGTCAGATTTCTCGTTTTGCGCCGTCCCGTTCAAATGACAATCACATTACCATGCTCGCGCCAGGGCCGGGGGAGGGGTTACAAGGCTCGCGTCTTGTGCTGCATTCACTTGCACTCGGACATTAGGGATTTTTTCTCATAAATATCCGATGAGCCAAAAACTTTTCTTTCAAAACAAAGCTACCAACTGGGGTGGCAGCATATGCACCACCACCCCTCGCCCTCCATGATCAAGCGGCTTCTCCGATTTTGTTGTCAATGTTTTGACTGAACTTTGTTACTGTTCACTTATCAGTAAACATTACGTTTGAATGATTTAGTGAGCTGGCGTTATTTTTTTCAAACCACAAACCGCATGCTGGCTATTTCAGAACCACGCGCTTTCCTCCTACTTATTGCTCCACTTTCAGCGTCAGTGCGCCCCGCTGCCAGATTGTGCCTGTGCTGTGTGTCATTCACTCTCAACATGGATACAAGTGCAATAAGCATTATTCAGGTGTAGGTAGATTCTCTATTCGGACATTATAGCCTATATGAGCGACTATCGGTCCGATATTGTAAAAGGAAAAAAAAAGAAAAATAATTTTCCGGGCCCAATATTATTGCCGGCGGGCCACCAATGGCCTGCAGGCCGCCTATTGCCGACCCATGCTCTACATCAAGGGTGGGGAACCTGCAGCCCCCGGGCCGTATACGGACAGCGAGACCATTTGGTACGGCCCTCGGGGTCACTTATAAACACACGCAAAAAATAAAAAAAAATAAGAAATCTAGAACGCAAAAAAATTAAACAAGCGAGTGCCTATTTTTCCTGGCAGGGTCCTTGAACACAACACGAGCCTAACGTGCCATCGCGTGGTATATGTCTCGTCTGACAGGGGTGTAATTCTGACGGAGAGCACCAGAACGTCGCTTCGGCACTTCCAAAAATTGCAGTACCCATAAGGAGCCGTACACATGCTGCAGTTTTTGCGTGGCTGTGTCTTTAGTTGAAAGCCCAGTGGCGATCTGTTCATCTGTCATACTGATCATACAGTCAATTATTTATTTTTTTATTTAACCTTTATTTAACCAGAAAAAAGCATTGAGATAAAATCTCATTTACAATGCTGACCTGGCCAAGAAGGCAGCAACGTTACACATAACACATAACACGAACATATAAAATACAGAGAACATAACTAAGAAAACAAAAGACAAAAAAAGCAGTTACTACATTGTGCACATTAGGACAGTAAAAAAGGCACTACTTATTACTGCAAGAGCAGCTGGTGGTAAGGACTTCTGACAACTTCAATTTAAAACATGCTATAGAGACAAGTGCCGTCAGTTTGAGGCGTGATTGAAGGTCATTCCAAGACCAAGGACCATAATAAAAGAGACTGCTTTTTCCAGCCTCAGTCCGCACAGCAGGAACCTGGAACCGTATCCAGGCATTGGATCTGAGGTTGTAAAAGTCACAAACTGGAGCAAATCTGGCACATATGTACAGTGGAAGCTTTCCTAAAATGGCTTTATACATTAATAAAAACCAATGCTGCATCCTACGCATAGTGAGTGAGGACCATCCAGTTAGGCTATACAGTGTGCAATGATGAGTCCTATAGGGTGCATTTGATATATAACGCAGTGAAGCATGGTAGAGTGGGTCAAGTTTGGCCAAGACAGTGGGACAGGCAAATCTATAAATGGTATCACCATAGTCCAGCTGGGACAGGAATAAGCCAGAGACCAACCTTTTACGGGATGAAGTTGAAAAACAACATTTAAGTCTGTAAAGGAAGCCAAGAGTGAATTTCAATTTCTTTGTTAGAACTTCAATATGGTGTTTGAAATTCAGATTACTGTCCAAGCAAAAGCCAAGAATTTTGTAGGTATCAACAAACTCAACAGAGACGCCATCAAGGGTGTCAATGGAGAGGCAAGAGGACGCTGATTTGGGAGCAAAAAGCGTTGCTTTGGTTTTCTTACTGTTCAAAAGCAGTTTGGAATCAAGTGCATGCTGCAGCGTGATAAAATCTGATTTTAAATTGGAAACGGCCATATCCAGAGAAGGAGCACATGAATATACAATAGTGTCATCAGCATACATATGATAGGTAGAAAATTGCATCTGATTACAAATATTGTTTACATATAATAAAAAGAGCAAAGGCCCCAAAATAGAGCCCTGTGGAACTCCCTTCTCCAAGGTGACAGGGTCAGATACAGTGCTACCCAACTTGACGCATTGAGTACGGTCGGTTAGATAACTCTGAAACCAGCAAATGGCATTATGACCGAAACGAGACACCAACATAACATTAGGCATAATGTGGTGATCTACAGTATCAAATGCTTTGGCTAGGTCAATAAACAATGCAACACAAACTGATTTGTTATCCAAAGCAGCCTTAATATCGTCTAAGACTTTCAAACTGGCAGTCACAGTACTGTGCTTTGATCTGAATCCAGATTGCATAGGGTTAAGGATGTTGTGTGAATTTAAAAAAAGTTTTAGCTGAGTAGAAACTAGGGACTCAAGAATCTTTGATAACACAGAAAGATTTTAGATAGGACGATAATTATTTAACTCAGTGGGATCACCAGCTTTCAAGAGGGGCGATACCAGAGTATGCTTCCACAGAGCTGGCAGTGTGTGAGTGGACAGGGAGAGATTAAAAATATCAGTTACTGGTTGTGCTATAATCTGAGCTGCCATTTTTTTAAAAGAACGGGTCGAGGCCGTCAGGCCCGGCAGACTTTTTAGGATCAATTGAATGCAAACCCTGTAAGACTTCAGAGACCGAGAAAGAAGCAAAATCAAAAACAGGGGAGCTCATCTCTTGACTAGGGCTGTGAGTACGACCATTTAGAGAGTCATGACTTTGCTCATCAAAAATGTGACCAGCCTTTTTGAAGTGAGCATTGAAAGCATTAGACATACCATCTGAATCTGAAATAAAAGAATCACTGACCTTCAGTTTTTGTGGGAAACTAGAAACCTTCTTGTTCTGAAGTGATTTAATTGTTTTCCAGAACTTAGAATGGTCATTAAAACAATCAGTGGTTAAGCTCAGATAGTAATCAGCTTTAGCTTTTTTTAATAAGGGCTGAACATTTATTTCTGAGGACACGAAAAAGAAGCCAGTCATCACTAGTGTTAGACTTTCTAGCTAAAGACCATTGCTTATTTCGATCATGAATTAGATCAGATAGCTCTCTAGTAAACCAAGGAGTGTTCCTATCCTTGACTCTGAATTTTCTAAGGGGCGCATGTCTATTAATAATCGATAAAAAGTGATCAATAAAAAATTAGACGGCAACATCGACGGAGGGAATTAACGCTATGAAGTGCCATTTAACCTCCGCCAGATCGTGTAGGAAAGCCTGCTCAGAGAAGTGTTTGAAGCAGCGCCTGAGTACAATAAGGCCCTTGGCTTTGGGCAACTTAGTGCTCCTAACGCAAGCAATAGTGCAATGGTCACTGATATCATTAGGAAAAACACCAACAGACACGTACTTATGAGCTGCATTTGTTAGAATGAAATCTATAAGAGTATCGTTATTGTGTTTGGCAGGGTTTATTCTAGTTGGACTATCAATAAGCTGAGTTAAGTTCAAAGAATCACAAACCTGCTTAAACTGTGAAGATTTATCACTCAACCAGTCCCAATTTAAATCACCCAATAATATGATTTCAGAAGAAAACGTAGACAACAATTCAGTAAGGCTAGTAGTTGCATCCATGATGGCCGATGGAGGCCTATAACAGCCAATAACAGTGAGAGGAGCATTTGCTATAGTTATTTGGACTGCTAGCAACTCAAATTGCCTTGGAATTGAAATTGAGTGAAGGACTGAGCACTGTAGTTTCTCAGCAGTGTATATTGCAACACCACCAGCTCTGCCCTTACGATCCGTTCTGAATACATTATATCCATCAATGTGAATAACAGTGTCAGTGACAGACGGTTTTAACCAGGTTTCAGAAACTACAACAATATCAGGTTTAGCAACTAAAAACCAGGTCTTGAAAACATCTAATTTGGGCACTAGGCTTCTAGCATTAACAGGCAGAAAACCCAATCCTTGCCTACAGCTAAACTCATTCGGAGTTGGCAAATGATGCAAGGAAGCAGGACCAGGGTTAATGTTAACGTTACCAGAAAGTAGTAGCAGTAACAATATTAACAGTCTGGAAGATGATTTTTTCACATGGGCTCCTCGGGGGGGGGGTTGCTCCAATCCTTTGATATTACCGAGTCCAGAGTAAAAGGGGCATACGGGAGAGCGCATTTCGTGCCATGAAACGTCAGCTTTTGGTAAAAACTATCCGATGGAGTCAGCGCTCCAGAGGTGCCACCATCCGAAAGTCCGAAGTGAATACAGATATTGCTGGGAGGCAATCCGTCAGTTTTGCCGACATGCGGTCTGACAATTAATCCCAGGAAGAAAGCGAACACAAGGGTAGCTTTAGGCAACATTGTATCTTAACACACCCAATTCAGTATAATAACTTTGTTCTTATTAGCATCTGGTTAGCTAGCTATGCTAACAAATATAAGAAGCTTTTTCTACAACCAGTGAGGTAAAGGCACATCTTTATATGATCATTATAGTTACAAAACAACAAAAGAATAAAGTAAACAGGTATGAAATACTATATGACAGTAAATAAAAGTTGTTATTAATAAACAAGAATAAAGTGTGAAAGGGGAGTGATTTGTAAAATATCCATAAAGAAAAATAAATCTGCTTACAGTTGTTTCATATGTTGAGAGATGTATCCATAGATCTCCTAATGTTGCTCTCAAAGTACACCAGATTGATGCTTTTAACTTCAACATTTAAAAAAAAATCTTCACGGGGGAGCATGCCCCCCGGACCCCCCTGGAGGAGGTTAAGTCCCCCCCCCCACTTAAATCATGTCCTCATGGATAGGAAACTAAATACATTTGCACACATCGTGTGTCAATATCTTTCTGTTTTGGTGGTCATGCCACACCGTGCATGTGAATGCATGCGCAAGTCATGGTAAGATATCTGGATTAAGAGGTTGCTTTTTCTTTGCACAGCATGAAAGAAAGGCGAAATGAATGGGCTGTGATTTATACTTTTAAGCAGAGGTCAATCATTTGCACGGCCCTCGGAGGATGTTGAAAAAATTGAAAAGGCCTTTGAGAGGAAAAAGGTTCCCCACCCCTGCTCAACATCATCTAAGTGTGTATAGAACAGTGGCTTATGTTAGCAAACCTAACGTTATAACTTTAAAAGTGGTCAAATACCATGTCTTTCACATGTTAAGACTGCACCACCCTATGAAGCGCTTGTTTTAACCCTAACAGAATGTTTCCAAACATCCCAAAAATGTTAGTGTGCCTAAAGTTAACCCTAATTAAAATCACAAAACACAACTCATGTTCATCAACTCAGCAGCCATCCAGACTGCCTATTACTACACACATTTACAGTCACACAGTCAAACACTAAAGGGACACTAACACAGAAGAGAAACAGTATATCATCTTTATCTCCTCCTGCCAACAACCCACAGACACACACACACTCCCCCTTGCAAATTAACACTCTTCTGCTGTTTATCATCTGATTCAATTAAGAGGCAGAGGCGAAGGGATCAGAGCCTGTGGGACGGTATTTTAAATGGCCACAAAACAAATGAGCTGAAGTTCAGCCACTGACATTTAAATGAGATTAATGAGGCTGCTTGTCATCGCCACTCTTTTGCCAGGCACGGCACTGCTCTTTTTTTTTTCTCCTTCTGCCTGTTGTCTCTTGAACTTTCATTTTCTATCATTTACTCTCCTCCCATCACTCTCTCAGAGCAATCTCATGATGGCAAATGTTACCTTGGCTCAGGAAGAATGCTCCATCTGCTTCACCTTCCCTCCCAAGCAATGATGTTTAATCCTCTTTCATCACATCGTTCATCATGTCTCAATTCTGGCAGAGGAAATGCAATGTGCTTCGTCTGGTTTGCAGATCTCAGGCGGAGTCTTAGCAGTTTAGCACGACTCCCTAAACACATGCATCACTGGCAGTTTATTTATTCTGCTGTTGGAAACCGCAGACTGCAACGACGGGTTATTTTGCAATATAACACAGATGCAGCCAATAAAGCTGATGGACTTTAAAGCCCAGGGGGACATTCTTGTGAACCTTGGAGCATAAAACTATGCTTCACATACAAACAAAATTAACAACTGTATCAAAATCTTTGAGTGATAAAAAGTCACTTTTAAAAAGGTGGTTTACCCTTTAAAAAGGAGACGTTTATCTGACTTTTCAGAGATCTCCATTCAGCCCAATTGGTCAATCAACCCATTTAATCCCTGTGGTTTTCGATATACTTTGATTAAATGTTTTATACAAATGTAAAGACTATACCTGCTTACAGGCTGAAAATTATTGGAGAGATTTTGGACCGTATGAAAAAAGATTATATTGAGCGTCTATAGATCAGCTGTATAGATCAATGTTAGCTACTAGCCCTCCAAAAAGGCATGAAACAATCCCAAAAATGCTCACATACAGGCTGCTATCTCTACTGTAGTCTTGTTGATTACCTTATACATATGTATGTGACCCTTTTTATAAAAATCAGTCCAATGTCACAATGGCTCATTCGGAGATATGCATATGTATATAAAAAAAACCTGTGTTATGGTCATCTTGGGGTTTGAGTTGATATTAAACACAAAAGGTCTTGGCTCTAAGAATCTAACATGTGTTATAATCAAGAGGAAATATTCTGCGAGGGCTACAACTGAAGATCATTTTTGCACAAATATTTATAATCGAGATACCAGCAGGTGCATTTTCATATCCAGCCTATAAGTGCATATACAGTGGGGCAAAAAAGTATTTAGTCAGCCAACAATTGTGCAAGTTCTCCCATTTAAAAAGATGAGAGAGGCCTGTCATTTTCATCCTAGGCATACCTCAACTATGAGAGACAAAATGAGAAAAAAAAGATCCAGAAAATCACATTTTCTGATTTTTAAAGGATTTATTTGCAAATTATGGTGGAAAATAAGTATTTGGTCAATAACAAAAGTTCATCTCAATACTTTGTTATATACCCTTTGTTGGCAATGACAGAGGTCAAACGTTTTCTGTAAGTCTTCACAAGGTTTTCACACACTGTTGCTGGTATTTTGGCACATTCCTCCATGCAGATCTCCTCTAGAGCAGTGATGTTTTGGGGCTGTTGCTGGGCAACACGGACTTTCAACTCCCTCCAAAGATTCTCTATGGGGTTGAGATGTGGAGACTGGCTAGAACACTCCAGGACCTTGAAATGCTTCTTACGAAGCCACTCCTTCGTTGCCCGGGCGGTGTGTTTGGGATCATTGCCATGCTGAAAGACCCAGCCACGTTTCATCTTCAATGCCCTTGCTGATGGAAGGAGATTGTCACTCAAAATCTCACGATACATGGCCCCATTCATTCTTTCCTTTAGACCAGTGGTCACCAAACTTTTTAAGCCCAAGATCACCGACCTCGGCCTAGGTGAAAGGCGAGATCTACCTATTGCAGAATTGAGTGAAAAAGACGGCCCAGACAATGCTTCCAATTTGAGGCCTTTTATATAGGCTAATTGCATCTGAATTACTGTTACAATGAAGGCTCCATAATCAGCTCAAGGCATATAGGCAGGGGTAAAGTGCTATTGAGGGGCGGACCTCACCTCCTCTAGGGGGGTCCTCACCTCCTCTAGGGGGATCCGGGGGGATGCTCCCCCGGGAAGATGTTTTTTTAAATATTGAAGTTGAAAGCATCAATCTGGTGCACTTTGAGAGCAACATGAAGAGATCAATGGATACCTCTCTCTGCACCCATATGAAACAGAACTGTAAACAGATTTTCTTTTTCTTTATGGATATTTTACAAATCACTCCCCTTTTAAACTGTATTCTTGTTTTACTGACATACTGTATAGTAGGCTATTTCATACCTGTTTTTCATTTATTCTCTTATTGTTTGTATAACTATAATGATCATATGAAGGTGGGCCGCGGAAATAATATTTTGAATGATTTGTGACAAAACCGTTCTAAACACTCAGAGAGTCCTTTAGCTCACCTGAGCCCCTCAATCTGACAGGAGAGGACTCTCCTCTAGCTTGTTGTGGAAACAGCTCCTTATGTCCGTGAGTTAGTTAGTGCAGCTAGCTAACCAGATGCTAACATCACGGTCCCCGCTAGCACCGGTCCCTCTCTCTCCCTTCCTCTATCACACTAAATGCGCTATTGCCACACACACACAGAGCCGAGCTTGAATGACACAAACACACGTGTATTTCCATGCAACTCTCTGATTGGTGTGGTGTCTTGCCTCTGTTGCGTTCAGTGAACACGGGAATTACAGTCCTGCCGTTGTCTCTTGTGTCATGATGAGGTTCACGTAAAGCACGGTTAATGTATTATATTATTCAGGTGTCTCAAATATACGTCAATCAAGTGGCACCTGCTAACGGGGTGGTGGATGATAGGTTAACATCCAAAAACGTATTTTTCAAACATTATTATTTTAATTTTATTTTTCTATCTTTTGTTACTTTTTTTTTTTAACGGTCCGCGATCTACCTGCACCACACTCGCGATCAATCGACTGGTTGGCGACCACTGCTTTAGACGGATCAGTCGTCCTGGTTCCTTTGCAGAAAAACAGCCCAAAAGCTTGATGTTTCCACCCACATGTTTCACAGTAGGTATGGTGTTCTTTGGATGCAACTCAGCATTCTTTCTCCTCCAAACACGTCTAGTTGAGTTTTGACCAAAAAGTTCTATTTTGGTTTCATCTGACCATATGACATTCTCCCAATCCTCTTCTGGATCATCTAAATGCTCTCTAGCAAACTTCAGACGGGCCTGGACATGTACTGGCTTAAGCAGGGGGACACGTCTGGCACTGCAGGATTTGAGTCCCTGGCGGCGTAGTGTGTTACTGATGGTAGCCTTTGTTACTTGCTCACCGTTCTTGTGATCATTTTGACCCCACGGGGTGAGATCTTGCGTGGAGCCCCAGATCGAGGGAGATTATCAGTGGTCTTGTATGTCTTCCATTTTCTAATAATTGCTCCCACAGTTGATTTCTTCACACCAAGCTGCTTACCTATTGCAGATTCAGTCTTCCCAGCCTGGTGCAGGTCTACAATTTAGTTTCTGGTGTCCTTTGACAGCTCTTTGGTCTTGGCCATAGTGGAGTTTGGAGTGTGACTGTTTGAGGTTGTGGACAGGTGTCTTTTATACTGATAACGAGTTCAAACAGGTGCCATTAATACAGTTAACAAGTGGAGGACTGAGGAGGCTCTTAAAGAAGAAGTTACAGGTATGTGAGAGCCAGAAATCTTGTTTGTTTGTAGATGACCAAATACTTATTTTACCGAGGAATTTACCAATTCATTCATTAAAAATCAGACAATGTGATTTCCTGGATTCTTTCCCCCATTCTGTCTCTCATAGTTGAAGTGTACCTAGGATGAATATTACAGGCCTCTCTCATCTTTTTAAGTGGGAGAACTTGCACAATTGGTGGCTGACTAAATACTTTTTTGCCCCACTGTATCCGTATAGCGGTTTTCTTTGGCAGAAAATAACTGGCAGGGTAACGTCCAATTTTGTGCGTGTGGGTTTTGTTCCTATGACAACAATATCTTGACTAAATATCACCAGTCTAACGGCCATAGAATGAAGACGCCACCATCATACAATGTAACCTTTAAAATCAAAGTCAACCATGGCTTTGGAGAAGCCTGAGATTGTTATCCTGAATCGTAAGGGTAACTGTTCAATGTTTTGAATGAGGAGGGATATGGCAGGCATTAAAAAAAAAAAACGGCGGAACACATCTTACATTTTATTTTTGGAATTCCGAAAGACTATCATAATAAACTGGTGGCCCTAATCATTGTTCCATCTTCATGTAGTGGTTTCAAGGGTCCATTTAGGCCCAGTGCCCTCTGAATGATACTAGCCTCTCCTCCTTTTCACCCCGCTCTGCTCAAAGGTTGTGAAGGGTTAAGAGAGTCGAATGCATGTTTCTTTTAAAGCAGAAAATCAGTTTTCATAAGCCAAGAGTTGGCTGGCAGAGCATCATGGGAACTCATTAGTTGTGGTGGGTGGTCGAGGTTGATGCTTAAGTGGCCTGCATACATTCAGGTTAAATTGCACCTATGCCAACAATTGGCATAACTAGAATAAAATACAAATTGAGAGATTAAACTGTATTGCTATATTAGAAAGTAAACATCGTTACACAGACAGTGAAAGAATGATGACCAATGTAGCCTTTGCATAAGGAATCCTTCATCACTCAACCTGACTGGTTAGTTAGACTTGTGTGAAGTATGTGAATCTCTGTGAGGGCCTCTGGGAGTAGCATTGTGCCTCTGCAGCACGAGGTGGGTGAGGGATCTGCCTGATCCTCCACCTCATGTTCCCTTCTTTCCTTTGAGCTCATGCAATGACTAGGGAACTCATTTTATCTATTAAAAAAAGAGTCTTTGATTGTTATTATCAGTTCATGTTCACCAATGTCATCAGGGAATTATATATTTGTGTGTGGATAAGCTAACCGGCAGATTTCAGAGGGACCAAGTACAGCAGAACTTGTCCAAAATAAACCAGAGGTCAGGTACAAAATGATGCGCAACCTAATCATTTTTTTATAAAGAAAAGGCACCAAGACCAGCAGCAACGTCAAGTAAGAGCCACCAATCCACCACCAAGCGACAGTTATAAACATAGCAATACTGAGACCTAAAATCTGCAGCAGGTCAGGAGTACATAATGTAAGTCAAACCCTGGCTCCCTTTCCCTCAAAATATGTTTGGCCCACAACTATTACCAAAGAGGTGTGTCGAGACGACATTACGCTGAAATCAGATAAGTCAGAGAGAGAAAAAGTCCAGCCCATCCTGTTCAGCATGGATCATGTATAACGAGCCAGAGAACGATGGAGAGAGAAGTTCATAGTGAGAGAGAGAGGTGTATGGTGGGAGCAGACTAAAGGCATGGCAGTGGGAGAGGCATCGTTATAGAAGCAGAGCGCCAACACTTTGGCTTGTCCCATTGATTTCAGCTCAACAACAAATTGTACCATTTTTCACAAAGTCCCGCAGCGACCCCACTTGCCTTTTTATGTTTTTTTTCCCATTCAGCAAAACCACCTGCGACACGTTCCCAGTATAAAAAAGCAACGACACACACATACACTGTTTGCTAAATGCGAATGTATAAAACATGACACGAATATGTTTGTATATCTGTCTAGATAATGTTAGCCCTAAACACAGCTCTGGTGCTCATATTTGTGTTCATTTTTCGAGCTAAATAAGGACATATTGGCTTCAAATGGATAGAACCACTCAATAATGTCACTAAGAGTTGTACTTTTAGTTACTTTTGGAATGCCTTCTGTTCATTATCGCATTGCCATATCCAAGTATGCATTCACTACATTCTACTGTCTACCCGTGGTCATGAAGGATGGCTCACGATCAAAAGAACAAGATTGGAGATACAAGTTGCCGAATGTTTTTACTCCGCTGGCATCTCCCTAAGTGATAAGGTGAGAAGTTCATTAATCCGTATATATATATCATTTTTCACCTTGAGAGGAGCCAGTTGAAGTGGTTCGGGCACCTGGTAAGATGCCACCTAGCAGCCCCCCTAGGGAGGTGTTTTTTGGCTTGTTATTTGAAATTGCCACCGCTCTTGGAAATACATTGACAATTGAAATAGAAAGAAATTACTGAAAGTGTCACTGGGTGAGAATCCGCCCAACGGTTCCAATTACATTATTAAGACATTATTAAGACAAAGTATTATTACTTTTTTTTTTATATGTTAGAACTTCTGTACTGTACAACTATTTTAATTGTTTCTCTCTCTTAAGAGTCATCTCGCCCTTCCAACTGTCTTCTGTATCCATCTCTGTCTGCACTCAGATTGACAGGTCACCTTCTCATGACCTCATACCTCTTCCCACCATTCCTCAGCTCACTCTTGGGAAGTGGCTTCACATCATGACCTCAGCATCACTTTTTTCTTTCGATCTCTCAGCCTCCCACTCGCCACACCCTGTTGTTTCAACTTAAAACGGGAGTGATGTGCAGACTGAACCGAAGCCTAAACTAAAGTGACAGTTTGGTGTCACTGCCAGGCGTGAAGTGCGTTTGAGAAATGTCAAACTCTTGCTTGTGAAGGTGGTTACCGTAGGGCTGAGTGTGAACATAATGGATGACTGGCTTCAGGCGACGTCTGTGAGCTGTCGAGCTGTCCGGCTCAATGCTGCCCTGCATGCTGGCCTGAAGTAGATCTCAAAGTTAAAGCACTCTCGCATGAAGACGGTTTGATTTGGTATATCAAGTTTCTCCTTTAAATTTGGATTACCTACACCTCCGCACTGAGGATGAGTCACTGTAGAATGATTTGTCTGCCGAGACATTTAAGAGTAGAGTCCACATTCGGATCATTTTCGATTTTTATTATGCCCGTTTTAAGTTTTGTTAAATGCCAGATGCTCAAATGTTGAAGTTGTTGGACAAGGTTGATTGTTTGTCAAGGTTTATTATGTTAAAGATGCATTATGCGTAATTTATTTGCCAGAAATCTCACCTTTGTTTTGGCTGTTCGTCCTGTTGCAAATTGAAAAAGGTTTAATTGCAGAACCGTTTTGGTTCCGTTTTGTCTTTTCTTGTTCTTCTAGGGTTGCATACATAACGATGTGAGCCACAACTTACTTTGGTTGTCACAGTAAATAATCTTTAAATGAATGAGAAGGTGTTTCTGCGTTACTTTCTATAAAGTTGGAATGAGATTTTGTAGTAGTTAGTTATATTTCATACTGAAAGAAACTCCGATTGGCTGTAGTCAGGGAGCGAAAGTAAACACTGAGTGGGTGGTTTATTTTTGATAAAAGTAATCACTGGCCTAATGTGTTGCCAATCCATATATTGATTTGGCCTCAGCCTACCTCAGCAAAAGGTAAATGTTTGCTGATGCAGTTCTTTGTTACTGAGAAAAAGGACTGGTATTAAAGAGAATAATTAGCTTTTATTTCTTTTTTGTTATCAACATTTTACTCTATCACAGGTATATGGATATGAGGCCTGTGAGGTAGTGACTATTGAGAAACGATGGTGAGTAGGGTTTTGACATCCATTTCTATGACCAAAATGCAAACACACATTAAATGATAAACATTGCTCAAACAAATCCCTCTTAACCTTGTTGTATAACCAAAAACCTATTCAAAAATGGAACCAGCTATGGAAACCAATCTATAACAGGTGCCGCTGTTCTGTTCTATTATTCTATATTGTCATTTATTACCCAAGGACAATATTATTTCAGCTATTGCAGCTATTCTCAACATTTTCCACCAGTTGCTATAGTATGCCGTCCTCCCTAAAGGTTCACTGATCTTTTTTTTCATGTCAGAAAGCTATAAGGTGAAATGAATTCCTCCATGGATTCTTCTTGTGAATCACACAGAATGATCGCCTCACTATTCTCAGCTCTACTGCAAGTTTTTTTTTGCAAACAAATTAAATCTGTATTACATGTGAATAAGGCCTGTTCCACTACAATGTAAATAGTATTTGAGTTGTGTTTATTTTCCTACTGTATGAGTTACCTAAAAATGCATTATACTCTAGATCTTGTATTATTGATCTTGTACCTAGAGAAATTCTCACTAAAGTACTTTTTTTCCTTTTATTCACTTCTTCAGGTCACATGCAGGTGATCCAGCTAACTGACAACGACAAGAACAGAAAGCCAACAAGATTAATCCAAACTATATTGGACACTATAATCGAACCATAATGCATTTTGTTTTTTATTGCATCCTCCTGTGAGAGTATTTTAGCCGGAGACACAGAGAAACAAATTGACCGAGCTGAAGGGAATATGAAGTATGGCTGTGTTCCTGTGCGATGCAAAATTGGCAATTGTCAAGGCTCCGATTCTAGTAACAATGTGGAGCATGTGTGCAGCGGATGTATTTTTTTTAAATGCGGATCAGGAGGAATGGGAGGTAATAGGCAAGTAAATCCTTTCAAACAGATGTACAGTCGCTTGGAAAATATACTCTGTTTCGTATTTCAGGCTTTCCTCTTTCATGAAGCCCAAACATTGAGGTGTGTCAAAATAAAATAACACCTATTTGACATTATGCAAGGTAAGAGGCAGGTCTGAAGACAGATTGACAGGTTGGCAGCTGACTTACTGCTCATGTTTCGTGCTGTCAGTTTAACATTTCCATCTAACGCTTTGATACATGCTGCGTAACCAATTGGGACTGATGAGGTAAAGGTTGACTTTGAACCTTCTATCCAAAATGTGTTCAGCTGGTCTTTTCAAGGGAAGAAATAACATGCAAATTGGGTACTGATAACCCAAGCACATCATTTTGAAAAAGGAGGCATACTTTATTAATTCTCTATGGTAAATTTAAGACAAAGACGAAGAAACAAGGTACATTTAAATGTAACAATGTAAATGTCACAGCTTTGGCACCAATATGTGGGAATAAAGGTGCTAAAGAAGAACATCCTGGGAGGGAATTAAAGGTATTCCACTGCATTTATCTGGTATTACATCGGGGGAAGAGAACATTAAGGGGAAACTGAAATGTAATTTGTTCACACATATCATGTAAGCCAATACAAACCATATTACTAATGTGTATTTTATGCAACTTTTTTATACATATTCTTGGAAACATCTTCAAAGTTTAAGAAGATTAACTGTAAAGTTGTGTAGTGTACTGATTGGAGAACATCCCCATCATTCCATCAACATTACATCAATGCACATTACAAATATTTCAACAAACCATTGATTTTAACAATTTACGATCGAGCTTTCTTTACAAATGTCAACATGTAGGAGTACACATCATGCTATTAAGGTTGTACAGAGGGAGCTGGTAAGCCTTATTCTAACCAAGCAAACAGCCTTTATAAGGTATATATGAAACTATATTTAATCCCAGATATTTTGCTTTGACAATGTTTTGTTCTGAGATATGCTCTCCCTTCTCGGTGTCTATGCCGGGGAGCCAGATCTTATTCCCAGCTTGCCTTGGGTGTCATGGTGAGTACAGCCTGGCAAATTTATCAATTTATATTCAGTGGCACTTGCAGTCAAAAGAAAAATATCAATGTTCCAGTTTTAGATCTTGGCTTTCATCACTTCTCCCTTGCCCTCTCTATTTTTCTTTCAACCCAGCTTTTTGTCCTCCCCCTTTCTTTCTTGCTATGGAATTGGGGAAAGATAAGTGAAAAATTGAGAAGAGACGCTGGAAGATACGGGTACAGAGAAGACTGTGAATGACTGAATTGGCTGGAGTGTGTGTGTGTGTGTGTGTGTGTGTGTGTGTGTGTGTGTGTGTGTGTGTGTGTGTGTGTGTGTGTGTGTGTGTGTGTGTGTGTGTGTGTGTGTGTGTGTGTGTGTGTGTGTGTGTGTGTGTGTGTGTGTGTGTGTGTGTGTGTGTGTGTGTGTGTGTGTGTGTGTGTGTGTGGTAAGACTGAAGAAGACGTATGTCATGGAAATGTGTTGTCCCCTCCTAGTCAGGTATACAGTATTGCGCAATACCATCTATTTTGTTAAAATACGTTTTTGAACTTTTTAAATAACTGTATTTCCCCTGGCTGCTCTTTATCACTGATACAGTGGGGCAAAAAAGTATTTAGTCAGCCACCAATTGTGCAAGTTCTCCCACTTAAAAAGATGAGAGGCCTGTAATTTTCATCCTAGGTATACCTCAACTATGAGAGACAAAATGAGAAAAAAAATCCAGAAAATCACATTGTCTGATTTTTGCGCACCGTTCTTGTGATCATTTTGACCCCACGGGGTGAGATCTTGCGTGGAGCCCCAGATCGAGGGAGATTTTCAGTGGTCTTGTATGTCTTCCATTTTCTAATAATTGCTCCTACAGTTGATTTCTTCACACCAAGCTGCTTACCTATTGCAGATTCAGTCTTCCCAGCCTGGTGCAGGTCTACAATTGTGTTTCTCGTGTCCTTTGACAGCTCTTTGGTCTTGGCCATAGTGGAGTTTGGAGTGTGACTGTTTGAGGTTGTGGACAGGTGTCTTTTATACTGATAACGAGTTCAAACATGTTCCATTAATACAGTTAACAAGTGGAGGACAGAGGAGGCTCTTAAAGAAGAAGTTACAGGTTTGTGAGAGCCAGAAATCTTGTTTGTTTGTAGGTGACCAAATACTTATTTTCCACCATAATTTGCAAATAAATTCTTTAACAATCAGACAATGTGATTTTCTGGATTTTTTTTTCTGATTTTGTCTCTCATACTTGAGGTATACCTAGGATGAAAATTACAGGCCTCTTTCATCTTTTTAAGTGGGAGAACTTGCACAATTGGTGGCTGACGAAATACTTTTTTGCCCCACTGTATATATAAAAAAAGTTAATCCAAGGCAAATGTATGAAAACACAAGTTGGTTTCAACACGGAATACTCTTTACTAGTATAGGAAGTGGAAGAGTTTTAAGAACAGCGATGTAGTACTTTGTATTATGGCCCCTACACACGGCGGCGTGCGTTGCCGCTTCAACGCTTCTGCCCATTCACTTTGAATGGGGTGACGTCACGCTTCGCCGAACTGCATTGTGGGAGCAAAGCGTAGCTTTTCTCGCGGTGCTCGCTGCAAAAGTAGAGCAATTTTCTACTTTTGAAGCTTCGACGGAGGCTTCAACCAATCAAATCATTATGCCAGTGCAAGCTCTAGCCAATCAAACCGTGTTCTTGTGTGTCTGGGGCGGGAGATTCATGTGATTGGTTGTTGGTCGAGTTTCAGCGCCCCCCGCCGGCAAGCGACAACGCACGCCGCCGTGTGTAGGGGCCGTAAGGATAGCTAGAAGAAGACTCTAGAGGAGCCTGTTCAAGTCTTTCAAAATAACCCTGATGATGTCATGGTGACGTCGTCGGGAAGACACTGAGGGTTTGGAGGTCAATGTGGTGGGTGGACATGTTGTAGCGTTTTGAAATTTTTCTTAGAATACTGATATCAGACTAAAAAAAATAAAAATCACATGGTCCCAATCCTCTTCCCTAGTTATGTGAAGGGTACATACTTGATTTAGCATGTAGATGGATAAAGAAACAAAGTTCAGCAGCATGACTGAAATGTCTATAAAACTTATGGTTGTCTTATTCTGAAATATATAAATGCTTATCTTAAATGTGACTAATGTAGAAAAGGAATAATGTACCTGCCTGGGATAAGGGGTTCAAATGAGCAGCGGCTGCATGTATGCACCTTCTATTTCCCTTTGAAGTGTATGGATTTATTCTCATGTTTCATATTAAAATGCAGTGAACTGAAGCTCAGAGGATAATCCTTAGAGCAGGCTGTGGGTCTCGCTATACGTACCAACAACACAAACGCCTTTCTCATCATGTGATGCAATCACATTATAGGCAGTGGCGGTGCCAGGGTATGGCTGGGGTAGGCTATAGCCATACCAAGAAATGGCTTAGCCCTACCTTAGCCCGACCATGAAAAATGATGCTAAAGTAAGCATGTTGAGAACACGGATTGCGAAAATCTACGGGTCTTGTCTACAACACACAAACTGATCCTGAAGTGCACGTTACTGACGCAATATGGTTGAGACCATTCGGGCTTATGCTAGAGGGGTGTAAGGAATAGTCTAAGTAGTGGGGGAGTTTTATACACTAAAAGGTGTTATAATATCAGCCACGGCCGCGGTCAGATCAAAATGCCTCCGAATGCAATTTGAATAGACCTACAGCCAAGAGCAACGAAATGTTGGGTGTGCTGCGTCATGCATTACCGATACGTCCACGTTCACAGTGAAAAGTCCCCCAAACTCGCGCCGAGTAAATTGCAGACAGACAGCAGAACTTCTAGGATTAATTGTATATTTTGGATGGATAGATTTGTTCTTAAACGCCCTCGCATTGAGGTACAACAAGTCGAACAGGCGCTTTAATGCGACCCTACAAGGATGCCTTTACGGATT